>NW_024387209.1:9200713-9848713 GCF_900408965.1 Simochromis diagramma | reverse complement strand
ATCATCACCTGACTCCACAGATTAGACAATAGTGAAATTGAGTGCCAGTGTCTAATCAAGTTGTAGGCAGGGCTTGGCTCGTTTATAGCTGAGTGACGTCCGCCTCGGGCCAGGGAGATGGAGCTCTTGAGTAACACCCACTGTATCATGAAATAAATCAGAAGAGCCCTGAGTGCAGAATGGGATTTAAAACAAAGCGGACGGGGAATAGATGTGTGGTTACAACCTGGATATAAAAGCATAATTGCAAAAATATTTGTATCATTTTATGCAAAAATCCTAATTTCTATTGTAAAGTGGTGAAAAAATCACCGTTAGTTACATATAACCATGATTGACTTTGTCAAAGTACTTTAAAAAATCTGTTTGCATCTGAATGATTGCAGCCAGTACCTTCTGGTGGGCTGTAAATCATTATTAGGGGTAAGGTTACCAAATACCGCAGACTTTTACTTACCAAAACCATCGGTGTTACAGTGTATACCTCACCCACTGTTCTCCTTTTCCTGTTAGCCAATTATACTCTTGTCAGTCTCGTTAACGGTTTGGATTTTTATCACATATCTTCAGAATTCATTCTCACCACACTCAGCTGCAGTTTTGTGTCTAGGGTGCAGTCATTCAGGTGTTATACTTTCTCATCGCTTTTGGCACAACGGGGAAAGATTTTCTCAAGCTTACTTTTGAAAAAACAAATGAAATATCTGAGTGTGTCAAGCTGAGTGTGATTCTTTATTCGCTCTGATACAGTATACTCTCAGTAAGAACAGACCCAAAGCTGTTGTATTTTTAATGTCTAACTGCAATGGGTGAACAAAGCGTAATGGCAGTCTATCCAGTTATTGTGATTTCGTTTAAATCACATATGTCTGCATATGTCTTATAGGGGCACTGCAAAAACACTGAGTTGCCAGTTTTTATGAATAATGTCCATCTCTGTTATGTTATGTTATTGATTCTTACTGAAAAAAAGAGGAATTTGCCTTTTTACTTCTGACACTATACTGTAAAGACCCTACAATAATAGAGAAAAAAACCCAATTAAAATTACATAAAAATACATAAATGTAGTACTAGAAGAGGGGATAACAAATCAGGTCTTTAGAGGAAACAAAGAAATAACTATACTGTAAGTACTGTGTAATTTCTTGGTAATTTAGTGAAAAAAAACAACAATATTTCCCAATCTTACATCATAAGTACACTGTACTTTTTGGGATATGGACCATATTAACCTTACCTAATTTCTAGGTATTTTACAGGTAAGGACACAAATTATACTGTAAGTAATTTTACCTAGTTTTAAACTTTGAACTATCACAGGACACAAGTGACTTGGGGTTTAGTGCATTCTTGCTGTCTGTTGATCCCACAGAGTGTAAACAGAGATGTTGTAAATATTGCTTGCAAAAGACTTAAACTCAACATGTTGCATGATTTACTACATACCGGTACCTGTATGTAGTAAGTCAGCTTGGGTCAAGTTGGCAGCTACATATAATCTGTTTGTGATCATATCTGGGATAAAGCATTGACAATTGCAAATTTGTTGCCATCTACATACATAGAAATTGACATTAATTACATCCAGAGTCCAGGCAGAACCTCAAAGAGTTGACACTGAAATTCTTCCACATACAGTGACGTTGTTGCTATAGGATGGCATTTAACTGCAAAGTGACATAAATGCTTAGTAAGTTTGGTTTTATATAGAAATATAAATAGAATACATCCATTTGAGTGGCAGCTGAGTCTAGTCTCCTACTGCAAAGAAATGCATTTTAGATGAGTTGCACCCACTGGTGCAGACTGACTCATGGCATTTTCACATCTATAGTTTCTTTACTCTGGTTGCTCTGAATTTGTAAAGCTTTTCCCCATCATTTGGTTTGTTTTCACACGCAGAAAAATCCAAGTAAACCCAAGTGAACCAAAATGCTTCACTACAAAGTAGTTTGTTTGGAACCGTAACAAAACCACCTCCTCCAAAAAGGGGCTCGGTGCGATTAGTTTGGTGCACACTGGAGTGCATTTACTGTGTTTACACCTGCACAAACGAAGCACACCAAGGGGGGAAATGAACCAGGGTTTAATTTACACACAGGTGTGATAACAGCCTTAGATGGATTGCAGCGTCTTGTTATCTGTGTGTATTTAAATTCAATTAGATGGCCTTTGTCTGCGAACCTTTGCCAAGCTGTCTGAGAGTGATTGCATTCATTCTGAGTCAGACCATGATTATTTGAAGACGGGTTGAGGGAGTTGATTCCCTCAGCCTCTGGGTGACCAGATGGTCATCAAAACTACTTGCAAATGGTTTCCACATGCAAAGAGTTTTCCTAGTTGTAGGGAGGTGGTCAACTCATTTTTCAGAAATGGCTTCTGGTCTTGTGTCAGTTAACAAAACAAAGCAAACACCAGCCATGGCTGTGGAAACTGTTCGTCTGAATGGACAGAATATTGAAAATATTGTAGTGAATGACGGCTCATTCTGACATTCAGTGTATAAATGTACATTAAAAATATATTTTTGTCTTCTTCTGATATGGTAAAGGCTGTGCATATTAAATGATAACTGGCTGTTTACCATCACATTGTGTGTCACCATCATGCCACCGTAATTTACACAATTTTACACATACACTGTTTATCTGAATCTCAAGCTCTTGCTTGAAAAAACGGTTGCCATTTGAAGGAACAAATATATTAGCCCGTAAAGTCTAAACCATTAAGTAATTGCCCCAAAAATTGATAAAATTAAGCATTTGTAAGTTATGGAATAATCCTGTAGACCAGCGTTTCCCAACCTTTTGGAGCCACGGCACATTTTTCACATTTGAAAAATCACACGGCCCACCCACCACCAAACAAAAATATCACAAAAAGCATATTGATAATTTGGCTCGGTTTGTCCCCAGTATACCTTTTTTGCTTTCTTCTGACCACTAATCATGCTAGGGCCTTCATCTGGGTCGTCTTACTGCATGTAGCTATTAATAATAGCTATGTAACTATTATGTAATTTCTTATTTATCTTCTTCTGTTTTATTGGCAGTTGGCAACCCATTTAATTAGAGCAGGTAGTTGTACTGCCCCGTAGTGGAAGAGAATGCAATTGTTCTGCCCGTTACTCACGCCGATCGCTTAGAGTACCAATCAGGTGCAACCAGATAATCTCCCACAGCACACCTGATCATTTCTCACGGCACAGTGGTTGGGAAACAGTGATATAGACTAATAGGAAAGTCGCATGATTTGAAAAAAAAAAAAAAACTAAAATAAAAATCTCCCATATGTGCTCTGCTTGGAGTGAATTAGCTAGTTTGTATATTGTCACTTATCCCATATGTTGATGACACCCAGCTGTACTCATCAGTCAATCTAAGTCAAACAACTAAGTCAACTGTTTTTGTGTCTTACAGATACACAAATTGCATATTTTATAACTGTCTTGAATTGTTATAAGACCTTTTCTAGGCTGGCAGAACATCAACATTCTATATTATCCATTTTAATTTAGTTTATTCATACTGACCTTCATATGACTGGATCTGCACTTATTTCATTCTCTCTGGCTAATGTCTTTGGTTTCTTCTCAGCTCTCTGAATTGAAGAATAATTGCTAAAAACTTTGAGTTATTATATTGCTTTGTCCTTCATCCCGTCAGCTCATTATCGTTCTCAATTATTAAATATTTTTAAAATTGTTTTATGAAGATTTCTTGATTATTACTGATCATGGAAGCAGATATTTCTGCAAAGATGTAATGGATACTGAGCCAGAAAGGCTGTGATGTGACAGCATACTGTAAGTTAAATCCTGCAGCCCAGGAGAGGGAGGCTGCTAGCTAGACCTGATGGCCTGATGGTATCTTAACATGACAACTCACAGGCATAATTGGCCTTGGTGATGAAATCAGTCGTGAGACTATTACTTGTCTTTCACAGAGGATACCTCAGAGGCACAGTTTTTCCCCCACACATTAATGTCAAATTTGAGATATAATCAAAATGTTGCCTTGCTTATTCTAAGAAAGGGTCTAATACAGAGTGTTTTATGGCACTTTTTAGAAACCCAATCCCCAATAGCTGGATTTTTAGTAAATCTCATAAATCCACATTTTCACAATAGACCATAAAAGTCTTACAATTTTACACTGAGGAACATTAGTCTCATTTTTTTCCCAATATTTGTTGGGTTTTTTTTGACAGTGCATGAACCTCTGCATAGCTTTACTTCTCTCAGGTGGCCTCTCAAAGATATTTTTATTTTATTAATTTTTTTATTTTATTTTATTCATATTACTGACCTGCTGCCAATTAACTTCATTAGTTCCAAACTGTTCCTCCATATGTTTCTTTTAGTATCACTTACTTTTCTAGCCTTTTGTTGCCCCTGTCCTAACTTTTCTGAAACATGTCGCTGCCATGAAATGAGCTAATATTTTTCTCACAGTGATACATTTTCTTGTGTCAAACATTTGATACCTTTTGTGAATACCGTGGGTTTACTGTACTCACTGTATTCACTGTAGTTTGTTTTTATATTTATATAAAGTCTCCCAACTTTACTGGAGTTAGGGTTGTAGGCAAACGATTACTTTAAAAAATGAAATTCTGTTGAATAATTCAGTACGTGACATATGGCAGCACAGTTATGTGCCAGAGTCTCATTTGCTGCTTTCAGTTTTAGATTTCCAAGTAAGTACATTTTTAGTGATGTTGTGTGGGAGCACAGCCATACGAGACTAACACTTCTGTACAAATAAAACATTAAACCTCAAATTCTGACTATGCGCCCTCCTCTGGACCCACACAGCGCGCACACCTTCCATTTTGTGAAAGCAGACAGCCAAACAATTACACAGAAGGACATTACCAACAATTTGTGTTCTCATTAACTCTGATTTGTGGCAGTTTTAATGTTTTTTCATTACTGAGGTACATTAATTAAATTGGTTTGCGTACGAAAAAATAGATTTAGGAAATGTGAGTTTAGGATAATTATTTAAAAAAAGTATTCTGGAGGTCACGCTGATTATTTGACACCAGAGAGCATGAGTCTCTAATGACTTCCCAACCAGTTTCTGCCTGATTAAAATCAAAACCCTGAAGCTGTTCTCTCGCAGGTAGAATGTAGTTACAAAAAAGCCCCGAGGTTCTCTGAATGCACTGTGATCTCTGATTACGGCAGGATGCCTGGTGCATAGCAGGATCCAGATATTTGGCAGTGGTTAAACGAAATACTCGAAAAATGGAAAAGAGAGGAATGGAGCCAAACAGAAAAAAAAATCCCTGAAATAATCATTTTAACAGCAGGCACGCAACCAAGATGCCTGAGCTGACAAAGGTTTATCTTTCACGTGATTTTAAGGTTCACTGGTCGCAGTGACAATACTCACCGCAGGAGACTGACCTCGTGTATTCACGATGATCATCAGCGAATGGTACATGACATTAATAGCTGCCTGTTTTCAACAGGTTGGTGGAACATACTGCCATTACAATATCTTAATGAATGTATGCTACGCTGTGTAATCTTCATTGACATTCTGTGCATTTCTCACATTGTACATGTGTGCTTTAGTGGACCACATAAGTCATATTAGCAGTGGGAGATTAATTTAACCACAACACAGAGAAAACAGAGAAAATGAAATGCTAATTTTGTCGGGGTCTCTGGGTCGTGGACTCGGGGCTTTGTGTTCTTCTAGAGTTTTTTGTGATTCATGTTAGTTTAAAGGATCTCTTGTGTTTTTCTGGCTCCTTATATTAATGCGATGAGTGGATTTCCTAGAGCATTTATTATTTCCTTTTGTAGTTTGTTTTTTGGTCTTTTGGGTTTTGCATAATTTAATTATCATCATTTGTGGTCCATGTCTGTTTCCTAGTCGTTTAGGGCTCTGTCTCTGTGGTTTTCTGTCTCTCTGTTAATTGTGTCAAGTCAGTCTTGTCTCCTCTGTCAGTCAAGTCTTTGTGTTTGTTTACATGCGTCAAGTGTGTATGTCTTGAGTCTTTCTATCTTTGTGATTATGTTTCCTGTCTTACTTTCATAGTCTCTCGCCCCATTTTTTTTCCACCAGTTTTGCTTCCCTTGGTTCATTAGTTGGATTCTGTTCAGCTGTGTTCTCCAGCTGTCTCCACTTTGCTCACTTTGTGCAGCCCAAAAGAATCTGTCTACGTCAGATGAACAACATCAGATCTGTTATGACTTTAAGAATTAGGAAAAAAAATAGCAAAGACCTGGCACAGGATCTGCAAGATGGATCTGGACCTGAAGTTTAACTTCTATTGAGTCTGGACCCAGAAGAAGGATGGTGGTCAAGAAGCCATTATCGACTATGTAAAATGAAAATGAGTGGCAGCAGGTCTTATGGAATGATGAATCCAAAATTGAAATTTTTTGTTTAAAGTCAGGTCAGTGCAACAGTGTCCACAGCTGTCTGTAAAACACACTGAAGGCTCTGTCATGGTTTAAGACTGTATTTCAGGCGGTTGTGTTGAGGAGCTTGAAAAGATTAATGAAATTCTGAACACAGAATAGTACCATCAGATTTTGATCCAACAGGGAATGCCATCTGGAAAGTGTCTGGAAATAACATGATTTACAGCATGACAATCATCACAAACACACAGCTGAACACTATCAGTCATGGCCCCCCTAAAGCCCAGACCTACACATTATTGTTTGTGTGACTTCCAAGAAGCCTGGAAATCTATTTCTACTTAAAGGAATTACAAGAGATCTCATTTTGTGTTGAAGAATAAAATATTGACTTTCAAGCTCACTAGAATTGTGCAAAAAATACTGTGTTTCCCTGTATGTTTGCACATTTCAAATAAATGGCACCACCTATTTTGCATTCCCTTAGCAAAATACAATGAAAGGGAAGGCTTGATACTTTTGCACAGCACTTTATTTTCCTGTGCTTGTTTGCCAAAGCTCTGTAAACTTGGTCTTTTTAACAGTGTCATAACTACATTGCTGTTATCATGATTTCTTTTTCTCTTGTGAATTAGTCCACCAGAGCACAAGTCCATTAGTCCATTGGTTTAGCAATAACAGCTTTTGTTTTTTTTTTTTACAGGTTAGCACTTGGGAATAAATCAGTAGCCTTACAAAGATTCCCAAACATCACTGTGTGTATGTACAGCACTCGTGCTTCATTACACACAGAGTGGAGCAGGCAGCAGTCACTGCAATGGAAACCTGAGGTGCATTTTGTTGTTTTGATTTTTTTTGTTGTATAATTAATGATTCTAGAAAGTAAAAATCACAATGATTTACTGGTCATTAAAATGTGTTCAGAATTTACAAACTGATGATGATTTAGCTCATAAATCATGACACACTGCTCTCCCCTGCATAAGCTGCCTTTATAGGTTAAAATGTTGGCTTTGGTATCGGTATCGGCACTTTGGTATTTACTTCGATACCAAAATATGCAGTATCGCGACGCACTTTTAGAAACAGAGAACAACTTTTAGGCAAAAAAAGGGAAAAAAATGACAACAGCTCAGTCAAATGGCCTCAAACAACAGATGGGCTGACACGCAGATTTCATGACTTATTAGTGGGATGAAATGTCTCTCTTTATTTTACTTTGGTTGAAAATTTGATGAGAGTCATCTGCTTATGTCGAGAAACGTAATCAATCTTGTCAACATGGACTCTCTCAGCAGCTGCTAGGAGCAGCAACATCTGGCAGCAACAGCATACATTTGCACTGTTATACCACCGCTACATGCAGCGCTTCTACATATGTAAGTACTTGGAAGCAGCATTGTTCTCTGCCCAGTAGTGCAACAAGAGAACAGGACAAAATAGCAAACAACAGGACGACACAGATGATTAACTGAGTCCTGAAAGGAGAGACTAAAATGCGGGTGGTCTCATGCAAATGCTGTTCATATGTCTGAAACACAAACAGAGGTGAAATACGGAGGTGAGTGAATGTTATACTTAGTTAATTATAAGGATTCTATGTGGTATCCCCCAGGCAGTGCTATTTAAGTACAAAGTAGTTATGAGTTGTGACCTACCAGGACAAACAGACCGAGACAGATGCTTCATGTTCTCTAATTGGAGGGCTATCACAAAGTAAGTACAATTACTATTTTTCTCTCAAAGCTCAGAATCAGCTTGAAAAGAGCCGAGCTTAAACGACCGACTCCTCTGTTTTCTCTCATCTTCTTGTTTTGACCAGGTCTCCCTGAAAGCAAGCCTAGACTCAACAGAATGACCTCACCAAAGAGAAGAAAAAGGTTTCTCAAAAAAAAAAGAAAAGTGAAGTTCTCCCAGCAAGTGTTGTACTGCTGCAAACAAACACTCGCTGGGGACTGCACTGGCTGCAATGGGCTTTTCTAGCTCAGTAATTGGATAGATAGCTCGGAGCCCGTAAAGCTTACTTCACTGTGTTTGTGCTGTGGTTACTAAGCTAATTAGCGGTAAACAAGCAGCTGGTAACCACCTTTCTGATTCTCTCATGTTGGTCTGTGTCTTACATAAACAACAGCTTCCATTACAGCGCTCATGCATTGGTAACTGCTGTTGAAAGCGGCGCTCCTCCCGAGGCTCTTCAGCGGGGCAATCTGAGTACTTAAGTGACGTGATTCTCTTGTGCATCATTCTGAGCATGTCTGAGTATACGAGTTATATGGTGGAACATAGTACACAGACAACTTCTTTTACTGTTGTTGGCTTTTAATTCTATCAGCTTCAGCGATGTTAGGACCACTTAGGGTTTCTAATTATCTTACACCACAATGGCACTGAAAGCAGAGCTTTCACACCAGTGTGATGAGAGAGTGGTGTTCCCTTTTTTTCCAGCCTCCTGGTCTATTGAAAGGATTAAACCATCCAGTGGTGCAGGGTTTGTCCCGAGAATGGCAGGTTCGTGTCTCCAATTAAGCCGATTAAAAATAGTTATCAAGGATGTTACAGAAACATGACAGTGAAATTGTTCCATTGAGGAATGTCCTGGAACTAATTAGTCCTCATGCCTTCAGAAAAGCTGTCTTAAACTGTGATTATTTCTGTTATTATTAATACTGTTTTTGTTTAACTTCTGGTAACATTTAATGATAACTGTCACTAATAAACTTTAATGTTACTGTTAAATGAATTGATATTCTTTACATTCTATTAACCATTAATTGTGTGATATCTGGCACTTGAATGATATGGTATTGTCTCACAGCTGATATGAGACTAAAACAGTTACATCAGTTCAATTCAGTTTTAGTTATATAGCGCCAAATCCCACCAACAGTCATCTCAAGGCACTTTATATTGTAAGGTAAAGAGATCCCACAATAATACAGAGAAAGTTCCAACACTCATATAACCGCCTATGAGCAAGAACTTGGTGACAGTGGGAAGGAAAACCTCCCTTTTAACAGGAACCCTGGTTCTCTGTGAGAACCAGGGTTCTTTACTGCGATGGGGGTAATGGAGACAAGACAAAACCACATGCTGTAGTCATTATTAATAACTAATACAGAGTAAAAAGAGGTGAGTGAAGAAGAAATGCTGCATCATGGGAAACCCCCAGCAGCCTAGGTCTATTGCACCGTACCTAAGGGAGGGTTCAGGGTCACCTTATCGGCTCTAATTATATGCTTTATCAAAAAGGAAGTGGGTAACATTTTATATACTAAATAATATGTCTTTGTAAGAACTACCAAATGTTGGCTTTTTGTAATAAAGACTTTACAGCAGATCAGCGAGGCCATTCTTATTCCCAGAAATCAGCTACTGCTGTTTAGTCAAAGCCAGCAGTATGCTCCCACAGTGATCCGTCATTAAAATGCCTGTGGAGAAGACACACTCCCACAGCCGTGCCTCCAGTCCAGCCTGTGTTGCAGAGCCAGGTTACAAAAATCAGGAGCTGAAGTGAAGAGCACTACTCCACGGCGGCAGTGATGTCATTGTTGGCACACATCAACACTTGCAAGGACTCTGATGATGATGAGCTTAAGCTGTCTGTCAGAGCTGGTCCTGTGATGCACATCTTATAGCAGTAACATCTCACTCTGAATTTGTTGTATTTTAACCCAATCTGTCCTCTTTTCCTAAAGCTAAAACTAAACAGTAAGTGATACAGGGCACCATCCATCGTTAACCATGTGTGTGATTCAGGGTTGCTGGGAGGGGCTGGAGCCTGTCCCAGCTATCACAAGGTGAAGATGCCAACATATGTTTTAATACAGAAATATGAGGCTGAGAGCCATTGATCCAAAACCTCAGTAAAATAGAATTTAAACTGGTTTCCATTGATATACTGCAAAAGAACTCAAATATTAGTTGTTTTGGGTTTTGTTTTTATTTTTCCCATTAGGGTAGTGGTTTATATGTTTGACTAATAAGTAAAAGATTCCAGGTTTGAGCTTGGAAGGAGACATAGCCCAAGAGGGTTGTACCGGAAGACCATCTGGTGTAAACACCAGCGAAATCAACTATGTGGTGACCCCACTGTGAATGAAAGCCTTTCAACACTGGACGCATAAAACTGGTGCAAATACCTATCATGGAATCAGTGGCACTTCTTTTTTCATACCAAGCTCAGGTTTTGCTATTTTTCAGACCCCAAGGAGCTAAGTTTGCTGTGCCAGAGACGTAAGAAGCGAAAAACAGCTTCTTCTTGACTCATATCTGACCTGGATGAGATGCACTCATGAATTTGACCAGCCTTGTCAAATTGTGGACTTTGACAAGGCCAGTCATGAGGCTCTGCTCATCCAAGGGGAAATCCTCAGACTCTAACACCTAGGCATGTCCTGCCACATCCATTACTGTGGTGCCATCTACACTGACCCTGGAAACGTTCAATGTTGCACAAATCTGTGGAAACAGGGACTGAACCTGTGACAGAGCGACCTGGACCCCATTAGCCCCATTGATGAGTTAAACTGATAACCAACTGCTTTAATCCCCGATTCCTCCATTAAGGTTTACAAGCATTTCCACCTTGTGCTCTCAAATGATTCAAAGTCAACACACATTTCAGTTCATTTCATTTCATTCTTGTGTAATCTTTTCTATTGTTTCTGCTTTATTGACTTTGTCTGATTCTTTGCACACTTCATTTTTTCCCATGTGAATT
The DNA here is from genome assembly GCF_900408965.1 of Simochromis diagramma. NCBI lineage: Eukaryota > Metazoa > Chordata > Actinopteri > Cichliformes > Cichlidae > Simochromis > Simochromis diagramma. The sequence continues at coordinate 9,837,608 of NW_024387209.1, read as the reverse complement.
TACATGTTTGTTTTATTTCTTTTGATAGATTGTATCAGAATAGCTCCAAGTTTTCAGGATCAACACATTATAATACATGGGGATAATGAATCCCGATCCTCATACTGGTCAGCTAGATTTTTTTAAAGAAAAGAAAATACCCTGCAGGCTTTCATACTGACATCTTAGACAAGCTGCACAGCAGATCCCGTTTTCCTTTGACTGGCTGTGTACTGAAGTCTGAACAGAGAAGTTTCTGCTGACACCACGGTGCTTTGAAAGCTCTGCAAAGTGTCCACTTGCAAACTGGAGATAACCAAGACATTTTAAGTCAACTTTAACCATCTGGTAAAAAGCACTTTGTAAACTTTGCTTTCAAAAGTACTGCATAAACACAGTTTCTTACTGAAGTAGTTTATGCTAGAACTGTGGTATTCTCAGTTTTGAATGGCTGTATTTGCCAAGTGAAAGCAGTTAACGGTCTCAGGGGCATAACAGCCAGCTATATTTACAAAAACCGGCAATTTTGCAGGAGTGCAGATACATACTGTATGATGCACAGAGAACAAACAAGGCGCCGCTCCACAGCCCACAAGCAACGGGGATTTGGGTCTTGACCTCGACATGTTGTACAGCTCCAGCTTGAAGAGTACATTCAGCTAAAAATTTCTCGAAATTATATCTTCGTTAAATGATTTTTGATAAATATTCACAACGGGGATCAAGGATGAGAGGCAGACTCTTAAATGTTCAGAAATATTAAATGAACTGAATAAAATGAACCACAAATTCTACTTCCTTGAACACTGTTGGACTTGCAGTGACCTCTGTTCGTTCTTGACATTTTTTCTTTTCCAGCGCGAGGTGAGGCCTGCACGTTCCTCCTCAAAAATTGGTTGTTTTCCAGCTTGTTTTTTCCCAAACATCAAAAAGAAACATTTATGTTTCCCTTCGCCGAAATGTCAGGGGGATTTATGAGGTCCCCGTTTTGTGTTGGTGGCCTATTTAATGCTACAGTGCACACCCCTCAGTATGTGAAATGAAAGCGTGTCTCTTTATGTAGCCGGTCATATTAAGTGCCTATCAAACTGACAAATATACCAAGTTTAAATTCTTGGATTGACCAACTTTTTAAATGCACTCCCAGATATGGGTAAGATGTTAATTTCACACACTGAATTAGACCCACTAAAGAAGAAGAATAGATAAAGTGATATAAATGTTTCAAGAAGTGGGGATGCAGACCTCACCTGTGTGACAGAAGTAGTTCTGGGGACTGCAGCGCCACACAGTGGACATGACTGTCTGCAAGTACACCTTCATCATGTTAGTATTTTCAAGCACAACTGTAAAGTTCTACAGTAAAAGGTCAGATTGTGCCCTAAATCTAGTAACTGGTTGTGCCACCCTTGGCAGCAACAACTTAAATCAAGCAACTGCGATGAGTCTTTCACATCATGAAAGAATTGTTTTAATCCAGCAACACTGGAAGGTTTTCAAGCATGAACAGTCCGTTTAAGGTCATGGCAAAGCATCTCCATCTGATTTAATTCTGGACTTTGACAAGGCCAGTCATGACCCTTCTTTTTGTTTCATTTTTCCATCATTCAGGGGTGGAATTACTTTTCTCAAAATTTCAAGTTAATAACTTGAAATTTTGAGAAAAGTAATTTGAAATTTGAGTTAGCTCTGCCAATCAGTAATCTACGTGAAGGATGTCATTTTCTTGTTACCTGGAAAGCTATAGTGCAGAGGAAAGCACACTCAAAACTGGATCGCAACAAATTGGCACTTTCGAGAGTGCGTTTACTGATAGTAATGCCATGTGATTCAGCTAATAACAGAAGGATTTCATCATTTGTGAAGCCACGCTGAAAATACTCAGCAATTTGTGTATTCATGACTGGCTGTAATAGTGGTAGCTTAGCTGTAGCATTTGTAGCTGAGGGCTTCAGCTTCCAGGTAACAAGGAAATGATGTAATTCACGCAGATTGGCAGTGCTAACTCGAAATTTTGAGAAAAGTAACATGAAATTTTGAGTTGATAAGTCAAAATTTCGAGTCATGGATATTTTTTTTTTTTTTTTTTTTTTAGTGGTGGAAACGGGCTTCCATACTCTATAGACAGTTATTTTCCGTAAAGTCTTCTTGATCAGCAAGAAGTTGGCAAACATGAGGTGAGACTTTGTTTCTTTTTGGCTAGCAATGGTTTTAATATTGGAACTCTCCCATGGATTACATTTTTACCCAGAGTGTTTTTTATTGTTGAATAATGAACTGACTGTAGCTCAGGTGGTTGGAGATTTGATCCCTGGTTGCTCCAGCCTGCATGCCAAATATCCTTGGGCAACATACTAATACCAAAATGCTTTCTGATGCACCCATAGGTGTGTCTATGTATGTGAATGTTGGATTGAAAGCATCTAGTTGTATAAAATGCTTTGAGTGTATATGTAGATATGTATAAAAGAACCAGGCTTATGCAAGTGAGGTCTGCAGTTCTTTAGATGTTATTCTGGGTTCTCATGTGACCTCCTGGATGAGTCGTTGATGCACTCTTGGAGTAATTTCGGTAGGCCTGCCACAAACTGTTTTCTCCATTTGTGAATAATGGCTCTCACTGCAGTTCACTGGAGTCCTTAGAAATGGCTTTGTTGATCTTTCGAGGCTGATAAATGTCAGTGACTTTGTTTCTCAGCTCTTTCTTTAGATCTTGGGATGATGTGTTGAGACGAGTGTATTTAAGTGACTTCTTGATTCAGCAGGCCTGGAAGTAATCAAGCCTCGGTGTGAAACTTAACTCAGCTTTCCAAAAATTGTGATTAATCACAGCAACTTCATAATTTCACAAGGAGAGGCTTTTTCACACAAAACCAGGTAACCTTGGACAGCTCTTTTCCCTTAAATTATTAAATGATTATTTCATTAATGAAATAATCATTTAAAGCATTTTGTATTTACTCAGGCTCTTTGTCCAGTATTAAACATTGTTTGACTATCTGATACATGTAAGCATGACAAATATGCTCTGAATGCTTACAGAGCCCTGGACCAAGACTGAGAGGAGACACTGAATCAGAAGCTGCTGTACCCTGATTACACCAAAGCTACTTTCAGCTGCTTCCCTATTCACACGATTTTGCTGGATGCCCTTCGTGACACACGGTGAGCCCATGGGAAATAAGGGAACAGTTGAAAGTACCCCCTGTAAAACTACAGCAGCGTCATTTTTCCTATATGTGGACGAGGCACAAGTAGTTCATGCACAAGTACACTGACCAAAAAACAAAACTGACACGAGCTTGTTAAAAATCATATACCCAGATTACGTTTAGTCTTTTTTTCTGAGAATCCGGAGAGATAATCCCTGTGTGATATCTGCTTTTTGCTCTTCCTATTTGGACACCTACCATTTGATCATATCTTCCTTCAAATGCCTTCTTCTTGCAAAGCCTAAAGAACTCCCCTCAAAATCGGAATTTCAGGTTCTCAGAATGAACTCCATCCATCAGCCTTCTAAATAATGCTTTTATTAAAGCTGCACTGGTCGACCCACCCAAGCTTGCTTGATTTGATTGAGTCCATTTTTTCAGGGACCTGAATTAAACATTGGATGGACATCTAGAAGTATAACCAGAAGATCTATTCCATCTCTCTCTCTGGGATACGAGCAGCATTTTAATGTGCAAGCAGAAGAAAATATTCCCCTATCAGAGGTGAATATTTGCTAATGTGACAAATCCATTGTGGATATGGAACTTACCGGCACTGACCTGTTTCAGCTCAAATTCAGCCAGCTAAAGCTCTGGGCCCATATTCATAAAGCTTCACAATACTAAGTCCTGATCCTAGTGACGAAACTCTAAAAAATTCCTTAGAATTTTCTAAGAATCTCCCATTAGAGATACGAATGATAAAGCATCTTAGAGTTTCTAAGGTAAAGAAATGTTAGGAGTGGGGAAGAGGTATTTTAAGAGGCTTAAGATTTTCTTTAGCAGAGGAGAAAATGGCCGTGTACTGCTGTATTGATATAATGATATTAAAGGAGAGGCACAGTGTCTACTCATGTAAAAAAAACATTCCACCTTAAAAGTATAGTATTGTGTAAAAGTCTTGAGCCTCCCTTAAATCTTTATATTTTAAAGGAAACTGGATAAATGTTTGTAGCGATGTATTGAAATGTGTAAACATACATGGAAATACAGTATCAGCATCTTCTTTTTTCGTCCTCTCCCTTCAGGGGTCGCCACAGAGGATCAGAGGTCACGGATATTTGCTCTTCCTCTTCTGCACATGTCCAAATCATCTCAACCTGAGCTGTCCTCCGATATACTCATTTTCAATCCTCTTCATTCTGGTCACTCCCACTGAAAATGTTTGCATCCTCATCTCTCTTGGTGCTATGTTTCTATCACATATCACCCCGATACTCGTCTCCACCCTGTCTGTAGTCTCTTTTTCACCTCTCTTGTGCGCTTTCTGTTGCTTTGGACAGTTGACCCAAGGCATTTAAGCTCATCTATCTTCACCACCTCTACTCTTTGCATCTTCATCTTTCCACCTGTTGTACTTGGTCTTGTATCTACTAACTTTCATTCTGCTTCTCTCTAGAGCATACCTCCGTCTCTCTAGGCTCTGATTCGTACTCTCTCCACAGATCACAATGTCATCTCCAAACATCATAACAGGAAAGAACTCTGATATCTCCACAGCACGTCTTTTATCCTGTCTTCCTTCTCTCACCTCAACCGGTCGCAGCAGATGGCCCCGCCCCTCCCTCAGCCTGGTTCTGCTGGAGGTTTCTTCCTGTTAAAAGGGAGTTTTTCCTTTCCACTGTCGCCAAAGTGCTTGCTCATAAGGGGTCATATGATTGTTGGGTTTTTCTCTGTAAGTATTATTCTGGGGTCTACCTTACAATATAAAGCGGCTTGAGGTGACTGCTGTTGTGATTTGGCGCTGTTTGAATAAAATTGAATTGAATATCACCACGGGTTAGGGTGATATAGGGTGTTTCTAATTTTAGAGATATTGTGCAAATACAAGAAAGCAGTCCTACATGTTTGTTTAATATGCACATAAAAGCACATTTCCTGGTCATAAATGACTCCAAGAGTCCTCACAGTGTTACGCTAGGCCAAGGTAATGCCATCCAGAGTAAGTATATGGTTAGATACCATATTTCTAAGATTTTTAGGGCCAAGTATAGTAATCACGGTGGGGACGGGCGTGGTTTGCAGTGACATGCAGGGAAGGCAGACGCACTTGCACAGCATCCTCAATCACGCCCGCCATGTTAAAACACAGGGAATCATTTACAATATTTCTCGACTGTCCCCAAACCCAGATTCCCTGCATGGCACCGCAGACCACGCCCCACCACACACAGCGAAAGTGATAAGGTCTGGTGTCTTAATGTCAGCTGCAATACAGAATATTTTCATTATTTTCTACTGTATTGCTTTTAAAGTTGCAATATGAAATTGTCAGATGCAGGAAATTAGTGATCATTCCTTCAGTTTAAATAATTGGTGTGTGCCATAGATAGAGCTGGGCCTCAACTGCAATGAAGATTTATTATATGCCTAAGGGAAGCATGTATAATGTAAATAAAACTGGTTTTACCTGGAAAGGGTTACCAGACAATCGGAGCCCTGATTGTTCCCTAGAGACCAGGCATCTTCAGGGACGTCCATGCAGGCATCAGTTTGCTTGTCTGCATCTAACTGGCAGCCACTTCAATGATGCAACTAAAAGTTGAAAAAACTATCTCTTATCCGGTTGCAGTAACTTTAAAAGTTATGTGTAGCTGCTTTGAAAAGTGAGAAGTAATTGTTTAACAAACTGCAGAGACTGATAGCAGCAGAAACAGTGCAACCACACCACTCAGAGATGACTCAGAGAAATCAGCAGCAACTTTGCATTGCTTGAGGCTGTGTCAGGGGTTGCAGACCAGTGACATTTCAAAACACAACGTATTAACACTGCCAACACAAGTGAGTCAGTGATAAAGGTTATTTAGAGAAAATTCTCTCTTGTTAAGGTAGAGAATGTGCATTAATCAAAACTGAGCCACTGCAGAAGAAAGAAGTAATTTATTTTGCAGTGGAAGTTCTGATATTGTTGAGTAAGACAAAAAGGCTCATAGAGCTTCCGTACATTCGACAAAAAGTACATAAATGACATTTAAAGGAAAGGTAATTATGCCCACTGATGAGACAGCAGAATGTCATTCACATTTCTGTCATTTCATTCAATAAATAATAATTTGAGATTAAGTGCGTCAAACGTGGAAAACACTGCTGCTCCGTATAGCTCACTTAAGAGATGATTCATAATTTTCGCAAGAATATGAATAAAAGCTGCTGGCTATAGAGAGATGACAAGTCTGGCATTTAAAAAAAATAAATAAATAAAATGCTTTTCGCACCACAATGATAAGTGTGCAGGCGAGGAAGACTCCAATTTTAAAAATCACACAGCACTCTGGCTCAAAGTTACGATCCTGAGATTCTAGCTTTTTAGAATAAGAATAGAATAGAATAATCCTTTAATTGTCCCACAAGGGGAAATTTGGTTGTCAGCCAGAAAGACACATATACAACAAACAGTACACAGGACACAGAACAGAAATATACACAATTTTTTCTTACATATTTACATTAAATTAAATAAAATTAACTACAGTTAATTTCCCAGGCATGACAAAAATCACCCCAGGTTTGGAGACTGGAAAATGTGAGCAGCAATTTAAATTGAGCAACCAATAGATACAATGAAAGCACCCAATCTGTAGCACTTTTTTCTTTTTCAGATCCCATAGAACCAATTTTAACAAAAGTAGAAGTTGTTCAATCACAGTTTAAGGTTCCACTTTGGCTTTCCTTGATCTTCCATTTATCTATACATCTACCCAGCAATAGCAGCAAATAATTCCTTAACCCATCAATTTTAAAGGAGTCATCCAAATCTGGCTCCATTTTCTAGTCAAAAGTCATGAAGCTGGCTTTTTGGGAAAATAGATAGCATCTTTTACTCATGTGGCAAAGTTAGTCTAAAAAACTAAGATTGCTCACCGTGGTTATTTCAGGCCCTAAATATTGGCTATAAAATGTACAATATTCACAATAAGCAATGGCTTCGATCTGTGGTTGGATATTCTTTTGGAATAAACTGCATTCTTTCAGCTTTTTATCCATTTTGTTTGAAAAATCAAACTTTATCTTTGTTACTACAGAACTTTGACAGAATTCAACATCTCTTTTGCTACATGTATGTCTATTGTTTGTTTTTGGTATTCAAATATGAAATCACTGAACCAAAAGATGAACCATTTGGTAACCATGTTTTTTTTTTTAATGTCTTTTTTAAAACAGCATCAAACAACATTGAGCCGGTAGAAAGAATGAATTGTCATTTGGAAAAAAACAAAAGTGCAAATATGATAAAATGTCAGGCTCTCTATGTACCACTAAAGGTAAATGGAACTCTAGTTTTGCTCTGATGTAAAAGCAGCAATAACTGTATGACCACAAATTACCTGTTGTTAGTTTTTCCATTGGAAGCCTGCTTCAGAGGGCGACTCAGAGACATGCCGTGTTTTGCCAGCTTGGCTGTTCCTCCCACTTAAATGCACTCAATTTTGACAGAGGTAGAAGTACAACATCCCTTAATTTAGACAGACCTTTCAGTGACTTCACTCAGCAAATTGTTCAGGGCATCTTGCCACTGCCACTGCCATTAAAGCTCTCTGTCATCAAGGACAAGACATGAAGTGATATTAGCAGGAGCCTGAGTTTATGTTCAGAAATAGTCGGTGAAGATGTCGCAGCAAGTTGTTTATGTCAGAAAAACAGCTGACATAGCATTAGCAAAAACTTTTTCTAATTTGTTATCTCTGGCTCACAGTCTGTCAGACAAAGTGACCTGACCATCCTCCACATTTTTAGCACTGCCTTCTGCCTCCTGTTCTCTCTAGTTGAAGACACGGACATGAATGAAGTCATTTCCATTCAAAGTCAGAAACAATTATAAAATAAGCTTTAGTCTGCATTCAAACAGACTTCAGTTAGGGCTTTATATACAGCACTGTGTAAAAGTCTTGAGTCACCCCTCATTCCTTTCTATTGTACTTCCAAGGAGACGGACTTCCTTGTAATTTATTTTTAAAGTGGTCTTGAGCAGTAGTTCTTCGTGGTTTCCGAACGCCTTTTCATTTGTCATTCATTCGTTTGTACCTGGCGACTTTCAAATGCTTTTTTGTTTATTAAGCCACTTTCCTGACTACATATAATGGACAACTAAGCAAAGAAGCAGTTGTACATGATATTTTCGGCACTTGCTAGCCAAACACAAAATTTGTTCCCTTTCTTTTTAATCTGAAAAAAGTCCAAAGATAACTCAGTTTGACAGGCATAAAAAAGTACCCTCAAAGAAGTATTGACTAAAAACTTGCCATATCTCAGCATGGTGTTTTTGGATTTTGCAGATATTGGACAAATGGTGGACCTGACATAGGACACGAGAGATGCACTACTCACTGAAGTCTCCTCAGAAGTAGTCTCAGCAGAAGGGTGGCTGTCAAGAGTCCAATCTTAAGGGAGAGATTTAACTAAATATAAGAAAAATGCCAAATGTTTGGTTCAGGTCATCATTAGTATGTATGAGTGTTCATGTAAGCAGTACAACAGTGAGTGCTGCAAAAACACAGTGGAGGCTCTGTCGTGGTTTGGGGCTGCGTTTCAGCCAATGATGCTCTTGGCAAAACTGATGGAATTATGATTGCAACAAAGGACCCAGCATACAATACCATCTGGAAAGTGCTTGATAGCAATGATGTCATTTTTCAGCATGATAATGATGCCAAATACATTGCCAGTGCAGTAAAAGCATAGCTGGATAGAAAAACACACAATGAGTCATGGACTGGCCTCCCCAGACCCCAACGTCAACACTTTTGAAGCAGTGTGTGATCATCATGACAGAGAACAGAACAAAAAGCAGAAACATCCAAAGAAAAGCTTTGAATGCCTTTCAGCTACTTAAAGAAATTCCAAGAAAGCTTGCCTATCTGAGTTTAGGCTGTGTTAGAATAAATAATAACAAATAGAATAAAGATGGTCATACCAGACTTGTACAAACTATTTTTGCGTGTGTGGAGATTTGACCAGGTTGGACTAGATTAGAAATGATATATTAGGGACAGTTCATGTCGGGTGGTTAAAACAAAGTTAGGGAGGCAAGGCTGAGATGGCTTGGGCATGTGGGATAGTGAATACACTGAAAAAAGGATGTTGAATATGGAGCTTCCAGGCAGGAGGGAAAGAGGAGGCTCTTGGTGGAGGTTCATGGATGTAGTAAAGGAGGAAGATGGAGGCGCATGACCTGCTGTGAGAGCAGCTGAAAGAAGACTGTACTTCCGTGAGTTTGCACACATTTCAATAAACGACCCATGTTGTCTTTTCCAAGAAAAATACAAAGAAATGAGGTGTGACTCGAGATTCTTTTGCACACTACAGTATGACGTAAAATAAATATTGCACAGCTCAGGTCCTCGAAGCCATTCCAAGCAACAGACAAGGACTGTTCAGCTTTTCACAGAAGCTGCTGCGGTTGCCCTGTCAAAGAATTTGGGGGAGAACGTTGTATCTCTGAGGAGCCACTACTCTGAGGCAAAAACCCAGCACAATTTCTCACCTAAGTGTTGGCAAATTACTCAGTGAAACATGTCAGGTGAAAAGCCTCCACAAGAAGAAGAGCAGCTACAAGTATGCACAAATGAAGGGGAATGTTCTAGAAACCAGAGAACAAGGCTGTTGCTGCAGGTTGTAAACTGTGATTGATGGAGTTACAGAGAGAGGGAGATTCTACCCCCGAAAGGACCTCTTGCTTTGATTCTGTCCTCTTTGGGAGATTGTAGGGGATGATCGGGTCATCGTGACCAGCGTGTCAGTGGGGTGAAGCTGTTTTCTTACCACGGGGTGCTGCACAAATTGAGCTTGCTGAAGCTAAAGAGTTCCCGTTTTCACTGTTGAGTCTTTAAGTGTTTTGTCCCATTTTTCAATTGGAATGGAGACACGAATAAAAGCACCTGTATTCACGGGGTGAAAGCTTTAGTGTAGCGTGAGCCATAAAAGGCGCCGTGGTAGATGTGTTTTCTGTGGAATTGGTAGATGCAGACTGCTGGGTGAAAGATTGATACAAACTGTAATATGTTGGTGTACTGCAACTCCTTATTTCCTACTCGCAGACACACACATCATGATGCCTGTTACTATTATTATGCTGTCTATTACATATTTCATTTGAGACAGACATGCATTTAATCTGTGGCTATAGGCTTCTTTTGAGGCAGACGGCTCATATCTCGGTTTAAGCTATAGAGTGAAATAGGACTATAATAACACGAGTGATAATAATTCACTTAATCTCTGAGTCGAATTCTCCTTTTTAAGCTGAGGCAAAATCAGGACCACGCTTCACTGTCACCTCAATGCATTCTGACAGTGAAGGATCATGGCTAAGGGCTTTAGTACACTGCACCCAACCCCATGTCAAAAAAATCTGACCCTTTTTTTGCATGTCTGTAAAACAAGTTCATATACTGCACTTCTACTGTATTTCTCTACAGCAGAGTCATTACAAGCGAGCATACTCACTGAAGGAAAAATAAATGTGGAGACCCTTATAACACTCATAGAATTGGAGCTCCCTCTAGGGGTCGGAGAACACGTATGAACTGGACTCCAACCCAGTGAGTTCACAGCCAGTCAGCTGTTTTGGTAACTAATTACTGACCTAAGCATCTATTCTTTAAGAGTCACAAAAATATAAATGTTGAACTGATGTTCCTAATAAATACAGAAATAATATCTCTTCTTCAGGTAGCTACACATCAGACAAATAGCTGACTCTAATCAGTGCAGGCTCAATCTAAATGTCATGTTACAGCAGGAACATGGAAAATACACAGAGTCAGAGTCAGTGGTCAAACATCAAGCATTATATGTTGGTGGATAACATAATAAGATTTAATTGTAATAAACTTTTACAAAAGAATTCAAATATAAAATGCAGAACGATCACATTTCATTTAATGTAGGTAATGGTGTGTAAAATGCAGCCATGCTTATATATGAATCTGAGTAGGTGGAGGGATAACAAATTTTCAGGCTTTGTAAAAGCACAGTAGGGGAGCTCACTGGTAATTTTGAGTGGGTAGAAAGGAGGCTTATGAGTGGGTGGGAAAGTAACCAGGTTTTATTTCAAAGACATGTCAGGGCCAACAAAGGAGAGTGTTGTATGAGTGAGTAGGATGGGTATAATGCTTATCTGTAGTCTTGCAGTGGTGTTTACTCATGTGAGTGTATAGGATGTGTGTGCACAGGCTTCGGCTTTTCACGGTCTTCTTCAGGTAAATGAGAAGTTCTGTCAGTGACTCCAAGTTGCTTCAGTCTAGTCATCACTCTTTTTCCCATCTGGTTAAACTCAGACCTGTAGGTCGCCTCAATGTGATGCTGCCTCTGGTGCCTGGGACAGAACAATTTAACTTTACAGATGGAAGAAGAGCAGCTGTAGTAGCGAGAACAACACGTATCGTTCCTAATTTCTCAACGACAATTTGGAAAAAACCTTCAAAATGATAAGAAATGATAAGAACTAAATTAAAGCTTAAAAAACAAAAACATATCAGCTGCCTTTTCAAATGTGAGTAGTTATCAATTATATCATATCAATTTTGCACTGAGTAAATCTGTAAAAAGATTAACAAAAGGAGAGATAGCACGAATAAATCCATTATAAGACTGAGGCAAATGGTACTGAGCAAATTGTTAAATTTCTTTTACAACTGGTGAAACCCAAAAAAGAAAACCCATACGATTTCTAGCATATGCTAATAAGTTTCCAAAATACGATTTTTTCCCATCTACAGGTGTTAAAATGTTTAATATTGTAATGTTTAAACAACTCAAGCATTACTATTCATTTTAATTGTATGATAAAAAAAAAAAGAGCTGTTCACTAGTAGGTTGGCTTTTGTTTATATTTGCTATTTTCAGATAATCAAATATCAGTATCGCTACTGGGCTAATCCTATTCCTATATTAGTTGGGCCCTACTCAGTAGTATTAACAGTATCATTATTACCTCATTAATCATCACTATTTAAAATATATATATATATTTTATTTTATTTAATGTGTTTATGTTTTTCATAAAATCCTGAAAACCTAAACAAATATTTTTTGGCCTCTAAATTAAATTTTGAGAAATGGCGCTATCAGCATAGACCAGTGATATAAGAACATATTTGCTACAATATATTACATCTAATGTGATTATAAGATGAATAGATTAAAGATCAGTTTCATTGCTATGACAACACTTAAAAAAAACCTCCCAGCTCCCAGGAAGCTTTTGCTGGAACAAACTTTAGGTACACGAACTGATTCAATCTATTAACTTAATGGTTGGTATATCCTGACAACTTCCCCTCTTCAAACTAAACATGTGTTTTGTCTTTTCCAAAATATCTATGTGTGTGAAAAGGAGCATTCATCCCTTTTATTGCTTGTGAAGGGCTTCCTTCATGTAAACATCCATTCATCATGCCATAAACTATCTCTTGAATCTCTTCCAGACTGTATGTATGAGTAATCTTTTAGCTTTGCTGCACGCTCACGATCCCTACACTTACACGGTTGTCTTTCCTGCGTCGAGGTTGCTAATGGAGACGAGAACTTCTCCACACAAGAATTCTGCTCTGATCATCTCAGGTGTCAATTGGACTCCTGAGCCTTCACACCTGCATGAGGTTACACACACACAGTGAAATAATCAAAGGAGCACTTTCCCATGAGACCCATAAAAAAAGAAGCTCCCAGCACAAAGATCAATATAGTGCCTCATCTACTTACAGTGTGTCCATTAGCGGGGTCACATCATCATCAGGGAGGTTGGCGAGAGGAGAAGCTGCGGTGAGTGGAAGTATCTCTGTGTTGTAGTTGACAGATCTATACAGGAAACACACACATACAGCGCTTTTTCCCCTGAAGAGCTGGACCACCGTGCATCAGATGAATTGAGATAATTTTCAGATAGCTCCTCAGTCTCACTGAGATGAAAGGAGTGCTTAAGGTGGTTTCATATCTCAGTTCAAACATGTTTGATAAAGGTGCTCCTTAGTGAAAGCTGAAACCACTTAGGGGCAAAAAAAAAAGAACACTGATAAGCCAAATGTTAGTGATACCACAGAATAACCAGAGATTCCTTAAAAATATTAAAGAGCAACTTTGTAATGATGGGGCAAAGGATGTACAAATAAAGACTCTGTGACCTGGCCTGGGTTGCATTTATGTTTTTGTGAAATAAGATTTTGGTTAAAGATTAGCAAACCAAGGCTAGTTAGATAGCCTTTTTAGCTAGATGTAAAATGTGTTACATCTAGTACTAAATGCATATAAATATATGATTAGTACTACATATTTACACCCAGTAGTTGTGGACTGTATCTGCATTTTTTGTGTTCCTATTACTGTTCATGTTACATATGTTAACATTAGCGAGCGTAGGATAATTAGCTAACTGTAATGTGTGTTAACCTGGCACTTACTCTGTGTAAATACTTAATACTACACTTTGTAAGACGTAGTTACTCTCATGCATTATTGGTTTTGGTTCTTAAAAAGCTCTGTACCCACACCACTGTCCATTTGAGAATTTAAAATCATGTTACAACTCATGGCTCTGTCAACTTCGCTCTCACCAGTTATTGTGGCCACTCACAAGTTACCTGCAGACTCTGTGGCTGTAGCCAGTGATAGGAAAGACTAACAGGAATGCTGACGGAAAGCTTTCTGTTACACGAATAAAGAATTATATATCTACACTTAGGTAGGTAGGTACTGACAAGTATGAAGCGAATATTTTCTCTTGGCTCTGATTGCGCAGCACAAGGCAGGTGAGGAAAAAAAGGATAGCAGGCAGAAAGGTAAAAAGACAGAGTTGCAGCAGAGATTCAAACCCGCACATTCTCAAATGCACCACGTGAACTGTGGTTGCCCAGATTATGCAGGCATCTTGTCAAACAAAGACTTGAGATGACTTCGGATCTCTTGAGGAGTGCTGCTTCATTAGCTTTCCAATGTTCACTTTGGTACTTAAATTGGTTTTAAACAAGAAACTCTATCATGCTAGACAAATTACAATGCACATGGCGGTATAGGCTTGAGAAAGGTCAGACACACAGAGTGTTTTGCACACCTGATTGGTATCAGTTATGACAGGGCGCAGACAGAAGCACACAGCCCACCACAAATAGAACAGGACAGCCCAATGCTGTGTTCACTAATACACTACATGAAAAATATCATCATTTATTCACTGCCCATTTAGACTGAGGATTGAATAAATCATTATTTTGCAGCGTGAGGGAAGCCTCCATACTGTATGACCTAGATTCCATGCGCACACAGATATACATAGCAAAGGAGAAAACATTTAGAATCAGAAGAAGCTTTCTATCTTTACAGATAGACACTCAGATTTTACCTCAAAATAAGTAAAAAATAATGGATAATCGCAGCTGTAAAAACCCCTAAGTCTGGCTATTTACACTAGAGCTAAGTGAAAAAGAAGATTTGAGTGGGGCTTTTCTCCCCACCAGCGTTTAGAACCTCTGATTTGATCAAAACACTATTCGCAACTATCTGGTTAAATGGACAATTTTAAAATAACAGCACTTTGTTTTACAAAGCTGGAAATGGCACCCAGCATTTTAACTCCAAAATCAGAAGTGCTTCAAGTCCTACATACAACCATCTTCTCCAACTCTTTGCGTGTAAAAGGAACTCCGCTATCTCGATTACAAGTGGAGAGTTTGACATCCTGCATCCTGGCAGGAGCTGGAAGCAGTGTGGATGTGACATGACATATTTATTTTGGAAGATAGTGAGAAGTCGTGTTTCTGGAATACTGAGATGATAGAGTGAATCCCAAACTGCAAAAAGAGGATAATATCCGAGAAGGTAACTATTAACTACCAATATGAGTCTGTGGCTTATGTAACTTGTCTTTTTTTTAATATATTGATGTCGTTTGTGAAAACGCTGTCTTTCAAGTGGTCTGGCAGCGAGAGGGTCAAAAGTTCAAATTCTTTCACATAGGAAATGGACAAGAGCCACTTTCTCCTCTATAAACAAGTACCATAAACAAACTTATGAACCGACACTGTTCTAGTTGGACACTCTTATTGAGAACATGAGAACCTTCTCTTTAACTTTTAGGTATCTGCTCTTGGTATGAAGTCATTTTTTGCCGCCTAGTTTAGCAGATAAGAAGAAAAATGTGACCCGACACATCTCATAAACAGTGATGTAGTGGAAAAGTTCAGCTGCAGGTTTTGATTCACTCGTGTCAGCGGCCAGATTGAACTCTTCTCAACACACAGCTCACATTGTAAAGCAAAGAGGACAAAATATTTCTGACCAACCTGCGTGGAGCACAGTCACTGGTGAGAGCGGGCTGGTTTGAAAGACTTTTCAAGGTGATAGAATCCAAATTTTTCCACTTCATAACCCCAGGGATCACTTCCTGTTATAAATCATGAAAAAAAGAAACATTTCGGTCAGGACCACTATAGTCAGAAGATGATTGATTTTCCCATTTGCAGTAATTTATTTTTGGTGGCATGGCTCTGTGCTGGGACCTGTCCGCCCTTCAGTGTGCATATGTGTAAAGCCAGAGGTGGAGAGAGCAGGAGCCAGGCCCAGTACACAGCAGATCAGGCATCACTGACAGCAGATATGATATTGATTAGGTCAGATCCAGCGTGACAGTAGGAGCTGCGATGTAGATGGGTTGCAAAGTGGCTTGCAGATTTACAGCAACTGTTGCTCATGGCTACAGCAGCTTAAACAGTGTTGCCTATGTAAAATCCTCCACTTGGATGAGTAGAAGGAAGGGTAAGAGCTGAGTCATCAGCTGATTTGGTGGGATCACACTGAGCTACACTGGACATGTCAATTTTCAGACAGAAAACGGGAGCCGTTTTTGATAGATCAACTACAAGTGAAAAGCACTTTCTATGTTTTGTGGGATGGCTATGGCTCAGTAGGGAAAGCAGTGCATCTACTAATTGGAAGGTTGGTGGTTTGATCCCTAGCTGCTCCATTCTGCATGCAAACATGTCTTTGGGCAAGATACTTTTCTACTTAGACATAGAAAATAGTGGTTTGTGAATGAGACATGGTGTATAAAGCTCAATATGTAAGAACAAGTTTATTTAACATGCTTTACCAAAAATCTCCGAAGATATGTTCTATATGGGACACAAAAATTATCTGAAAGAAACTCGTGAACTGCACAATGAGGGGGAAATTACCTTGCATTTGAGAAACTTCTTCTGAGTGTGTGGCGTTTGGGTCCTTATGCCACACAATGTGCTCTCAGGGACCGTATACCTGAAAGCAGAATGAGCTGTTTGACGTTTCATAGAAATAAATTGATCATAAAGGTGAGAATAACTTACCTGGGCAGAGGGCAGAGATGAAACTCCAAATCACTCTCCAAATATTTAGGGGGTGTTTTAAAGGTCTGAAGTCCCGGAGCTGGGTTCTGAAACATAATAATAATAACATTCATCATAAATAGAAAAGCACCTCTATTTTGCACCTGATTAATACTGCCTTACAAAGATTCTCAGTGGGTTTGCTGGAAAAGGTCTGAGCAGATTTTCAGGGGCGCAGAAAGAGAGACTGGAATCATCCTTTGTTTCTGCATCTTTGTCTTGTTCATCATGCTGCTCTCTTGCTGTGGTGTCCTCTGTCATGGGAAAATGAGCTCTGTTGGGTTCCAGCTTGTCCTAAAAAAAGGAGAATTTTGAAAGCAAATAAGTGGATAAATACATAGCTGATATATTATAAATAAACATGTGGTGCTTAGTTACCGGAGCTCCAGTACGCAGTGGTTTGGCCAAAGTCATGGGAATATAAGAGTTAAATGCCTCCCAAGCTGACACAGCCTGGTAGCCCATAAGCTCATAGTGCAGAGGGACCTGCATAATATCAACAGAAAGCATGGTTACAACATAACATCAACAAGGACGAGGAGTCCCTATGACCCCATTATTACCATCACAATCCATTTAGAGGCACTGTCTCTCTATAGCCATCTTAGTTAATGAAGCATTTTGTCAATGAACTCTAATCTCAGCGGTTATTGAGACAAAACAGTTGTAAAATTTGCTCCAAAATATGGTTTCCGCTGGAAATCATACTTCTATCACTACCTTGGTCGATGCTTTTATTATTTTAATTTTATGACGCTACAGTGGTTGTTAATCCACTCTAGCTTCAAAAGTCAAACACTCAAAGGATGAGATTTTTTATAAGGTAAGCAGAATATGACCCAGATAACATAAAATGTAGTTTTTTACACTGTCACATTTTGTGTTAACAGTACTCGTCACCTGTGTCAGAGGAAGTGCATTATTTTGAAGCGTGGTACAAGCTACTCTAGGTGAGCACTTGTCTTTTATTAAGTGGTCTTGATCAATAGTTCGTTGGGCTTTTTGAAGCTCTTTCTGAATTTTTCTTTGGAAACTGGCTGCTTTTTCACTTGTTTTCAGTACAGTCCCTATACCCGACCATTTTCAGAGCAATGTTTTTGGTTTGCTTGTTAACACTTGAAGAAATTTCCTTAGAAAGCTCAGACTTTGCTGAAGACTACAGGTGTTCATATTACATGTATTTACATTTTAATTTATGTTTGCGTGTTTCAATAAATTGTTGCACTTATTTCCCATTTTTCTAGCAAACAAATAAGACTTTTGCACTTTATGCACTTTACATGTTCACTTCACTATAAAATAGTACAACAACAATAAAAATAATTATAGGTCAAAATTTTACATTCATAATTCTAGGAGTATTCAGAAAAATATATCCCAGTTTGAAAAGTAAAGCACTGTTTTACAGGCAAATGCTCTCATACATGACAGTATTAATAGTAATTTGACACTTTGTACGTGGCATTTGGCATCGCTGACGGTGGTGAAGGTGAAAATTAGGTGTCTGAGCCCTCCACAGGGTCACCAAACACATTTGTTCAAAAGCTAGAAAGGTTAGAAACAGCTCCAGATTAATCTATATATACGGTCTATACTGGTTTATTACCCCTTATCAACACCGCTGCTGGGTGAAATTTGTTGATCTGAAAGTGCTGTGTATGATGTAAATAACTACCTGTAGCCTGAAGAAAGGAATGTGCGATGTCACAGTCACATCAAGAGTATCCACAGGTAGTTCAGGCAAATTAATGTTAGCCTAGAAATATGATGGAGACAAAATGGCATTATTTGTTCCAGTGAACACAGAGGCTACCCCATCTCTCTCTCTCTCTCTGCGGGGCATGTAGGAAATGAAAGATTTAATCAAAGTACGGGAAAGTGAGCGTCCTCATTGATTTCCACGGTTTGATCAAGGACGTCTTTCACAGGAAATAATGGATGAAAATTGTTTCGAGTGCAGGACACTAGCTAGCACCCACTTGTCAGTGGTTTCTTGTCTTTTGGGTGTCATTTCCCAGTTAGGTTGAAAGGTAAACTGATTCGAAATAAATTATCACGCACTTTTTGCTAATGATTACATTAATTTACACAACACTGGACAAGAACAGTTCAAAATCTGTGTTAAGTCTTTATTTTCCACTACCAGTTGTGCACGGTACTCACCAGGGGGTCATCTTCATTAGAGAAAAAGGGGGATGAAGATGGAAAGACTTTGTCTGCAGACACTTTTAGGTCGCATGTCTTCTCTTTATCAGCTAAAGCAAACGTGAGGAGGTGACATGTAAAAAAAGAATAAATAAAAGTTAATTTCTCCAGACTTGTTGCAATTTTCAGTGTTCACATTCAGAACTCTGTTCCAGACACTTGCATATGTGTTATGAGCCTCATAATCATTTCATTTTTTCCTCAAGGAATAAATTCAATAAAGCGTGCCTTACTGCCATCGGATAATGAGATTATTTCTGAATGAGGAGATCATAGGATAATGAAAACCTTTCTGTGCCAAGGGCAGGTTCTTCATACTGTCTGCCAGTTTCTTCAAAGAAGCCAGTCTCCGGTTCATGCGACGTCGAATCACAACCTGGAAGGGAGAGACGAGGGTGGTGCAGGGTGCTACTGCTTTGCTAAAGCTTCTCACTCACACTTGTGATTTCAGGAGACATGTCAGACAGAGATTTCAGGTTCACTCCAATTCTAATTATTTTTTGACATTTAAGCCCTTTGGTTTTTCTCTTATTCAATAATGAGCCCTGGAGGGGGAGCATTGGGAAGAGGACAAAGAAGGAGCAGTGGGTACATTGGAGGAGATAATTATTTGACTCCCTGCTGAATTTGTAAGTATCAACACTTCCAACGAATGAACCTGATTTTGGTAGTTTCATTTTAATGGGGAGTGACAGAATATCAACAAAAGTCCAGAAAAAACACATTAAAAGTCAGAAATTGAATTAAATGTCAATGAGTGAAATAAGTATTTGAGCCCCTACAGTCGTGGCCAAAGGTTTTCAGAATGACACAAATATTGGTTTTGAGAAAGTTTCCTGCTTCAGTTTTTATGATGGCAATTTGCATATACTCCGGAATGTTATGAAGAGTGATCAGATGAATTGCAAAGTCCTTCCCTGCCATGAAAAGGAACTTAATCCCATAAAACCCATTTCCACTGCATTTCATCGCTGCCATAAAAGGACCTGCTGAGATCATTTCAATAATCTTCTCGTTAACACAGGTGAAAATGTTGACGAGAACAAGGCTGGAGATTATTATGTCGTGGTGATTGAGTTAGAATAGCAGACTGGAATCGTTAAAATGAGGGTGATGCTTGAAATCATTGTTCTTCCTGTTAACCATGGTTACCTGCAAGAAAACACGTGCAGCCATCATTGCGCTGCATAAGAAGGGCTTCACAGGCAAGGATGTTGTTGCTACTAAGATTTCAGCTACATCAACCATTTATCAGATCATCAAGATAGAGGTCCAATTGCTGTGAAGAAGGCATCAGGGTGCTCAAGAGAGTCCAGAAAGGGCCAGAACGGTCTCCTAAAGATGATTCAGTTGTGGGATCGAAGCTTGCTCAGGAATGGCAGCATGCAGGTTTGAGTGCATCTGCAAACACAGTGAGGTGAAGACTTTTGGAAGATGACCAGGGTTCAAGAAGGGCAGCAAAGAAGCCACTTCTTTCCCAAAAAAATATTAGGGACAGACTGATATTGTGCAAAAGGTACAGTGAGTGGACTGCTGAGGACCGGGGTAAAGTCATTTTCTCTGATGAAGCCCCTTTCCGATTGTGTGGGGCATTTGGAAAAAGGATTGTCCGGAGAAGAAAAGGTGAGCGCTACCATCAGTCCTGTCTCATGCCAACAGCATCCTGAGACCATTCATGTGGGGTGCTGCTGCTAATCCAAAAGAGTGGACTCAATCACAATTTTGCCAAAGAACACAGCCATGAATAAAGAATGGCACCAAAACATTCTCCAACAGCAGCTTCTTTCAACCATCCAAGAACATTTTGTTGAAGAACAGCATGACGGAGCACCATGCCTTAAGGTCAAAGTGATGACTTGGGGAACAAAACATTGAAATGTTGGGTCCAGGGCCAGGAAACTCCCCAGGCCTTAATCAGATTGAGAACTTGTGGTCAATCCTCAAGAGGCAGGTGGACAAACAAAAACCCTCTAATTGTGACAAACTCCAAGCACTGATTATGAAAGAATGGGTTGCCATCAGTCAGGATTTGGCCCAGAAACTGAACGATGGCCCTTGGATTGTTCTTCCAGCATGACGACCCAAAACATACCACCAAGTCAGCATAGCAGTAGCTAAAGAAGAACATCAAGGTCATAGAGTGGACAAGCCAGTCTCACACTAACCTTCCAAAATTCATAAATTATACAAGAACATATAGTACACAGAGTAGTACAGCGTATCAAATGTGTGTATTCCCATAGAGACACACTTTGTGTCTTTTGTTATTGTTTTGATTGAGAGTTCTCTAGGCCAGAATTCAATACTACATTTCTTTACTTTTACTGTGACGCACCTCACACAGGAAAACTGACTATACTGTAAAGAAGATACATTTGAGCTACACATAGCTAAACAAAAGGGACAGGCGCTGGTGTAACAGCCCTCCCCTGAGGGATGTGTATGTGAACGATGCATTGAGCAAATGCTCATGGATGTGTGTACTTGCTCATGTACCTCAGAGACTTTGCAGTATATGGATGACTGTACCTTGTGAGCTGCCTGCTGGAACAGTCTGAGAACTCTTCGTCTCAGTTCCCACTGAAAAGTGGTGTAAAACTGGAAAGCTGGGACTCCCTCAGGGGCCTGGAACAGGTTAGAAACACATTCATTGTTAAATCTCACTTGCTCGTGTTCGACAGTTAACTGCACATTTAGTGTACATGAAAAAAGCATAAAGTTAAATTTTATTAGGCCTCTGCTAGGAGTATTTAAATGACAAAAGAAAGTGGAATACTAATAAGTCAATATTAGATTGGATTAAACTGGAAATGAGCTATGAGCAACTGATTCTTTTTTTTCTTTTGTGCGTGAAACTGCTCTTGTACAAAGAATAAAAGATCTTCTGGTACTTGGTAGAAGCATATCCACACATTCACTAAGACAGAATATACTTAGTATTAATTAAAGATCATCATGCAGCAGTTTTTCAATTCAGCGACTTAAGCTTCAGATTTTGCTGTGGAGGCACATTGTGCTGCCTGAGACTTTACTGAGTCGTGTTGAAAAAGTTCCAGAAGTTCACCCACATAAGGTAGAGCAGGTCAGCTACTAACCGGAAGGTTGGTGGTTCGATGCCAGGCTCCACCAGTCTGCATGCTAAATATCCTTGGCCAAGATACTAACCCCATGTTGCTCTACGATATGTTCATCGGAGTGTGAGTGTGAATGTTAGACAGTAAGCACTAAACAGTTTAGAAAAAGTGCTTGTGTGAATGGGTGTGATTGGGTGAATGAATTAGTTGTGTAAAGTGGTTTGAGTGCTCAGAGTAGAAAAGCGCTATAAAAGAACCAGTCCATTTACCATTTACCATAAGGAAAAACCATGCCGGCGCCTTTTCCCATCAAGGTCAGCTCCTTGTGGGGATCTTAGCAAAAAAAAGTGCTTGCTCATAGGGGGTCATAGATTGTTGGGTTTTTCTCTGTATCTATGAAGCGCCTTGAGGCGACTTTTGTTGTGATTTGGCGCTATATAAATAAAATTGAATTGAATTGAATTGAAAAAAACAAAGTTAACGACATACCTGTCCTACTTCACAAAGCACTCGTCTTGAAAACATTTTAGGTGGTCCAGCAGCAAAGGTTTCTTCTTGCCCTACAGCTCCCCTTTTCACCTATAAAACAGTCAATTAGTGTACAGTAAAAGATCGTATGAATCCACCCCCCTCCCCAAACAATTTGATGCCATTTCAAATATAAATAAAATACATAATGCAATCATTTGCAAATCATTCACAAATTCTTTTGTTTTCTTTTGTGTTCACAGCAACACTTTAAGTGGTTCGGAAAATAAAAGAAAAACTGGTCCAGTTTTGGAAACTTCCTTTGTGCTCTTTGGAGTATTTCATAAAACTCCAAATGTTTAGTGGAAGCTCTGGACAGCAATCGGGCCAATTTTGAACTCGGATGTGGAAAATTTGGCTTGGTTTTTCTGAAACAAGCAGGGGCTTAATTCACTACGACACGACGTGGATGGCAGCATAGGTTAATGCTGCATGGTCCTCTTAACCCAGCTAACTTGGCGCATGTGAAAAACAAATTTCAAAAGAACTGCTGTGTCCATCCTAAACGAGGTGGGAAGTCCAGTGAAGTTGGCAGAGTTTGAGTTTGTATTTGTGAACTGTGTTCACTGTCAGTGCTCCTCAGAGGTGCTCCTCTTCAGAATCATGTCTATTTATAATGCTGCCTCAAGGCATGTAGATTAAAGCCATTTAATACTGGTTAATGATATTATGTAGCGTAGATGACAAAATTAAAAAAAAAAAAATCTATGCAATCACAGTACAACTTTGCACTGAGACATTATTCCTAATTGTTGCACTATTTGATCACACCCACTCTCTGTTACAGTGGTGAAAGATCCGGCCTCTCTGAGATGCTCAATGAACAGCTGTGAATAAGGCTTTAAATGATTTGCAATTTGACTGGAATAAAAAGGAATAAAAATATATTTTATCTATTTTTGGAAAGCTGTGGCAGTGATAGCTGTTGCAGGGCCACTGGAAAACAAACATTCCAACATCTATATCCTCTGTAAGGAAAACTTGGAACCTCTTTGGCTAAAGAGGAAAAAAAGGTTGATGGCTTAATTCTCAGAATCGTAAACTTAACCATCACAGCCTGGCTGAGGAAAAAATAACGTTGCAAAAATTAATGTTGCAAAGCTATAAAACTACATAACTCTGAAGCAAATAGACAAACAGATTTCTTTGGCCTCCAGTCAAGACTCCACAGAGGGCCAACATTAGATGATGACAGGTGGCAGTATAATAAAAACAACAGAGTTCCCATAAAATCACAAAGTGTGGTGATACAAGGCTGTAAAACAGAAAGAGTATGGCAGAGGACACTTTGTGTGTTTGTGTGCGTGTGTGTATTTGCATTATAAAGTGTGCAGGTGGAAAGGAGATGGGGGAGGAAGTGCTGTTAAGTGTCTGTGAGAGATCTGATAACTATTCAAACAACCTTTCTGAGGACATAGAGAGACTCATATTTCAAAACTGACATTAGTTTGGCTGACTCTGCACTATTTCCATGGCGACTTAATAAAAATCAATCATACAGTCAAGAGGGTTTTTGTAAAGGGTCAAAACCCCACTGTGGATCCAATAATTCTACATCTGAATAAGGTACTGTGAACGGTATGAATATGGAACGCACTGATGAGCTATCAGCACATTTGAGTATGTCTCCAAGGTCTTACATGAAAACAGAAAAAATGTGTTCTACTAAAACCAATACCTTGACCAAGAAGAGAGGACTTGGTGAATCAAAATTACCCTGCAAGATAGTACTGTCCAACTAGGACTCATTTCCATCCTCCCAAGGTCTGTGTCCTCCTGTGTCCTGCATATTTTTTTCTTTCAATATGTTATTATATTCACTATGTATGATAGGAATTACATGTACATGCTGGTGTGTTGGTGTGATGAAAAGAGTTTGGCTTTATTATGGGGATATCTGAAAATCTATACGCACCACTATGTAGTTCACCGCTTACAGCCTCCCATGAATTATGTACCGCCATCATCAAGCCCATGGGGCAAAGACTCAGTAGCTTATATGATCCTGTGAGTTGGGCTCCCATCAGTTATTTCAGCAAGAAATATTTTTCATGCATTAAAACTCCATTTAATGGAAGGTCAAACTTTTATCAGTAAGGGCTGTAGATATAAAGAACTTTCCAGTTTACACGGTGTATATAAAGATAAGAAATCAAAGATGGTAAGATAAGGAATGATTAAATACACTTTCTGAATTCTTTATGAAGTTTTTTTTTAATCTTCCCTTTCCAGTGCAGACACAGCAAACTGTCACCATCTCCAACACCTCTCAGAAAACACAGGAAAAGAACTCAAACAACTCAGGGCCTATACTTTTATGTCTTCTTCTGTTCAACATTTTTCTGATTCACTTTTTGTTTATGGTTGGTCAAGATGTCCATAATTCTCAGGAAACATTACGCAACAGCCTAATACAACACTCTTTGTTTACATTTCTCCCCCCACAAATTTCTCATGTCTCAGAATAACAAAGTATAGTACCCACACATTGTTGTGGGGCCCCCCAAATGTGACAGTTTAGTCTAGCAAAGGGACATGTAAGTGTCAGACTTTGACCTCTTGTCCATCAACACAGTGTTGATGGCTTAACACCTGGTGCCGCTGTACCCTGATACCTTTTTAGAACTTTTTAGAGGTTATTTCCACTATGTTGGTGGAAAATGTGTATTAGCCAAGCCCTCTGGTTTCAATGAGTATCAATGAGCACAGTGTTTCTTTACATCCACACGAGCTGAAATAACTTACCATATATTCATGCAGAGCAATCTCTCTCTCCTCCAGTATCTGTCTTGTTGCATGCTCTGACATGGGGTCCATACCCAGATGGACTTGCCTGAGTCAAAGGGGGTGCATAAAGTAAACACATCTATTAAACATTCAGTAACTTTGGTTGAGTTTTATATTTAATCAAACCTACCATTTGAGGTGATTTGTTTGCTCCTCCTTCATGTCTTGTTGAACCTTTTTCATGAACAGGGCTTCTTTTATCTGCTTATTTTGCCGTGCTATCATGCTGCCAGAGGACATGGCTGAAGTGAAGGTTGCACAAACAGAAAAGAGACATGCATGCATGTAATTCAACAAAAACTGAACAGAGGTGATTGATTTGATATGGCAACAATGTTGACATGCATATCAGCGTCAAGAGTAAAAACACTCGGTTGCATCTACCTTGCTTCAAGTCTTTAGAGCTGAGTTTATTAGAGTCTTTGATCAGCATCTTTGCCACCCCTGCAGGAGTACAGACATCTACTGGCAATTTAAACTTCACATTAGTTGGATCCCTGATTGCCTATAGGACAGGAAAAAGAGTAGCATTAGTTAAGAAAAGTCATAAAGTCAAGATGCCATCCCAGAAAATCAGCTGATCTTAATCCCATCTGATGCCCTTCTAAACATCCTAACTCTGCAAACCACTTTGCAACCCACCTCCAACCCATGTGTTTCCTATTCAAGCTCTGTCTGTCTTATCATATTTGCTCTTATTGATGCCTGGTGTGTCTATGCTAGGGTCTTGCTACTACTTGCTACTGTTTTCCAAGCAGAGTTCCCAAAACAGAGGTACTGCAGATACAGTTTTACAGAAAAGATATTTTTTATGTAAAAAAAAACTATTAAAATATTTCATTGCTTTTGAGTCAGGGAAATTAACCTGTCGAAATATAACTAAACAGGATTATGAAAGTTTAGTGAGTTAATCAGTCAGACCATCGGTTGGCCATACCTTTGACTTGTCAGCCTCCTTATTTGCCCTGTATTTGGATTTACTTCGAGGAAGCACTAGGGTAGAAGGTGAGGCTCCTTTGTGTTTCACAGTCACTGCACTTTCATAACTGAACTTTTTTTCCAGTTCACTAACAGAAAGATGGAAGGGAAAAAAGGGAAAAAATGTATATATATTAGTATACCAAAACTGATTCAATACTTGCTAATTAGCTCACTGCTAAAGTAAGCACAACTTACATTTTTGTAATAATCTCACACTAAAAGGTCACCCCTAGAGAACGATTTCAAATTAAGCAGAAAATGAGCTGTGTTTAACACAGTAATGGTGTTATTGTTGAAATAATTAGCTGAAATAGTGAAAAAATTTCATATCATTTTTTGAAATAATTAACAAAACAAAAAACATGGGAAAGTGTTGAAATAGTAACGAATTGACTAAAACTGAAACTGTTTAAAACAGTGGATAAATGGTTAGCTAAAAGCAATCTATAAACTGCTAAAATGGCTAATTAGTGGATAGAAAAGCAAACTTTGCAAACCTAGCTCAAAGTAGTGGATGAAACATTGAAGTTGTTGTTTGGATCATTTCTAAACAGATGGGTTTCAATCAGAAGAAGCTAGCTGTCAAGGTATCCCTTTACGAATGTTCCAGAAATAGTTATTTCAGCAGAGTAGGAATGGCTCTAGACTCTGAATATTTATCAAATGATATATGAACAGAGAGAGAATACACGGTGTCAGGGTAGCTGGGAGTCGGGGCCTAATAATTACAATTAAAAACAGTTAATTCAAAATGGCTATTAATTTAGCAATGCAGTCCAAGACAGAGAACTAGCCAACTACAGCTTTAAATCACAGTTGAGTTGACTCTGCAACCTTTGGCTAAAAAGGAGTTAACAAGAGTTGAACATTCGGTCACAAAGAAGCACTAGATTTATTACCAAGCATCATATCAGACTGATGACGTTCTGCAACACAGAAGCAAAATCACTCAAGTCACTGTTTGTATTATGAGCAGCCTCTATGTCAGAGAAGTCAGGCAGAGAACACAGTAACAAGCACATGTCAGACATTGGTTCGAGCTGGATAAACATTGGCTCTAGCATATATTCCTTAATCTTTCCATTGCATATCTATCATCTTTTATTTGGTTCCACCGTGAGGAACAACAAACACAGAGAGAGTGTTTTATATGCTAAACATCCATTGGGAGCTGTATCCATCCTCATATCACTGCAGCAGCTACCAAGCTATTTTCATGAATTATTAACTTTTGGCCAAGATAACACCAGACAGTGCAGGGAATGGAGTCAGGAGCTACTGCTGTGTGATGGATAGCACCCTCTTTCTCATGGGAACCAAATTAATATCAGCTGAAAAACCTCTGATCTGCACATGTGCCCATTTTCTCTGAACCCAGTTAGTTATTGTCCCCAGATATTTTGGGGGATGTTTTCACTCCCATGTGGTTCAGCGGTAAACTTACTCCCACAAGCTGAGAACTGTTTTTTACCATAAAACAGCAAACTTCACCAAGCTATCATTCAGGATGCCGGATGCTCGTGAAAACAATAAAGCACTGGTGGAAAGACTTAAATTTGTTACATAGTGTACATTGATAGCATAAATGAGATCCCGGTGTTTTTGAATTTGAGGTTGTACTTAGGCTGAGGATCACAGCTGTTATGAGCAAAAGCACATGATAGGACAGTAAGACAGCAACTGAGAGTAATAGAGTAAAACATGACTGTGAAAGGAACAAAACACCAACAGCTAAGTAAAACTGACATTTTGATTAGTCAAACTGTTCATCTGTAAAAACATTCTAACACAACACTGTATTTCTACTCAGTTGTGAAATTTTACCTGAGAGCTATGTGCGGTGCACAGCTCCCAGTGATGGTACACAGGTAAGGCTTGGTGTTGAACTGTGAAATGACCAGCTGAAAGGTGATTTGAGAAGTCTCAAACTGGAGTGGACAAAAGGTCACAGTTATCTTTGCCTCACCTTTGGCTGGTATCACACCTGGAAGAGGGAGAAAACAAATATTAATAATGGAGCTATGTGTTTGGACTAACCTAGGTCAGTGATTTACAACCACAGGTGACTGCATTAAGGCTTTCTACTGCAGAAAGCCAGCTACATAACATTAGACAGGTCTTACAAACAAAATAAGTGAACTTAACACTTGCACTTGTTGATTTTTTAGCTAAGAGCACTGGACAGTTAAATTATTTTTTTAAAGTGTTTCCATAGCTTTCTGAATAAATAGTTAAAATCTGAATCTTCTTCTTTCAGCTTCTTCTCAGGGCTCGCCATAGCAGATCATCTGCCTCCATCTCACCCTGTCCTCGCGTTCTTCTTCACTACGTCCATGATCTTCTCTGTGGTCTTCCTCTTTTCCTCCTGCTTTGTTGTTCCATGTTCAGTATCTTTTGTCCACTATCCGCACATGTCCAAACCATCTGAGCCTTGCCTCTCCAACTGTGTCTCCAAAAAACGCTCAACCTTAGCTGTCCCTCTCATGCTCTCATTTCTTTTCCTGTCCAGTCTGGTCACTCCCAGTGAAAATCTTTCATGAAACATCTTTAACTCTGTCACCTCCAGTTCACCCTCTTGCCTTTTTCTCAGTGCTACCTTCTCTAAATCATACATCACAGCAGGTCTCACAACCAACTTGTAAATCTCTCCTTTTACTCTTGCTGTTAATAACCCCCAATATGTGTCTCCACCCACTCCACCAAGCCTGCACTCTCTTCTTTATCTCTCTTGTGCGCTTGCTTGGATGACTGACCCCAGATATTTAAACTCGTCTACATTCACTATACCTCTGATCTCTGCAGGTTCACTGTTACACCTGTCTCCATCTCATTCCCACACATCTAGACTGTCTTGCTTCTAATGACTTTCATTCCTCTTCTCTCCAGAGCATACCTCGATCTCTCCAGGTTCTCTTCCACCTGCTCCCTTCTCTCACTAAAGATCAGAATGTTGTCTGCAAACATCTTAGTTCATGAAGACTCCTGCCTGACCTCATCTGTCAATCTGTCCATCACTACTGCAAACAAGAAGGAGCTCAGAACTGATCCCTGATTTAATCCCACCTTGAGCCCAAATAGGGTGTAATGTGTTACAAAGGTTCTTCAGTTATCTGCCCAGCAGATGGATAGAAAGAAAAAAAACAATCAAACAAACATGCATTTTCTCTTCCTACGCACTTGCACTACAATCAGCTGATTTCAGTTTGTGTGCCGGAGGAGGAAAATAATGACGTCGTCTCTAGCGTGGATATGGGCATTACTTTTCTATTGGACAAAAGGACAGGTGCGAGATAGAATCAAACTTTAGGCTGGTTTTCAGCTTGCTTTGTACTTTCAGTTTTGTTTACATATTCAAATATTAAAAGTTTCAGTTCAGGTTTCTTTATATAGCTCCAAATCACAATATTAGTTACTTCAAGATGACAAGGCAAAACCCCGACAATCAAAGACTCCCTATGAGCAAGCACTTGATGAGAGTGGGAAGGAAAATAACCCTTTTAACAGGAAGAAACCTCTAGCAGAATCAGGCTCACGGAGGGGCAGCATTCTGGTGGGGGGTGAGGGGAAGAAAAAGAGCATAGGGAGACAGGACAAAACACAGACTAAGGGAGAGTGATGGCTAAAATTTAGTGACGTGCTGCAGTGGTATATAAACACGTGGGATGTCAAAGGAGGTGAGTGGAAAATAAATGCTCAGTGCATCACACGAAGTCCTACAGGCAGTGCGAGTCCATAGCAGTACATCTAAGGATTGGTTCCAGTTACCCTGATCCAGCCCTAACTATCAGCTTTATCAAAAAAATAACGTTTTGAGTCTAATCTTAAAAGAAAAAAGAGTGTGTGTGAATGTGAGGAGCAGGATTCCAACAAGGATGCAATAAAATGAAGCCAACACAGGACAAATATTGTCTCGTTGGTGACAAATATAGTGACAAACATGGTCTTCTCTGCTTTTCAGGGAGCTTTTACAATAAACTGATAATAATAATAGCCCAGTAGTTTTTTAGGATCACTGGATTGAGAGTTAAAAGTGTATGAATAAACAATCCATCATAAGGGAAGAAATTATGAATTAAGGTTATTGTATTATGTATTATTATTGTTGTTAATTAGCAGTGAAAACAATAAATTACTTTAAAAGTTCTGAATAAACAATCAATACTGTAAGCTAACTACAGTTCCAGTCACATCACTTAATCAACTTTCATTTGTGTCACTGGTAACACCTGCGCTGACCTACTATTTAATGTCACAGTGATTGCAGTGCATTACCATCCATGCTACCATCAGTTCAAATGAACATTCTGAAACATAATGAATGTGTCTGACTGACTACTGGGCTGATCAAAGAAGGCTTCGGTAATGACTTTACTATAAAAGAATAACAAATGACCAAAAAGATACTGTTGTGTTATACTACAAATGCTGAGCTCTGTTGAGAAGTGGACCTGTTTCTTGCGTAAACGTAAAGGAGAAAATACACAAAAGTATTTCCAAAAGGAGAAACTCATTTGTTTCTCTCAGCTGCGATTCAGATCCAAGTGCTTTTTCACCCTGCGTTATGAAGCTTCCCAGACCATGAATGCTGATCATTCTGAGCGTGTGGAAGCAGAAGAAATCTTTCAAGTCCTGCAGTGACTTACTGCATGCACAACGTTGGGCTGAGGTTTTGAGGAAGTGCAGGACACTTGCTTTTTTCTGCTGAGGCTTATCCTTAATCTATTAGGCTAAATATGATACTGTAATTCCCTACACTTGTATTTCCCGGTAAAACTCAGACATTTACCGCTGTTCATTAATTAGGGACACTTTTCACAGGGCAATGTAGAAAAAATCTAACAAAAGAAATATTTACATAGTTCATTCTCATGTTATTTACACAAAACCATGTTTGATAAATTATCCAGAAGAAACCCATATTATGGGTTGCGTCCACAAGAGGAGAAAAATTAAACAAAAGCCAGCCTAGTTGTACATTTATTTCAGTATGAACGTCTCTTTGAAAAGTCTACCATTATTATCAAAATGGTGAATATCTGACGCCTAGTTGAACTCATCTAGGATACAGAATTATGGAACTTTGAATCTTCAATGTTTGTTTGAGACACAAGCTGCAAGTGTTAGCCTAGCAAATGTGATTTATAATCATACTGTTACCCGTAACTTTTATTAGTACATTTAACCGTGTTCATTTTTGATTGTTTTTTTATCATTATTGTTTACATTTGTTTTCATAAATGTAAAAAAAACCTCATCACAGCCACAGAAACCGCCATACGGATTAATAAATTATCACAGACAGAAGCAGAGCAAATCAGGATGAAAGTCTCAACCACCCTCTCCAGTGCCAAAGTCCCTCCGTCTAACCTCACAATACAAGAAAAGAAGGCCGTCGCTTCCCTGAGCAAAGACCACAACATCACTATATTACCAGCTGATAAGGGAAGGTGCACCGTGGTCCTAAACACAACGGATTACCACACAAAGATCACCGCTCTCCTCAGTGACAACGATACCTACAAAGCCCTAAAGCGAGACCCCACAAGCAGCTACAAAAAGAAAGTTATAGCTTGCCTTCAAGACCTTGAAAAGGACGGGATGGGATGGGATGGATGGAAGTGGAAAGAAAGGCTCTTGGCTCTTTTAAAGGGAGAGTACCCAGCCACTGGTACAGATATGTAGACGACACCTGGGTCAAAATCAAAACACAAGAAGTGGAATCCTTCACTGCGCACATTAACGCTGTGGATAAAAACATCAAGTTCACCAGGGAAGACACAAAGGACGACTGTTTGCCTTTCCTGGACTGCGCTGTGCACATTGAAGAGAATGGCAACCTCAACAGTTTACCGGAAGCCCACACACACGGACCAGTACCTCCTCTTTGACTCCCATCACCCGCTGGAACACAAACTTGGAGTAATTAGGACCCTACACCACCGGGCAGAACATGTTCCCTCTAAGCCTGAAGGGAAAAAGAAGGACACACACATGTAAAGGAAGCACTTAAAACATGCGGCTATCCTAATTGGGCGTTCATAAAGTCAGCAAAGAGGCACAGAAAAGAAGATCAGACACCAGCTAGGGAGGATAAGAAAGACAGACGCAACAACATTGTCATCCCCTATGTAGCCGGTGTATCAGAGAAACTCAGGAGGGTTTTCTCCAAGCACAACATCCCAGTGCATTTCAGACCCAGCAACACACTCAGACAGAAACTGGTTCACCCGAAAGACAAAACTCCAAAACACAAACTTAACTATGTGGTGTATGCTGTACAGTGCAGCAAGGAATGCCCAGACCTCTACATTGGAGAGACCAAACTGGGACTGATAACTTCATAAGTCTGGCTTGATTTTCTTCTGAAGGCTCACTTGAATTACCTGCAACTCGTCAGCTAGAGCTTTAAAGTTGGGAAACATTTTATCTGAAGTCAGCATGACTGTCTAAACACAGAATTTTCAGAACCTGTGAGAGCTTGCGTCACTGAGAGCCAGTCCCGCACACTTGCTCCTTCTGTGCCCAAGATGTGGTGCTTTACAGCCCATTAGTAATCGTTCAATAGATTAGACTGCTTATATGTTCTAATCTGAACATTCCGATTTTTGTATTGTTAAAAAACCCAGTCAACAACAGAAAACATTCAGTGAATGGTTACCTGTGAGGGGGTGGATGGAGAAGGACTCATGGGGCTGAATAATATGCACTTGAAACTCAAAGCCAATGGGACAGCTACATCTCAGAGGAATAGCATGGCAAACACTAGCGACAAGGAAAGAAAGACAGAGATGATATTATTTTTTTATGACTTGACATCAATGGGTGAATGAAATCATGGCTGGCTGCATGGAAGAATACAAGGAGACAGGCAAGACCTCAGGCAGACGTGAGGTCAAAATAAACCAGTCCATCATAGAGACTAACATGAAGCGCACACACACACACACACACACACACCTTTGTCTGAGTGCTACAGCTGGTAGGTCGATATGAGTAGGGATGTGCAGGTCATCGATGACAGGGTAAGCATGAACTGGAATTAACAGGTTATCTTCCCCCTGAGAAAGGGTGTAGGCAGGTTGAATGAACAAAATCAAGAGAAAACATAAGAGAGAGGATATGAAGTGTGAAAGAAGCACAGAGAAAAAAGAAAACAGTTCTCAGAGTAAAGATTGAGGTAGATAAGTTAAAGCAGAGAGTAAATCCTGCTTGTTTAAATGTTTGCTAAACTCCATAAGTAAGATAAGATGCATGTTAAACCAGCTAGCTCCTGCAGGGAGTCACAGTGTAAATTCTGCGAAAATCAACTTCTCTTTAATGCCTTGGGTGGAACGATTTAAGCACAAAACAAACAGCATTAGCACACTGCAGCTGACTCCCTGCCAAACAGTAACAGAGTGCCCACAATGGCACAGAAACTGTTGGAACCTAACCTTACAGTGAACTCGAATGCAGTCATAGAAGTAACGCCACTCATCAGGACAGAATCCGACCTTCAGCGTGTAGGCGAGGCCTGGGATGAGTCGATACTGGAAGGAAAACAGATGGAACAAGACTGAATCATCAGAAACAACACTGATTGCACTCATGGCCAAGTGGAGTTATAATCTTATATTCAGGTCAGCAATTTGGAACGATGAAAAAAAAATACCTTTTTGGTATAAGTTGTTTGGAAGTACTTGGTTTGGGTGGGAATTACATGAATATTCATAACTTCAGATGAGATGTTGATTAATTTCTGATGGAGAGGAAGAGGAGAAGAAAAAAATCATTCATTCCACTTAAAATGTGCACTTGAGAAAGCCATTTCCATATTCCTGGTGCTTACAGTGCTCAACCATGCTCACAGTGTGTAAAATCAGTCCCCCATTCACTTTAAATTACCCTAATGGAAACCAAATGAGAGGACTTGATGATGCGATAGGATTCTTAAAATTATTTTAATGTTTTGTAAAGAAAATACAAATTGAATCTGTTTGTGTTTGAAGTTACTGTTTCTTTAAAATGCAATCAAGCACAAAATGTCTGTAATCAAAAAGAAACTTTAGAGCAAAAGTACTGACGATGTTTTAAAAATGTTTTATTTGTAGAAAAAAAGTTGATTCAAATCCAAAGATTTAATTAGATGCTATATATTTTGTTTCGTAATCAAAATCAAATCTAATGTTTTTGTTTTCAAACCAAAAATATTTGTCTGTGAATCCAAAAAAGTTTTGTTTGCAAGTTTTCCTTTGAAATAAAAACTTTATTAGCAAACAAAATGTTTCAAAATGTTTTTGAATGAGTTGGTTTTATAAGAAACCAAACCTTCCAAGTTTTTGTTTTCAAATAAAACATTTTTGTCTCTGAATTAAAAAAAATGTTAATTAATGCAAATCTGTTGTTTACAAATCCAAAGGTTCTGTTTGCCATAAATGTTTGTGTGTGAATCCAAAAGTTTAACTAGAAACCCCAGAATTTTTTTTGTAGTCTAAAGTTTTGTTTTTGCTTGTGGATCCAATTAATTCAAACATTTTCCTTTGAAATCAAAGTGTGAACCAAAAAATTTTGTTCGCAAATCCAAAAAATGTCTTTGAAATCTTTGTTTGCATATAAATCAAAAAGTTTTATTGATGAATCACAAACTTGTATTTGTCTCTGAGCTGGCAGCTTGGCGACATCCAATAAGTGGGAGAAATTTGATGGAAAATACAAACGGGGATTCGTGAAAAGAGAAAAGCACTGCCGGCATATTTACACTTAATCGCTACTTCAGTAATAGCCAGAATGCCTTTTTTGAACTAGTGTTTCAAATAGAGTATTTGTCATCCTTTAGCTGCTAGACGTATTTTGGCCTATTTAAATATAACAGACTGTCAAACAAATACAGTCTGCATTCATCTGGACGCAACATGCTCGCTGTTACTGAAACTGGTAATGATAAATCTCATATACTTCATATATTTCATTGTAGGTCCCCACTCATGATTCACATTATAATAACAGTCTTATTTTAGCTACAGTAAAACATTTGTGTTTGACTGCATAATAAGACACAAAGCAACTCCACATCTCTGGTGGGTGCCAAAACTGAGGTCTGGTTAGTGCTGACTGCAAAATTCAACAAAAACAACCAGAGGCCTTGACCCAACACCATCTCTATTGTCTGCCTGACACAGCTGTGGTAATTCTCCACAGAGGAGATCTGAGCACTATCTTCTCAATCATATCTATATAGTGTCTTCACAACCATTAATATTAAGCTACCTGCTCAAATGAGGTGTCACATGTCACATTTATCAAGTACATTCCTATTACAATAACTCTAAAATAAAGAGACAAAAACCACATAACACCTGCCCTGTGATTTAGCTACATCATTTGCTTTTTGGAAAGTAGTAAGGGAAAACAGCAGGACTTTCCTCACCAGGATTTTTACATAATCCTTGTCGAGCTCAAAGCCACTGAAGTGAAGCTCAGAGGGCTCTGCTTGGATCAGGCTGTTGCTTTTCAGGTTAGCATAGATTTCTACAAGAAATACATAAATAAATAAACAGAAATCTCAACCTAAGTTGTCATTGTAAAATCAAGTACTTAGTATCACTGCTTCCAGAAAACTACAATTATGAATTCTATCGAGGATTTCAGAGGTCATGGTTAATATGTACTTGACTCCAGCAGATGATTGGGGATGTTGCCTCTGCTCTGGGTCGCCTCCACCAGCTGGCTCAGAGGTAGAGATGCCCTCCTCCTCAGGGGCTCTGAGAGCGTCTGTGGCCCAGACAGAGCCACCTCCATCCTGGCAAAAGATGAGCCCTTGCTCCTCACGAGAGGGACGACAGACGGTCGGAGGACAGTCACTGCGAAATCTGAAGGCATCATCAGAGGAAGGGTTATGAAAGAAACACGGCGATTATTTTCTCTTTTCTTTTTTTATGTAAGGAAAATAGAGTTAATTTAATAAAGTCACTTTCTGTTAGACTCATTGACGCATTCACTATAAAAGTGAGAAATTACAAACTCATGTGTGACGCTAGGAATGCTAAAAATTGCAAATGACCCATGTACTGTTGACTATTAATATGAATAATTCGAAATAACTTTAAAAGCTTCATATAAATAGTTTTATTAAAGCCTCTTAAAAAAACAGGACTTACTTATGTAACAGACAGGCGGGTGCGTTTATTTATTCAAATACAGCAGTCGTGTTTCGTGTATTTTCGCTTCAACACCTTTTACTGCTGTTGTCAAACGCGGCCGTTACCGTGGTGACCACCAAACTCTGAAGGGTGGGACAAATATCCTGATTCGTCGGCTGCCTGTGTTGTTACACACGTAAACAATCCGATGTTAGGCGGGAAGCTAAACATTTTACTTTCAAAATAAAAGTCAAGCTTCAAGCTTACGTGCTATTACTTGTTTGAATACGTTTACTACACAGTAAATCAATATATATAAATTAATTAAAACTTAGATTTTCTATGGATATGTTGCTAAATATATTCGCAGATGTCCTATTACTACGTTTAACAGTAAATAAATAAACACTTTGAAAGTCGTAAAGGACGTTTTCATTGTATTAGCGCGACCTTGATAAAAGCCCCTATCACACTGTCCTGAGGCATACCCTGCGTGATTATCAAGCCAAAGAGGCGCATGTTTGATTTTCCGACTTCACGCATTTGCTGTATAGCAGCCATGCTAATTTTTCATTCTAATCATATATACACCCTGGGATTTGGACGCAAGTACACATTTTAATGGAGAAAATCAAAGTTTTTGACCTAATGATAAAACTTGGACTTATTTGGGTTTTACTTTTCCCACAGGTGAGAAAAAAGAGGCATGCTTGTTTAGTTTTGTTTTTTTTTAATCTATGAAAAATCAGCAGAGCCCGATGTAATCTTTCCTTAAAAACAGGCAAAATCGTCACCAGTCTGTCATCCTAATGTTCGCCTTATGAGAGAGGAAGAAAAGTGCATGAAAGATTTGCTACTTTCAACATCACACAAAACAGCTGGTAAGTCAATACGGTTTCTAAATTGTCTCTTTCCGCTCTGTCGTGACATGTCAAGGACCGCTGCTTGGTGGAAAGTGCCAAGAGGGAATACTAGTCATATCTGAAATTAATGACATTTTTAAACTTTTTTTTTTTTAACTTAACGGTATTTTATCGACACCTGCTGGTTACATAACATACTGCAACAAATATTAATCCTGAAGTGGATTGTGTTTCACATTTTAAAATCTGGCTCCATTGTTTGTATGGAAACAAAACCTACTATAAAATTGAAATATATATTTGTTTTTGATCTACTAAGAAAATAACAGCGTGCACTGCAAGGGAATGTGGGACGACTTGAACTGCTGGCCACCGGCTTTTCTTGGGGAAACTGTTTCACAACCTTGTCCAGAGTTTTTTAATTCAGGAGGTACTATGCAAACACACACACACCAGCACTCACTTGCACCTATTATTTATACTACATTGCACCTGTTAAATATTTGCCAGTAACCTAATTTGTTTTCATAAGGAAATTAAACACCTACTCCCTCTCAGGGTCTCTATCCAAACACTACGCCATAAAATACATGTGTACATAAGACACCGGGTAACATTTTAGTGGTAGGTTTACTCTGGGAGATAACTTTGATAAATTCTGAAGTGCCTGAAGAGGGAAATAAAAGGTTCTGCATTTCTTTTGGTAGATTATACAATAAACACAGATGTCAGGTTCTTTTTTTTTTTCTTTCTTTGTACACAGGTTCCCAAAGTAGCATACATATATATATATATATATATATATATATATATATATATATATATACATATATATATATATATATATAAAACACCCAGCACGCCCCTGCGGGCAGTTTATCCTTCAAGCTCGGGTCCTCTACCAGAGGCCTGGGAGCTTGAGAGTCCTGCGCAGTATCTTAGCTGTTCCCAGGACTGCGCTTTTCTGGACAGAGATCTCCGATGTTGTTCCCGGGATCTGCTGGAGCCACTCGCCTAGCTTGGGAGTCACCGCACCTAGTGCTCCGATTATCACAGGGACCACCGTTACCTTCACCCTCCACATCCTCTCGAGCTCTTCTCTGAGCCCTTGGTATTTCTCCAACTTCTCGTGTTCCTTCTTCCTGATATTGGTGTCATTCGGAACCGCTACATCGATCACTACGGCCGTACATATATATATATATATATATATATATATATATATATATATATGTGTGTGTGTGTGTGTGTGTGTGTGTGTGTGTGTGTGTACATAGCAGTGCAGTTTGCACACCAAGACAAAACTCAAGTGTTATTTTATTGCTTTTTACAGGTAAAGTGCATCGCAACTGCACAAACAATGGCTGGACAGACCTGCTCATTCCACACGAAGATGCTTGTGGCTACTCTTTCAATGAAAGTCTCTTATTTCTTGGAGAGGTTGGTGTTTAGATAGATAGATAGATAGATAGATAGATAGATAGATAGATAGATAGATAGATAGATAGATAGATAGATAGATAGATAGATAGATAGATAGGCTCAAGTCTGAAGGGAAAAAACAGTGCCTCATGGGAACTCTTCTAAAAGCCAATGCTTATCTCACTTGCTAAGTGATGATATAAACAGCTCTGCTTCCAGACCCACGCATTTACTGCTTTGGATGAGGCTCCTGTCATTTTAATGTGCTTCAGAGCTTTTGTTCTTTGTTTTGAAATAGACACATGGCCGTAACATTTTTCATTGTCATTTTTGACACTTTTATGAGCATGAGGGCCACAACTTTAATAGAGACCATGCACAAACATTAACGACTAAGCTCGTGTTGTGGATGGAGTTATGCAGGTATTCTCATGACTAAGGTGATACCCATTTTTAGTGTCTTCTTCCTGATATATGATGGTGTTTGTCTTTGCTAACCGCTGAACCTAACCCAGCTGCTCCTGTGGTAATATGCTGATATAGTCTAAAGCTAGCTCATGATAGCAGGCCATTGCCAATGCCAACTAGCCCAAATGAACTGACCCTTAAAACAGTACTTAGTTTTACTTTTCCATTTTGCTTATGTTCAAAGTCAGAGCATTGCTGTACATTTTTGGTTTATTTAGAAATGCTAGCTACAGTACATTCTAGCTAGCTAATTTACCGCTAACTTCTAATTCTACTCAAACATGTAAATCTGCCTTTTCATGGACTCCTTGATATTATGTCTTTTTGTTTTTGTATTTTAAACCACTGAACGCTGATTTATTAATTATTCAAACATAAAAAAGCCACCTAACTCAAGGGATAAACTAGTTTTGTGTCTACACATAACTAATAATTTAGCAAAGAACCCATTTAAAATTGTATCTTTAGACACTTTGTTACTGTCTGTCACAGAAGCACATCATTTATTCCCACTTCGAGTGTTAAATCTATGAAAAAAGGCTGGAGTATCGGACAAACAAAAGTACCTACAGTAGATGAACAGTATCTGACCACTTAAAGAAATTACAAGAAAGCTTGCCTAAGAGAGTTCAGGCTCTTTTGAAGAATAATGGCGGTCATATCAAATTTTGACTTTCAAGCTCGCTAGAATCGTATAATTAGTTTTTGCCTTGCATACTGCATTTCCGTGCATTGTAGTACATTTCAATAAATCACTGTGGTTATTTCCATTTAACTAGCCAAATATAAAGACATGAACCTTTGCACAGAATACATGCAGTTAAATAAGACAAATTATCAGTGTATTCTTAGTTTCCGTCATTATATTATATCATACTGCATTCTCATATCCTGCTGCTTAGGAAAATAATTGAATATTGTCTATTCTTGATTCAGTCCTCAGACAGCCACTTGTATTTCTCCTATGTGAAGACAATGTACACAGTTGGATACACAATTTCCCTCATCTCTCTCATCATTGCCATCACCATATTCTGTGTGTTTAGGTGAGCAACATCTTGGCCTGAATAACTGTCAACCCTGTGCTTAAAGATGATGAATAGTTCCTAACCTCGAATTGTCCGTGTTTATATTCCTTCAGGAAACTTCATTGTACCAGGAACTACATTCACATTCAACTGTTCATTTCCTTCAGCCTGAGAGCCATCTTCATCTTCATCCGAGATGCTCTGCTCTTTACAGATGAAGAGATTTATCACTGTGACTACTATCCGGTAGCGATGGACCAGCGATTGTTTGATGAAACCCAAGTTCTGAGGCTTAATAGGATTAAAAATGTGTTACTGTTTTGTCATTTCTTCTCAGTTAAACTGATCCAAGAAGTTCTTGGCTTATCTTAGCTTAGCATAAATGTTGGCAGTAAAGGCAAAAGAAAGAATGTAGTAATATGCTCTTTTGGCAGCGAGTAGAAATCTTCAGGCGTTATTTTGGTACTGAGGTTGTGATGTAAACTGCATGGACTCACTGAAATCTAGCATAGGCATCATTTTAGCGGAGTCGTTTTGTTCTAGAACTAAAACTATTTTTGATAACTTGGAATAACAATAAGCCTAACTCAAGTTCTTTTGTGTAATTGTGGTGGGGCAGGCGCCGTGTAAGGTCGTGCTGATGTTTTCCAACTACTCCATCCTTGCAAACTACAGCTGGCTGCTGGTGGAGGGCCACTTCCTATACACCCTTGTTAACCGCTCCTTCTTCTCCCTGAAGAAACATCTGGTCTGGTACATCGTCCTCAGCTGGGGTGGGAAGAACCGTCTTCACCTTGTGGTGTCTCCTTTCCTAAAACTCAACCTCAGATCTATAGTCACTGATTTATTTCATCACACAGGTTTGCCACTGATTGTGATCATCTCCTGGGGGTGTGCAAAATATTTTTATGAAGATGAAGGGTAAGGTCTGTTTCTCTCAGCCTTGCAGTTATGATATTATCATGTCATGTATTATTATTTGACAGTTTTTTCTCATTCTCTTTTCAAAGATGTTGGGAAACCAGGAGGCATGAATGGGTTTGGTGGATACTTCGAGTGCCAGTTCTTCTAACTATATCTGTAAAACTTTGGTTTTCTGTTGTACTTACATTTCATTCTTATTTGAAAGATTATTTTTAAACATTCCACATTTTGAACATACTTTTTAGATTGACAGATGTACGTATCATGTGTAAGCTAAATCTGAAGCTAACAGCAAGTTAACTTAGCTAACAACTTAGCTAACCACATGAAGTGAAAATGTCTGCCATTATTATTTATTTCAACAAAGTAACTGTATTCTGAATACCACCTTTTTAAACAGTAACTGTAATGGAATACAGTTACTCATATTTTCTATTTTAAATACGTAACGACGGTACATGTATTCCATTACTCCCCAACACTGGTGGCAACAAAAGCAATTACTGGGAGTGTTTTTTTTAGTAGCACCTTCTTAGAATCCAATTTCACCCAGCAAGAACCCACAACCTCCATGAACCACTGCCACCCAGGAAAATACGCATTTTTTTCTAGAAATCATTGATTGTGTCATGTCCAATATGGCGGACAACTCTGATGCAATGTCTACCTGAGAAGGGACTAGAAGCACAGAAGGAGAAACAATCATTTGTACTGCTTTTATCATTTCAGATGAACCTCATCTTTTTCATGGGGATTTTGAGGATACTGGTGAGCAAACTCAGAATGCCAGATGCACAGAGAAACGAATTAAGCCAGTATAAGTGAGTAGTGCATACAGGGTAATGTTTGCTGTTATACTTCTATGATATATTCATACTGATGGACCTATACTTATACTAATATGTTCACCTAAAGGTAAATTTGTAAACTCACAAGTTCAAAAAGAGTTTAAAACCCTAAAATATATAGCTGTCAATAGAATGTGATAAAACAACGGTTTCATTGTGTTGAAGAGTTATCAACTGAAGTTTAACTAGAGCTCAGTCACACTGCTCTGTGACGTAACATGCGGCAAGTCAATGCAAACTCTATTCAGCCAGGCAAGTCAGGGATGTCAAACTCATTTTGCATGGTTTAACCTGTGAAACTCCCTGTTCTGTAAGTGCAAAGAACTTTACTTACACGTTTAAATCCTGAAATATTTCAATATAAGAAAAAGAAGTGTGTCTGCATGCTCTGCATGCTTTGCAAACAGAAGAAATCTGTCAGCACGGTTCTTTGGGCTTAAAATGTAAGGAATAAATATGTAAAATTACAGAAATTTTTCTGGCAGCTCATTGGCCACAAAGACTGCCCTGTAATTATAAAAGTGGAAGTTTTTGTTAATTCACAGAAAATGCTTTTTTTAAACGGTGGACCCATTGTAAAAAACATGTTATGTCTGTTACGTAATCATGTTGGTGTATAACGGATGACGATGGGGGGAGGTCTTTATCAGTCATCATCAAAAAATACAGTTAAAAGTCTAAAATTGTATGCCTTCAATCATATTTTTCAAAGCTGTCAAACAGGCCTGATTGGAGCCTTTGCCAGGCTGTTTCTGGCCCCAGGCCTTATGTTTGACACCCTTGATGTAGATTAACATATTCAGCATAATAAGTCCCCCTAAGGTGTCTGGGGTTTAAAAAATATATCATTCTGAATATACATCAACAGTAAAATATATATATATATATATATATATATATATATATATATATATATATACATAAAGCTGTCCAGTGGGCAGGACTGGAGTCTTTGCTTGGCCAATTTTAGCCCCCTGGGCCTTATGTTTCATACATCTAAGAGACTCTTAAATGTGATTCCTCCTGAGGAATAGGGGTAGGGCTAAAAAGAAAAAAGTTACACAGCAATGCACATCCAAAAACATTTCCATAGACTTAACAATGAAACTGCTGCCCCCTGTTAAAAATTTTGAGTGTTCCAGTTTGTGGAGGGTCGTTACAAAAAGTACCTTTAAGGCTAATCACACAGTGCTCTATGAGCAAGTGCTTGGCGAAATTGGGAAGGAAAAACTCCCTTTTAACAGGAAGAAACTGCCAGCAGAACTAGGCACAGGGAGCGGCAGCCATCTGCCATCATCTGGGGGTGAGGGGAGGAAGAGAGGACACAGACAAACTGTGGAGTAGAGATGCAGCACCACCCCTTCCCCTCCTTGTTCTCGTGTTTCAGCACAACAACGCCCATCTCCACGCTGCCAGAGCAAAGTAGGCCTTTCTGGATCAGGACTCAGAGCACATCCAGACACTTCCTTAGCTAGCAATTAGTCCTGGTATGTTTGCTACTGACCATGAGCCTGGGAGAGGCTGGGTCAATGTCCCAGAGGCAGCCACAACCAATGACCAGCCGGACACTGAACTCAATCCCACAAGAACAGATCCAGACACTTGTGTAGTCCAAACACAGATGGGTGACTGTATCCAGGGAAACCTATACCA
Organism: Simochromis diagramma; assembly: GCF_900408965.1. NCBI lineage: Eukaryota > Metazoa > Chordata > Actinopteri > Cichliformes > Cichlidae > Simochromis > Simochromis diagramma. Next base: position 9,794,166 of record NW_024387209.1, on the reverse strand, counting down.
TGTAGTACATATTTTGACTAGTAAAAAGTTAGTTTTTAATAGTTTTAATAGGTTGTTTTTACTGTCACTTAAACAAAAATGCTGATTTCTCCTCACCCAGGAGGCTGATCAAATCCACGTTTTTTCTGGTTGCTCTGTTCGGCGTGCATTACATCTTGTTCGTGTTCTTGCCCGTTGAAGTCAGCAGCTCTATGTTTAAGATCTGGACCTTTGTAGAGCTGGCTCTGTCATCCACTCAGGTAAACCAGGTGATACCCTGACTATTTCACTCAATTCAATGACAAATGTAACCACATGATCAGCTGACTTTTCTCTCTTGAAGGGCTTTGTGGTCGCTGTCCTCTACTGCTTTGTGAACGGAGAGGTGAGAGGTCTTCCGCTTTTACAATAAACAGATTCAGAGGAAAGTTTGGAATGTGTGGACCAACGTGCATGTGTGTATTCAGGTGCAGCATGAATTTCTAAGGCGGTGGAGGAGATGGAGGCTGACTCAGCACCTGCCCACCAGACGCAGCCAGCGCCACGGCTCCATCAGCCACAGCGGGACCCCTCACACCCAGGTGTCCCTGCTGCCCTGCTCTCCAGGCAGCCTGTTGACAAGCGGGCTCCCTGTGGACACTGTGGAGATGTGACTCAAGCTGGGATCAGCTCATTTTCTCGCTCGTCTCATCCATAGCATGACGGACTCTCACTTAGTGCCGACAGTCGACAGCTTGGCTGCTTAAAACAGCATCGGACGCTTTGTTTGGAGATTTAAAGTACTGACAGGAAGATTTTAGGAGTCAGTGAACAAAAAGCTACTTTCTCTAATCACTTTCTGCAAAATGTAGCTACCCTCTGTTACCCTGTCCAGGGTGTACGTTTAATAAGCTCTTTTTAAAAAAAGATGGATGTAACATTGTAACTAAGCTTTAATTTTACTAGTGGGTGTGTTGAAATGTTTTCTTTTATGTTTTTTATTGTCCTACCCCCCATTTCCTTATACAGGTTTTACCTCTTGCAAGATGACAGTGCTAAATCAGTGTTTGCTCCTAATGACTCGCCTGGTTAAATAAAGCTTACATCAGCTCAGTCCCAGAGTTATGTTTTAGCATTTAGTTTTACTTTGTTTTGACTTTTTTCAATTTGCTTTCAGTTCATTTCCAGATTGGATTTTTATTGCAAGACTCCACATCCACACCCTGATCAGACAACTTGTGGTACAATTTTCTACCAAACCAACAGATGCTAAAACTAAGGCTATTTCCCCCCAGTGGTTTTGATTTCAGTGCTCCAAGTTCAAAAATATTTTAAGTTCACTTTACATTGTTAAAAAAATAAATTTTACAGTTTTATTTTACTTAACTCAAACGCTTTTAATTCCTATTTTTAGTTCAGGTTTAGTTAACTATAATAACTTTGGTCACAACACCATCTTGTGGCACAGAGTGAGTATTACACAAGAGTGCAACATACTGTTGATTGACCACGATTCGATAAGGAATGAATGTGAGGAAGCATTTAGATGTCAAAAAAGTGCCTGTATGAATGTGTGTGAGTGGATGAATGACATGTTGTATGAAGGTCTTTAAGCAGAAAGCAGTATATAAGAGCAAGTCCATTTACCATGTTGATTGCTGTAGTTATTTTAGTGACATTTTGATCAATTTCTTAAAGATGGGAAATTAGAAACAGGGAATTGTCAAAACCGAGTTGAAGGCATCCTGATTTTGTCATTAGCATAGCTGAAGCTCCTGAGTATGTCCTGCAGCTCCCATAACAGCACTCAGCGCTATCTTTTCAAATACAAGTTTTTTAAACTAATTCAGTTTGATGACCAAGCTGACATTGTAGTATGTTTTATTCTATGGAGCAGAAGTGGCACCTCAGGCCGCTGCTTTAGCCACACATCTACTGCCCTCAACCACACAAGAGCGCTTCCTTCTTGCCCTCTGACTCAAGACGTCAGCTGAGATTAAGCACCACCACCCGTGATGTGTTCCAGAGCTGAAGGAAGCTCGGGGTGAGATTGTTAGACGAAGCCAGACTGAACACAGATCAGCCATCTGTGGCAAACATGCAAGGCTGATGGCGAGGAAAGAGTTTCCCGAAGACAACAGAAACAAATTTTTATTTTTATATCTTTATTTTTCAGACATTTTACAAAACACTTATTTGCTGTCTCGATAGGATGCAAGAAGCCCAATACTGCATTCATGTCTATCCTCAGTATGAAGCTAGAACTAGCTGGTTTAGTTTAGTATGAAGTGGTACCAGGGGGGGTCTCCAAAAAGGACGGTTTACATGCATTTAACCAAAGCCCGCTCACTGGTTCAGTAGAACTCCTAAAACAGAAACCAGAGCACTTCCAGTCCCATTTTGTTGTCAACACGAACAAATAAGGTTCCAGTAAGGATGGCTTATCTCTTTCAACCATCTGAATGCACACAATGATGAAACACACGGACTCTAGATTCCACATTTCTCCTTGAGTTCCTCCACCAAAGCAACATATTTGGCCATTGCTTCCTCTTTGAACAGACCTGTTGATCAGGAAACAGACACAAAGGAGAAAGTAGTTTGTTACTGCACAAAAAATGTGACATTGCTGAGATTTGTTTTCAAAGGCTTCATATCTCTGACCTTTCCTTGCATTCCATGCATCCCACTTTGCTTTTCCTGTAAAGTCAAGGAACCCTGGACACTCTGTGAAAATAAAAGTAACTGTGAGTTAGTCACATATACATACATACATACATATATATATATATATATATATATATATATATATATATATATATATATATATATATATATATATTTATTAGGGGTGCAACGATATTCGTATCGATATTGAACCGTTCGATACAGTGCTTTCGGTTCGGTACGCATATGTATCGAACAATACAACATTTGTAATTTATTTTATCAACTTTCCTTCTGACGATGCTGTCTGTGTTGAGCGCTCAGTGAATCTGCGTTCGACTACTCCGCCTAGGCTGCACTGTCGAGCGCAGATCCACTGAGCGCTCAACACAGACAGCATAGTCAGAAGGAAGAGCGCAGGGCAAGCTAGCAAGACAGAAGTTAAGCTCTCCTTGCAACATTCAGATCTGGCGTTTGGAATTATTTTGGTTTTCATGTGACGTATGACCCTGAAGGTAAGCGAGTCATGGACTAAAGTAAAACAGTATGTTGGATGTGCCATGCAATGCTCAATTACATGGGTGGGAACTAGTGTGTTAGCGCAGTTAGCTCGTTAACGTGTTGGCCGTCTAGCCCCATGCACGGGGCGATCGGCGGTAGCTCGTTAACGGAGATTTGCCGTGTTGTGGCGTTAAGGTCATTTCAACGAGATCAACCTGAAAGCACTAGTTGGAACACAACGAATATGACTGCACATTTACGCTGACATCATCCTAGTGCAAAGACAAAAACAACAAGCATGCTACTAACTTTAGCCGAGTCATTTAGACAGCTGTTAGCACATGATTCTCCTTATGCTGCTGAGAATATAGCCCAGAAGAAGCGGATAGTATAGCTTTTATTTTGGAAAGAGACATTTCTCTGTAATAAACTCTCTTTTCCAAAGATGAGTGATTCCTCAATCAGATACAGGGCTTGCAATATCGCTAGCCCGACGTCCTGGAGCTAGCGATTTTTTCAGTCAGGCTACCAAAATCTATCTCTTCCCTGCCCGTCGGGCTATTGTAGGAAGGAAAAATATATGTCAATGCTTTTGCATTCTTTCAGAAATGTAGCTGGGTAATTATGTCATTGGCATTGGTGAGCCACTGTCAATATGTGACATATTGTAGTCGCGTTTGAATTTGCGCTTGTTTTTTGCTTTCACTTTGCAATCGTGCGAACTGTGTATAGAGAGCGACAGCACTGATCTGTGAGTGATGATAATTTGTGCACCAATTCCTCTGACATCGTCTTATTAATCGTTAGCTTACTATGCAAACATGACAAGTGAAATCTCCCGCAGCTTAAACATGTGAGAGGTTGATCGTGCAGAGAATCGCTGAGCTTATGTGAGTGCGTGTGTAAAAGCAGCAGGATTTATATTTTAGTTCTGCTGAGCCAAATAAGACAGGTCAGGGTGAAGAAGTGACAGCCAAAGAAAAGCTTACCACAAAACGGAGAAGTTATGACAAATCAGACTATAAGGCAAAAAGAAAGTGCAGCTTTATGGTTTCATGGACAAAATAATTTCTGTGGCTGCAATATGACGAGCTAAATAACCAGGGCTGCACATAAGTGGTCCGGAGGTGCGCATTCGCTGTCAAAATAAAAAAACACGCACAAGGGTTAGGGTTAAATTTAAAAACTGTACTTTTGAGTTAAAATATATATTTATAATTTTAATAAATGACAAATTAAAAAGGCATGAACATTTTATTTGTATCGAAAAAATATCGAACCGTGACACCAAAGTATCGAACCGAACCGTGAATTTTGTGTATCGTTGCACCCCTAATATATACATATATACATACATATATGTATGTATGTATATATATACATACATATATGTATGTATATATATACATACATATATGTATGTATGTATATATATACATACATATATGTATGTATGTATGTATGTATGTATGTATGTATGTATGTATGTATATATACATACATATATATACACACATATATATATATATACACACACACATATATATATATATACACACATATATACACACACACACATATACACACACACACATATACACACACACACACACATATATATATATATCAGTGACAACACTGATGGAGAATAAAAAAAATCAGCATAATAAGTCCTTTGAGGTATCAGGGGTTTAAAAATATATATATCGTTTGGGATATACATCAGAAGTTTAAAAAAAAAAACTTGTGGGAACTTATTCAGCAAATCACGCAGAACTCGTCAAACCTGATTTTTCTCAGTACCACCCATCTCCGCTTTCGCACATGCAGTTAGTGGCTCCATATGTCAAACACACACACGCCACAGTCACGCTACTCACCTGTGTTAATATCACCGACTGTAGCTTGCTTATATAAGCCATACAGATCGCCCATTTCTTGCTGGTTCGGTTTCTGCTTCAGAACCTTCACCTCCTCTACCGCTTTGTCAAAGGCGTCCTGGTTAGGACAAGTCACAGCATATCCTCAGATCATATCCACTCGCCCATCTTCACTATCACCTGAATGCTCTTCTCAGTAACCAGGAACAAGTTTAAACTTAACACCTCGTTACAACTACAAGAACCTGTCGAGCTAAACGGTCTGGTTCCTGCCCCCCCACCAAAAAACCCCTCTTTCCAGTCCCTGTGATTTATACGTAAGTCAACATTACAGAGAAATCACTTAGAAACAATGTTAATATTTTAGATAAGATTCCGGGAAAGTTTTAAATACTAAAGAGGTCATACTTACAGTCATGACTGCAGTGAAACTGGGGCACACCTTTGCTCCTGTTCAAAGGCCTGCTCGTCCAACTCGCTGCAGTTGTGTCAGCTGTGCTGTGATTTGCTGAGAGAAAGGAAGTGGGAGGGTTTATGGGATTTCTTAGGAGGGGGGTTTGATATTGATTGGATACCAAGTAAATACAGTCACTGTTGTCAGTACCGATACCAATTCCGATACTTTTAACCCATAAAGGCAGTTTACAGTCATGATTTATGAGACTAATCGTCATCAATTTGCTAATTCTAGGCACATTTTAATGACCACTAGATCACTGTGATTTTTACTTTCATCAATAACTAGTTGGTAAAACACACCTTTATGCTTATCATGTGTTTCGAAACTTGGTGACCTGGAATGTAAACATATCTGTCACTGATGCACTAAAGTAGACATGACAATTAAAACAAAGTATTGATTGTCATTTCATAGTGTGTGTTTGAGGCGTGTATTTTTAATTTCCATAACCAATTTTTTTAACAGATATCAGTGGACAACATGCTGATCTTGAAGCATAGAAACAAAATATCAATCAGATACTAATACCAGTGTCAGTATCGATACTTGTACTGATACTTATAATTGGATCGATCTATCTACATCTGTGAGATATTTTACACCCACTATAGCAAACCTATATATATTATACTTATAAACGTTCCTACAAAGATCTAATCGTTATATGTCAAGGGAGTGGTTTTGTGTGACAGTAGAAAAAGTCACCACAAGAGGGCAGCACGCAGATATTAATCTATGTGCGCTTCTTCCAGTCAGTCCTGCTGAACAGACCTGTTGTAGCGGTCCAGCTTCATCAGCAGGAAATGTTGATTTAAAGGCATATTTTAGTTATGACGGCAGAGTAAGGTAAACACACTTTCCGTCCCTGTCATATAAACACACATAGAAACTCAGTACCTGGCCACTTTATTAGGTAGTTTGCTGGTTAGACTCCCTGTTGCCATCAGCACTGGCTTGATTCTTTGTGGCACAGATTCAACAAGGAGCTGAAAACATTACTCTGTCAGCAGGTTGTTCATGATGTGACTCTCCCTTTCCACTACATCCCAAATATCCTCTACTGGACTGGGATCTGTTGACTGAGGAGGCCATGAAGTGGGGGAAAAAAATCCAAAGGACAAGTCGTGCAAGACAATAGAAAAAGTCACCACAAGATGGCAGCAAGCACAAAATGACATGTTCGGGTGTGGGTGTGTGTGTGTGTGTGTGTGTGTGTGTGTGTGTGTGTGTGTGTGTAGATTTGGTGGCATTATGTGTAATATTTAAAACATGAAGATGGTTTATTTGAATCCAGAAGTTAATCTAATCTGAAGAACTCCAAAAACGACGACAAACACCAGAGATGTGAAAGCTCGCTCTGTCATAGAAAACTTTATTCCATGTTTTATAAATTAACACTTGAAATCGTCATGTTGTCACGACGACAGACACAGACTTAACACATCCAGCATATAAATGAAAATCTCTGGCAAGAGCAGAAAAATGAGAGTGCACGTAGGGCTGATGTACAAAGGTGTTGTTTTGGGAGTTTTTTTAATGAAGAAAAAATTGGTTGAAGAGTCAAAACTTCCTTTTTAATCCGTTTTTATATTTCCGCTCCGCCTTCTCCGTATGACAGATTATTTAGAACATGTGAAAGACTTCTTCATTTTGTGCCACGCTTCCTAAAAGAGCAATACACCTGAAATTGCATTTCTTTCTACATGCAGATATATCCACTTAAAATGAATCAGAGTTCTATTTTCAATAGAAACTATTTTCAATCAGTTTGGTGTGTAACAAGTATTAATGTCACACGATGCTTGGTTACATTTAAACTATGGCCTCTTACCTTACCCAATATAAGCTAGCTGTACCTTAGTTTAGTGTCAGGACTGTCACCTGACATGAAGTAAGCTTAAATAAATAATTTCTTATTTAGATTTATCCAGCTCCAGTTGGATAAACAGTAAAACAGTGAATGACAGTAAAATATTGTAATACAGCTTCTTAACTGAAATATTACTGCCTGTGTTGGTGTTTACTTCATCAGAGTGGGAGAAAAAAAAAAGCAGCAGAAACATCTGACATTTTACATCTGAATAAGTCAGAGGCCGTGGTGAGATTCCCCTGAGCGAGATGGCAGCAGCAGACGTGCATCTCGCTGGCCTGGATGCTGCATCTACGTGCATCGATCTGGAAAATGAGTAGTTAGCACCTCTAAGTTACGACAAGGCAGGCGGCTGATCCATTTGAGAAAATGGCTTAATTCAAACATACGCACTCGTGTCAAATATTGTGAAAAATAGTGATTATGATGATATTCAGTGTTTAAATATTATAGTTTAATATTTTAATGTTGCAGTGTTTCTCTGTAAAGGAGAGGATTCAAAACATAGTGTCAACTCTGGGAAGGAGTTTTTCTTTAAGATATGCCTTTCCCAAAACAAATAGTTTTAACACAGTGCTGATCACTGTCAAGGGAAGAAAAGGAGAAATTAGAAAAGAAAACCTTCAAATGACTTCAAATAGAAACAGATCTGTACAGCGCCAAATGCTCCTAGAGAGGAATGCAGACAGCGTGAGGAAAGCCAAGCGCACTTCTGATGCTCATAGTAAACCTCATTTAAGCTCGACTATCAGCTGTAAGGTTACAGAGGCTGTTTTGATTGCATGAATACTGCTCTTCAGTTTTGGATTAACAGAAAAGAGATCGATAAAACACTTTAAACGTTAACTAAGTAGTCTAACTACCAATGCATCGAGCAGTAAAGGTGGCACCACCGCTCTAAAAATCTCAAAGAGTCTTCCAGCTAATTGTTGAAGAGGATCCTCTCTGAACCCCCTCAAAAGGCCAGAGATGATCCTCCAAAGTGCTCAAAGAGTGTATAAATCTTTTATCCTCTATGTGCTTTATATTCATGAGTCTGGGTTTTCCATGCACGCTGCTGAAAACGGTGCTTCTCACACATTACTGACATTCTCCAGCCCGTTGCGGCAGTCGTCGTCTGGCAGGATGAAGCGGATGTGCCGGCTCTTCTCCCAGCCGCGGCGGATCTGCCCGAGCCGGTGGCCCACGCAGGGCAGGAAGAGGGCCACGCGGCCCAGCAGCACCGCGAGGGGGAGAATGAGGACCAGGAGGAAGGTGGGAGGCATGTAGAAGTAGTACTGGGCCGAGAGGAAGGCGCGGTTCCAGCCGAAGATGAGGGTGTGGAGGGTAGCCATGGATAAGGCGCAGTAGCCGAGTGTGGACTGCAGGAGACAGAATAAAGGGGATAATACCTTTAATAAAATCTTACAACACTGATTGCATTTTTTTAGCTTCCTTGTGTTGACAATTAAAAAAATGCAATATTAAAATCGCTGTTTCCATCATAGATTTAAAAATGAGCTACATTTTAGTTAGCACACTTTCTAATCGAACTCTACTGGTTCTACTGGAAGTTTCTTCCTGTCAAAGGGGAATTTTTCCTCCCCAATGTTGCCAACTGCTTACTTATATGGTGGTCGTCTGACTGTTGGTGTTTTCTCTCTGTTATTGCAGGTCTTTACCTTACTTAATATAAAGCGCCTTGAAAGAAATGTTGTGATTTGGTGCTATATAAATAAACTTGAATTGAACATTTGCGTATACCTTTTAAAGGTATATACTGTATATACACCTTTCAGCAATCATGGTGCCTTTACAGACGTCCAAGCTGCCAATCAAATAGGCACTGAAACACTGCCGTACCATCAGTCATGCAGGCTTTTGAACTGAGTGCTGATAAAAAGCCGGGTAGTTCTGCTTTGTATAAAAGAGCTTAGGTCCTGAGACAGCAGCAGCATTTCTGAATCATGTTAACATACAAGTTCCTCTTTGTTTGACAGAGCTTTAAAGTGTTTCTGAGCTCATGCATTCATTTCAATGACAGACACGTGTCTGTTTTATTGCAGTGCCTCCCAAGGGCCAAAGGATCACAGGCATTAATAAATGATTTGTCCCTCACATACAGAGACTCTGTAGATGATGAGATATTCAAGGACTTCATAAATTTATGTTAAGGGATATTATTCTAAATTATTCTTGTTCCACAATTCGTAGATGCAGTTTCTTCGCAGATTAATGACACTCTGCCAACCTTTACTTCTAATAAGCTGTTTTTAGTCGCACTCATGTTGATGACCTGTTGCCAGTGAACCTAATTAGTTGCAAAAAACATAATAGATTTATTGAGGCAGAAACTTTTTACAAGGGATATCCCTGAAATTTAAATATAATTCAATTCAAAAGCAAATACGTAAAAGAAAAAGAGTGGTGGGATGGTCGGCAACAAAGACTCATGTAGCAGTAAGGGTTAGGCTGACACTAGAGGCTGTTTTTGACCGTAAAACTCATCGTGCAAGGGCAGACGGGAGGGTGGGGGGTCGTCAGAGAGCCAAAGCCAACAGCCAAAGGCGGCTGCAGGTTTCTGCTATGAATCCTTCCACAGGTTCACCAACAGAAACAGTGCTCTCCAAGTGCTCCTGTAGTCAGCTCAGCTCGAGGCGAATTAAACACCAAGTGAGTTGCAATGGCAAGAGATGAATAATTTTCTATTTATATCATGTGACGTCCTGCAAACTTCAAAGTTTGCTTGAGTTTATCCTCACTGCTGAAAGCAATAACAAATTTATGGAAACATGCAGGTCAGGGTGGTATTCATTCGGTGCTTAAACACACAAACACACATACTAAAAATTAAACCATAGAAAACACATTATTTTTAAATCCAGAACATTGTTTTTGCATTCGTGTCACCTAAAACAGTGATTCCCAAAGTGTGGCCAGCCCTGGTGGACTGTAACGGTACTGCAAGCAAGCCACATTAATAACAAACAGTCCCGATCAAAAGATGTTTTCAATAAATTGCATGCTCAAAAATATGTTTTGTCTCACTCCCATTTCTTCTAGTTGCATGTGAAGCTCTACTTGGAACCTTGTTGAGATTCAACCATGCAAAATATAATTTTTTGCCATTTTTCAAGTGCTCTTAAACTTTTGATCGGGACTGAAAGTCAAAATTCCTTACGCATAGGTTTATTTGTTTGTTTTTTTGTGCAAAATTAACATAAAGGCTGCCATGATCCATTGTAACACTGTTATCTTACAGCTAATTTGCATCTGCAATTACTTGGCAGGTTACATATTTACATACATTTATTTATTAAAAAAGGGAATTTAAACTGGTAATAGGAGGTGGTTAGCCTGAGATATTACTCATTACTATGACCTAAATTTACTGCTCTTATATTGAAGTTAGTGTCCCAGTGGCAGGTGGGTCACACATTGGGCTTAACAATTTGCATATGCCTGGGTAACAGCAGCAACTTATAAATGGACTGGTTTACATATAGCATTTTTCTGCTCTACCCGAGAACTCAGTGTACTTTACATCTAAAGCACCTAAAATATTAGCCAGCTGAGAACTGATATAACAACTCAATGCCACCACAATTGACTATATAATCTATAGAAATTAAACACCTAGATCACTCAACGGTTCCTTAACTGTCCAAGAGCGCCCACACTGAAGCAGAAACTAAAAATAGACCCCAAAAACAGTGTTCTGGATACTTTGACAGTTGCTAGCTCTGACAGTGTTTATGCATTAAAAAAAAAAAAAAAAAAAAAAATAGGAGAGAGAGAGAGAAAAAACAAACAAAAAAACAAACAAACAAAAAAAAAAAAACCAACTAATTGTGCACCCATGCTGTTGACAACAAGTCCAGAAGTGCTTTAATCGCACAAACTGTTGACATGTGACTAATCTGAAGGCCACCGAATTAAAGGAAGATGAAATGGGAAAAGTGGCACAAACAGACTTCACGTCCTGGAAAACTGGAGGCCATTGGGGGGGGGGGGGGGGGGGGGGGGTTAAGGAGAGGAGGAAGTGTGTGTAGAAACTGAGTCACAACCCTCCTAACGGCTTTGTCACAGCACAAGTTTAACAGCAAATCTGGGGCAGCTGCGGGACTGCAAACACTAAGAGTCAGTGTTTGTATATGTGTCTTACTGCCACACATTCACTATGTGGTGTAAGAGACACAGCGTGCATCTGTCTGCACATCAGAGTGACGCCTGTCTGTTCGTATGCGTGCGACTCAAACGTCCTGCCTGTCTCCAGCGTCTTTGACCATCATCCTACAAGCACGGAGAACAAAACCATTTGACAGCACATGCTAGCATGAAGTATCTGGCTGAAGTATGTGTGGGTGCGTACCTGAACGAAGGTGAACTCCCTCCAGTTGACAGTGTTGGCCACTGAGGGCAGCGAGGTGACAGCCAGCAGAGAGAGCAGCCCGAGAGCCATGATGCCCACGGACAGGTACAGCTCCATCCTCCAAACTTCCTCCCCAACCCACGAATCTGGGTGGCCAGCATTCACCTGCGTAACAAGCAACATTGATAGACATGCAGTCAATGCAAGGGTAACAGCAACATATTCAAGAGCATGACAAAAATGTGAAACTGACAACTGCCTTTTCAGATCCTTAAACTCTCAAGTGCTAAAGAAGTGTTGAAGAAAAGCACTTAAAAGACGGTACAAACACCCTTCAACCATGTTCTGATTGCTGATGTTGCATAGTTTGTCCATCAGGGGGCGCTTTGTAACTTGCCACAAACAGAGCAACCAGCCTACCTGGGCAGATAATAACCGAGTAATCAATGACTATCTGTTATTATAAATAAATAAGGAGGTTTATGAATGTTTCGTGTGTTAGAGCCCTGACTTTAGTTCAGGAGATGAAGCTTAAGGTTACGAGGAAGATTACATCTTATTAAGATGCAGATGGTGTCACTTCTTTTGCATTTTCATTTCTTTGGTGAAGAGGACTCCTCGTCCAACAATAAAGCGTAGGCCTGATGTAAGATGCAGACACAAATTTAAATGTCCCCTCTTCAGCACAAAATGCCTATGAGTTCCCTTCTCCTCTGCCTTGGGCATATTTGGCTAGAGACTAGCACAAAGGGAGACGTCCTTCCTGGTCATTGTATTCAAATGTGATGGGGGAACATTGTTGCTTCCACAAACCGCACACCCACTGCTATGTATTTTAACAGATTAAATATAAGTTTACCAGAATACATCCGTTTGTTGGAAAATTTAATTACAGACTATGTATATTTATTCTGTATATATATGTATATTATATTTATTCTGTCCTGTTTGTTAGACTCATGGAACGTCTGAACCGACACCTCTCTTCTTCTTCTTCTTCTTCTTCATCTAACCTGTTCATAGGCCTTGTTGATCAGCTGGAAGCGGGCAGACTTCCTCATGGGAAGACACAGGCTATAAATCGCATGTAGAACTGCACACAGGAAGCTGCACAGCCCAAACTGCTTCCTCTGGATCAACCAATGGTCCAGCCAGTTAGGAAAGCGGTTGTACTTGGTGCCCCACCACAGCTGGAGGAAGGCGGCAATCAAACCGGGCAGGTAGACCAGTGATAACATCACCAAGGCGACACATGGGAAAGTGACATTCACAATCTCAATGGGCAACTTGTATAAATTGTTCTTCTTCGCCGTCACATAGGGATGCAAGACATCACGGACGGAGTTATACAGGTAGAAGAAGACAAAGAGGGCCAGAGTGCAGATGATGGGGGTGCGCCAAGATGGAAACAGATACAGCGGGAGGTTTTCGATCTCTAGTGAAGAGGAGAGGAGGCCCATGTCAACAGGGATGAAGCCCATCCTGCGGCAAAGCTGCATCACAGAGCTCTTGGCATTTTGATCGTCACTGCAGAGGAAAACCTGGAGAAAAAGACGACATAAAGACATGTTTAGAGGCTAGAAACCGATTTCATTTGAAACCGCATATACCACCAGACCTCCATGAATGCGAATAGTCTTAGAGTGGCGATGACGTCCCCTACCTGTCGGCTCCCATCCCGTGGTCCTGCCTGTAGCGTCCAGGCTGATATGGTATTAAACCCCTTGACCACATAACTCTCAGGAAATAGATCAGCCAGCTGTTGGGCATTGGAAGGCCCTTCTTGCTTGATTTGCAAACCGTTGCTGACATCCACGAGAGTCTTTCCAGCTAGTGCTGGCTTCAGGTGGACCAATGTAGAGTGGTGCTCAGGGTACACGGCAACAAAGAGCAAGTCTGCTTGGTTTGCAGCCTCCATCTGCGAGGTCACCTGACGGACAAAGACAGAAACGTTCACGCTCGATATCAAAACTTTCCCTTATATTTAGCTTGTTTCATTAGTTGATTTCCTAGTATTGTTAAATACAGCCTGGTCAAATATTAGTAAAACGTAGCATAGCATAGACCTCTGCCTACAGTATTTACACTAAGCATCTCCTTGACCCTAATACATATTTGGCTTTAAAAACACACCTCTGAACGTGACAGATAAATTGTATGTTTGAATTAAAACCCTGTAGCTCACCGCTGTCAGTCTCAGTGGAATGCTTTGCACAGTTCCCATTAACCACAAACTATGTTTACTGAAAACCACCATGAAAGAAAACCAAAAAAAAAAAAAAACCTCCAAAAAGCTTTATTGGGATTATTTGAATTTCAAACTCAAATAAGCCAGGAAGTCCTTTCTTGCACCTTCCAAATGAATAAACAGGCAGTAATAATATATGCTATTACAGTTCTGTTTAAAACTCTTCAAGCCAGACCTTCTTGTAGTTATTAAAAGCAGTCTTAAGCAAGAGTTCTCCAGATTTTCTGAATGTCTATCAAACCCTTTCTTTGGACACTGGTTTGACAAAAATCGATGACATTATGAATTTAAAGAAATTTAAAAAGCATCTGAATGGCAACAACTTCATTTGACAGCAATGATCCCAAACACAGTGCTAAACAATGCTTGAAAAGAGGAACATACAATTGAACACAACAGTCATGGTCTCGTGTCACGGTTTGGGTGAGACATGAGACCATGGCTAAATGGATCTACTGTAATTTTAGTCAGTGCTGTTTTTGGCAGTGCAACAATAACGTCTATGACAATCATGGAGTGTCTCCCCAGACCTCAACATCATTGAAGCAGTGTGGGATCACCTTGACAGCGAGCAGATGAAAAGGTAACCAACATCTAAAGAAGAGCCTTGAAAGTCCTGAAAGAAGGCTATTTAAAGAAATGACAAGAAAGCTGCAGGGTTGTTTTTTGTTTTGTTTTGTTTTGTTTGTTTTTTCTGGGGGGGGGGGGGGGTAGCATTACTAGGATGAATGTATGTGTGTGGTTTTTAAGTGTGCTTTGACCATGTATTAAACACTCCATGTGGCAAAGGAGAATATCATTACATACACGTCTTACTTAAATTCCCAAGTGCTATTTCTGACCCTATATTCACACATGAGCTTTTAAGGCAACGTTAAAGGTTATTCAGCTGTTACACATTTTCATCACATGGCTTGACTCCAAAGAAGAATTGACCCTTAGATTTTTTTTTTTCCCCTGTGGCTTCGAGGTGCCTATACTAAGCTGAAAGCACACTGGTAAAAGGCTCCACACTGGTGACAGTAGTGGAAGTGGATCTAGTCAAATAGTGTGTGAGACCTAACATTGACATGAGACCATAACTCGAGCAATCTTACGGATTTTAGTCAGCAATTTTTTGGCAGAGCAACAATAAAGTTTACAACATAGCTCAACTCTAACTTCCAGATCCTATAAAAGACAGGTTGATTACTGAGCATGAATTCTAGGAGGCACTAACACTAAATTAGCGAAACAAATGATAAGGGGATATTGGACCTTGGTGCAGCCTTTCATCTCAATTTAAGCCAGCCTTTTTCTGATTGGCTGCCCTTCACTAACAGAGGGGTTTTAACAGCAGCTGAGTGGGGCTTTCTGCTCTGACTACCAGAGTCACTCACACCCCATAAGAGTAAAGACAACTGTGTTAAACTGAGCCTTGAGAGAAGACTTAAATTGAAGCTGTTGGCTGAGAGGGATTACTTGAACGCATTTCATATAAGCCATTGTAAGCATGTGAAAAACATAACAATAGCACTCTCTGTTCCTCATCCATATTTGTATGCCTGTGGTGAAGAAACCTTAAAAAATGATTCAAGCTGCAGATGGGAACTTAATCAGGGGCTGACAAGAAGTCATCTTGTGGTGCAAATGTATTGTGGCGCAGGCTGATGGATTGACTGCTGTATGCTCCTCCCATACTGCCTCTCATCTTCTTCTCTCAATCAACTGAGATTATCTAGTAGCTATGTTTATGAGGTAAAGCAACAACATCCATTATCACTGCTGGGGGAAAAGTCAAAGGAATGTATAATTACCACCAGAGGGACGGAAACAAAAACACCAATTACACTGTGAGTGTTAACGTGAGTGTCAGTGTCGCTGCATATGTCACCTCCGCCTCTTCGGGGAACAGAGCCGTGAAGCGCGCGGGGGTTCGGCTGCCCACCACAACCTGATAGCCGGAGGCCACCAGCCTTCTGGCCAGAGAGCGGGAGAAGTCGCCGGTGCCCAGGATGCCAATCAACAGGGTGCTGGGCGTCATCATGGAGGCTTCAAGGTGTCTGGAGCCCCCAGCTCTTTCTCGGATTAAAGGCCTCGCCATATCATCAGGCATAGTGCACTGACAAACCAGCAGAGAGAGCAGCAGATGAGACCTAAAACAAACACGAATCTTAATAACAGAGTTACAACAGGTTGAATTTAACGGTAGCTTTCTAGCTGCACCTTTGCAGAGCACAGATGTCTAATACCCATTATCTGTGAATCTCAGCTGGCATGTCCTAGATCCACAACTCTGCACTATCAAAGCAAAGTTACTGTCCAATAATAGCGTAAATGGATGTTATGGCAGCTCAAATATAGCAACTGCGAATTTTGCTGCTACTCCTGGACACGCTGACTAAAAGAAATTAATTAAAAACAAAACAATCACAAACATTTAACCCAGGAAGCTTTCACTTTAATTATTTCAACTTTACTGAAACACGTTTGGCGCGTTTGATGGGATTATCTCACGCGGAAGGATTCGAGAAAAATATGAAAACACACTTTGAAGCACTTTAATAATCACCTAATGATCACAGTGATACATGCCGAATTTATTTTAAAAAGCCAATACTTCAGAGGCTGTCTCGATTAATGTTGTATCTTTTGCTAAAAGTGGTTCGGAGAACGATAAGAACTTAAACAGACTGAAATCCACACAGACTCTGGCATGAAAACGGAAAAGAGGATAGAAAGCTACTTTGCTTGATGTCCTTGAGTCAACTCGGGGAAACTTTGTCTCCGAAGAAAGTTACACAAGACAACGCAGGCAAAACGAAGACGAGCATTTTGGTAAAATAACAGCTTGTCTGACATAATACATCGTCTATGAATACTTACAGGCACACTGTTTACTCGCGTGTAGGTGTTCAGGCTCCACGCTTCCACAGAGCTTTCTGTAAACTGGAGCCTTTCTTCCTGATAAGATGACGCGGGCGATAAAGCCACGCCCCCACGTGTGTAAGCGAGATAAAGCAGCGTAACGGGCTCCATGATATTTATTACACGTGTGATTTCTGCACTTAAAGGGGCGGGTTAACACCACAGTAAGCATGAGCACTGCACACAGTAAAGACAAAGTGGCTGTTACTCCATTTCCATAATTAAGAGGAAAACTTACGCGTTTTTCTCTTAATTATGACGTTTGACAAATGAAAAGTTTATCATCATTAACAGGGGCGGGTCCAGAGGGGGTGTGTGCATGGGCTGGCACCACCCCCACTGGAATACAATATATTCTTCTGGTGCCCCCAGATTACTGCTATGGGGTTTTTAAGTGATGATGTGATGAATCCTGCTTCTGGGCACAAACTACTCTGCATTTAATAAGGCTGTTGTGTTTTTAACATGTTTTAGTGCTTGTCTCTTGTTATACTTAATCTCAGGCCCCTAAAAACAGTCAGTGATCACTGTCGGCCTCTCTCGGTTTTTATTACCACTATTCATCTTAAAACTCAGTTTTTAAAACCTTACAATGTAACTACAGCTCATCCCATGCAGCAGTATATTAATGACTAACCTCATATTGTGGATGGATTATCTCAGTTGTTCTCCCGACTGAAGTTTGGTCCGTTTATAGCATCCTGCCATACGATTGCATTTGCCCCTAACCTTCGGGAACCCTCACATTAACTTTTATCAAGTGGAAGAAGGTTGGCGTTCATCCTCCAGCTTCAGTGTTTGTTATGCTAACATAGCTGTGTCACTGGCAATCACGTAGCACATTATTATAAACCAGCTAGCCAAACTTCAGTAACCTTACAAACGTCACTGCTGTTTACTTTCGTGTCTTCATTTATGTCAGAAGTGATAGCAGAGCTGTACGTCTTAATTTGTTTTGGAAATTCCTCAGTCAGAATATGCTATATTATATTTAGATGGAAACTAGCAAGCTAACTTCCTGCTAACTTTTTTAACTCCGTTAGATTTCATAAATTTGGTTTTCATGGATGAATGGATGTTAAACTTAATTGTTACACCTGGTAGAGCAGCCACACTGATCATTTTATTACAGATGAAAGAATTTAGACAGTTTTTAACTCTCAGTGATGCCGCAGTGATCGTGTGATCTGCCGCGGAGTTTGGGCCCAGACACGGCTAATGACGTCAGACTTAAACACCAGACAGGGCTACAGAACTGCAAATCTTAACGTTACTTTAGATTAGGGGTGTCAAATGTAAAATCAGCCCAGCAAGGACGCCAAGCTGGCCCACTAAATGGCTTAGGAATATATGAAGGAGAGCATGGACTTTGGACTTTTAACTACATATAACTGTAATTTCATAAGTTTAAAATGTATTTTATTTACAGCGTTCTCCACTGATATAGACCTCTGTCATTGCCATTGCTATTCATATTACAACAACTAATCATGTAAGAGATAAACAACTAAATGACAGAAAACTTCCTGTTTTTTCACTATCAACTGTAAAACATTTATGTCACTCTGAAATTGCAGGTTTTTTCTTATTATTTTAATTTGGCTTTAAATGAGGATTTAAATAACTTTAGACTGACAGAAAGGGGACTTTCACTGGTTTGGCCCACTAAAGAACAAAATGTGACCCATGATGTAAAATCGTTTTGACATCCCTGCTTTAGATAGTTTAAGCATATTTTGGTGCTGAAGAAATGAGTATTGTTACGTTACCTAAGTTGGATAATGATTTTTATTTCACGAAAAGCTCTTAATACTTGGTTTGTTACATTGCAAAACAGGTAATTACTATAAACAGTGTTTAAACTCTTGTGCAGTACCAGTTTTCACATAATACATTTAGGGGCAGGGTTGCACATGAGCCAAGGAAATGGAGTGGCCAGCCAAAAATGCATTTCTTTTTGTGCCATATATGCAATTATGTTCATAGGTTTATTGACAATGACACATTTTTGTATTTTATTGTCTGCACACCACTTCAGTGGATTGTAAATCAAGCAATCATGATGTGATTTAATTGCAGACTTAAATTCAATTCAGGGATTTAGCAAGAGTATTACTTTACCTCCTTGTGAATTACATTAATTTTTACTTACAGTGCCCAATTAGCTGAACTTGCATTTGGTAGCTGTTCACTGTAACTCTCAACTTGAGTTCCAAATAAATATCAACGCCACACATACATACACATCCTCCTATCAGAAATGGCAAAATTCAAAGAGTGGCCAAATCATCAGTCTGTTCAATTTAATTGAATTTTATTTATATAGCACCAACTCACAGCATCAGTCACTTTTGTATTGTAAAAAGAAACTCCCATTTAACAGGAAGAAACCTAAATCAATAGGCCTAGAAGATCAAAGCAGAGATTTGCTTACATGGTTAAGAAAAACGTCTTCGCATCGTTGAAACAAGTTGATAACAAACTTGTGGAGGTAATTTTGTCACTGTCAAAATCTACACTCAATCAATGCTTCAAGAATGGAACTATAGAGAGTTCATAGCACGGTGCAAATCACCAGTACACTCAGAAACAGGAAGGCCAGATAAGATTTTAAAAACATCTAAAAGAGCCAGCCAGGTTCTGGAAAAATGATGGACTGATGGGATGAGAAAACAGTATTTCACAGTAAAAATGCATGATGAAAACATGCTGCCAAAGCAATCCAACATTGTTAAGGGCAAAGAAATTGGATATTCCTCAGTGTCCAAATCAGACACCTGATCTCAATCCAATAGAACATGCTGTTCAATTATTAAAAACAAAACTGAATTTGATATACCTTTATTAGTCCCACTAGGGGAAATTTCATAAGGCTAAATTCAGACCAACAAACAAGCAGCAGCTGAAGGAGGCTGAAGTGAAGGCCCAGCAGAGCATCTCAAGGGGGGAAACACAGCATTTGGTCTTGTTCATGACTTCTGCACGTCAGGCATTCAATTGACTGCAAAGGGTTTTCATCCAAGCATTAAAACAGTCCTCATATTAGTTTGTTCAATTCATTTGGAGCCTTTGGAAATGGGGGATGATTATGTAACCGCAGTAAGGTTGTACTGGATTATGTGGAGCTTCAGGGAAAGAAACAAAGAAAGATACGACAGTGAATCATCAGGATAAATAACAGTAGGAGACATGCTGGGGGCAGAATATAACTAAAGAGCTGCTCTGGATAAAGAATTGACCACTTTGACACGTTACATAGTTTGCTGAAGCAGATAAGATTTAAACAACTCCCAGTTCAACAGTTCCCATTATCCGGGCTCCCACTTCCTGAGCCAGTTATGGCAAATGAGCAGGCGCAGTATAACACAGTGATTATACTTCAGTGATTTCTCAGCGTTTCATTTTGTGCCACTGTTAGCTCACAATTCGACTCTGTACAGTTTAGTGTTAATCAGTTAATACCCCGACAAGTTCTCCAACTTAACAATCATATTGGTTGACTAATGCCCAGATTTCCACTCTGTTTTATTAGGTCGGCTGTGTGACAGACTGGAAACCAGTCCAGGGTCTACCTCGCCCTTCATTCTATGACAGGTGGGCACCTAAACTAAAGGTTAGAAACAGATCATAGTTTGGGTTAAAATAGCTTTTTTCAACATTAAAGCATTAGAAATGTCGTTTTTCTAGGATACCAGGGTGTAAAGTCCAGCACACATTATGAGGGGTTGTTTCCTGGGTGAGGACAGTTTATAATGTCTGACATTTAAGATGTAGATTGTAGATCGTTGTAAACAACTAAACATTAACAGCACACAGCTGAACAGCACCCCGGAAAACACTATAAACACTGCCCTGGTGACTACATGCTGGTCTTGTTGAACGCTATGTTAGGAATACAATGCAGGGGTACGTTTTGAGCACATAGTATGCTCAGTTTCAAGTCTGCTGACTGCTCTTCGTGTTCATTTACAAAACACAGAGAAGCCAACGGCGACAACGCTCAGCTTGAATCTTCGCAGCTAATGTGTGGCGACACAACAGCCTCGGATATCCTTTATATACAGTCTATGTTCCAGCCTTACAGAAATGCTACTGTAGCTGCGGACTCAATTATAAAAATAATTTTAGGGGCTCATCCCAAACTGCCAGGTCTGCCTGATGAAGGAGTAGTAACAGTATATTAGATAGTGGCGCCTCACATTTTCCCTATTGCTATAAAATCGGAGTATTTGATACACTGGCCTTGGGATTAGAAGAGAAAAGCAAAAGCAAATCTGTGTTTAAAAGCTGCCTGACCGCAGGACACGCACTGTCAACATGACTTCATCATGTCTGCCTTTGCCACTTGCAAAAGGTTGAATCCCCGCGGCTCGCTGTGCTGAATCAGTGCCACCACACACAAACACACAGTCTTTCTCCCTCACCCTCACTCAGCTATGGCCTCTAGTTTGTTTATATCTTTAATATACAAGTATATGATGTTGAGATTTCGTGAATATGTATTGATTAGTGGTGAATGCAGGGTATTCTGATCCAGTAGACTGTTTACACATTTGTTAAAGGAAAAAATAGTACTCTTTTTATGGATTCTAATATTAAAAATTATATCAAGTGCTACGAATTGCCTTGTCTATGTGGCTAAGTGAATGAAAGCAAAATTCATCATGAATCAAAAGGGCTTGGATGGGAGATATTGTGGCAGGCGACAAAAGGCAAGGTCACAAAAAGTTTGCCTGCAGGTGGACAGGTACAGCGATGCAATGTTAACATCTGACAAGACCTCAGTGTCAAAGTGCTGCAGGCAGGAAGGCGCTTCTATCAGAGCCATCAGGGGCAGAGGTGTCTCTAGTGCCCTTCACCGGGGATTGGGGTCACACGTTGAGACAGGAGCTGATGTTGCAGTTCTCCTCGCTGTCCTGTTGTGGTTCAGTTACAGGTTTCTCATGCACATTTGCAGTAACACGCTGCAACATTTTACTCTCAGTAAATACACCTTTTGGCTAATTAAAGCTTCGGACACGGCGTTAGCAGTTTTCTGAATTCCTTTTTTAATGCTGTAATAAAAACACAATATGTAAAAATATCTAAAAGCTTTAAAAGTAATGCTTTACTGTAATCTGATTATTTTTTTCAAGTCCCCCGTAAGGGATTACTATTGCAAAATATGTAATTAGATTACTGTGACTTTCCCGTAACCACACTGCGTTACTGCATTACTAAACCATGATTTTGTTTGTGAGAGTGTCTCATGACAATGACGTACGAGCGTGCGACGTCCATGGTAACAGATGTGTGTAGATCAACAATGGATAATATGAAGTGCGGGAGAGAGTACGACCATGCAGCATTTAAAGCGTGGACGTACTGACATTACTTTGAGTTTGATTACGTAAAAAGTGCTAAAAACATTAGTGTTCGCTGTACACTCGACGTGAGAAGAAAACTTCTTTCTACAGCGAAAAATTAAACTTCAAATCTGAGCAAGCATCGAGCTCGCTGCCACGGGAATGTGAAATTCACAGAGAAACCCCCGGATCCCCCCACTGACATAACCGCTGTGGCACCGGGCAAACCTCCACCTGCCCCACTCCTGCTAAACAGGTGGCAATAGATTTAAGAGCGACAGGACTCAGTGATGCTGAATCTTTGATTTTATTTATTTTTTGCTGTTTTACTTGTAAACACAAAAATGTATTTTATTTTATATGCTGCAATATGCAGAAAATAGGTTTAGTTTAAGTAAGTGAGTAAAATGTATTTATATAGCACTTTTTAAGACAGGAAGCTATTACAAAGCACTTCACATGGGAATATAAAAGCATATCAAACAAAACAATAAAACTATACAAAGGAAGTATAAAAACATATCAAATAAAACAACATATTACACGTGATCATTACTCAAATGCCTGTCCAAACAGATGTGTTTTAAGCTGTTTTTTTAAAAGAAGCCACAGAGTCGATGGTGCATAGTGGGGAGCTAAACTCCCCCACTACGCAAAGTACTGGAGCTAGGGTTTGAAAAGTGCGATCCCCCTTTGTTTTCAAACGGGTCTGTGAAAATAGTCAGAAGACCACTATCAGTGGATCTAAGGATCCACTTTGGAGAGTAGGTTTGAAGAAGCTCAGTGACATAGGTGCGGCCCCACCTCGTAAAGACATAAATGTAAAAGTGAGGATTTTAAACTGATATCTGTAACAAACCGGAAGCCAGTGCAAGGATTTGAAGATGAGAGTGATATGAGAGAATTTATTACTGTGGGTTAAAAGCCTTGCTGCTGCATTTTGGACCACTTGAAGACAATTTAAGGAAGCAATAGACAGACAGGAAAAGATTGCGTTACAATAGTCTAACAAGGAGGAGATGAAGGCATGGACAAGCATCTCCATTTCACCTTTGGAGACAATAGTCCTAAGTTTGCCAATATTTCTCAAATGAAAAAAAGCAGCAGGGGTCACAGACCTGATTTGAGCATCAAAAGACAGAGAGAGGAAATAATTTTGAAACTGCTAATGATACGGCCTAAAGGAAGAATATATAGTGAAAATAACAAGAGGCTTAAAACCGATCCTTGTGGGACTCCACATGACAATTTAGCTACATCTGACCAGAAGTTTCCAGCTGAAGCTAAAAGTGTTCTATCCGCCAGAAATGAGGTGAACCACGTTTAAATGTTAAGTCAAAGACTGTTGAATATAATTTAATTTTTGCTTCGTGCAATGTGCATAAAGTTAAAAGATTAAAACTAATAAAACAAGTTTTAAAAAGACACCTTTTCATTTGATTCAATTTTATATGATGGATTATGGAAGAAAAACAGAATTTGGTTGAAAGGTCTGTTGCTTTATTACTTATTCAGGTTGTGTATCATGTTTTTAAAAAGTAACTAACTAATAATGTAACGAGTTACTTTTGAAAATAAGTAGTCAGTAAAGCAATGGGATTACTTTCTTGGAGAAGTAATCAGTAATTAGTAACTAAACACTATTTTCATGTGACTTAACCAATACTGTTCAGCACACAACAATGTCATTATAATTCAAGGGAGTTAGTTTATGTGAATCACTAATAAGACCAAGCTGGAAAATAAAATGCCAAACACTGTAGTTCCTCTGATGGCCACTGGAGGCAGGCTACAAAAGTGAGTCAAACAGACCCCCATGTTAAAATGCCCAACTTACCCAGCGACAGACTTAGGAAGCTTGTGTGAGATGTGTTTAGAAGCCCAGGGTAATTGATTCAGATTTTTTAAAAATATATTTTTAGTAACAAAGCCATTAACTTATGATGAGGCTTTAAGATAGCGGCAGGTGTGACAGGTGGAATGGCTGTTAGCTAGCTGGACGTCTATTAATTAGGCTCTGAAATGAATCTTTAGACATTGTTTGTGCTGCTGGTTCCTTCTGTATTTTTAATGGAATCATCTGACACATATGTTGCTTTGTGGTACAACCACCGCCACCCCAACCCCCCAAAACAAACAAGCAAACAAGTAAAAAAAACAAAACAATAAAGAGCAATACAGTTTGTGCTTCTTCAAAAAAAACAACAACTCCTTTCCAGGTTTTTGGACTTATTCCTGCAGCACTCTGTATGCAGATTTCCCTTTGAAACCACGGGAGTTATCACCTACTGGCTCTTAGAAAGAAGGCAGGACTTTATTTAGTTGTTTCCATCTTTTATATACAGTCTATGATCAAAAATAAAACAGATTTTAAACACCGTGTTCTACAGTTTTGTAGAGGTTTAGCAATTCAACAAAATTATTAAGTATAGAATTTCCTTTGTAGGAAAATAGAGACCAAATTAAAAGTATTAAAAACTGTGCTGAACTGATTTAAAAATAAGATATAAAATTATGCTGTTAATACTTGTGTATTTACATGTGGGTTTTTTTTTAACTTATGGTAAATTGTATACACGGTAAACAAAGATGTCAGAACCTACAAGTTAGCTCTTTCTATCTTACACATATTTTATCATTCATATTCCTCATTTATAAGATTTCCATTTGAGTATGACAACTAGGTGAATATTCCATGTAGAGACGTAGATGTCAGTCTAACCCTGAACAGATCTCTGGAGATGTCATAGATGCATTTCCAGTTATGAGAAGATTACTTCTTTATTTGCGTGTGTTTCATTACCTAAGCTGATCTCTCAGAGTTACCACACGTTTTGCTTTGTTGAAATTTCTGTATGGTATTATATTGGTTACACCCAATTTAGACAGGAACCTAATAATGCGTCCCCTCCTTTGTCTCAATGTATGGCTCATGTGCGCGACACAGCTGTGCTCTAGCATGATTAGAAGCATGGCAGCGCTTCAGGGCAGTATATTCTCAGAAGCCGCAGTGCCTAATGTGGACAGTGTGTCCTGCATGGCTCACCATGGCCTGAGGATACAGTTCACTGTACTAATCCTGGGTAAAGGTCATTTCTGCAGTCGGGGATCACATTGTGCTCTGTGCCCCTTCATGCATACTTAATATAAGAGTTTTCTTTTGCTATTAATTACTTCCTGTTTCCTTTCAGTTAGAGGAAAACACAAAATTTCAGCTTTGCCAGGACAGTCACGTCCACAAATTTTAACCCCAATTTCATTTATGATTTCACCTTCAGATAAGAAAAACCCAGCCGGACCAATGTTCGGGGTAGTCGGAGCTGAGCTGAGCACAAGCTGGAATTGCTTGGAGGGGGAGGCAGCACAAGGGCTTCGGCTAAGCCTCGTCTTCAGCCTCTGAAGATTTCTCCACATTGCCTTGAGCTTTAAAGCCTCTGTTGTGGATGAGAGGCCCGTGCTCCAATTCCAGGTGCTTAGCTCTGCTGACCTGCTGTTTTGAAGTGTTCCAGGGCCTGAGCTTGAAAAGGAAATCAATAGATGCTTTTTATTTTCAGTGAGCATGGGTCCTCTTTATTGAGTCTCTCAAAAGCTTGCAAGTCTTAACAAACAACCAGTTTGTCTTATTAGTCTTATTTCCACTGACGAGCTCATAAAGCACATAGTAAGCGGAGGCCAGCAGCCTCAGCGGGGAGATATTAAGAGAGGCTGTTGAGGCATTTAAG
This sequence comes from Simochromis diagramma, assembly GCF_900408965.1. Classification (NCBI taxonomy): domain Eukaryota; kingdom Metazoa; phylum Chordata; class Actinopteri; order Cichliformes; family Cichlidae; genus Simochromis; species Simochromis diagramma. The sequence continues at coordinate 9,768,257 of NW_024387209.1, read as the reverse complement.
ACAAATCTGTATGCAATAGAGTAATGATTGCCCATGCACGTCAAGAATTTTAATTTGCCAGACAATCTAAATCTAAATTCAAGGCCCGTGGTGCTCGATGTGAAGCAAGACATCAAATGTGTCCCTGCAGCCACGGGGAGCTTATTGCTGAAGGTGTCGACAGCAGTTAGACATCTCTGGTCCACATCCTGCATATATTAGCTGACCCCCCTACCACCACCCCGCACCACTCTGCTTTCTGTGCTCCACTTCCCGTGTGTGTGTGTGTGTGTGTGTGTGTGTGTGTGTGTGTGTGTGTGTGTGTGTGTGTGTGTGTGTGTGTGTGTGTGTAAAGTGACCGATGCAAACATGATGTCAGTCACATGACGTCACCATTGCAAACCTGCCCTCAGCCATCTGATGTGACTTTGAAAGATCTCCTCGTGGTCTGAGTCAAATATTTGGTCATGAGTTTAGCTGCTCTTCATTAAATTTGACTTTAGTCTAAAAAAAACAAAACAACAACAACAAATATATAAACAAATAAGAAGTAACCTGCGTCTTTAATGCATTTAACTACAGAGTAATTAACTACTTCATGTATTTATGATGATTAGTGCAAAATCCAGCATCTGTGCAGACAGACTGCATGAAGCCAAAGCGAGTAAAAAAACAAAACATTTTTAAAAGCTGACGGATCAGGAGGAGACAATTCAAGCCCCCAAACTTTCCACTAATTTGTCTCAACAGAAGAATAAATCTATTTTAGAAATCCTCATTTCCATCAAGGGAATGAATGAATACATTTTCCCCTGTAATTTATTCCACCTACATAAAGAAAATTTGTAAACAAATATGCAGTCATGTGGCTTTTTAAGGCGGTGTATGTACGCATGGATTGAAGCAGCCCGCTACAAGACTGCGAGATGTAAACACTGCCAGTCGTTGACATTTTGAATAACATCTGTGCAAACTTTATATGGCTGGTCCTTTTTGTCAGGTCACTGAAAACTAAATAGAGCATTTCCTGTTACACCTGCAAAAATGAAAGCTCTTTTAAACTGTATCCGATGTTGGTGATATTATTATTTGAAAGTTAAAAAAAAATGAAGAGAATCAAAACCGCCTATTAAGACCTCCTTCTGCTGTAAACATGACTATCACTAGACATGAAGTTTTCATTTCTTTGCTGATAGAAGGGGTTCAAAAAGTCTAAAAGAAGCATTTTAGATCTAAGTTCTAAGGGGTTTGATTTCAGTAAAATGCCTTAAAATAATGAATTAAATGAAATCTCCCCGTCTTACATGGTAAGTATGCTGTACTTTTTGGGGCTCAGGCTATATTATGTTGTGGATTGATCTGTCTTCTTTACATCTTTCTTTAATATTCATTATGTTGAAGTGTATGACAGATGTTCTCATATTCAACTGTCCTTTTATTTGACCATATTTTATTTGTGATCACGACTGTTATTATTTACTTACACAATCATTTTATCTCCTTTCCTTTAAAATAACTGATGTTATGCAATACTTAAAATGACTCATGGATTACCTAAAATTACTGATGCGTTACTTAAAAATGCTTTTAGACTGCTTGAATTGACTTACATTGTAATTATTTCTTTGTTTCCTGTATAGACCTGACTTGTTACCCTACCTTTAAGTATTTGTAGGTTAATATAATTATACTGTAAATTCATATAAATACTAAAACTGAGAGAAATTACACCCTCAGTCAAGAGGCCATATTATAAAGTGTTATAATACATAACTCTGGGAATAGGCAAAAAAGTGGACCAAATCACTTTGAGCGTTAGTGCTTTAGATCAATAATTAGCAAAAGAGCTTCTAGTGCATATTATTTAACACATTTTATAGTCATATTTCCAATGATGCAATGACTCAGGTCCTTTCTTATGTTTGCCACAACCTTTTTTTAAAAAAAACATTGACAGACAGATGTTTTCATTGTGTCGTTGGGATCATGTCATATGTAAAACTTCTTAGCCTTTGAAGAAAACAAGTAGTGAAGTGAAGTAACAATTACAGCACACCCCTCTGTACTGTAGCTGAGGTAGCAGTGTAATATAAAGATAAAGTAATGGAGATAACACGATGTTACTTTTGTTAAAAAAAAAAAAAAAAACAGGAGAGTACTGTACAGAAACACTCTGTTAAAAGTCCAAGTAATGCATTTCATTTTCCCAGGGTAATATTCAGTGTGTAAGGACCTCATTCTGGTAGAGCTGACACTAATTTAACTAAGTGAATTACTGCTCGGTGGCTTATTAACATGGATTATTTACTGATTAGATTCAGTTCAGATTTATCTATCATATACGTGGCGTCAAATCAGTACAACAGTGGCCTCGTGGTGCTTTGACCCTACTGTACCTGCTGTATCCGACATTTAGTGTAATACATCTGCAAAGTTAAAAGTAACGCTCCAGCAAATATTTATTTCGACCACTGGAAGTAATCACCTCTGAACTTTATTTAAGTACAATTACACACCACGTGACCTTCAGTGAGTTGCGCGCCTTAACTTCTTGATGCGTCTTAACGGCGCAGTGCAGCCTCGTGGTTCTCACTCGCATCACTAAGCGCTCTAAACATCGTTTGCATCGCTCAGTTTTCTTCTCTAATCTCGATATTACTCGTTCATCGGTCAGTAGAAAAGAGTTTTAATTTGAAGGCCACATCCTCTGTCTTCCGGTCTCATCCTTTCTAACTCTGACAGCTGGAGGCATCTGTCCGCGCGCACCCAGCCAGCCAGACAAGACGCGCACCCTCTCTCCGGTCATATCCGCTGCCCACGGGCTAGAAGACTCCAATTAGAAAAGCAGGAGCGAGTTACGCGCACTTACTGAACTTCACCTGTTTTGGTTTTTCTCTCCTTGGACCCCCACTCTGTCCTCTGTCACGATTCCTCCCCAGAGCCGCTCCTCGGGTTTTTTATCTTCCATTGGTCCCCGAACGGCGCGGAGGAAGTGGTCCGTGGTGTTTCTGGTGACCGCCGTCGCGATGGTTTTGTTAGTTCTCGCCATCGCTGTCCCATTACTGCTGATCCGCACCTCTAAAACCACCGCTCATTACTATGAGATGATGGGCACTTGCCGGATGGTTTGCGACCCGTACAGTCCCAAACCGGGAGGCGCCACGGCCATGGAGGTAATCCAGAACCTGAACGGGGCGGCTCCGCTGCCGCCGATGGCGCAAGGGAGCCGCGGGGAGCCAGGGCGACCGGGTAAACCTGGACCCAGGGGCCCACCCGGCGAACCGGGACCCCCTGGCCCCAGGGGCCCACCGGGAGAGCGCGGCGACGTAAAACTATCCTTCCCTGCGCTGACCGGAGGTGCGGGGGGTGACAACGGCGAGACAGAGGTAGCCAACGCCACTGCGAGCGGTTTCAGGATCGCTTTCTACGTCGGTCTGAAAAATCCGCACGAAGGATATGAGGTGTTAAAGTTTGACGACGTGATTACAAACTTGGGGAACCACTACGATCCGAGCACCGGGAAGTTCACCTGCCATGTGTCCGGGATCTATTTCTTCACTTATCATGTGCTGATGCGAGGAGGAGACGGGACGAGCATGTGGGCCGACCTGTGCAAGAACGGGCAGGTAGGAGGGTAGCTTCAGACGGGAAAAGCGGGAGCACTAACAGTTTATAAAGTAAATTCATAACTATTCAAGTTTATGTAGATATACATAAAAAGGCTTTTTTCCTCGTGCCGAAATACATATTTTACGCACCAAAAGCGCACACGGAGGTAGAGGACTCCAAACGAATTGTGGAAGCAGATATATCTTTAATGTTTTTAGCATAACACCAGCGGTATTTCTAATTCTCTATAAGCCTGTCTGTGCGCTCTGTTTGACGGTAGCGCTCATGCGTAAATCCCATTTAGATGAGACAGCTTCAGTTGGATGTGGGGTCAGACAGGAGGGTTGACATCATTAGTTCAGGGTTCAGTTCAGACTTAGGGCCAAATTTTGCTCTATTCTATTTTTTTCCACGTTTTTTTTAACCTGACGTCCCCTTAACCTCACACTTGGTAGCTAAAAGTTGGAATCTATCCATTTTACGCACCACTGCTGCTTCCCTTTGCCTCTCAGGTATATGTGAACTTTTCTGCTTAGTCCTATTTCAGTGTTCGTTACAGGAACTCTTTCTCTCTCTTTCTCTTTAACCAGGTTCGAGCCAGTGCCATAGCTCAGGATGCAGACCAGAACTATGACTACGCCAGCAACAGTGCTGTACTGCATTTGGACTCTGGAGATGAGATCTACGTCAAGCTCGACGGCGGCAAAGCTCATGGAGGAAATAATAACAAATACAGCACCTTCTCTGGCTTTATCTTATACCCAGACTAATCACGCTGCAGCACATCCTTGGACAGTCACTGAATATAGTTTACAGTAAAGAATATGATCAACTTGGTTTCTGTTCTTTTGAATAGGTGCAACATTAGTGGCTTTATCTGCAACTTGTTGTTCTGTTACTTCAGTCAAAGATCCTTTTTGTATATTTATTTGAACTTAAGTTCACCTGGAGGTTGCTGTCATTAGTGCGTGTGTGATACCTTAGTGTGAAGAAACAAATGCTCCAGATAATTTAGAGCATCCCTGGGAGAAAATATTACCTGAGCTCCTTTCTGAAATGCTATGGAGGCAACAGGTCTGAAGACGTAAAGCTAACAACTGGATGCTTACAGGCTGAGAGGGTCTTCTGAAGCCACATGTGTGTTAAAAGTATGCAGTATTTCGAAGACAATATGAAGAAATCAAGATGTAAACTGAAGGTCGGATAAGCAGTTTTCAGAGTATAAATTAGCCAGTAATGTTTGCCCTTGTGGCCTGTCAATAGCAGCAGTGAAAACATTCATGGCAAAATCAATCCATTCAGTGAGTTCTGACCTTTCAGGGAGCTGGAGGGGGAAAAGAAGGAAGCTGTTGTCGTTTTATTGTACTGTCCAGCTATATTTAACTTCCTCTAATAGATTATGAGCAAAAATCATAGTTTGTGGAAAGTTAAAGGGGATATCTCATGTTAATTTCCAGTTCCATATTTTAGTCTTGCATTCAAGTAGAGTAGATTTGCATGAGTCACAGTTAAAACCAATTCTTATTTATCAAATATTGGGCCTTAATGCAGCCTCTCAGTTTATCCTCTGTTTGAAAAAAATCACTTTACCTACTTTCCAACTCCCCTTAAGACACCTTTCTTCTGGTTTGTGTGCCTGTGATGGTCATATTAGGAACATCCTTTCTGTAGGATATCATACCAATCCAAGAATAGAGCAAACTGGCAGAAATAAAGCATTTAGAGTAATCTGAAGTCTAAAGTCTAAATTTTGGCTCACTTGAACAAGTTTAGCACACTTACAAAAAAAAGTTATTTTATTGACTGAGCTTTCCCACTAGCTAGCTATAGCTATCAGTTAGCACGCTCAGAAGTTTATAAATATACTTTCCCCAAATTCATTAAAATTCTTTGTTGAATAATATTATGCATAACCACAAGAGAATATTACGTCCATAAAAGGCAAAGGGCCCAGATGAAATATAAAGATTTTTTGACTGAGTTATGCTAACACATCCCTGGCTAGCTAGCATAACTGTAGCTAGCCCAACAGATAAAACAGTTTACCCATACTTCTGTTCATGTAGGTCTAAGGGCTTGTGAGTAGTTTCTACAAGTTTCTAAAGTGACAAAAATGGTTCCACCAAACCAGGTGCTTGGGATCATACTGACACACTGTTATTTACTTCTGTCCTTATTTATTTCCCCCCATAGCTAACAATCAAGCACATCACCACCAGTATGCATGGGTAATTGGAGCAGCAACTTAAAACTAAGGTGTATATTTTTTTCATATCCATCTTTAAACAATAATAAGGCATCAATATCCATGACAAAACTTTTTTTTTCTTGGTATATTAAACCATCGTGTTAACATTGGCTTTCAAATGTGGTTTCAGTGTAAGTGATGGAGGAACTAAATACAAAGTGTAAAGCAAAATGTCATGTTCAGGAGTCGTATACCTGTTTGTGCTTTAATTTTCCATTCAAGAGTAGCACAGAAAGATGTTAAAGAGACAGACGAATGAAGTGTGGTACTAAAAGAGTGCAAATTTTGGAGGAGATGTTGCGATTGTGTGGCTATGGAACGCTGCCACGGACGTATCCAATAATGTTTAGCTGGGACAGGAGGAAATGTTAAAGTAATTTCTTTATTCATATGAGCATTGTTTTAAGATAGTCTTGAAAAAAAATATTAATCCTTAAAATGGGACTGCAGTACATTTAACTCTTCAGTCAGTGGAAACTGCCAGAGCTTAAAGACATGGAAGACATTCCACTGTGACAAGGAAATCTGTGGTGCTTTGAATAGTGTCCAGCGTCTTACAAAGTAACTAATCACCACATGTGAAAGATACACATGGATGTCTCACGTCCTTACTGAATCTGTTCTGTTCTCCTCTCACTGACATCAATAAATACTGTTTGACAAAAAGTTTGGTTTGTCTGAGTATCTGTGACCGAGCGAATCTTGGTGAGGACAAGCACATTTCAAAATGCAGATGCAGAAGGGTGAGAGGAGAATGTAAATCTAAGGAAGATGCAGATGGAATTTGTGTTGTTTCACGGCAAACGTAGGTGGAACTGTCATCTGTCTCCTAACGACTTTTGGCGTTTCCGGTTCAATTTTTCACCACAGCTCTGAAATATTTCTGCATACGTTTTGTTTCACACTGGTCTCAAAAACCGTCGCCTGCCTGAATGCATTGCATTGCACTGTAGCCTATAAAGCAGCCTCTCTACAATGTGTCCCTCGGGTTCCAGGTGCCTCTCTAAATGTCCTTTGCTCTGCTGTGGCTTGGAGACATTTTTAGTCAGTGAGCTTGGACACAGGAAGTCTGCTCTCTGGCGTTTTCTATTGCAAACCACTGAAGCTGTAATTATCCAGAAAGGTTACAGTGAGTTCTTTGCATTTTACCACATTAGTCATATTTTGTTTTCTATTTTGGTGTGCTGAAATGATCAATAATTCTTATTTTCGTATTCAGAATATATTTGAATAAATAATATCAGTCATGAACTTGGACACAGATATTGGTACTGGCATTTCTAAATTTGTTTTTGACATTTTCTTAACCATCTATCGAAATTAGGATCATGGGTGTCTTTGACATTCACAGACTATATAATGACCAGATGACATGTACCCATGACATGTACCCTCACTACATTTAAAAATATCTTTTTGCAGAAGAGATTTTCTCTGTATAATACTGAGCAAAAAACGATCACGTCTGTAGCTTACATGCTTTTATTTTGAAGGGCACAAAGCTGGTATTGTGGTTATAAAATACTACAGGAATGAGTCTTAAATCCCAGAAATTAGTTAGTATTTTGCATTTCTTGTTTCCTCTTCTCAATCTACTTTTAATATGTCAGTAAACTATGATGTATTTCAGACTACAAACATTGTTGGTGACATCATCGTGTCAAACCAGCTCAGCTTTAAGCTTTGAAAAAGTGGCAACCTTAGGGGCTGAAAAATGATGCCATGATGGAAGTGGCAATGTCTACAGCCTGGTACAAAGAAAAACAGCAAACAAAATAAACGACAGTGGGGTTCCATCTAGGGCAACATGCTGAGCAGTCCTATGAAAATAGTGAAAACACACCAAGCAGAAAGTGATCTTTTCACTTGCAAGTGAAAAGATCACTTTCTGTTTGGTGTGATAGGAGACATTTGATGGGATACAAAAGCGTCACTTTTGTATCCCATCAAATGTCTCCTATCGCCTGTTTGCATCCAGCTTTTAAATTACTACCTTTTGGAATCACAAATGGCTGTTGTCTGGGGAAGAAGCTAGCTTTACTACGAGCCATTGAAATCTTTAGTTTTTGCCCTTTTATTTGCAAATTCACATCACGGATAAACCTGATGGAAGACTGACAGGGGACAGGACAAGACAAGGTTCTATTTTCACACTTCATTGTTTTTCTATTTGATACTATATTTTTTTCTCAGCTCATTAATAAGCACTTTTGTTTTTTGTGTTTTGGTCAACATGTGGTTGTCACAGGTAACAATGCAGGAACTCCAGCAACACTTAAGGGAAGAGGAACAACTTTATTGACTGACCAACGGCTTCGGCTTGTGGCCTTAATCAGGGTCATCGATGAAGGCCACAGGTTGTCACAGGTAAGTCACTACAAAAATATGATTTTACAGAATATGTTACATTACTGATTTAGCAGAATGTAAAATATTTGATAGCTCAGTCTTAAATACCTGCAGTAGTCATTTTAATCCATATAACATTGACTGAGAACATTTTTCACGGAGTTATCCTTTTAGTAGCGTTTTTGTGCGTGCGTGCAAACACGATCATTGGAAAAGTTTTGAATGGAACTAAAGTTTCTGATAAAACTTTGTCAGGGTGCAGAGGGAAGTCATGTTAAAAATACATTAAAATTAGGTTTATATCCACCAAGATCTTTAAGGTCAACTTAATGATTTATTGGCTGAAAATCGACAAAACGCTTATAAAATAGAAATTATGACTCTTACAAGTGTGGTATGTGTTGGCAGCATATAGAAAGTACCATATAAAGATTTAAAATGTCAAACAACATTTGACCTCGCTTTCAAGGTCAATAGAGTGATCTGAAGTTCAAAATTATATAGCTCTATGTAATGATATATAGAGCTCTTTATTAAAGTTATGTTGGTTACTGCCATTGTTTGGATTTTCAGCATATATATACATATAGCAAATTATATATGAGGATTCTAAATATCATTTTACTTTCTACCTCTGACCTCTTTAAGTTTAAATAAAATTTCTTTTTTCTTTAAAAGTATGCTTAAAATTCTACTGCTTTTGTTTGTATTTAGAAAGGACATATAGGAAATGATACTGATATATGAGGACTGTAAATAACATGATACTTAAACTATGAGTTCACTTTTACATTTCACATCTGCCTTTCTTCCAACCCAAAATGTGTTATTTCTTTAAAGAAAGTATTATCAGAAGAAAGAGCTGCCAACATAATTTGAAAAATACTTAGTATAATATTATATAAGGTCAAGTTATTCATGGTCAGTTTACAAAAATTTTTTTTTTATGTACATATAGTACACATGTAACATTCATTGAAATTTTTGGAATATTTGTTTACATTTTTCGTGACAAAGTTAGTTTGTAACATTTTTCGTAACAAACTAACAAACTAACAAAAATTGTTACAATGTAAATGTAACAACAAAAAAAATGTTGTTACATTTTTTGTTATAATCTAACTTTGTACCAAAAATGTAAACAAATGTTACAAAAAATTAAATGAATGTTACTTGTGTACTATATAATAATAATAATAATAATAATAATAAAGATTAATACAAAATTTATTGAATTTAAAATGATGTAAAGTGTATTAAAATCAGAAATGAACAAAATCACTAAATATGGATTCTGCTGAGTCCATCTTTTATATACAGTCTATGTTTAAAAGTCAACCATAAGCTTCATAATCTTAACCCAAACTATTCAATTCATTTCAATTCAATTTTATTTATATAGCGCCAAATCACAACAAAAGTCGTCTCAAGGCGCTTCATAGATACAGAGAAAAACCCAACAAACATATGACCCCCTATGAGCAAGCATTTTGGCGACAGTGGGAAGGAAAAACTCCCTTTTAACAGGAAGAAACCTCCGGCAGAACCAGGCTCAGGGAGGGGCAGCCATCTGCTGCGACCGGTTGGGGTGAGAGAAGGAAGACAGGATAAAAGACATGCTGTGGAAGAGAGACAGAGGTTAATAACAGATATGATTCAATGCAGAGAGGTCTATTAATACATAGTGAGTGAGAAAGGTGACTGGAAAAGAAAAACTCAATGCATCATGGGAATCCCCCGGCAGCCTACGTCTATTGCAGCATAACTAAGTGAGGATTCAGGGTCACCTGGTCCAGCCCTAACTATATGCTTTAGCAAAAAGGAAAGTTTTAAGCCTAATCTTAAAAGTAGAGATAGTGTCTGTCTCCCGAATCCAAACTGGAAGCTGGTTCCACAGAAGAGGGGCCTGAAAACTGAAGGCTCTCCCTCCCATTCTATGTGTTTTAACTGTGAGTGGCAAAAATCACTGGACACTTCCCCTTTATTCAAATGCACACTGTTTCTCACTCAGAAGTGGAAAATGTTCACATAAAATAAATGTGGTTATTTTATGTACTGCCATAACACTCTGTTGGCTAAACATTTGAGATTAGTTGTGGCTTGGAACCACCGCTGATTTATAACCTAACATTAGCGTTTATTTCTTAAGCTTCAGATCTACATCTACATCTACACTGCTTTAATTTGTAGAAATGATCTTTCTGAACAGAACATTTAAGCATCGGAAATTGTATTTTCTAATTTTATTTTCTGCAATAATCCACAAACATTATGGAAAAACCCAACTGATGTTCAGCCAAGGGAACTGGGGCAATGCTAATTTCCAAGTTAACCTCCAAAGAAACACCCCTGCAGAAGCTTGTTGAGAGATGGGCCAATCTCCATATTGGTTACTTGTATAAACTATGGTAAGCATGAATAACCGTCTTGAAGACTTCATGAAGCCGTCAGTTACACCCTCAGTTCTAAATCTTGGTGGAAGCTGGTGGTTTCATTTTTGATCAGTTTGTCCTGAGATGTGCAAATGCTTAGCCAGATCCAAACATTGCTGTAAACATTTATTAAGATGATGGCTGTTTTGTGTGTATTTTCCACCCCCCTTCGACTCCATCCCCTTCAGGGACACCAGCTGTTTACACACCACTCCTGTCGCTTTAAATGGAAATCATGGGAAACAAATATTAGCATGTCTGGTTAGATAAACCTCTATTAAGGTGTTGGCTTATTTTCCTGCACTCTAAAAAAAACAGCTCTATCCTCCTCGGAGGTGATGTTTTAGAAACTGCTCAAAGAAAAGAGCATGTGAAAGCAGACACCACAGTATGGTTTGGGCTTATTAATAAAATCTCTTAGATTTGATCAAAATGCGTGACGTTAGAGTATTTGTTTGAGATGATCGCTGCTCAGAGAGGTTTAGAGACATTAACTGGAGCGATGATGTCACCACTAGGGCTCTTTTAAACTGCTTAAAGATCAAAGCGTGATGGCCTTGGAAAGGCTTGCAGCCCCCACTGCAGACACATTTAGGATGAAAAGTGGAGCTGCTGACACCAACTGAGACATCAACAGTGTCACTAACTGCCTGACGGATGCCCCCCACACACACAGACACGCACACAGACAGCACACAGACACGCACACACACACACACACACACACACACACACACACACACACACACACACACATAAATAAATAATATATATATATATATATATAAAACAACACGATAGATGATCCGGCTGTTGCTTCCCCCTACTCTGCCTGACAGTGAGGGATTGCTGACTGACAGGTGGAGTAGTGAAATTCTCTGATGGATGAGATAAGTGGGGCAAGGCCTCACACACACATGCTGTATTTGGGGGAATTCAGCCTGACAGGCAGCTGAGCAACAGGCATCACTGAAGTAATGATAGCGTGTGTCGCCAGGTGGCTGAGCTGTGTGTTTTTAGTGTTGCCACCTTTATTAACTAAGATCAGTTTAATTGATTTTTGAATCTGACAATAGAGCCTGCAGTGCAAAACACATAGCAGCCTGCTACCCAAACGCGTGTCGCCGGGAACAAAAAGCAGTCTCCTTTCAGCTGATTTCGTCTGATTGCCGAACCCGGCGTGAAATATTGCGGCAGACAAGGCAGCCAATCACTGGGACATTTTTAAAACCTTTCCTCATTCGTTCGCTCCACTGCTTCTCTCCCTACAATGATTGATCCATGTTCATGCCTGAGATGCAAATGGCAGTGTGGCATGAGTGAAATATAAAGACGGGGACATCTAAAGAGACCCCCCAGAGAGGGATGACACTGAGAGTTTTCACTCTGATTGACACTTTAAAACCTTCTGCTTATCTTCCTCTTTTGTTTATCGCATAAGTCTTACTCAAGATGGTGTGCTTGCAATCTGCACAGCTGGGAGAGATGACGAGGCTCACTGGAAAAGCAAACAAAGGAGGTTAAAGTGAAGAGTCGTCACATTAAAGATGGAACTGTGGAGTCAGTGCAGAGCACATGGGAAAAAAATGAAAGAAGATTGCGCCTTGTGGATTAAATATTACTTCATCATTTGTTCAAACAATGCTCTGAACCTGGATGAAGAGTTCTGGAGAGAAAAAAAAGCCAAGGATTGTAATCTTTAAACTTTTTAAATTAAATGTGGTTTCTATAGAATTAGCAAGTTTAAAACCCGCTAAAATGAACTTAAACTATCAACAAAAAGTGAAGGAAAAAAATCAGTGGCATTATCTGTAAAATATCTCTTTATTGTGTTGGAGAGACAATGACTGCATTTGATTCAGGTTTAATTATGTAGCACCAAATTACAACAAGCACCACCTCAGAATGTAAGTTAAAGACCCTACCAGGAAGCACGGGGGGAAACACTCCCTTTTAACAGGAAGAAAGCTGAAGGATCTGTCTCCCATTCTACTTTTATAAACTCTAGAAACCAAAAGTATGCCTGCCTGATCATTCTGAGCTTTCTGTGGAAATAGAAGGAGCCTGTGGTTGTTCCTGTTTTCCTTGATCAGTGCTGAATAGTAAGATGTCCTAGCTTTAAAGATAAAATATATTTTCCTGGCTAAAATGAAGATCTTCCACATTAGTGCAATGTGGTTTGCTCTCCAGCTCGCTAGTTATCTGCTTTACAAGTGCACATTTGGAAGTTATACCAGGAAGTCAGGTGTTATCAATTTGTTGCTTTCTTTTACAGAGGAGACACAGTAACCAGAAAGAAATCTACTGTAAAGAAATTTTTCATCCGGCGCTGTGTAATTCATTATCGTAAATTTTAGTGTTATGAAAAATGGTCAGACAAAAGAGGATCCAAACTGTGATAAAACTATTTTGAGTTAAATTTTATTAAATTTAATATTTGGGTCTACTAAAAACATTAAATAAAACATTAAATGCAATGTTGATGTTGTCATTTCCAACGTCTACATAAATGTTAAAATCACACTTTAATAATTGTTATCAGAACTGAGCTCTAAGTCAGATCAAAAGTCTCAGCTATTCAGTAGAAACTCTAAATAAGTTCCAGCTTCTTGTGTTTTCCCGTTAAGGTGTACGAGGCTCAGAGTCAGAGTTTCAAATGAATTCAAACTCTGTCTGGGTCTTTGGTTGATTGATAATCCAGAGTGAAACATTGCTGCCACTCCTTCTGAGCCTGTGCTTCGGGGATTCCGACAGGTAATATGACTCAGGGGTGTGATTCATTTAAACTAAAGTATTCATCCTGCTGCAGCCAGGTTTCTGTGAGGCAATATAAATCAATATTTTGATCAATTATTAAATAATATACTGACAGGGACTTAGAGGTGAGCGAGCTAAAGGTTAATAGTCCACATTTAATTGTTGTTCTGCTGTGCAGTTGAAACAGTTTGTCTTTCTTTGTGATTTTTTTCTGGTTATTTTTAGTTGGTTTGGGCGCAGACACGATTACTGGAAGGTTGGGGTTCCAAGACCTTCAACACATGGAGAACTTGTTTAAGAAGTTCAGACTGTTGATGTTGGAAATCATGACCTCTGGCATTTTGCTGGCTAATTGCAAAAGTTGAGCAGCAGGAAAGCAAAAGGTTTTTTCCATCTTTGTCCTGCTATTCCAAAAGATGGAGTCTGGTGGGATCCACTGTGACTCCAAGTGAAAGTAGTGAGTCCAATGTATCCTGCAGTAAGAACATCAGAACATCATTACAACATAATTTCAAACATACAAAGATGACATCAGTACCAGTATGTGTACAGTCTCCTCTAATAACTTATAAATGTCACAGTGCTGAAGCAGACTGTTGCTATGTCCCAATTCAGGGGTTGCATCCTTCGAAGGCAGCATTTGCAGTCTGATTACGTCACATCCAGGCGACTAAAGCTTTCCCTGTCATGGTCCTGGGTCGTTGACCCAGTGTTTTGTGTTTCACTTTGGTTTCATCTTATGTTTTGTGTTAATTCTTATTTTGTATTAGTTCCTAGGGTTTGGTTCTTGTGTTCAGTGTTTTAGTGTTCTCACTCCTGTGCTCTGTTCGTGTCCCTGAGTTTGTGTTGTAAAACAGTCTGTGAGTTTCCTGTTTTACTTTGAAGGTCTGTGTCTCGTTGTGTTTAATTAGGTTCAGCCGTGTTCCCCTCTGGTGTGTCATTTCCTCATTTCCTTGTGTGTATTTATAGTGTGTGCCTGCCTGTGTTCCCCGTCGGTTCGTCTGTGTTGTTTGGTCATCTCCGTGTCTCTCTGCACCACATTCTGCTCTCCATTTCCAGCTCTTCATCACCCGGGTAACCTTCTTATGTTTTCCCCTGCATGTGACTTCATGAGTTATGGTTTTGGGTTTTGTTTATTATTAGCTTTCCCCAGTTTAGGTTTAGTTTTGCCCTCGCCTTTGTTATTCATTGTGCACTGTAAATAAACTCGCTCGCATCACCGCCGCTATCTGCAACTTGGGTCCTCCTTCACTTCACCACACGACTGCTGCCCCAGCCGTGACAGTCCCAATTCGAAGGCTGCTCCAAATGCGTCCTTCATTTCCCCGTGGCCCAACCTATCCCAGAATTCATAGCGCAGCCCAGCCAACTCTAGTTTCCAACAATGGCAGAGGCTACTTAGTTTTAATATTACTCTTATTACTCTTTCTGGGTCACAAAATAAACTTTTAAGATATTTGTAGCTGTGTAAACTTCAAATATCTGCTCGGTTTATCAAGACATAACATATTTGCAAAAGTGCTCCGACGTTTTTGGAGAGGTCTGTTACCAATAGCTCGATAGCTAACCGGGGTTCCAGGCTCACTAGAGCTGGTGCGAACAGCGAACTCCCGGCACATCGTTTTCAAACCTTTCACTACTCAGAGTAAACATGATATATGAGTCACTTAGATAACTTAAAAAATGTTATTGTTTGGCTTTTTTCAGTGCTTTATTTGTTCCTGAGTAAATCGATTTGGCTGATTAAAGTTATAGTTTTTTACACAGCTTTATGAAACTCCGAGACAGCTGGTGACGCAAATCTGAAGGCTAGACCAGCGGTCCCCAACCCCTGGGCCACGCACCGGTAGCGGTCCGTGAGTCATTTGGTACTAGGCCACAAGAGTTGAGGCTCAGGTATGAAATTTATGGTTTTCAGGGTTTGTATCGTTAACTCGGTTTCCCTGGGTCTTTTCCTGTGTTGTAGTTGTGTTTCTTATTTTGAAGAAAATATTTACGCATTACGATAGCGACCAGAGAGCATTAAGGGGCAGAGAGGAGGATGGTACTCTCAATATTGTTGGTGCATTTCAGGAGGACACTGCTAATAAAGTTACACAATCACACTGTAAATTCGGGTTTATTATTATATTTACAAAACACCACAGTTTTTGTCTTGGTCATATCATTTTATTTTGTTTCATTTTTAGGAGCGACACCTTAAAGGCTGCTCTGTGAAAATAGACTTAAAAACAGGGTTGAAGACACAAGGGGAATCTAAGAAACAATGAACCATAACGGCAAGCTAGGCATAATAGGAATGAACTTCGATAACCTAAAGAACTTAAACATAAACCATAAACATCAAAATATATTCAAACTCAAAACGCTGGGTCAAATGACCCAGGATCATGACAATAAATTTGTTATCCCAAAAAGTTAAGTTCTCAATTCTAGAGACTGGTTGGTGAGTAAAACCTGTATATATTTGCTAGTATCTAGTAAAAACTGTTTATTCCCTGACTGCTTGGTGAGTGGTCCCTGGGTAAAATTGGTCACAAAGAGGTGCTGCACCTATTATTGCTTTGTACACAGATTGGCACGGTCACCTGTAGTTTGCATGGAGGATGCCAACTATTCTGCAACCACTTGTTGTACTGAGCTGTAGCGAAACTTGAGAGAGAGGAACACAAAACTGGAAAGGGAGACTGTTCACCTTCAAAGTAAAAGTTGTGCCTTACTGCTGAAACCAATATGTTTCAAAAGGAGTAACTTTTACTGTGAAAACAAATATTTTCTGTTTCCAGTTTGCATCACACTCAGTTTCACAAGCACTTCACGAGTAGTTGTTGACTGTTTGCTAGACTTGTAGTCAAGACCGCCTAATCCGAGACCAAGACAAGACCAAGACCAGAGGGTATCGAGACCAAGACAAGACCAAGACCAAGACCAAGTTGAGACGAGACCAAGACCGAGACCGAGTCGAGATGAGACCGAGACCGAGATAAAAAAAAGTCTTTAAACTGCAGCCAGATGCTATTCTATATACATGTGCAGGACACCTTAAACTAGTTTTTTAATTAAGCAGCAAGGCAGAACAAAGTTGGGCCTCTATCAAGACACAGGGACTAAACCCCAATTCAACCGGACCCAGAACTGATCCGGAATTAAAACAGGACTACAACAGTAACCAAGACAGAACCAGAATCAGAACTAGATGATAGTAGCACTAAAAATCATCATAGACCTGCACTACACTTATTTTTTAATTCTACCAAAGTACAATATTTAGATTGAGAAAAGTTTATATAATTATTTAGCCTTGTTGTGCAAACAAGCCTGCATAACTTAATAAATATAGAATTTGAAAAATAACAAATGGTATCTAAAAGGAAACACTAGGTACTGGATACATGTTCTGATGAGTTTTGGCAAACAACCATTTGACTAACATGTGTGTCTCACCGGCTCTTGTTCCACCTCTGTTCTGTCGTCATTCTCTCTCTCCCTCTCTGCTCCTCTCTCTCCCTCTCTGTTCCTCTCTCTCTCCCTCTTTGTGCTGACAATCAAGCCAAACACCAACATCATCAAATATACAGTTGAAACCAGATATTTACAAACTCTTCAGATAAAAACACAAACACCTTTTTAATTGTAACATCAAATCAGACTAAATGTTTATTTTTTTAGATTGATAAATATAAAAAACATATTTGTTAACTTTAAGAGTAAAGAGAGAAACTATCTGTATTTCTTAATTGTAAATGGCACCAAATTGTATTCAAATTGAGCCACACTTATGGAGGTCCACAATTCTTTTCCTGGTGTTTTGGTTGACATCTCTTGATTTTCCCATGTTAAAGAAACAGGCTCTGTGTTTTGCCTTATATGCATCCACAGGTGTGCCACCAGTTTACTCACATGGACTCTACTAACCTATCAGAAGCTTCTTCAGCTCAGAATGGAATCGTCTGGAGTTTTCTTATTAATTAACAATAAACTTAGTGTATATATAGTGTATAAGCTCCTTATGTCCATTGTTGTGTACATCAGTACACAACTGAAACCGATTTAGAGAGTTTGTTTAGCCGTGGAGGGTAACAACTGAAAATATGAAATGTAAGCTAAGACTCTCTAAAAAATCAGCATTGCTGTTCGGCTTTTTATTTATCCATTTGTTGATTCACTCGAAGAGCAAGTAACGCAACCAAGAGATCAGTTTGATATCAATCTTTTGTGATACACCGTCATATTTACATTATTAGTTCAGTACGAATGATTTGCTTTGGTACCTGGTCAAACTTAAGCTCTCCTCTGTCTGCAGCAAACTCGCAGGCAGCAGCTTCTCCCCCCTCGCTCACATGGGTGCTGTGCTCAGTCGCCTAGTGCCTGAGCTCGGATCATACCAAAATTAGGGGGAATTTACGACGGTGCGCTCTGTGCTTTATACAGTTGTCAGTCAGGCATCTAACTAACAAATGACACTCCAAAAGACCCCATGCTTCTGAAAAAATGACCCGGGCTTAAGCCCAGTAAGCCACCCCCCCCGCTCCGCTGATGGTTGACTCCAAATCTCCCGAACACTATGTCGATTTGAGAACGCAAGACCGAAACAGCGAGACCAAGACCGAGACCAAGACAAAAGTCCGTCGAGACCAAGACGAGACCAAGACCACGTAAAAGTGCAAGACCGGTCTCGAGACATCCAACTCTACTGTTTGCTGACAAGATGCAAGCTACTTCCTGCAACCACTTGTTGCAACCAGGAGAGTTTAGGCTTGGGCAGGTGGGACTTTAGCAGTTGATTACACAGCAGCTTCTAGTAACCACTCAGGAAATATTCATTTTTCTCTGACTACATGTGGTTGCCAACCAGTTTCTAGGCCAGTGTGACAGGGGCCAAACATCTAGTCCATTCGTATTTATATCATCCTAGTTCTTTGCTTGTACTGAACACTCAAGATACTTTTTACACATGTATGCAGCGGTTTATTTGTCATTTGAAGTACACAAAGACAAACCTTCATGATCATGTCATCAGGGGAAATTTGGGGTTCAATTTCTTGTCCAAAGACACTTTGACAAACAGAGCAGAAGAGCCAAGTATCAAACTCCCAACCTGTATGGCCTCATAGGTTCTGCATAGGCAGTCAGGCAGCGAATAGTGCCAGGAGTGCCCGCAGATGTGGCTGAACAGCACTACTGTACCTTGTTATATTCAATGTCGAAGAAACCTATAAGTGAATCCAGGCTTCTATGGGAGACTTCTGCACGGTCAAACATGTATGATATGAGACAGTTAATGGGCTTTATCATGAGAGTTCTGTTCTATCTGCTTCTTTAAATTGATTACATTAAAAATTTCAGATTATATTAGAGCTAAATTTTATCTGCATCACCATCACATATCAGGTACAGCTATACATTTAACAATCCAACAATGTATAAATGAGATGGAGTGAGTCCAAACTAACACCACAACACAGAGACACAGATTTAGCTCCAGTGGAATTTATGCTCAGGATTACAGCTCATATGCTGGATAATGATTCGGCCAAATGGTGACTCACTTCATCTGTCAGCGTGCACTCCGAAAATCTACTCTACAGTTTAATCGGCCAAATGAGGGGAAGCAGAAGGAAAAAGAAAGCAAGGGAAAGACAAAGCCATGAGCGGGTAAAAAATAAGAGTGAGGATTTTTCTGTCATGGAACTTCATTTTTTTTTTATAGAGCATAAAGGCAAATAAAGAAAACATCTGCAGCCCTCCAGGGGGTGTAAACTCAGGGTTAAGCTTATTTGGCGAATGGACGCATTGCATCATGAATACGTCCATGTGTGTTAATCCGTTGCTGTAACTGCCTCGCTCTAAAATATGTCGGTGACCTGATGCATTCTGTTTATTCTGTTTTTGCTCCTTTTCATCGGGCAGTTGTTTACCTCTGGGACTTTCACGGATCATATCTGTGTTCTCTAAGCCAGTCAAATAAATTCCATTTTTATACTTCCTATAGCCTTGTTGTTGCTGCAGAAACACTTGGAAGGGCAAGAAACAAATTTTCATGTGCTTTTAATCTGAAATTCTTAGTTACTTAAAAGGTCTATCTACAGTGGGGCAAAAAAGTATTTAGTCAGCCACCGATTGTGCAAGTTCCCCCACTTAAAATGATGACAGAGGTCAGTAATTTGCACCAGAGGTACACTTCAACTGTGAGAGACAGAATGTGAAAAAAAAATCCATGAATTCACATGGTAGGATTTGTAAAGAATTTATTCGTAAATTAGGGTGGAAAATAAGTATTTGGTCACCTCAAACAAGGAAAATCTCTGGCTCTCACAGACCTGTAACGTCTTCTGTAAGAAGCTTTTCTGTCCCCCACTCGTTACCTGTATGAATGGCACCCGTTTGAACTCATCATCTGTATAAAAGACACCTGTCCACAGCCTCAAACAGTCAGACTCCAAACTCCGCCATGGCCAAGACCAAAGAGCTTTCGAAGGACACCAGGAAAAGTATTGTAGACCTGCACCAGACTGGGAAGAGTGAATCTACAATAGGCAAGCAGCTTGGTGTGAAAAAATCAACTGTGGGAGCAATCATCAGAAAATGGAAGACATACAAGACCACTGATAATCTCCCTCGATCTGGGGCTCCACGCAAGATCTCATCCCGTGGGGTCAAAATGATCATGAGAACGGTGAGCAAAGATCCCAGAACCACACGGGGGGACCTGGTGAATGACCTGCAGAGAGCTGGGACCAAAGTAACAAAGGTCACCATCAGTAACACACTACAACGGCAGGGAATCAAATCCCGCAGTGCCAGACGTGTTCCGCTGCTGAAGCCAGTGCATGTCCAGGCCCGTCTGAAGTTTGCCAGAGAGCACATGGATGATACAGCAGAGGATTGGGAGAATGTCATGTGGTCAGATGAAACCAAAGTAGAACTTTTTGGTATAAACTCAACTCGTCGTGTTTGGAGGAAGAAGAATACTGAGTTGCATCCCAAGAACACCATACCTACTGTGAAGCATGGGGGTGGAAACATCATGCTATGGGGCTGTTTTTCTGCCAAGGGGACAGGACGACTGATCCGTGTTAAGGACAGAATGAATGGGGCCATGTATCGTGAGATTTTGAGCCAAAACCTCCTTCCATCAGTGAGAACTTTGAAGATGAAACGAGGCTGGGTCTTCCAACATGACAATGATCCAAAACACACCACCCGGGCAACAAAGGAGTGGCTCCGTAAGAAGCATTTGAAAGTCCTGGAGTGGCCTAGCCAGTCTCCAGACCTCAACCCCATAGAAAATCTGTGGCGGGAGTTGAAAGTCCGTGTTGCTCGGCGACAGCCCCAAAACATCACTGCTCTCGAGAAGATCTGCATGGAGGAATGGGCCAAAATACCAGCTACTGTGTGTGCAAACCTGGTAAAGACCTATAGTAAACGTTTGACCTCTGTTATTGCCAACAAAGGTTATGTTACAAAGTATTGAGTTGTATTTTTGTTATTGACCAAATACTTATTTTCCACCCTGATTTATGAATAAATTCTTTACAAATCCTACCATGTGGATTCATGGATTTTTTTTTCACATTCTGTCTCTCACAGTTGAAGTGTACCTCTGGTGCAAATTACTGACCTCTGTCATCATTTTAGGTGGGGGAACTTGCACAATCGGTGGCTGACTAAATACTTTTTTGCCCCACTGTATCTATCTATCTATCTATCTATCTATCTATCTATCTATCTATCTATCTATCTATCTATCTATCTATCTATATGTATATATGTGTATATATATATATATATATATATATATATATATATATATATATATATATATATATTTGATCAGCTAACTTTTATCAACAGTGTGAATATTTAGTGATATTTTTGCTCTGCGGCAATAAACTAAAGATGGTCTCAAAGAAGCGCAACATTTTTAAGATCCTCTATAAACCTGATCCTAGTTCTAGACTTAAAATCACTCATAAATTTTCATTTCTATCCAGATCTCCAGATGCTGATTTGTTTTCTATTTCTGTGAAGGCATTCGATTCTTGTACACTGAAATGAAACAGCTCACACGCAGAGGAAACAGCATAACTGTCAGAAAAACACGTCCCTGTCTTGTTCGGCCATAATGAGAGCTAAAGGAGAGTACACGGAAATCAATGACTCTCTCCAGCACACATCCCTCTCTTTCTCCCATCCTGTCAGCCATCATCCACCTCTGCCCTCCCAACACCTCCTCCCTGCTTTCTCTCTCACTGATACTGTCATTATTAATGTCCAGCCTCCTCCCTCAGCCCATCGTGACTGACAGTTTTAGAGCCTTCAACCATTCACCTCCTGCCGCTCTAAAGCTCTTAACATGAAGCCAACAGCCTAAATTTCTTGGGCGGGAAAAGCAGCTATTTTTAGCTTCATTGGGATTGGAAATCTTTGGGTTCACCTTAGCTTCTTTGGTGCAAAAGATGATGCAAAATCTGTTAAAGTATAAAGCTTAATTCATATTTCTGCGCTGAGTCTATGTAGTGCCTATGCAACTTGCTGACACACTTGCTAGCATTTTAACTTGTGCTTGGTGTTGGTTTCCCTCTTCGAGTTGATCCATTCTCTTCCAGTTAATTTGACAAATGGTGTCAGAAGAAGAATTAGCTAAAAAATTAATTGATGAAAGAGACAGTGCTGAATGAGTGAATCAAGTGTTTGGAGTATATCCAGGCTTTGTCAGCGTGATGTGTAGTTACACTTGAAGGGAGGTTCATTAAGATTTACATCCACCACAGTCTTGAAGGTGAACTTGAAAAACTGACAAAAAGGCTAATGACTCAGAAACTATGCCAGAAGGTTGAATCTGGTCATCTGGATGTAGTGTTTTCAGTGGGAGAAACATTTCACTCATCCAAGTCGCGACTTTCAGTCAACCGGTGGCAGCAGATGGCCCCGCCCCTCCCTGAGCCTGGTTCTGCTGGAGGTTTTGTCCTGTTAAAAGGGAGTTTTTCCTTCCCACTGTCGCCAAAGTGCTTGCTCATAGGGGGTCATATAATTGTTGGGTCTTTCTCTGTATGTATTATCGTACACTCAACCTTACAATATAAAGCACTTTGAGGTGACTGTTGCTGTGATTTGGCACTGTATGAATAAAACTGAATTGAATTTAGTCTCAGCTGACTGCAGGTTTCCTCAAACTTATAAATAGTGAATTTGCATGATGACTAAATTAAAATTAAAATATGTCACATTTGACCTTAGACTTCTCCTCCGAGGTCAATAGATTGATCTGAAGGTCAAAGTGATAATAATGCCATATATAGCTGTTTTCAGAATGAAGGGAATATGTTGGCATGTGATCCCTTTTGAGTACAGTTTAATTATTTTGTATTATTTTGTTAGGTACATTACAGTAACAGGTTACAATTTGAATACATGTTCCAGAGTAAGTATTATTTTGTAATCAAAAACGTTTTGCACTTCATATTTATAACTAAACATTTAAACCAATTTTACTACACAATGGAATGAATGCTACACATGTACTGTATCCACATAAATAACAAATAACAATAATTGTACTCAAAATTATGTCAAGTGTATTGAAATGGTAACAAAGAAAACAAAGACTTTCTTTAAAAGTAAATACAGAGATTGAGCTGCCTCGGCAGAGGTTTGCACTCGCTGAGTGCTTCTTGTTGAGTAACGACCAAAGACGTGTTTTCTTGTGAGGTCACAGGCACCTTGACCTTTAAACACTGAATTCTGGTCATAAAAAAAGCAGTCTAGTTTAAATTCACCACAGTGAACTGCATCATATTTTCTTTTTTATTAGTCAAGCTATGCAAAATGGTTGTCATCTGTCAGCTTTCACATCTGATCAGGACTTATCTGAGATATTATTAATTTATCACAGCGTCTCTGCGGAAGATTTTGAAATCCTGTGTCACGTGGGCTGTCATTCCTGAATATATGGGAGAAAAGGTTACAATGAAATAAGTCACTGAAGCAGGCGCCTCTTTTTGTAACAAAGCCAATAAGGACTGTAGGTTTTATCTTTCTGCTGGCTGATGACAATGACAGGCCGAAAGATGCCAGATGAGAGGGATGATCCTCTGAGAGTTGACTGAAAGGTTAGATTGGCTCCAGGCAGCATGGCTGATGAGGACACACACATATACATGCATACACCAAAACCCCATTCAATCATGTGTAAAAAGCTGCCTGAGCTGCTTGATGTGGTGGCTGTATGTCATTCCATGAGTTGATTATATTTTTTTCTCTGTAACTTTACAAAAAATGGAATAAAAAAAGCAGGGGGAAAAAAGGAAAATCACATCATAAAGTGGAGAGCAACCCAAGTAGACAAGTTGTGATGACATCTGTAGAAGTTTCTCATTTGGTTCACAGTTACAAACGTGTTCGTTTTTAGAATATGCAGCCCATTATAGCTGAATGTTACTGTATTCCTGGCACATTTGCTTCAACTCACTGGCACACACCCACCGACCAGTGGAATGTATTCAATCCTGCCGCTGTGTCAGTCATGTCAGCTAGCACGATGGCATAGAGGATGGCCTTTACACTGTGAGTTATCTTGTCCTGGGGTGACAGTAAGTGCCTGTCTGCTTCCACAAAGCTCTATGTCACTTTTTAAGAACCACTTGCGAGCTAAGGACAGCTTCACAAAGCTAGTAGTGAGATCTGCAAAGGAGGAGACCGCTGCCAGTGCCACGGCTCTAAAATTGCTAGCTTGTTTTTAGCTTTGTTAAAGTCTTTGGTTTATGAGATTTAAAAGGCAACTTGACATAAATATTGATAGCTATATGGCATACAGAAAGCTCATTATACAATGAGGTACATGCTGAGAGTTAAACGTGAAGTTTCACAGCCTCTGGTCTTCTAACCAACATTTGCAAGCTAAATGTAGCAGCTAAGTATAACATGTTTGGTAATGCAAATCTAGTCTACCAACTTCTTTTTTTAAGTAGGTAAAATTATTATTATTAATAATATTAAAATGATAATATTATTTAAATTATTTAATTTGGAAAATATATAAAACTTTTCTGTATTCATTCTATGTGAGCAAAATTTGCAACATAAATTTTCATGTAAATCATGAAAGGCTGAGCAGAAGGCCTGTGTTGATTTAAGAATGATCCTGTGGTGTTGGCCAACCTTGCAAATGTATCCCACACACAGTGGGTGACTTAACAGTGTCCATCTTTAACAGACAAGCTATTGTCCTGACAGCTTGTAGCGTTTGGGATAAGATGACTATTTTCGAAACATCAAACCTTCATCTGGGACTCCCTTACCTATTTATGTTTATAGCACCACATCGTTGTCTTTTATAGCAACTTCTAGTTTTAAAGCAGTTAAAATCATTGTGTATGAATAGAAACTCATTACAGAGGCTACGTGGGTACCTACAGCCTGATTATTTGGCTCTATGGGCTGAACTGAGGTAATCAGGAGTCATCATCAGGGGACCACAAACGTTTAAACTAAATTTCTTATCTAAATATACGTTGAAGTATTCCATAAATAACTGTTAATTTAAGCCTCCTAGAGGTCACCAAACAACCAACATGCCCAAAAAAGAGGTCAAATTCAGCACACAGACGTAAAAGAAGACATTTCTTCTTCCAGAAAGAGAATGCATGGAGCTCCACGGAGTGCCTGCATTGATTTAATTTGCCAATTACTAAATGGCCCCCATTTATCATCACCTTAAGCTTTCACAAACTTCTCCTTAAGATGTAATAAGACTGAGGAGCAATCTGTCGCCCACCTCTCATTAGAACTCTGCAGAGATCCCCCAAAGCTTAATTATTTATCTGCATTAATATCCCTTCAATTATTAATGGCGGGTGAAGTGTGTGTGTGTGCGTGTGTGTGCGAAGGCCAAAGATCAGCCCTGCGTTACCTCAGCCTCCCTCCTGATTAATGGATGAGGGAGAGGAACCCTTCATGTATTATTAGTGGAGAAAGTCCGGACCTCGTGGAGACACAGAGAGAGACGGACACTCACTCGGTGAATGATAATCACCGTTTAGTATGCAAACATGTCCCCTGTACATTGGTGGCATTTCAATATTTGAAGGGAGTTGTGTGTGTGGCAGAAAGTAGACGGGACTGAGTGCCGCAAAGTTGAAAACTTGTCCTTGTTTGCGATGTCTCGTTAAGGTTTGTGTCTCCTCAGCACAAATGTGTGGCGCTTTGACACTCGTGGCACGATGTTAGGAGATGTCAAACAGCCAAAAAAGCAGGAAACAGGTGGGATACTCATTTTGGGTCCACTGTTCATTAGACATTTGCATTTAAAGACTCCTTGTTGTGAACGACATTATTTTAATTATGAGTTTTTTGCAGTGGTGGTGGGTTTTGCTGTGTGGTTTTACAGCCCCAGTGCTTCAGTTCACAAAGTTCCACAGAGGGACATTTTTATTTGGTCTTTTTATCCAGGAAAGACGTCTTTGCTGTTGGTTTTTCTGGCTTTGATGACCTTTATGAAAGATGAGTGATAGTAACAGTAAGAAAAATCATCAACCTTGCAGCAGGCCTCTGGTCTTTAGTGGTTAATGCAGTGTTTTTGCTGTCTGTTTGGGTTCCGCCTCACTGGAATAATTTCAGCTGTTTTATTCTGACATCTGGTGGACAAACAGAGTAGTATCTGCATTTTTCTTCCAGTTGCTGAAATGGAAACATTGTTTGTTTTTTTGCTTTCCTTTTGTCTTTATTTCTTTAGTGTTTGCCCAGTTTTGGGGTTTTTTTCTGTCTTTTTTAATTCCATTACAATGTATTTTATTGTGTTCACGGTGTCATGTTCTATTTCTACCACGTAATAGGGAGCCTTTTTATCCGTTCTAGAGGCTCTTTGCATTACTCAGTGCTTGAAATGAGCTGTAATTATCTTACACTGGGTCTCAGTCCATCACCTCAGCTTGTACTCAGTCTGAAATAATAAGTTTAAACTCTTTTTAAACTCTTTTAAAGCTACCTTTTCCTCTGATTCCTCCTGTTGTTAAGCGGGCTGTACCTGCTCGATGTTATCGTGCTTTTGGCTCAGATACCGCCGAGCGGTTTTCCATATTGTTTGACCAACTTATTTCTTATCCTCCTGAGTTGTCCACCTCAGATGGATTCGTTTCTGTATCTGATTTAGTGAAACTTGTGTTGAATGCTAAACCATGTGGCTCTCCAAATGACGTTGTTCCTCCCCGTTTTCTTAAAAAGGTATTTCCTACCATCGGACCACACATTCTGAACATTATTAATATCAGTCTTTCTTTCTTTACTTAAGAAACCAGGCTTAGACAGTTCAGTCATATCAAATTTCAGACCCATCTCTAAGCTTCCCTTTCTTAGTAAGATTCTGGAAAGGATTGCTTATACTCAGTTGATGGACTACTTGAGTGACTCTAATTTGTCAGAAATCTTTCAGTCCGGCTTTAAGCCATTTCACAGTATGGAGACCGCCCTCGTAAAAGTTATGAATGACATCCTGATAGCAACAGACCATGGTAAATATGGAGTTCTGGTCTTGTTGGACATGACCGCTGCATTTGACACAGTGGATCACGATTTGCTGATCTCCCGCTTACAGCACTGTGTGGGAATTTCTGGTTCGGCACTTTTGTGGTTAAAGTCCTATCTCTTAAATAGGACCTTTTGTGTTAAGTTGGGGTCGGCTTTATCCTCTGTGGCCCCTCTGCTTTGGGGTGTGCCACAGGGATCTATTCTTGGGCCAATATTGTTTTCACTGTACCTTTTGCCTCTTGGTGCGATTTTCCAAAAACATAAAGTGCCATTCCATCTATATGCAGATGACTGCCAGCTCTACTTACCTTTTAGTCATTCTGATAGTCTCCCAAGTCGACCTCTGCTTGACTGCCTTACTGATGTCAAAGCATGGATGGCAAAAAACTTTTTAAATTTTAATGATCGGAAGATAGAAGCAATTTTATTTGGCCCAAATCATTTTTCTCACACTCCAGATGTTGATCTTGCAGCTTCGACTTCCCAACTAAAGAGTTCGATCACAAATCTCGGAGTTAAAATTGATTCTGCACTTACCTTTGATGACCATGTAAACGGGGTGGTAAAATCAGCATTCTGTCACCTCAGACGTTTAATGAAGGTTGAGCCCTTTCTTTCCAAGCGTGACTTGGAAAGTGTTATTCATGCCTTTATTTAGATTTATTTGGATTATTGCAATTCTCTTTTAATAGGGGTTGGGCAGGGCACTTTGTCACGCTTGCAACTAGTGCAAAATGCTGCGGCACGATTTTTAACTGGGAGAAGAAAATTTGATCACATCACTCCGATTTTGGCCTCTCTACACTGGCTTCAAATTGAATTTAGAATCCGTTTTAAAGTCCTTTTATTGGTTTTTAAATCTCTTCAATCTCTGGCACCTGTTTATTTGTCTGACTTGTTGAAGCCCCACGTCCCCACTCGTTCCCTTCGGTCAGCTGAGCAGTTGCTGCTTTCGGTCCCAAAGTCACGGCTGAAACTTAGAGGAGACCGAGCGTTCTCTGTTGCAGCGCCGGTGCTTTGGAATAACCTTCCTCTCCATATTAGACAGGCTACATCAGTGCCAGTTTTTAAGACTTTATTAAAAACCTATTTTTATTCCCTGGCTTTTAACTCTGTGGGTAACTGACTTTTTTTTTTAAATTAATTTTATTGCTATGTCTGGTTTCTGCTATCTTATTACTATATGCATTTTTGTATTGTACAGCACTTTGGTCTACCAGGTGTGTTTTTAAAGTGCTATATAAATAAATGATGATGATGATGATGATGATTGGCTGCCCCTAATAAACAAAAGAATTGAACAGCAGGTGGGTTTGACTTCTGTATCTACGATATCCTTATTAGCCATACTCTCTCTCCTTGACATCATACAGAACCAAGAGCAGAAAAAGGAAGCATTTAGAGCTTTTGTCTCACAGCGATTGCTTGCACATATTTTTTTATTTTTTATTTTATTTAACCTTTTTAACCAGGAAGCAATCCTTCTGAGATTAAAAGCCTCTTTTTCAAGATAGGCAGCAGCAAGTGTCTCACAGTTACAAAAATTACACAATTAAACACAGGCAGCAACAACACACAAAAATAAATGAAAAATAAAATAAAATAAAGATAAAATTCAAATAAAAAATTCAGTTGAAATGACAATCAATCTAATTGACACAGTTGCATGTTATGGACTTGGCCTCAAGGATTCTTAGTTTAGGTTTAAAAGCACTAAATGAAATTAATTCTGTCATTTTCCAGTCGTTCTGCAGTTTTTTCCAAGTCAAGGGTGCTAAATGGACAAAAGCGCTTTTACCAAATTCAGTTCGGGCAAATGGAACAGGAACCAACAAGTAACCTTGCAGACAAAGACAATAACAACCAGCATGTTTCATTGCAAGCAGGGAACATACAGGGAGTGCAGAACTATTAGGCAAATGAGTATTTTGTCCACATCATCCTCTTCATGCATGTTGTCTTACTCCAAGCTGTATAGGCTCGAAAGCCTACTACCAATTAAGCATATTAGGTGATGTGCATCTCTGTAATGAGAAGGGGTGTGGTCTAATGACATCAACACCCTATATCAGGTGTGCATAATTATTAGGCAACGTCCTTTCCTTTGACAAAATGGGTCAAAAGAAGGACTTGACAGGCTCAGAAAAGTCAAAAATAGTGAGATATCTTGCAGAGGGATGCAGCAGTCTCAAAATTGCAAAGCTTCTGAAGCGTGATCATCGAACAATCAAGCGTTTCATTCAAAATAGTCAACAGGGTCGCAAGAAGCGTGTGGAAAAACCAAGGCGCAAAATAACTGCCCATGAACTAAGAAAAGTCAAGCGTGCAGCTGCCAAGATGCCACTTGCCACCAGTTTGGCCATATTTCAGAGCTGCAACATCACTGGAGTGCCCAAAAGCACAAGGTGTGCAATACTCAGAGACATGGCCAAGGTAAGAAAGGCTGAAAGACGACCACCACTGAACAAGACACAAGCTGAAACGTCAAGACTGGGCCAAGAAATATCTCAAGACTGGTTTTTCTAAGGTTTTATGGACTGATGAAATGAGAGTGAGTCTTGATGGGCCAGATGGATGGGCCCGTGGCTGGATTGGTAAAGGGCAGAGAGCTCCAGTCCGACTCAGACGCCAGCAAGGTGGAGGTGGAGTACTGGTTTGGGCTGGTATCATCAAAGATGAGCTTGTGGGGCCTTTTCGGGTTGAGGATGGAGTCAAGCTCAACTCCCAGTCCTACTGCCAGTTTCTGGAAGACACCTTCTTCAAGCAGTGGTACAGGAAGAAGTCTGCATCCTTCAAGAAAAACATGATTTTCATGCAGGACAATGCTCCATCACACGCGTCCAAGTACTCCACAGCGTGGCTGGCAAGAAAGGGTATAAAAGAAGAAAAACTAATGACATGGCCACCTTGTTCACCTGATCTGAACCCCATTGAGAACCTGTGGTCCATCATCAAATGTGAGATTTACAAGGAGGGAAAACAGTACACCTCTCTGAACAGTGTCGGGAGGCTGTGGTTGCTGCTGCACGCAATGTTGATGGTGAACAGATCAAAACACTGACAGAACCCATGGATGGCAGGCTTTTGAGTGTCCTTGCAAAGAAAGGTGGCTATATTGGTCGCTGATTTGTTTTTGTTTTGTTTTTGAATGTCAGAAATGTATATTTGTGAATGTGGAGATGTTATATTGGTTTCACTGGTGAAAATAAATAATTGAAATGGGTATATATTTGTTTTTTGTTAAGTTGCCTAATAATTATGCACAGTAATAGTCACCTGCACACACAGATATCCCCCTAAAATAGCTAAAACTAAAAACAAACTAAAAACTACTTCCAAAAACATTCAGCTTTGATATTAATGAGTTTTTTGGGTTCATTGAGAACATGGTTGTTGTTCAATAATAAAATTATTCCTCAAAAATACAACTTGCCTAATAATTCTGCACTCCCTGTATATAGGAAGACAGCAATCTAAGTATTGCCTTATATATAAAACGGTATAAATGAGAATTCCTCTGACTTGCCAAAGCAGGCCATCCTACCAGGCTATAGTCTGACTTCATCATGTGAAACTTAATTGAGCAACAAGGAAAAGCATGACTGTTCCCCTTTAAGATTTCCAACAAACAGTGAGAGGAGCTGCATGGATGAATGTTTTGCACTGACTGCCATTCATCGGTTACTTGAAAGTTGCTTTCTACATCAATGCACAGTGTGAAAAAATCATTTTATAACCTGCTGCTGTAATGTACAAACAAAGTCATAATACAATAACCTGAAAGTTCTAATATATTCACCTATATGTTTTCACTGCAAACAATGGCAGCAAGCATAGTTTTAAATAGCTTTATGTTGCATTATTATCACTTTGACCTTCAGCTCAATCTGCTGACCTAGAAGTAGAAGTCAAATTGTGATGTGATATTTTAAATCCTTAAACAGTAACTTTTCATATGCTGATGATAAACACTACACTTTTAGGTATCACAGTTTCTAAGTTCTAAGGTTTTGTGTCAGTTTTCAATGAATAAATCGTTAAGGTGACCTTGAAGAAAGATCTTGGTGGATGTAAACCAGGATTTAATGGATTCATAACATTACTTCACTCATGGATACAAAATTTTAGAATCAGAATGACGTTTATTGCCAAGTTTGTGCACAAATTAGAAATTTATCTTGGTGACAGGAATAGAATATGGACTATATGGTATTTACAGTCTATAAAAAATATACATCTTTATCTAAATATTAATATAAATACACATTCTGAAATAAATACCAGCTACCTAAGAACATGATGTGCAAAGTGTGCAAAGTTATTGTAGCCTGAGCGAGTAAGTGTGTTGTTGTAACACATTAACTGAGGGGTAAGCGCCACCTGTTTGTGACATTAAATCTCGGTTTGTAAAGTAACTGAACTTTTCAAAGGTAATAATAAATGTAATGAGAATTTAATAAAAAGTATTTCACTCTGAAGATTCAAGATGTTATTTTTGAGTGACCAGGGTGGACAGACAGACAGCTCAGGTTGAACTGTAGTGATAAAGTTAGAGAAGCAGTGCTGAGATGGTCTGGGCATGTAAATGGACAAAGGATGTTGAAGATGGAGCTGCCAGGCAGGAGGAAAAGAGGAAGTCCACAGAAGGGATTTGCGGGTGCAGGAGGACATGCAGACGATGGTGTGACACAGGAGGAAGGGCAGAAGAGGAGAGGAGACTGACGATCCACTGTGACGACACCTAAAGGGAGCAGCAAGAAGAAAAAAACTATTTACGCAGTGTGGTCAGTAGATGGCGCCAAAGTAACGTGGTCGCTTTTAACTTGTAAAGGGAACATAAATGAGGATGTAAGCCCGGGACTTCCCGCAGTGGTTAACGTTAAGAGTCACCTTTATTTGCATTCATCACCGGATTAAAAACATATTTGTTCATCTTAAAAACAGTTGCATTTAAGTCGATGCTCACCGGGAATTAATCTCTGGTGGAGCCAACTGATTACAGCCGCTGCTTATACCAGCTTTAGCTGAACTCTCACTCTCTCTTACTCAGGAACAACAACATTTGGTGATACTGGCTTATTCCCTTACTTCACCTTAATGAGCATGCACACAAAAAAACCCAACATAATTTTGGAGAGAATCATTTACTGCGCTTCCTGTCATCCTCCACTAGATGGCAGCAGACACAAACACCTGCAGCACCAAGACACAGCCCATCCAAAACCTCACAACTTTCCGCCGAGCGTCACAATTATGCTGTCATTTGGAAACATTTGTAATATCCTTGACGATTTGAGGACAAACCGCATCCAAACACATGGTTCAATCGGGAAATATAATAAAATAAAGCAACAAAAAATACATCAGTGTTTCATTTTAGCTGGTGTGGAAATTATAAATGCAGTATTTTGAGGATGTGGAACAAATGCTTAACTAATCATTTGTTCACATATTTGAAAGGTTAATAACGGGTCTATTTCTTAAACTTTGAAACAAAATATAAAAAAGTATGTTTGTGTTTAATCCAAGCGTTTTTTATTATACATCTTTATGAACTTTCAAAATACAACTCTATATCTAGCAATTCTGTGTGAAAAAGAAAAATCAATCAAGCATAGTGTTTGAATGAATGCCCAAACTGTTGGTTTTATAGCAAACACAGATGAAACCAGTGACGTTTAAGAGTGAGGACGTGGAGAAAGTGAAGCAGGATTTTTATTTTTATTTTTTAAAGAAATAAATGTAAGATTTTCTGCTTTTGCTTCTCGCGAGGCTTTCTCGTTTCACCGAACCTCGCAGATAGGAAAGAAACAATGTGCTTCTTAAAACAACGGAGAAACCTGCTTTAGTCCAGGTGCAGTCCACACACACACACACACACTTTTACATCAGCTCATCAGGGCTGACTGTGTGTGTGTGTGTGTGTGTGCGTGTGTGTACCAGTGAGGCTCCTGGAGTATATAGGCTACTCAATAAAACCGGGGCTGCGATCCGTCAGTGCATTTATCATCCTATTACGGCGACAAATCCGGCTCCCAATACATGAAAGGTAAAATGAATTACCAACGTTAAGCCGTCAATAAAGTCATTTCTGTAAATGGTGTCTCCGAGGGCCCCCGCTATTATTCAACAAGCTTTATCAGCACCTTGGAAATTACGTGGCTTGTAGCACGGGCCCTGCTTCACTTTGATTAAGGGCCCTGCCAGGGAGCGCTGACAGCGGCTTTGACTCGGGGTTTTCTCCGGCCCCCCGCTCCCGGTGATGAACACCGGGCACATCGGGCGGAATGAAGACTAATTAAAAGCTATAAATTATCTTTTGCAGCTCCTCTCGAGCAGCCCCTCTCTTTGCGGCGCCAGATAAGAGCAGGACTGAGTGCTCATTTAGCCACAATGGCGCTGCGGCTAAACGCCATATTGATACTGTCCTAATTGGAATTTAATTAAGTAGCCATGGTGTCCCCCACACCCTCCTCCACACCCCCTCCTTCATCCTTAACTCCGACCCCCGTGCGGATGAAGATTTCACCGCGGCCGTGTTAACCATCAACACGTCCCCCACTTTCACGCTGTTGCCATTATCATTATTAATATTATTATTAATTCAAATCGCCAATTAGAGCTTGGAGGCAATTTCTGAAGATCTTCACAAAAAAGGAAAAAAAAAAAAAAAACAGCAGCCACCTATTATCGGGACACACTCCTGTTTTCCAGCCTCCCCTATACCCTTTCACGAGTGGCCTCCTGTGAACTGAAATATCACAGGGAAACGCAAACATGTTGGTTTTTCGTGTTGCTGTGGAAAACACAAAAATCATACTTTAAGTCAAAGTCTTAGCTACTTAGAGGAACTGTATAGTTTCCTATACAGTTACCTTTCTTTATGTGGACACACACTGTACAGACTACTACTGTTCAACTTTGATTTTTGTGCTTTTTTAAATAACTACTGGGTCACTTTTTCGGAATTTTGGGTTTGTTCATGTCAAATTCGTGGCTCTGTAATAGCTTATCAAAATATTAAAGGGACGTAAATTGTGATTAAGGGATAAAGTAACGCTGTACAGATGCTGTTGGTGGTTTTAACAATACAAGCTTTGAGGTGTTCTCAATTACAGCATCCTCGTTGTATTTCACTGTTAGAGAAAAGAAAAAAATAAATGAGAAGTAAAGAACAAGGGTAAATCATCTGATGAGATTGTAGAAACGAATGCTGTAATCCACAATGTGCATTTTATGCACTTTACGGAGGAGCTGTTTAGCGCACAAAATGTTTCTGTTTATATTTTATCTAATATTATGAAGACACATAAAAATATTTTTTTAAATATACATATACTTAAAACACTCCACTTAAAATGAAATATGTTTTACACAGCTGATGTCAGTTCACGTGATATAATGTAATTTACACTTGGACGGTTAACAGTATTTACGCTGCAAAATTCACCAAATAGAAGGTCTTACATTTTAGCTAAAACATTAATGCTAGTAGTCCTATTTTTCTAAAATTATTCTTGTTATTTGTTTATTTTTATTATTCCTTCATCATTTTTATAAAGTGCGTTTGCATTCA
Source organism: Simochromis diagramma (assembly GCF_900408965.1). NCBI lineage: Eukaryota > Metazoa > Chordata > Actinopteri > Cichliformes > Cichlidae > Simochromis > Simochromis diagramma. Next base: position 9,733,783 of record NW_024387209.1, on the reverse strand, counting down.
AATAGTTTGTAAAACTAAAATGTGCTTAATAAAGAGCATGTAGCGATGTGGAATAAAACCCTTTCGCCCTTCTGAGCAGTGTTTTTAATGGTGGCTGTCTCCGCGCTTGTTTTTGTTTTGCTGTGTATTACGTCTGTGCACGTGCGCTTCTCCCGAATCGATCCAACTAATAAGCGCGTGCTGCGTGCGCGTGCTCGCCCGCAGCACAGCCACAGCTCTAATTGGACAGCGTCAATTGTGACAGGGACGATCTTCCCTCCTGATTGGCCGGTTGCTTTATGTGTACGCGCACACGTGCTTCCGGCTGGGTGTAAGAGAAAGGGAGAAAACACACACACACACGGGGGGGAGATAACGGTTTTAGGAGAGTTTGGGAAGAGCGAATACACAGATATTATGCTGCACCGAGGAGCGACAGGGACACTGGCTGTAACGTGGAGCTGTTCGCTATGCCAGGTCTCGGAACACTGTTAGGAGAGGACATGCTTTAGGTGATATTGTTAACGAACGCAGGTGTTTATTCTAGTTATAAAAAAAAGGCTTTTTTACATGCTGTCTGTCTGAATTGGATACCGAAGGGGACGGGAGAGTGAGCAACAAGTGGAGTTTGGCGTGGAGAGGCCGACGTTTTTCACGGTCACCAGCTATGGAAGAGCAGAAGGAGCCCAACAGCGGCCGGGACACAACCGAGGAGGAGAGCATGTCCCTGTCGCCGAACCTGCCATCCCCTGCTATGATTTTACCCCACCAGGCAGCCCAGCAAGCCCACAGAACCACGAACTTTTTCATAGACAACATCCTCCGGCCGGACTTCGGCTGCAGAAAAGAGCCGAGCTACCGCGACCGGAGCCAGACGTCGGGTCGGGAAAACGTGAACCCGCTGGGCGCGAGGCCGCTACACACCGGCAGCCTGTGCCTGGACTCCAACTGCAGCAGCGACAGCAGCTCGTCGTCGCCTTCCTCGTCGTCGTCCACGTCCTCTTCCCCCTCTTCCAAGCAGAACTCGTCGAAGCAGTGCGAATCGACGAGCAACGGGACTGGTAGATACGCAGACAGCCCCTCGTCAATTATGGTCATGAGCGGCAGCAATGGAGGCTCTCCGCCCATGGCAAAAGAAAGCCAGCCGCTGTTGTGGCCCGCTTGGGTGTACTGTACGCGGTACTCGGACCGGCCCTCATCTGGTAAGGCGCTAGTAGTCCCCGAATTATATCGAGTGGGGTGCTGGAGTGGGATGACTTGTGTTTCTCTCCGCTATGTCAAATACATTTCTTCCAGGTGCCAGCGTGAAGAAAAAGAGGGAATTTAAAATTGGCACGTGAGTGTTTAAATAGTTTACCGAGGTGCTCCAGCCAATCAAAACAAAGGGATTTGATTTCGAAAATAAGAACTGTCGGGGGGTAAAGTGCTGAAAAGAAGTCGCTGAAGTAAAAGTGGTTAGCAGTTTATAATGGAGCGTGTAACGGAAGCACAAGGTGACAAAAGTCAAAGTGAAGAATTAAGTAAATGAATTCAGAGTGAAGTTGAAGCACATTGGGGCTAAAGCTGATGTGGGCCCCAGGCAGTGTCACGAGCAGATTTATTTTTTATGTATTTCTTAAAAAAACTTTTTAAAAACTCAAAATAAAGCAAACTACACAAAAATATATGAAACTTATTTGGCTTTTCTGTTAATATTAATGTTTCCTCCCTTGTGCGGAAAAGACCAAAGTAATGTAAAACAAGCCAACAACAGTGCCAAGGATTCATACCTTATTAAACCCAATTACAAGTCCGAACGGTTATTAAAAAAAATCAAATGTATTGTTGTCTGGTCTTTCACGGGTTAACGTGTTTTTGCCGGTTATTTTAGATTAATTTGTTTAGTCTGACAGAACTAAAGCTGGAATGTTTTTCTCTGTTTTTGCTCCCGAATTTTAGCCTAAAAATAATAATACTTAAAGAGGCATGGATCTGTTTTCTAACCTCCACCACTGCTGCTTTTATTTTTCTGAAAGCAATTCGTTTCTTTTCACTTTTATCTGCTTTCTCCCCTCTGAGCTGATGCAGAAGATGCATCGATTTAGAGATGAGTTTGAATGCGTTTAAAGATTTGAATCCACACAGGTTCGAGTGTTTGCATATGTCATGCAATGACTTTTTAGGCCCGTTTAATGTGTAGCAGTTTAAACATACAGGATGCTGATGTATCTTTGAAACAGTGTGTGTGTGTGTGTGTGTGTGTGTGTGTGTGTGTGTGTGTGTGTGTGTGTGCGCGCGCGCGTGCCTCATAGCTTCTAGGCCGGCCTATGTGATGGTGCGGAAGGTTTTATTGGCTTTAATGGTGGTGGTTATGTGTCAGGGTAAAGGCAGAAGTCCTTCTGCGACTTATTGTTATTATTTTTTTTATGAAATCTAATATTAGACCCGAAGCTCCCCAGCCTGCCCTGTATCACAGCGACAGCGCTTCCTTTGTCCCACTGGATTAAATGTGCGCAGTACACAGTTAATCAGCGGATCAATGCGCACTCATATATTCAGCTACGTGACCAAATTCCCGTGCTTTTTTTTTTTTCTTTTTTGCTGCTTCAGCTTTATTCGATCGGGTCCTTGAAGTGAAAATACCGCGCTGCTGCAGTCATAACTGATCAAGCAGCCCCGGATGAGGTCCCATTAGCTGTGCTGCAGCTTGTGGAGCTGTGGAGTGTGCAGGGAGGATATCTGTATCTCTGCACCTCCAGTGTAACACTTCCACGTGTGAGCGATAGGACAAGGCTCATAAGGCTTTAACAAGTCTCATCATTTGCACTGGAGCGTTTTTTTCTTGTTGTTGTTGTTTGGGTTGCTGCTGCTCTCTTCTGATTGGCTACTTTGTCTCCCACGTCCCACACTCACCTGTGAGGCAGACCTTCAGCATGTCAAATAGTAATGAATAATCAATCGTGAGATTCTCCCACAATCCCCCTCCACTTCCTCCACCAAAGGCTTATATTTATTTGCTCTGATTTAAAACAAGTTGTGTTTGCACAGCGTCCAGCTTTAACAGTTCCGCTCATTCTCTGTGCTGTTTTTTTTTTTACTGTAACATCAAAACATTATTTTGATAGAAGTCATCCCCAGCACAGGCTAACCTGCCCACATCATTCCCGCACAGACTCGTGACCTACATTCGGGCATACCGAGCAGATAATAAGGCGCTATCATCGCTCACAGAGAGACGCTTTCACGTTTTTCTTTCCTTTAAAATAGAAGAGAAAAAAAGTGGTGCTCGGTGTCAGACTGTGTCCAGCCTTAGAATAAATCTTTGTTTCCCATTGTTGTTTCCACACCAGGCCCAAGGACACGGAAACTGAAGAAGAAAAAGAGCGGCAAGGAGGACAAGCGGCCCAGGACGGCGTTCACGGCCGAGCAGCTGCAGAGACTCAAAACCGAGTTCCAGGCCAACCGCTACATAACGGAGCAGCGGAGACAGTCTCTGGCCCAGGAACTCAACCTGAACGAGTCCCAAATTAAAATCTGGTTCCAGAATAAGAGGGCCAAGATTAAAAAGGCCAGCGGTTACAAGAACGGCCTGGCCCTGCAGCTCATGGCTCAAGGACTTTACAACCATTCAACGACCACCGTGCAGGAGGAGAAGGAGGAGAGCGAATGAGCGGCCGGACTCTTTTGGACATAACGAACTGGGAGAAGAAGGAGAAGTGGGGGACGCTATTTAAAAACACAGATTTCTGTTTATGGTAACAGTATATGGACATAGTTATATAAATGAACGCTCGTTATTAAAGTTTATATAGCCACACAGTTATCATGTTGTATACGGTATATTTAATTTCAGGCTCGTCTCTTCACGCCGGTCCTTTTTTCTCTCCTCTCTGTCTGTTCTCACTGTTTTTTAGGATCTATAGGTTCTTGTGGTCTCCTTGCCCCCACCCCCTTTTCCCCATATTTGCGCCATATTTTCCCTTCAACACATCAGTCAAGCCAAACAAGCCAAAGATTTTAATATGTTCACATGTAGTCTGAAATTAAAAAAAGAGGGAGATAGAGAGAGAGAGCGGTAGTTAATGGGTTAAATTATTATTTCTTACATACATTTCCACGGATAAAAAAAGAGAAAGAAATAAAAGCGTTTTGTTGCCATATTTGAGAATAAAACATATTTAAATCTATGATAAGCTGTCAGCATGTCACAATGATTCCTTACAATATGGTGAATTTACGGGAATTCTGGGTATTATTATTATTAATATTATTTCACTTGAGCTACATTGCCTGGACTCCCCAACATATTAACGCCCACACGGACATATAATCGTGGCACATAACGTGTTTAAAGGAGGAAAGTGTAATTACCGGCCTTTTTAAATTCCGTCTGTCTATAAAACAGCGGATTATGTGAAGTCTTTATCGGAGCTTTCATATCAAACTGAGACACACACAGAAATATATCGCACAGCAGGTCCTGTTTCAGCGCCTCCTTGATGGATACCATTTCACCTATTAAAACTATTCTGGGCATTTATAGGTTTTCACGCCTCTGCTCAACTTTCTCCGGACACGCTGGAGCGTGAACGCGCACGCTGGAGTTAATACTAAAGAAACGTGAACTCGCGGTTTGGGGAGAAGCGCTCTGTCTCTCCGTCCTGCGCGGCCTGACTTGACCTCAGGTTCAGGTTAGACTGAGCCTGGCTGTGAACTCTGTGGCATGGCGTGTGTGTGTGTGTGTGTCGCACTCCAAGGTCAGCAGCAGAAAAACTTATAGAAATCCATTTAATTTCACCCAAATCAAAAGGAGAAACTGTGACTCTTGAAGTATTAGTATCAGACTAGTCTACGCTGAACAGTCTGCCTTCTTTTTTTGCCACCTTGAATTTTTCCTCCAATTATTAAGAAAACGTGAATATTTTTTTTATTTGTGCTCACTTTCAGTTATATCACTTCACGGTAATTCTAACTGTAATATTTGGAGTTTATGTCAGCGATAGAGTCCAGTGAGAATCCTCACAGCATCCCCTCGTTGCTAAAAACAGGCACCTGAGCCTTTTAGTATCCCCGCCGATTTATCTCGACCTGGATTAAATTACACATTTAACACACTTGATTGTGGCGCACATAAACAAAGAAGAGGAAAGCTCTCCTCTTTGACTTTATTGTTTTGTTTTGTTTTTGTTGTTTTTTTGGGGGGGGGGGGGGGGGTTGAAATAAAGAAAAAAGACTGGCATCCGGAGGACGTTTGTGAGCTCGATGAGCGCTGTTTCTGTTTGTTCCGGCGCTTCTATACAAGAGATTATTTAATTAAGAGCTAACGAGCCTGCAGAGGCGTTCACGGCCTTCGCGTTTCAGGAGCTTTAATTATTTCAAGTGCGTTTGCGTTCGGCTCTGCCTATAGAGCACAGATTTAATAACCGCGCAGCATCACGTGTTAATAATGGATTTCAATAACGACGATCGTGAACTTTAAAGGCAGGTTGCAGATTTTAATGAACGATTTTACCTTAAAAATCTTTATTTGTTTGCCTGTTATCCCTCAAAGCGACCAGCAGACATAACTGCGCATGTCGAGAAAAAAACGAATTCGATTATAAAGAGAAAGGTTTAAATTACAAAAAGTGACCGTAGAAGTTGCAAAATACATTATATATACACACCTTTTTATAGTTAAGGGTTCCTGTTTTTCATAGTGAATGTGAGGTAGCAGCAGAATGATAATAACTGGCCCTGCAGCATCTCCTGCAGCCTGCGAAATCCTCCAGGGGTCCTTGAAGGGGCTTCCAGAGGCCCCACACTAATATAAGGACTAATTTAACGTCACTAACCGCTATAATGTGTGACTGAATATTCATAGGACTTAATTTCAGTTGGATTTTTTTCTCTCTGTTAAAAAAAATGTGCTACTTTTTGTTTGTTTTGCTGATGCCGCTCAAAAGCAGCAGATGCGATGAAATGTGCGCTGTTTCTCATCGATTAAATATACTTTAATATAATTTCGATGTATTCGGGAATAAAACAAGAGTTGGCGGATATGTTTAAGGAAAAATACACAGACACACACACAAACAAGGACAGTAGTGTTTCCAAATCCTGCGTCTTTGGCCATCTGGCCCGCATGTGTGAGCAGAGGTGCAAAGGCTGCCTGCCTCTTCACGGTCAGCCAACCCTGTAGGTCTAATATTATAGTGATAGTTCCAGTCCCTGCTGTGAATGCGGAAGAGGATCTTATGACAGTGTATTTAAAATTCATACAATTATGAAACAGCGAGAGGATTCCTCTAGCCCCCTCCTCCATCCCTCCCTCCCACCTTGTCATTGAGGAAGCCGAGGGTTTATCTGTAAAACAAAGAAAAGCCCGGGATCGTTTGCATAGTTAGCATAGTCTGCCTCGCAGGCACAATATGGATTTAATTTATATGCAAATGAAAGCAATAAAAAGAGAATACACACTGGAAATCTGGGCCGTTTAAAAAAAGAGGGGGAAGAGTTGGATTCCGAGCAGGTACAGCACGCATGCACAAAATGAAGCATTATCACCAGGCTCACCCCGAGAACAGCCGTGTTATATAATATCCAGAAAGTGCAACACAGCAGCATTAGCACCGCTGTTCGAAAACACACACAAAGCAGGTCGAAGAATTAAATAAGATTTCCATTATGAGGAAAGTTTCTTTCACGAGGCTCCAAATGTAGCAGCAAACAAGATCAAAGAGCGTGGACACACACACACACACACACACACACACACACACACACACACACACACACTGCACTCAAGTATCATTCCTTTTTGCAAAAAAAGAAAATTCAGCTTCTTTGCATCGCCTCCGAGTGTTATCGGTGATCAGTGTATGGTGACCTTTTAGTCCCAAACTGTTTGTCAGCAGCTTTGACATCTCTTCTAAAAAAGGGTGTGTGTGTTTTCTGCTACAGGACAAAAATCACACATTGTATTAGCAACAAGAGATCTTCATTCTTTCTAAAGCTATCCATCTTAATAGACAGTTTTAACTTTCAGTATTGTGGAAGCAAATTCAGGATAAGACCTCTCGGGTATCTTTATAAAGCTTGAAAACATGCAAACCAAAAATAATGCCATTAATCAAATTTAATTAAGGCAGTGGACTGTGTGCTTACTTTTTTGGATGAATATTTTTAATTTGTTTTATTTTATGTTTTTTTTAACAAATGCATTGTGATGGGTAACGAGTCTTTAACCATTACTGTAACATATTCAGGAAAAAAAGGAAATTACACACATATGATAATATCATTACTTACAATGTTACTTTATTTACTAACTCAATAACAATATTTCATTTTAAACATAACAGTTATTATCCTTACTACAAAATGTAAATGTTCTTTTGATAAGAAATCAGTGATAATTAAAACAAAATGTTGCCAATATGCATAAAAATATAATATAACACAACATATATTTGAAAAAGCAAACCAAGTTTATCACAGTATTGTATTTTTACTTCACGCTTATTGTTCTTAAAAAAGAAAAATGATTAAAAATATCTAGAAAATCTGAAAAAAAACCCAAAGTAGCAATAATGCCATCGATCTTTTTTTTTGTTGCTAACTTTACAGATGAATTTGAAAGTTATAAATAACTTTATAACCCCTACAAAAAATTTCAAACATCATCAGTGCATTATCATGATTTCACAATAACTCTGACCAGCTATAAAAGCCTCTTGTCCATGAAGCAATCAGTGATAATGAAAAAATAATAATCTATATAAATATATATCTTCTCATAATTTCTAATAATGTAATAATTAAGCCAATTTGGTAAAAAGTAAAACAAGCTTTCTTTAGTTTTTATATTCATTCGCATAAACGTGATTATATTTGCTGTAGTTTTCACCTCTTGTACTACAGTTAACACAGATACATTCATGTTAAATGTATCGATGATTACGCTACACTCGAAAAACCATCTACATCATGTAGAGGTGAACCAACATTTAGAAACATTTTTCCTCTTGTAACACTTTGAACAGTGACAGCACACAAAGTGGGGTTCCTATTAGAAACATGCAGGCTAACCACCTGCCATTCAAACAAAAGGGGAGGTGACCTCAGTAGTTCATTCAATTTAAGTGTTCAAAGTGTTGTTTAATCAGCGTGCTACAAGCTGCTGGAAAATACACATCAACGCAGAAATAGGAGAGCTTTTAGAGGCGCACACAATAAAAGGCACCCGTGCAAAAAGGCAGGAAAAGACATTCTGGGCTCTCTCTCTCTGACACACACACACACACACACACACACACACACACACACACACACACACACACACACACACACACACACAGACAGAGAGAGAGAGCCATTTAAAAGAGCTTCTTAGATCACTACCCTGTGACTGTGGTGCTGCTAAGTAGAGAAGTTTAGTAATTCCTTCCCAGCTGCCTCTATAAAGAGAAAAGAGAGCTGGAGACAATGAGAGAGTCCCTTTTCATGTCTCTCCTCTTTCAACTTTTTACCTAAATTTCTGCAGATGTCCAGCTGGTCCCACATCAGATTGCTCTTTCTACACTTCATGCAGACCACCAAAATTTGTCACACGGCAATGAGAAGAGCTATACTTATTTACTTTTCTTCTTGGACTGACATTGAGAAAATGGAGAGCGTAACATTCTGCAGCTCATCCAGCTGTATGAGGCAACACTGTATTCATTTGTTTCGGTGCTCTGTCAGGAGATGTCTCTGGCACCCGGTGTGTTTGAGTGTACACTGTAGAAACGCAGGGTGCATGGAGAAAATATGTGCGGAGCCGTTACAAATGTGTAAAAAACATGCTTTTGCCTACTAAAGGGATTAAACAAAATTATATGAAAATCATATGCAGGAAAAAATGCAGGAAAACAATGCTGACATACAAAGACGCAGCTCCTGTGCAGCAAACATTATTTGTTTGGGTGACTGAAAAAAATTATAATAGAGAGAAAGAGAAAAACTTACAGCATGGATGCACAATATCAGAAAAAAAGCACTCTGGACTTGGACTTGTTGACAATTTACATTTACTATTGGTAGCAGCCAATTTTTATTTGAGTCAATGAACTTAGTACATACTAAAGTACTGGTACTTAGTACATAATTGTCTAAACTTAGTCTGATGAACAGTTGAAAGACTCCCAGTTTTCTTATTTTATATATTTTCTTTGTTTCTATGGTACAAAAGGATGAATAAACAACATCAGACAGACAGTAAATGGACTATCAGCCATATTATTTAAACTATTTCTGTTGGTATTAGCACATAATTTCACCACTGGTACATTCTATAAATTTGATACCTACAAAATTAATTCTGCTTTTTTAAAGTAGAAAAACTTAAAGGGGAAAACACGATGTTACACAAATGTTTCTTTTGGCTTCTTTGTCTGTTTTAGCTTTAAATATATGTTTTCTAAATTAAACATTGTCTCACTTTTGCTGTGTCAAAATTGAACTCAAATTTTTAAATAAACTTACATTTAAATGAAAATTTTTAACATGATGTAATCATGCTAAATTTCATGAAATCCTCTACCTACAGCCAAAACTTACTTGCTAGGTTTAGGAAACTAGCTAGAGCTTCTGTTACTGCTTTCTAAGCTAGTTAAGCTAGCTAACAGCAGTTTAGCTGGGCTAAGCAAGTTTAGCTTCAGCCTCATTTAACTCATTTAATTATTAGTCAAAAAGCATCTTGTCAAAATATATTTATCTTTAAAGATAATGATTTTTATAGATTATTTTTATTGGCACCATTTGTGTCTCCTTTTGTTGCAGCGAATCAAAGAAATCTTACATTTAAAAAAAGCTAACCAGTTTAAAATATTTTCGCTTCTCATTCGACTATTTTTTTTTAAAACAATGAAATTGATGTTACCCAACAAATGAGCACCTCCAACCATCAACTAGCAATGTCTGTAACCGTGTTTGGTTACTATAGTCGTGAATGCTTAAAAAATAAATCCATTTTGTTCTGGCTTTAGTTCTAGCTTGTTAGCTAGCCTACAACAATTAGCTCTGTTGCTTTTGTCTTTTTACTTGGGGTAATAGAAGTTTTTAGAGCACATTTTTATAGAGGTTATCTATTTTCAAAGCACATCATGTTATGATATATAAGGGGATAATGTGGTTTTTATGTTAAAGCTTTTTAGGGCATTATATAATAACATTGAAAGTGTTAAAGCAACAGATGGGAACTGTATTAAACTGTATGATGCAGCAGAAAATATCTTTAGGTTATGATCAATTATAAATAACACTTCTAGTTTGGGAACAACGTTTTACTCTGCTCGAATATTCCTAATTCGAATTGTTGAGGGGTTCAAATCTTTCTCTTGATTTGCAATGTGCTTACATGTGTGTGCAAGAGCGAGACAGAAAAAGTGACGACAGTCTGCGTTTATGAGATTTCAACCTAACAGTATGAATGAATTTGTGAGTGTTTTCCCTTCAGGAGTACACGTATACCAAGATCATGTCTTGCCACAGGGGAAGTTTACTCATGACTTGTTGTGACCTGTCATCAGGGGCACACTCTCTCTCTCGCCCTCTCTCTCTCTCTCTCTCGCCCTCTCTCTCTCTCTCCCTCTCACGCACACGCACACACACACACACACATACACACACACACTCATAGACAAAGGTGGCACTGAAAGAGAACCTCCCACAATGCAGCTGAGCAGTCCCGACAAGGGAGGGGGGAGCTTTTCGCTCCAACAGCTGTGATCTCACCGAGCTAAATCCAGATTATATGGAGGATATACACAGTGCCACTTGTTTACACTGCCCATCAGGGGGTGATTTGAGCCAAGTGGGGTGTGGAGAGAACGGAGGTGGGGTCATCACTGTGTGCAATGCAAAGTGTTCAGGCCAAAAGTGAAGGAGAACTTTCCCCTTTTAAAAGAAAAAAGTTGAGTAAATATGTAAAAATATAAAAACTGTGTGAGCATTTTTACTTTTTTAGTTAGTAAAATGATGAAACTCTAAAATTGCATAAATTAAACGTCCTGATATTTGTCACACACTTTTATCTCCTTTGACAAAGTCATCAGTGTTTTATTGGGGATGTAATGTCCCAGTATATGGCACTCTAATTAAAAAACAAACACTGGGAAATGACATCTGCATCTCCAGCTGCAGCTACGTGGCAGGCAGCCCATCAATTCAGGCCAATGATCAGAGTGTGAATGTGTGCATTCTGTGATCTCATTATATTTTTTATTTTCAATTAAAAGAAGTCATTTAAAAAAACAGCATTTCTTCTGCATTTTGACAGCATTCATGAATCAAACTTTTTCTGCTGGTGACCTACTGATAGGCTCACGTGCACAGGCACACACAGTGAGAACAAAGACAGGGACACCTGGGATTCCCCTGTTGTATGGGTGGTCACACCCACCTCTGCCTCTTCTTCATGCCTTCCACATGTGGAAGCACTTTATCTTCCTGGTGCCTTACTCGCTTCGCTTTACCGTCTGTCTCGAGTGTGAACCACTTCACTCCAGCGAGAAAGCCAAAGCTGTGAGAACAGAATGGTCATCAATGAAAATAGTGATCATATTCCCATCTGCGGCCCCCTTGAGAGCCTTCAGACTTGAGCTTAGCTGTAAAACAGCATTTTGTTGGAGGCTGTCAGAGACACTGCAATCACCTGTGTGTACATCTTAGACCTGATACCCCCTTATTGGATCTTCTGTGGGTTCATTTTGTTGAAAATAAAACAACGGTTGACTTTCGTAGCATCCCTCTTGTTGGCTATCCTGTCACCCCCTACGCTCACACTTCAAAAGCACTTGCGGAGAACTCCTTCTCCTCGTTCAACGCTCCGTCTTTCGGCGCAGTGGCCCAGAGGTGGCGAGAGGTGATGTGGGGAAGCGATTAGTCATATTCAATTTACATATGGCTGTCACAAAGCTCCTCCGGGCTGAGCGCTGATGTCATCCCTGCGTGGGGCCCGCTGTGGCCACCCGGAGTATGGGAAGACTTCTTGCTGTCATGAGAGGGGGAGAAAATTGCCCCTGATGGGAGCAATATCACTGTTCGAGTGGGATGATGAATGTGGGGCGGCACTTTAGTCTGGGTGTATGTGTTTGTATAAGCTGTGAACTCTGATCATATACTTGCACGTGTGGGTGTATGTAGCATGATACTGGCACTATGGTAGTTGACAGCAGGCAGGTACTGTCAGGAACTAGCATGTGTATCCTTAATGTTTAAACACTCTGGCACTAGTCCCCCTTTGTTATGTTATGCTGCTTTGTCCTTTAATTCCACTATATTTTGGACACAAATATTACACTTTGTTCTCCTCTTTAGTTCATTTTGCAGATTAATTGCATGGTTATTGATCACGATACCTGGTAACACATAAGTAGTTCAATTGATCAACAGGTGGAACCTTTTAATGCGATATAGAGTCATGGCTCAAAAAAAAAGTGCACCATCCATCAGTTTTTTTCAGATATCAGGACATAAGAAGTAAAAACATCTAGTACTGACCAGGTGATGATTCGAGTCCTTGTTGAACCACCCGTAGCAGTAACTTGAAGCTAAATAACTTTCACTCCTCTTTTTGCAACTTTGCTGTAGTTCTTGGGATAATTGTGTTGTTGCACGACCTGATTTGGGCCAAGCTTTAGCTGCCAGAAAGACGACCTCACGTTTGATTCTGCAACACTTTGGTATACTAGAGGAACTCGTGTTCGCCTCAATGACTCCAACGACTCTAAGGGCGTGTGGCAGCAAAACAATCACAAATGATGACCCGTTCACCACTGCGCCTGACAGTTGGTATGAGGTGTTTGGCTTTCATCAAATGTGGTGCTGTGTATGATGGTCAAACATCTCCACTTTGGTCAATCCAAAGGACATTGTTCCAGAAGTCTTACTGACCGATCAGATGCAACTTTGCAAACCTAAAACACATCGCTGTTTTCTTTTCACAAGAAGAGGTTTTCTCCTGGAAACCCTTCCAAACAAACCTTTAGCGTGTTCAGTCTGAGATATAGCACTTGGACTTTTGTCAGTGTCTCTGAACATCATGGTCTGACCTTGGGGCATATTTACTTAGATCATTGGATTGCAGAATGTTAGACTTCAAAAAGAAAATGACCTCATAATCAATAAACAATCATAAACAATCGCAGTTTTACAGCTGAATGTTCCAAACCACAAACCTGAATAATGGCTGTGCATGATTTACATACTTATCGAGTATGTTTACTTTAGGTATTATATATTATGATCATACAATATGTGCACTATTAATCGTACAGCTCTTACTTTGAAACTACTTACACAGAATTTACTTAAGTGAATAATCTAAAAACTTTATTTTACTTTATGTTTTGCTTTCATCCAAAACAAAATTATATTTAATCTCTTGTGCAGGAGCACTTCTCACTAATAAATCTATAACATGACACAGTACTGCAGTCTGAAAATCATCCCCACTGTTTTTTACACCAATTTCTTACACTGGTTACAGCCTATGTTTATCTTAACTTAGATTAGTAGGCTGTAAGAAGTCGGATTTTATAGCATAAAATTACATGAATTTCACAGAATTAGCTGAACATTTTCAAGCCCCAAATAATAAACAGATAAAGCCTATCGACACACATCACAGGTTCCCTAATTAATGAGACATGAGATGGATACATGTACGAGAAGAAGTTTGCTCGTTAGCTAAGTTTTGTGTTGTAAATGGACACATTCCTTAAGAAATCTTTGGATTTTACAAGTTAATAATGGCAACAATGTATCTCATATGCATTCGTATATAGGCTATTTTTCAAAACTCATTATCATTATAGTATATTCTGAGAATTCAAACTTAAATTTCACTGTATCATCCACAACTTAATGACCTGAACCTAGTTTCAAGGAAACTACACGTCTTTATTTTAACCAGTTATGTCTCATCTTGCTTACAGATACAAACACAAGCATGGATCCTCGAAACAGGAGAGAGGGAGGGTGGTCGATTGCTCCAGCTCTTCTTTACAGTAACGTTAGCTCAGATATGGCTCCAAACTCCTCAAGGGGCCAACAGCCGGCAGTCCATTTTGCAGTCGGCTGCTCAGAGAAAGCTGTGGAGCTCATGTAGTTTATAGTGAACAGCCACTGGCAGGCATCCAGAGGAGGAAGTCAGAGTTATTTATGAAGCGTCACTTGACAAAAGACAGTAAAGCTTCCCATATTCAGCGAATCTGGCTGCTCCGCCATTGACAATGAATCCAATTTGTTGCAGTCAAGACCAAGTAATCTGGTGGACAATGGTTCACATGTAAGTACAATAACCTGCATATTTATTTAATACATTTAGATGAAAATCTCATTAAAATGCAGAGACAATATTGTATTTACACGCATACATGTGCAAATTGTCACACACACACAAGAACGCATGAAGTTCAAGTTACTCATCTCTGGTTGTGGGTAGGATGCGAGACCGTGAATAACTGTTTTAACACACAGCCGGCACAATGTGTGGTCTGTGACATACCATCTAAAGCATACTCTGTCTGTCTGTCTGTGTTTGGGCCTCAGAGTTCCACGTTAGTCTTGATTTGGATTAAATTATTGTGTTTATATAAGTGAAAGCAGCACAGAAATATAACACCATACGTTTTGTTATGTACATCTCAAGTAACGGCTCGCAAACTTTGGGATTAACTTTCGTGAGAGGGACAAGAACACAACTAATGAGAATTTTTTTAATTTACACTTTTAAAAAAGAGTTACAGACACTGGCAGATATCAGCTTATACAGTATGAATGTTAAATAAGCAGATGTGCTCTGTTTTTGAGGTAAGTAAGACGTCTTTAATGGGAGCATTTGGAAGAATATGCTTTTATGACATAATGATAATTGTAATATATATATAATGTTAACAATGAACGTTATTTCTTTTTTTGGTTAGATTTTCCAGAATATTATTTGATTTTTGTTCACAGTGACACCAAAGTGATTATTGGATTTTGTAACATCCCTATATGACTGATAAAAGACGGCAAAGTCATTTTAACAGTCTAACAATTACCTGGAAATTAAGGAATGACTGAAGATAATCTGTAACTCCTTCAAAAAAGGTTTAAGTTACATACTTGTGTTAAGACATTGGCTGATGTAACTGTTTTTTAAATCTCTAATTTATATACTTTTTTTAAAATCAATTTTTCAAAATTTGATTTCATCCCTCCGCCTCACAGACAGTCATAGTCAAAAGCAACGTGTGTGGGTCTGCATATATTCTTGTGTCTTTACACATATTTGTCCCATTGTCATGAATGTTTTGAGGGGGTCAGCACATATTTTCACTTGGACTCAGTGATAAACTGATTAGATTAGACACTTTTTTGCCCAGAACTCATGAAAAAATACTTACTTAGTTACTTAGTAATTTTATATCCAAAAGGTTAAATCTCATATTTAGATATATATCAAAGTAAACTGCAACTTGAATATTTGGCACTGACATCCAATTATGCAAAAATACAACAGCTTCCAAACTTGCAGGCAGCCCGGTGACGAGTGAAACGCTTAATACGAACACTAAACAATATAAGGTAACATACAGTAATTATAATTACCAAAATCATTTTCTATTTTTTTATTATTGGTTAACCCACCAGTATGTGCAAGTGTTTAATGCAAAAACATAATTGTTATTTATCCATGAAGATGTAAATATACAGTTTTATAAATAAGCAAAAAAAAACACATATTATTTTTAATTACAATAACACGTTACATATTCACATTATTGAAACTGGTTTCTCAGAGGAGTTCAGTGTGCCGACTCAAAGTTGTGTATAGAAAACTTGTATTCAGTGTGTTATTTGCGCAACAAAGAGCAACATAATTTTTTGTTTTAAATAAGTTTTTGACAAGTTTCTAAAATATTTTTCTTATTTTGATGACAGGTGGTTTAAATTAATTTTTTTAAACACTGCTTAATTATGATTAAAAGTGTTAAAGGTTATTTAGGCTGGTGACCTTTCTAGGGAATATCCCATTTTGCTCCCAGGGATTTTTTGAAACCTCGATGTAGAAAAGCAAAGCAAAATTAGCAGATAGTTCAAGTTTCAGATGTGTTTTTGTACTCAGCACAGCAACTAATAATATTAGGACTGCTATGGTAATTCTTGACTCTGGCAAAATGGTCAGACATTCTGCAGTAAGTGTTTTACCACAATGAATACTTATGAATACCTGTTTTTTCTTGTAAACAGGTGTGAAGCTAAACACCTGCATACTCACTGTGACGAATCAAATGGGTGAGAGTTCAAACGTCCAGTGTGGAAGACATGTTGCCTTAGTGTCATTTCCAAGATATTACCAAAAGGAAAGAAATAAAGCAGATTAAGAAGCTCTGATTTGATCACATTTGTTTTCTTTTTTTGCCTGGGACTGCCTCTGTGTATAAAAGTCAGAGTTTTAGAAATCATCAGGAGCAGATGGCTGCGACGTAAAACCAAACATCAGAGAGAAAGAGAGAGAGGGAGAGGACCGGGAATGAGAGAATGGGAGCAAAGAGAGGAGCATAAGGGAGCTGAAGTCTTGCATTTCCCGTCAAACTGTGGAGATGAACCACAGATGTTTGTCGACAGAAGATGAGCCGTCTCTAACAGCTGGTCGGGGATCAGATTTGTGTCAGCACACGGACGACCTCCTGCAATGCTATAATGTGCTGGAAACCAGATGCAAAATGACATGTTGGTCGAGGGGAAAAAGGCGAAACAGCTCTCTCTCAGGTCCAAATTTGGAACCAAAATTATTTACTGAAGAGTCAAAAAATATTTTGTTCATATTCTTTAAAGCAATTTTGAAAAAATATACGAAATGTCACGAGAAATAAAAGCAGTTCATATCATGAAGCGCTTGTAAAAGCTCCTATCATTAGCATGCCGCTAAGTGAGGAACAACAACAATACATGGTTACTTTTTAACAGCTAACTCGACTGCTGGTATTGTGACTAGTGTGTGGTGAGGAACCATCAAAGACTGGAACAGTAAAATGGTAAATGGCCTGTATTTGTATAGCGCTTTACTAGTGCCTAAGGACCTGAAAGCGCTTTACACATCCAGTCACCCACCCATTCACACACACACACTGGTGATGGCAAGCTACATTGTAGCCACAGCCACCCTGGGGCACACTGACAGAGGCGAGGCTGCCGGACACTGGCACCACCGGACCCTCTGACCACCACCAGTAGGCAACGGGTCAAGTGTCTTGCCCAAGGACACAACAATCGAGACTGTTGGAGCCGGGGCTCAAACCGGCAACCTTCCGATTACAAGGCGAACGGCCAACTCTTGAGCCACGATCGCCCCACATCGCAGCTGGAGGTCAACCCTACAAAACTGCCAGCCATTTTTAGTTGGCGGATGGGAATTCAGATGTCCTATGTGTGTTTTGCTCCGCGTCGCCGCAGGAATTCACAAATCCAGACTTCAAAAATGTGATGCTGCTCTTTCAGGCTGTATTTAAGAGGGGCATTCCAGTTACGCTTTTTTATGGTCCTTTCAAAAAGGGAAAACCAAAAAGAATATAGTTAGGCATGTGAATGTATCCAAATGTGGGTGCAGCAGCAGCTGCGGAAATTAGTAGCTAA
Source organism: Simochromis diagramma (assembly GCF_900408965.1). Classification (NCBI taxonomy): domain Eukaryota; kingdom Metazoa; phylum Chordata; class Actinopteri; order Cichliformes; family Cichlidae; genus Simochromis; species Simochromis diagramma. Next base: position 9,716,179 of record NW_024387209.1, on the reverse strand, counting down.
GATAACAGTAAAATAATTGTAAATCAGAGTAAAAATACAAGAAAAAAAACTTTCGATTCAAAAATAAAGTAAAATCAGTGACCAATGTAAGGGGCATTTTGGAGTATTTTTTCCTCTCTTCCAGTCCAGTTACCTGCTCTTTATACTCCAGGCCACGTTCATCACACACAACACAAGTCACACAACTGCATAGAGCTCTTTATTCTACCCACACAGTGCTTTATCCATCCCACAGCCTTAGAAACTGGTGTTATTCAACACCAGTTTCTAAGGCTGTATTTTGGCAATTAGACATGTAGACTGCAGGAGCCATGAACTGCATGTTCCACCTTCTGTGTTACTCTAGGAAGAAGATATAACAAAATAGAGGATATGAAACTGTCACCTGTGCTAGTAATTTTCCAAACTGGTCTTAAGCAATAGTTCTCATTACTTTCTGGAAGTCTTTTGAAGTTTTAGTTTGGACTTTCCTCTGCAAATGAGTGAAAAAACAGACAAAGTGTTTTCTTTGTTAATCCACTGACTGAATCGTTCAAATAAATAAGACAAGTAACTCAGGGGATGAACCAGTGTTATGTATATACATAATAATTCTGTCTTTAGGCACCTTGTCACTAACTGCCAGTTACAACAACACATTATTTGTCCGATGTCTTTAGTTGAATCTAATAAAATTGCCAAAGATAACACAGTGTGACAGGCATAAATTAGTATTTTGGCACAACGTGATTCCCAAAGAGTTAAAAACTTGGCACACCTCCGCAAGAAGTGGCAGCTTAAAAACTATCTACAGCAGTATCTGCACATCATGTTCTTAAGAAATAAGAAAAAAAAATAATGATCAGGCCCTTCAGTCGATCCATTGACTGTTCACTGAAGCCTCATGAGAAATGTTCTCAGTGAACGGGTGAAGAATCCATTCTTTACCCTTTGAAGCCTAAAGCATGAACTAATTGCCAGAAATTTCAGTTTTTGAAAGTGAAGTTTTTGTTGAACTATACAAAATCCATTAAATATTAATTTGCACATATGAGTTTTAATTCATATTTATTTATATTAATTGCTACGTCTATAATTATTTTATTATTATTATGTTGAATAAATATGTTTGAATGAAAGAGATGTCAGAAGAAAGGTACAACAGTGAGTGGCTGTTTACAATCATCTGTTATGCTTGTGGCTGTATTTTCAGCCAGTGATGTTGTCAAAACTGATGGAATTATGAATTCAGAAAAATACCATCAGATTTGACCCACTATGTAACGCCATCTGACCTACATCAGCTTCATTTTTCAGAAGCAACAATGATCCCAAAGCACTGCCAGTGCAGTAAAGCACATGTGGACAGACACTGGAACACCATCAGTCATGGATTGGCCTCCCCGTAGTGCGTACCTCAACATTATTGTGTGAGATCGTCTTGACAGAAAGGAACAAAAGGTAGCAAACATCCAAACACGAGTTTGTAATGTGCCTGAAGAAGCCTGGAGAACTACTACTGAAGATTACTTCATGAAATTTGAAGACACTTCAGGCTATTTTGAAGAATGAAGGGAATCATACCAAATATTGACTTGCAGAGTTGCACAAAGTATTTTTGTCTTATATGCTGTATTTCCATGTATGCTTGCACAGTTGTTTGAACAAATCACTGCAGCCATTTCTCATTTTCCTGGCAGAAAATAAAGAGGGGGAGGATGGCTCAAGACTTTTGCACATGAGTATAATACTGAAATACTGTATATGCAATATTTTAATACCATGGCTAGATGAATTGTGGAGGAGTAGTTACTAAAGTGAAATACAGTTTAAAAAAAAAAAAAAATTAAAAAAAGCTCAGAACACACTTTAATCAACTGTGCTAATATAGATTTTTCCTTTTCTGGGACTTTCTCACCATTATATTTGCATGGAGAGCCAGAGGTGAAACAGCAGCAGCATGACACACACACACACACACACGCACACACACACACACACACACACACACACACACACACACACACACACACACACACACACACACACACACACACACACACACACACAGCATAGCAAAGCTGTATGATAAACATCAAGACAGAAATTAAAAAGACAAGCTGAGGGAGAGACGGGTTGCAAAGTGGCTTGCAGATGTGTAACACCTGTGGGAAGGATAAAACAATTAAAATTTAAATCTTTAACTCTTCATAGTGTAGTGGTTTACACTTTCACCTAACACACAAACAGTCCATGATTCCGTTCTTGTAGAAGACACCAGCCATCTGGGGCCACAAAGGGCATCCAATGTTAGAAAATCTACTAAATCAAGCATGCAGAGTTACCTGCTGTGGTGATCCTTTGTGAATCGGGGAGCAGCTGAAAGAAGCATCCTCTTTTATATGAGAATTGTGTAGATGCATATCAGCTGAGCCAGCCATAAGGTTGTAAAGAAACTTTGAAGGAAGGCTCTGTTTGATGAATCAAATAAACTCTTTGACAGTTGAAATGTGACCAAGAGTTTGATACAGTTTTCTGTTTGCTTTTAGGCTAACAAGTCAGAAATGTGTCAGACCTACTCAAATCTCTTTTGTCGATGTTCATTAACAGACATTTCTGCATTGCACAAAAAGAAGCATAGGTCTATTTAATAACAGTTAAAAGAACCTCATCTCATTTACGGGAGTCAATCCCAGCCTCCTGCTTTCAGTGAGGCTGGGATTGACTCCTGTAAATGCTGGGATAATTTCCACCTTTGCTTTTCCTGCTAGGTTAAGTAAAAAAAAATACAGTGGATTTAAAATGACAATAATGTCGTCTAAAATACAGTACAGTACATGTAAAGGTAGCAAAAATTGGATGGACAATATGGTGGATTCAATTGTCAGGAGATGGCGATTATATTACCTTTTTGTTACACTGTAAATAGAAAGTGGTAGAGAAAAAAAGTCTGACATTTTTCTGGTGTTTTTCAGGTAGACTGTTGAAACTGTATTTTAGGATTTTAAATTATACTAAAATACTTGAGTATTAGGGGCAGTACAGCACTATAAGCTACTTTGCAGCTTCTGTATTTTGTTTTCAGGCATGAAAACTGATGGTGGTCACCTTCAACCACTACATCCAGGTGCTTCTTATACACACATGGATGCTTCTGTTGTGGTTCCTGATGTGACTTTTACTGTCAACTATAGTTATCATTTGGAAGTGGGCGCCATCATGGGAGTCCACCCTGTGTAAATCCTTAACGGGTCAAACAACCTGTATTAGCACAATCTACCTTCCAATGAGAAAACGTAAAGAACCCAAGTGCCGCACTATGACTACTGAATTTATAAAAACTAGCCCCTAAAATAAAGGTTATTTTTGTCTGTAAGCAAGAAACTGGTAATTACATATAAATTATGTCAAAGCTAAAATGATTAAATCTATTGCAGTTTTATACAAAGTCAAAGACTTATGACTTGTGCCAAACATCAATATGCATTTTATATTTTTATTATAGATATATTGTAGATTACATACTTTATAGAGGTGTGGCCAAATCAATTAAAAACATTTTTAAAAAACCACCATATGAATGGTAACAACCAAACCCTATCAAGAGTCAACAAATCCATTCATTTTAATACACTAAAATTCATAGATTTAGTCAATAACATACTTTAAGTTATATACAGAGCACATAATAGTTAATTGCCACTTGGTTTCCAGAAGCTGTTTAAATATTGACATGAATGATCCAATTTTTCTTTCTTTACTTATTACACGTTGATTTTTCTTTCCACCAGCCTACACCCCTTTGGCTTGTCCTTTGAGTCCTTGTGATATAAATTAACCGAATAATGCTAAAAGTGTCAATAATTATTTTAGCTTTTTAGCAAAATTCCCTTCTATTCATTGCGGACTATCTGAAGTGCCACCACTTTTTGAACAATGTGAATAACAGGAAGTGGACATGTTCCCTGCTGGCTCCGGCCACACCTTTAAAAATATCTAATTTAAGTAAGTGTGTTTTCTCTTCAAACCATACTGTACAGTTCACAATCGATCAGCTTATATTTTGTCCCATCTCTCTCCCCTCACCCCCAACTAGTTACCCGCTTCTGTATCTTCCTGTTAAGAGGGAGTTTTTTTGTTCCCACTCTCACCAAGTGCTTGCTCATAGGGGTTCATCTGAATTTTGGGGTTTTCTCTGTATCATATAAATCACCTTGAGGCGACTGTTATGATTTGGTGATATACCAGCGAAATTGACTTGACATCCAATACAGTGAATTGAATTGTATTGGAAAGGGTCAAATGAAAGTAGGCCTACAAATGTGAGTGGGAGTGATAAAGCCGGTGTGGTTGTGGCTGCACGGTAAATTACTGTTTTCTTAGCATAAAGCACGGCATTGACTGCAGCAGTAAGTCTTAGACAGAGGGAGGTGATGAGCTTGTTGACATATGAAGATCAGAAAAGTCACATTCGCAGTGGGTCAAACCAAGAAGCCCTGGAAACGTCACTATCACAAATGAAAAGAGCATGCAAGGCTTTATTTAGGGGAATATTTTAACATTTGTGTTCCTAAGATCTTATCTAAGTTAGAGCTGTATCTGAAGACAGATGTGAAAAGCCACAGTTTGAGCAAAGAAACAGATCTGTGCAGGGAAGCAGCACGCCGGCTTTGATAATAGCGTTCAAAAATGGTATTGATATCACAGCGATATTGAATTTAAAGAGACAAAAAAAAGCAGCTTAGAAACACTTTACAGGAATTCACTTTTTGTCTTTTCACACACACACACACACACACACACACACACACACACACACACACACACACACACACACACACACACGCCAATATGAGCACACTCACAATAAATAACAGTACATACACAACCTCTGTTTCCCATTTTCTCTTTAATCAATCAACTATTATCTCTGCAAACCTTGCAAACCTTTTAGACTGCTCACTGGGAAAAGCCGGCTGATTGTTTTTCCTTTAAGTAATATTATTGCTGCACATACAGCCACAGGTCGATGCAGAGCTCATTATGGCTATGGACTGATAATAATTAACCGCTAATGTGTGTAGAAACAGGCCCTGATGGGCTTACGGTAAAGCGGGGCACCCCTTGAGGAAACTAACGCAGCAGCTCGCTTTGACTGTTTTTTATTTGGCTCGCTCGCTTCACAAAGAAACCAAAATAGGCCCCGCAGACTCCAAATGGGATTAAACAGATGAATTAAGCAAGAAGATAATTGGAGGTGAGACTGCTGTGAGTTCTACCTTGCATGCTGTCAGCTGAGATGACTACAACAATAGTGATTAAATCCAAATGGCTCATTTTTAATTAATTAATCACATACTAATGCTTTAGACAGCAGTTTTAATCCATCAGTATAAACAAATGTTAAGCTGCCAGTCAATTCGTGAGTCATTAAAATACGCTGCAACTCCTTTTCTGTTCAGATCGACAGCAGGTCTGATCTGAAAACTTTCCAAGTAGCCTGCAAAAGAGTATGCAGTGTAAGTGGGAATTAGTCCAATCGCCTTTTAATGATTTTCCAGAAGGCCAAAGGTCAAACTATTCATTACAGAGCAGCAATAATATAGGAATTAGTTAAGCCCTACTGTTTTGATCATTGGGATTGGTTTGATAGGTTCGTAAATGGTTCACAATATCAGTTTGGTCCGTCTGTATGGTTAAACATAGACTATAGGTCTAAAATGTGAAGTTAATGCAAAAGTACCAAATGCTCCATTCTATCAAACGCACAGCAGGGGGCGAATCTTCTAGTTGCAAGAAGCAGTCAGATAGTGTAAAAAATCGAGGGATACTGACTCTAATGCTCGCTCGATTTATGATCTCAGTAAGCATTTCTAAGACAAGTGTCTGGTCCCAATCAGTAGTTTTAGGTATTATCAAACACATTACAATGTTAATTTTATAAATTATGACTGCACTGTAAGTAAAACAGACAGTAAAGCAGCTTGTGCTTTAGGGCATGGCAACCTCCATTGGGCAAGTCGCTACCTAATGAGCGTGCCCAAGCTCAAGCCAAGGCTTGAAAGTGGGAATTCACAAACCAATGGGTGATGTCACAGTGGCTACATCCTTTTATTTACATGATTATTATTTATTCATTGACCAGGAAGCATTGATGCCAATAATCTCTCTTTTTTAAGTGTAAAACTGGCTCCATAAATTTGAGTGAGAACTTGGCATAGCAGCTGGAAGTGGGAAATAGAGTTAGCTTCTACAAAATATGAGAAAAAGTAAATGCTGTATTTACATGGTTTGATAACATTGGCCTGGATGCAAAACTCAGTAGTGATTGGAGGACTACGTGCACTTGCTGCTGCCTTCGTGTTACAGCTCCACCTGCTATAACTTTTCAGTGGCTGACATAAATAATTCTTTTTCACGTTACATGTCAGACACGGTCATAATTAATCTGTAAAGACCGAGTGATTCAGTAACTATAAGAGATGTGTCCAAGAAAGGGCTACAGACCGCAATCTATACAGCTCAGACAAATTATTTATACAGCCTCTAATTAACTATTGTACATACAGGCCTCTGACATGAGTGCATAACTGCAGTGTAGGAGGGAGGAAAGTTAAGTAAGACTACACAAGTGTGCCCACATTTAAACGGACTAAGTAGAGAAGAACCAAAAACTGAAACGAGAGGCAGTTGGTGAAAAACAACAAAAAGTCGATTCCCTCTTGGGAGAAGTCTGGGAAGCCAGATGTTCATGAGCCTCACGCTCACTGGAGTGCACGTCTGAGTACCAGTGCCTCAGTGTGTGTTTGTCTGTGTCTGTGTGTGTGTGTGTTAGACAGAGAAGGAGAGGCGTTTCCTGATGTCCCGGCCAGATGTTGCTGATCCCTGCCACTCCACAGAGGCGAGTTTACAGCCAGCTTTACAGAATTAGGAGAGACGACTGGGACAAGTAAAGTCAGGCTCATTGGGCAAATTTGGTTAGCTATTAAAGGGAAATGTTTCCTTCTTTTCATAATATGGTATTTCAATTGAACTTATTATGCAACTTAAAAGTTCTCAGAAAGATATGAGCTCTTTGTAGCAAACACAGGACTCCAGCAAAGCCTCTAGTTTCTTCTACTGTATACTCAGGCTGTTATACAAAGCAGTGTCAGTATGCAGTAAGTACGGGTTGCATTACAGTATTATTTTATAATGCAGAGTACCAATCTGTGATATGTCTGTGTTGCAGTGTGATGTTCTAGTGAGCCAGCTGTGTTGTGTAAAACGCAGTATTTTACTTCTGGTCCATAGTTGGACATAAGTCAGTATATCTTATGTGTATCTTCCTACTTTGTTCTCTACTATTTCACGAAATGTAAAACAATAAAGTTCTGAAGGCTTGGATGAAAGATCATTGCATCCCTCACATCTGTGTGAAATATGAAACTGTAGCCACCCAAGCTTAGTTTTACAGTGAAAACAGCAAACCCGTGGCAACAGACAAGATCCAACATGTTGATTAAACAGTTTAAGAGTTTTAGAGGTATTTTGTTACCTTCAGACAGGTTTCCACTGGTTTCTGATCTGAACCCGTTTCCAGGGTAACAAGTTTCTCTAGGCTCAAGTTTCAGACATAAGTGTCAGTTCTACCTTTACAAAATACATGAGCTCTTCCGTCAGTAAATATTCTCTGTTCCCTCCCATAAAACAAAACAAAAAATTCCTTGTTTATGCATTGGTGTATTCATACTGCATATTTCAGTGATTCGATGAGTAAATGCTTTGTGCTTACATGTAAATACCAAAAGAAAGATTTGTTGCCAAACGAGAAGCTGCAGACTGCCCCCTGGTGGACAAAATATGCAAATCCAACACTCGTAACATTATTGAAGGGTGTTTCTCTTATCTCTTAAAATGCTGATATTTATATTTAAGAAAATAGCTAATATTACCAATATATGCCAATATATTGGTAATATTAGCTATTTGTTGAAATGGGCATATAATTGAAATGGCGACCACAATTTACCAAATACATTTTAAAGTGCATCAGCTATCTGACAAATAAAATAAATCAGAAAAGGTATAAATAAATAAATAAATAAATAAATAAATACATGCATAAAACTGTAATTTCAAGACCAACTAAACAACCAGTTCTGATTGGATCAACGTCCATCATAAATAAATAAAATGGGAAATAAATAAAAAATCTTTACATGCGCATTGTGGTTCATGGCTGCTGTTTTTGTTCCCTGTGTGGTAAGACATACATCAGTCAGCCTGTCTGTGGAAAATGCGCATCTGTGTTGTGAGGCCTGAGAGGACAGAGTGTGTGTGAAATTGTGCGATTGTGTGCGTAGTGGCAGTGGATCTTTGCATGTCAGTCTTCAGCGTAAGTGTGTTTTTCTTCCACTATGTCCACACTTGCATCTGTCTTCACCCTCATATATGTGCGTGCACACGTGTGTACTTCTCCATGTGTGTGTTCAGTGCTGGCCGGGGATCCATCTGTGTCAGGTTAACCCACTGGGAGTTTCTCCCAGCAGGTAGTCCTTTAGGGCCTAAATCATTTGCACGGCCAGAAGCGTGAAATCCTTCCAGGCCTGGACAGATGTCTCCCTGTTCAGCCTGGCTCAGGCTTCAGCGACCCCACGGACCTGTGAAGACCCTTGGAGCAGAATCTGGCTCCCAAAACGTGGACCAGACCATGGCCAGGCCACACTGAATGACCTCTTAGCCAGAAGACCCCCCCAAAACCCTATAATTTCCAAAATCAAATAGATAATAATAATATACATTTCTTTAAATAAATCTAGTGCAAATACTGTTTTCTGCTGAATTAAAAACCAACAGACTGCAAACCAACTGCTATCACAAGGATTGCTTACTAGACAAGCTGACAAGATGCCAAGGCCAGGTCAGCCAGAGGCTAAACCGCCCTGTGTTTGTGAGTGTCACAAAGCAGTGAGAGACCGAGAGACGGAGCAGTGCCCTGAGTGACCTGCACGCCATCTGCACACACCTTGATCTTTCACACATCAGAAGATCCAGGGACTAAATATCGGACATATGAAGTACTTCTTACATAACATCAAAGGGCGTGTAGTACCAGTCAGTTACAACATCATGCTGAATCATTGTTTTGAGGACTCCAAACATGTGTCAGCACGGCAGAAAGATTGGCCCACTGGCCACAACTCACATGGATTTCTTCAGGTTCTCAAAGGCCTTTGTTGCTGTCCAGGTCCCAGAGGATCCTGGGAATAGTGGGAGAGTTCAATTTGTTTTTGTTTTTGTTGTTTTAATATAGTTTTGCCCCATTGTGCTTTTTGAGAAGAAAAGCTGGCGACATGCATTGTACTTACAGTCTTTTCATGTCTGTTTTTTTTTTTCTTTTTTAACGTGGTCCGGCTGCTATTATTCTCAGTTTATTTCTATTTTGTTGCTGAATATTGATTCTTGGATTTTTGTTGTTATCCTCAGATGTGTTTTTGTGAACTTCCTTTTTCACATGCCTCCTGTGTTCTCCTCTCCTCTGTGAGTTTACCCCATTGTCCCTCTTTTACTTTTATTTTGAAAGTTAGATTCTTCCTGCCTTTGTACTTTTCCTGCCCTCATTAGTGTCTCATTTAATTATTCCTCATTTCTGTGTTTATCTAGTCTGTCTTTGCCCTCAGCCTTTGTTAAGTCTTGCTAGCATTTTATACTTTGAGATTTAGCTCTGTTTCCTGTTTTTTAAAATTTCTGTGTTTATTTACGTGATATTGTCCAAGCTTCATGGTGGCATTTATCAAAGGTTGTAAACAAAAGAACATCAAAGTGTTTTGTATTGCAAGGTAAGACCCTACATTCATATTAAAATAAATATAAATAATTCATATAACAGGCTCATGAAGTAATCTAACCCTCAAAGACTAGAGGAACTGTCGATGTTAGTTTAAGGTGCTTCACATGCAAGCCTATCCAATGCAGAGAAAACCTAAATGTAAGCTACACTAAGGAATATTTTCATACTAACAGTGAATCATATTAATATGTATAGTGTGAAAGCAGATGCACCAAATAACAAGGGTTCCCCACATTCCCATAGTACCTTCTAATGTCTTTTAGCCTGTTGTTTTGGCTCAGCTTAATTTCAGCACAAGCAAACTTTTCCATTAAAAACACTTTAAAGACTGTTCACTACCTATTCATTGCCAAATGACACAACATTAGCAACTAGCTGGTGAATGTACCAAAACAATCTGGTGTATGTCTCAGTGGCTGGGGAAGAAATCATGGGTGAAAGGATGGTAAATGTGCTTACATTCACCAAGATGCCACGAACGTTAGAACTGCAGGGTAACGCACAAAAGGATCTTTGCCTGTCGGATTTGTAGGTTAAATGAAAAAATAGGCTGGATCTCCTCCATGCCTGCTTCATGCCCTGGGGGACAGGGCTATGGCCCTCTACACCCTCTAGCACAGCGGTCCCCAACCTTTTTTGCGCCACGGACCGGTTTATGCCCGACAATATTTTCATGGACCGGCCTTTAAGGTGTCGCGGATAAATACAACAAAATAAAACTAGTGCCGGTATCAAAAAAAAAGAAAATTTATTGATAACACACGTGAAAAGACCCAGGAAAACCGAGTAAACGATAAAAACGATAACAAAATAACGCTGAAAACCGATAAAAACCCTGAAAACTATACATTTCACACCTGAGCCTCAACTTTTTTTTTGCTTGTTTTCTCTTCTTTTTCTCTCAATCCAGGAGATTTTTTTAAATGCCCTTTCTCACTGTCCCTCTACTCTTCTGTTTTTCTTTTCCTTCATCTTTCTTTCTCCCTTTCCTATCCCTCAGTCATGTCTGTCCCGTCTGTAACAACTGAAAATAAAATAAAATAAATAATAACAACAAAGGTCAATCAAATGGACCAATATGGCAAGGCCGTGATGATCCATTTGACAAAGTAAATCCATTGGATATCCTTGTTGGTCTTCAGACAACAATTCTGACGGCTAAAGAACCAAATGGGACAGGCAAAAAAAAAGAAAAAAGAAAAAATAGGCTAATGTTTGCCATCATGGATAATGCCGTACTTGCAGATTGTTTTCAGCCCCCGAGAGAGAGCAGTTGATATGCTTCTTCTTTTTGAAATCGGTCAAGTGACCATATTATACCAATGGCCAAATTGCATCAACCTAATTATAAGTGGAAAGCATTATCCTGTGGTGGCCCAACATTAAAACCTCTTCAGCGTCCTCCCGTCCATCAGAGGCCCCCCTGCACCAGCTGATTGAGCTGGTGTTATGATTTTGGCCTAGGTGGTTGAGCCATAGGCCTAATGAGTTCCAGCTGGGACCGTGTGTCTGCATTAAGTCCTCAAGTGGAAAAGTGGCTGTAAAGTCAAACCACCTGGTGAGACCGTGCTGCCAGGGATGTGTGAGGTGGTGGTGGATGAGGCAAATCCTGGAAAACCTTGGTCAAGGATACGATGTCTCAGCAAAACATGGCTTTGTAAGCTTTGTCATTCTTAATTTGATGCTACTTCCATTTTTTGCCCTTAGCAAGAAAAACAAATGGAACACAGTTTATTTATATTCAATAATGCAACTTATCTACTTTAAAAAGAACATGTGCCAACTTAAGAGAACAACCATTTGATGAACATCACGTAACCTTGGCCCAGTTCAACACAAAATCCAGATGAAAAAAGCAAAAGGATCTTCTCAGTCCTCTTAATCTGCATGTGTGACCACTGCAAGTCAATGACAATTGTAATTTAAGCGGCCCGATACTCCAGCCTTGTCACAAGTGTAGCTACAGGCAGGAGGGAGTAATTCTTTTACAAGCAGCATGACAGAAGAGATGGCAACCAACACTAGGATTTCACGTTTGTCCCGGGAGACGTCTCGCCAGCAAATGTGTTTTGTCACAAGCAAGTAGTGCTTGTCACATTCAGAAAATCCCTGTTTAAGCTTGCATTTAAGCAGGAAAGTCTACTTAGAAGGTATTAATTCTCAGAGCAACAGCCTTGAGGACATGTGAGTGCTTCACTCAAGGTGTATGATTTGCTCAAGGACTTGTTGCTCTGGGTGGGACCAGTTATCATTCAGTATCCTCACCCAGTATTCCCAAACACAGGTTCAAACTGGCAACCCTCCAGTCCATCGGATGACCACTGCCAAACAGTGATTATTGAACATTTGCATGATTTTCATGTCCTGGGAATGCTTTCAGAATTAATTCCATATGATTTCCTCAAATGCTTGATAAAATCAGAAACACGGGCTTTGGTCATCTGATATGCATGTAAAACAAACCAAAGTTGAAGTTACTTTAGCTTCAGCTTGTTGTATCTGCTTTTTAACACTACATTTGAAATAAACAGAGAGGCGATAATTCTATATTTTTGGAAATATCTGATTTTTTTTTTCAAACTTATTCCAGAATCATATGTGAGGCCATGTGATGAACAGCTACAGTTTGACTAACTAACTGTCTTGTTTTTTTCACATTAGAAACATGAAATGTAAAATTCTGTCGATACTTACAAGCTAAAAACTGGATAATGGAAAGTAGAAGAACTTTACTGTTCACTTAAATACAAATTGAGCTTGATTTGCACAGGCACAAACACTGTACTGTTCACAAGCAGTAATGTTGTGGTGTTCTCACTGTGTCCATGCCACACTGCATCCATCATAGTTCGTTTCCACCAGCCCACGGCCTTGTCGGGAAACAGTGTGCAACGCAGTGCAGCTGATGAGCTGGCGAGAGATATTTACGAGGATCCTCGTAACCCCACCGAACAGATCCCAGGCAGATGACTCTGACCTGTGGGGCTTTGCTCTTTCTTTCTTTTTCTTTTTTTTCCACCATAGCACTTAACATGTTACCTCCAGCTGTCATTGAGGGGAGCGAGTTTTACTGTGCACAGTAATCTAAAACAAGACAGTTCATCAGTAATAAGCCAGGACTGTTCCAACAAAGTAACTGCAAACTTTATATATATATCTATATTTATATAGATATATATATATATATCAGCACTCGCGTGGCATTTAAAACAATGCAGCTGCAGCAAAACAGCTTTTATTGCTTTCCCTCCACAGTTCACAGCAATGCCTGGCACCCATTGTCTTCATGGAGTTTGCGGCTAAAGCAGAATAAACCCCTATCGGGTATCCCTCCCTGTGTGTTATGTCTGAGACATCGCTGTTGACTCCTGCTGTTGCATGCATGTCATTCATTATTTAAAAGTTAATATTTAGGACACGTTTTAATTTGAACTGAGCAGTAAAACCAGAGACGGAACGAGAGCTTTACCGATGAGCTCGGATTCCAAATGAATGAAAAGCTTTTCTATTGTAAAACAATAAAAAAAAGGCAATTTTTGTCATCATTTTCCAGCAACTACTCAAGCAAGTCATGATGTGAGGGAGGAAATCAGTCCAGCAAGCACTGGAAGAAAAAAAAATGACATGTCAGAGTAAGTTACTGTGAGGAAAGGAAAGAGTGACAGTGAGAAAGAGCCAGTGTGATTTGGTCTTCTGTCATCTGCCTTCTGGATCCCTGTACACAAAACATGTTGCGATTGAAAGAGATGGAGAGAGGGAGAGAGAGACAGAATCCCTCTAATCCATCTGGCATCCTTATGCTGCTGTTTAGGCCCCATGGTGACTTCAGAGATAGAAGATGAGCATGAAAGGGAATTGCAGCGAAGCCCTTTCACTGATTCCAAAAAATCTGCTCCAAATTACTTTGAGAGCAAATATCAACTTAAACAGACGGCCTCTCCCTTTCCCCTCTCTCCGAGTTCACGACTTCCTCCGCAAACAAGGCCAAGAGTGGGATGGGATAAGGACCAACAGCCATTTGAGTCCCCCGCTGATGGATCGAACATGGCACTTATGCTAATTCGCCTGGTTTTCTGGCCAGTAGTGTACGCATTCTTACCCAGCCGAGACTCTGTTTGGAATGTGCAGTTGTGGCAGTAAAGCAAAATGCTTGAAGATGCTGCTGCTGCTGCCTCTTAGGCTCAAACTTCTTCTGCTTGCCATCTTAGCTGAATGGCAAGCAGACTTTGTAGTCAGCCACAGGCAGACAGGCAGTCTCAAAGTGCAAGTACTGCATGTACAAGCAGGAAGTCCAGATAAAAGACACTCATCCTAGAAATTCTGATTTCTCCATAAACAGATTCTGCTTATGAATATGTAGAATCCATCCTCCCAAAAACACGATTGGCCACCCCTGGTGCCGCTCCCCCAACAAAGCCGCAGTCTTAACAGTCCCCAGCACCATTAGACGAGAGCACAACTTTTAGCAGGAATTTAACTGAGTATTTTTACTTTACTGAGGTTTAAGGTACTTGTACTTTATTTAGGTATTCCCATGTTGTACTGCTTCCTGATTTTGCTCCCATATATTTGGATGCAGTTATTTCATTTTGTACTCAATAAAATTTATTTTAAAGCTTTAGTTACTTTTTTAGTATTTAGTTACTTTTTCAGATTAATTGCATTGAGCTACAGAGCAATATATATGTAATCAAACTAACATATATTATTTTATTAAAATTAAACAAATACTAAGGAAATATACATACAAATAAGTACACAATTATTAAATTCAATTTCAGTTCAATATTATTTTTATAGCAGCAACTCACAACAACTGTCACCTCAAGGCGCTTTATATAAACCCAACAATCAGACAACTCCTACAGTTGGTGACAGTGGGAAGGAAAAACTCCCTTTTAACAGGATGAAATTTCCAGCAGGCTCAGTGAGGGGCATATATATGATTCTGAAAAGTGTCATTTAGGAACTATAAATATATGTAATCTGATTATACAACCTGTGCACTATTAAGCTATTTAGTGGGATTATAACTTTAATTGAACTTTTTTCTGCAAAACATTTATTCAACAAAAGGTTATGTTTACCACTTATGACATAATAAACAACCCATTTGGCCCAGTGTTGTTTCTTTATGATGTGACTTGCAGATGCTGTTCACCTGCTGTAGCTAACGTCTTGGGCTTGACACTTTTTCTTTTGTCTTCCATTTGTCCAGTGTCCTCAATTTTGTTTAAAGATACACTGCATGCTATTTTGAGATTTGCCAAGTTTTCAGCTAGCTGCTGTTTAGGAATCTCATTGTTGGGGCAAAAATACAGTTTTTGCCTGTCAAACTGTGTTATGTTTAGCATTTTTTTTCATAGGTTCAGCTAAAGGGAATAAATTATGTGCTTTGGAGCAGGCAGTTAGTAACCAACTGCTTAAGGAAGAAGAAACAAAGAAATGAACAGTGGCTCAAAACTTTTGCACAATACTGCATTATACCATTCAAGCATCATCATTCAGCTGTTTGTACAACAACCCTGAGAGTTCATAACTGAAGAAAATACCAGCAAATAGAAAACATGATGCAAAAGCAGCCGAAACACAGCAGAAATAGAAAAAAACAAACTCTCACAAAAACACAGTGGAAGTGTTTTTGAGAGACAACAATGTGATTGAATTCATAGAGACTGAAATAAGTGAAGGATCACACTGAGACAAAAGAGGTGAAGTTTAATTGCATGATTCAAATAATATTGTAGATGTATGTCTGCTATTAGCCATTTACTGTTAGCTTGTAACTTTCATTGTATCTCCCCAAAAACACTTTATGTTTGTTTTTGTTTGTTTTTCTGAGTGTTTGCAGTATTTGTTCTGTCTGATTCAACTTCAGTTGTGGTTCTTGCTCTGTTTCCCTTGTGTTTTGTGCTATTTGCTAAGTTTGAACTCTCAGGGCCCCTGTAGTTTGGCCTAAAATGTAGAACTTTAAAAACATTTTAATGCTTTATTGACTTTTAATAAGGGCAATGGCTGTTTCATCCCCAGTCCTCTGCACAACAGAGCTGTTGCTTTTGCACTGTGTACTTTGTGTTGATAAGGAACAACGCCCCCCCCCCCCCAGCCAGCTTGGGATCCTCAGTATGGATGTCATAGCACAGGTGAAGAGACTGAAAAGGATGCTGACAGAAGAAGCTGATGTTTGAGAGGCCGAGCGAGAGTCGATTTCAGACCAGCTTTTAATTCTTGGCACGAGCTTCCCAAAATGAAAGGCTGCTTGACAGATGCCAGGTTGGTCTTCTCACTGCTAGATTAGTAAGTAATATTAGTTGGCATGGGCTGTTACAGTTGGTGATGTTTGGATCTCTTAACACACTTGTCACCTAGCTTGCCAAGTCAGCCCATTCCAACAGCGGTTTACCCAGTAGCTACACATCTCAAAGGAAAGACAAAGTATTTGCTTTAGCCCAGCAGTATTACTTGTTTTACTGCATTTTAACAAGAGGATATATATTATAAACTGTGCTGAAGTGGGTGTAGTCTACTCTGCAGTGAGTCTTGCTCTGAAACACTTGACAGAAGCGTGCCCCGCTGTGGTCTTTCTATTATCTAAACACACATCTGCTCTGATTGATATGCTTGAACCGGGCCAATTTCACCTCTCTCTCTCTCTCTCTGCGATGTGATAGCCATTTATTTGTTCAGCTTTAATTGCTGAAGCTCCCATCAGCGAGAGGCGCGGAGGCACAGCTGCAGAGAGGTGACACACTGGCACAGGTTCAGGACTATTCGATACCGTTTTAACGTCTGCTTTCAAATTAGCATGAGATCAAATGGAGAAAAAACGATTCCTCCACCACTGCGCGTGGATGTCGGATACTGTGCGATAAAAGCAATCTACACCTCTCAGCCTTCAAGGTAATTTAAGTGTAATATATATCGTGAACGTGGGTTTCATCTTTTCTGACTCTAACATGGAGCTGCACGCTCTACCCCTCTCTCTCTCAGACACACACCCACGCACACACACGCTCTCGCTGTGTCATATATATGTGGTGAAGGCTTGTCCACATGTCTTATATTCATTCAAGGATTGACAGATAGAATTGCATGCACATGCAATAGTGCTCCTTCAGCTTAATTTAACAGCACTGGAAGGTCAAGGATTTCTTTCAATCAAAAGACTCCTGACAAGACGAACGTCTTTATCCTGGAAAACGCTCTGAAATTATTTGGATTAGAAGCGAAGGAACTACATGAACATCTGGGAGTGAAGTTTTCCTGTGTGCGAAACTTCTTTCTCTCTCTGCAGGCATGAGAAAAAAAAAACAATAAGTGGAATTTGTGTCAGCGCAGCTCGGGAAAATAAGATATCACGTCTTGCTGTCGGCTTGATGTCGGGCTCTCTGAGTCCTATCCTAATGTCTCATCCCGTTGAGGTTGTAGAGAAGGCCGCCACCAGTTGGGGGGTTCAGCCAGAGTTCATGTCTATAACCGCTAACCAGCTCTCACGTCCCCACTTTTCATCAGCGCTATCTCTATTTACCTCTTGCTTCTGTCTCGCCTCTCGCTGTTTGCCTTCTCTGACTTATCATCAACACCGCTTCTCAGTGCTAAGCGACATCTCCTTTAGCGAGCGTTCTCCAACAGAGCCAAGTCACACACACGCACGTGGGACGGCCTTGCCCTGTCTCGGGGTCCCTCAGATCTTCAGTTAGACACTTTGCTTGCATCGTTATCAGATATCTGTCGCCACGCTCTGACTCGTTATGAAACATATGGTTTGGTAATCGTTTTACTCTCCAGTTATCTGCTGATGTGGCGGGACAAAGGTTTTCGTCCTCGGATGAGACTGTGGACACCAGAAAACCACCATAGTAACACAGGAGAAACACCCCCACACAAGTGACTTTTAATCTGGCATGGTCTGTTCAGCTGTTTCGAGCCCACAAGTTATTCGATCCAAACGAGGTTTGCTAACAGCTAAGGGCTTAACAAAATCAATCAGACAAATAGTCAAATCACTGTCAGGAGCGGCACAGCAGCGTTGAAATTCAGTGGCTAAAGGATTTTCCAAACAAAGCGCAACATACAACAGTGTCAAAACCAGCTTACAGACAGAAAAGGTTCACGACATCCTCAAAACCTGCAGCAGTGTCATTATCATCGGACAGAAGTGAGCTTCACTGGCTCATCAACTCATATCAGACTCTTTTCACAACGTTTTACAGCCTACTCCAAAGTAAATAGATGTGGATAGCCAGCAAATTAACAGTTGAGGACTGGCTGCCTACACTCACTACAGTTATGCACTTGAATTTGAAGGGGTAAGAAAATTCTAAAAAATCTAATCTACAGTTCCATAGGATTCACATGAATAAATTAATAAATAAATAATAAATGAATTGTTTTACAGTGGACATTAATGACTCCATGAAATTTCGTGTGAAGTCTCCATTGTGTAAAAACAGCAGATGCACACAAACTTTGCTAGAGTTTACCTGACTCAAACTCTTCAGATATGTAAGATTAAAACTTGGGTATGTAGTAACAGAATATGTTAGACTTTGTATCAAAATGAATAAAACTTCCAGGTTTAAAAAGTACCTTAAACCTGCATTTTTAATGGCAAATATGAATCAACTCCTCTGATTGCAAAAATAAATGTAAGTAAGTAAGTAAAGTAAAATTTTATTTATATAGCACATTTCTAGATAGAAATCACAAAGTGCTTTCTATCTGCTGCTGTATAGAAGTCTGTAGGAATACGATTGCATGGTTTAACCTCCTAAGACCCGAACTCTTCCATGGCATGCATTTTTTTTTTTTGTGTGTCCCGTTTGGATCTTTAGCCATCAGAATTGTTGTCTTAAGGCCAAGAAAGATGCCAAGCGGATTTATTTTACCAAGTGGATCATCATGGCCTTGCCATATTGGTCCATTTGATTGACCTTTATTATAATTATGAATTTATTTTATTTTCAGTTGCTACAAACGGGACAGACATGACTGGGGGATAGGACAGGGAGAGAGAATGAAAGAAAGAGAGGGAGAGAAAGAAAACCAAAGGGGAGAAGAGACGGTGAGAAGGGGGGGAAGAAAGAAAAAAAAAAAAAAAACAAACAAACAAAACACCTGGATCACCTGTATGGAGAAAAAAAACAGCAAACAACAAGGAGTAACATAATAAAAATACAGCACCATCACAATAAACTAGCTAGCAGTAGATAACAGTAGATACTAAATAATAAACGATATTGTGCAGCACGCAAGATAGACAGCGCACAATGTGCTTTGAGGCAGCAGCCAAGAAAGGTGTAGTCCGCGTCTGTGAACACCCGTGTGTACACCTGTGTGGATCAGCATGCTTGTATTCCAAAGGTTTCTCCATGTAACGATCTGCTAGGGAGTGTGGGGAGCCACAGCCCCGTCCTCCAGGGTATGAAGCAGGTATGGAGGAGATCCAGGCCCCAGATATCCAGAGGCATGCATTTTTAATTTCTCTTTGATATTTGGGCCGATGAACATAAAAACAAAGAATTACCAGATTTTTTTTTTTCTTTTACCTTTTTTTTGTTTTTAAGAAAAATAAGAGCCACATGTGAGGATATTCGTTTAAAATTTTGATAGAACAGTAGCAGTATAATTCCCTCGTAAGTGGATATCAGGACCTTGTAGAGCAAAATTGAGTATTTTGGTCTAAATGACCGTCAAACGCTCAAAACCATTTCACTTCCACGTCTAGCTTAACCTCAGTCTGCTGACAAACATTCACATGTCTGTCAACATTTCACCCATGAACAGCAAGTCCTTTAATGAAAACCTATTCTGACCGCTGCCTGACCGATGCCACATACAGACACAGTCTTGTGTATGGTGGTGTGTGTGTGTTTTTTACTTCCCACAAACATGAAACATGCATCACAGATCATACAGTTTAAATGAAAAAGAAGAGAGTAAAGTCATTTTCATTTCCTGCTTCGTGCCCAGATAGATCTGCCATGTTATGTGTCAGATCAGATAACCAGGAAGCCTGTTCTGACATCTGCATTTGGGATAAGCCAAAACGCACTGCTTCTCATGCATTGCCACAGAACAAGGGAGCAGGAGTTGGGATTTCTGTTGTGGGTTAGCATAAGACGCACCATTTATTGTGCTCAGATGCATGCAACGTTTGGTTCACCGCTTAAAGAAATGAGGAAAATGTTTCTTTTAGTCTTACTGGGTCATTTTGGCACAAGTCGAAATTCACATTAACGATGTTAAAATGTGTTTGACACAGTATGAATTAATATAAGTTCATCAAAATCCAGTTAACTGTGAGGACGAGCGCAATTCAACCCAGGTTCCCTTAATTGAAATGCTCTCCCCAAGCTCCCTGATTAATTTATCCTCTGAACGTGATCTAAATTGACCCATCCAGCCGCAAGGTATACAAGTAGCCTCGCTACTGCAGCAGACTGATATGTCATTATAGTCCCACTGTGATCGTGGCCCCAATTTTTCATACAGTGGTATGAGTGCCTATCAGGTGACTCCTGCCAAAGAGAGAGAATATGGAATTATCCCTCATCAGCGGTAAACAAGCATGCCGCCGGGCTCCCCCTCTAGCTTTCAGGGCAGAGCCCTTGAGGAATTTAGCAGCATAAATTGATATGACTTTGACCGTGATACCCCTGACCACTAATCCCCCGCCTCAACTCTCTCATCTGCTTTTCCCCCCCTCACTCCTGGTCTAAATGTTTCTCACTGCCATTCTTGTTGTGTTATTAGGTCATGCAACCAGTGACAATGCCTGAAGTTTTTAGAATTGCATTTTATTTGGTGCAAAATACACTCTGCTCAATTTTATTTTATTTGTTTTACAGAGGCAGAGGTCAGATAGATAGACAGTCTACAATACCTTCAATACTATAGCCTACAACAGCTCAGCTCAGTAATACCCTGTAACTTCAGTGATGGCTGTCATTTCAATGGTTTTACGTTATATTTGACTGTGAAGCTCATGATGCAGCAGATCTGGTTTCTATAAAGACATAGGGTAAGATTACAGCTAAATCAGTCTTGTGGCTTTTCTCTGGGAAAACTTATGAAGTCCTAAAACTCCTCCAGTTAGAAGTGGGCCCAGCAGGGTTGCAGTGGAAGGTTCTCCAAAGAAGCTAGAAGTGAAATATAATACAAGTGTCTCTGATCCTCCAAATAATAAGGCAATGACAGCCTGGAATGATAGCATGATAACTCATAGAAGCTTTTTAAATCCTACACAGGTACATGACCCTGGCTTTGTAAAGAAGTCATTTTCCATGATATACTCTTCACTAATTCATCTGGCACATGCTTTGTTTTTCTGCTCTCTCTCTTGCTAAATACGCTCTTCTTCCTATTCTCCGTGCTTTTGCTAAAAATGATCTGAACTGTTACACACATGGTTTTGGGATCTATAGGTATCCTGCCTGGCTTTCTTTCATCTAATAGAAGTTGTAGATAAAAAAGGATTAAAGCCTAGCACATTTAATGAAATGAAGAAGCAGCAGTGGCACTGTTGGTTTACATAAAATCAATTCTGGGAGTAGCGGGGTGCCAATTGGCTGTTCGTGCAATCAATCTCTAAGTCAGCAGCCGATTTTCATTAGCCTACCGTGGCTCTCTCAGAGTTACTGGGTAAAAGGCAAAAAAATAACATGTTTGCAAAGAACATAGAACAGGAATGAAGTGAGCTGCAGATGTCTGTATATATTTAGTCTATCGGCCAAGGTCCTCCAGTCACTTCACATCAAAGCAGAGAACAGGGAGCCAAAAGTAACAGTTTCACTTCTCCTTGATCAGCATGTGATAGCTGTTTATTGGCTTTAGAAGTCAAGCTGGGGTGAGGATCAATCCACTGTGAGAGAGTGCAAGTCCCACTGAGAACTAGGTGTGATTTTATTAAATCAACATGGAACTGAGTTCTATAACGGGCCGTCAGCTCGCTGAGGGAAACGTCTGAGTGCACACACATTTTGCGTTTGCTGCCAGAGCAGTGTTTAAACTTAATGGAACCATTCTGAAATAATATTTTTAAGTTCCAAAAATCCAAGTAATCAAAATGTCTTTTTTTAAAAAAGCTACTATCTGCAGCTCATAATCCAGTTGACCTCAGTGTTTTGATTAATACACTCCAGAACGTGCTTTGCTATCTGCGACAGCCCTGAAGTGATTTAACTTATCAAAGTAAAAATGCTTTGTTCCCACTGTTGCTCTGTGGAGTTCCCCAAGGCTCCATTCTGGGATTAATTTTTCATCATTAATGTAGCAGTCAACACTTCTTCTATCCTGACAATACATTCATACAAAGTGGGATCATTAGGTTCTAGGGACTGACCCATAAGTCAAAAATGTGAATTGGCTGAGGGCATTTCTCATGCAATGCAACTGCTGTTTGGTTATTGGTGTCTTGTGATCCTTCTTTCTCTCTGGGTGGGCCTGTCCTTGTGCCATTGCTTCCTTGCTGGGTGCCCACCTTGGATGGCATTGGGTCCTCTAGGTGTAGTCACCCTTTACCCTAGCAGCACTTTTACTTATGAGTCTTTGTTTTGCAGGTTCCAGAGCCTCATTTATAGACATCCTTTGTACTTCTTTACCATCCAGGATCTGTCTCTTAGAGCTCTTAGAGATTCAGGTGTTCCTTCCTATGTTTCCAACCTTCTCCTTTACATGGTGCTATCTCTTCAGGTTGTATTCTTGATCTTAGAACTAAGTAACTCCAAGACTACCAATGCAGTGGCATTTGCAAGCTTACAGGTTTTTGTATTGCTGGTATAAAGGACAGTGAACTGGACAGTGAATTCTACAAGGTTCTGCTTAAGTAGAGGGTGGCTCTACTTAAGCAGAACCTTAAGCTCTACTTAAGCAGTGTTCCTGTTGTTTTGGAATCTTCCAATACAATAGGAACACTAGTATTCAAAGTAGCTTTCATCTACTGATGTTAGAGCATTGAAGTGCTAGCTGATTCCTGGACATCGGTCTCTGTTGGCCACGCATAATTATTCCTCTTCTTGGCCCATTCCATCAACTGAGTATTCGCTTTCCTCGCCCGTGTGTGTCTGGTTCCAGCAACCCTCATCAGTATGTCCTGGTCGCCCATCTTCTCACGTGGACATTGTTAATCTGTTAATTGTTAATGGGCAACATCCAAGCCAATATTGGATTAGCTACAACACTCTGTCCTGTTCTGTCAGTTTTCACTTTCTGCTGTCAGAAAATAACTGACAGACTAAATAAAGTTCTTTGGCAAAAATCTGTTGGCTGTTCTCGCTGCAAAATTTAGGACTCCTAAAGGGAGTGTTGCTGACACTGTCGCTATAAATCTGTATTACCAAATGCCTTTAAAAAACTTAGATCAGATGGCATTCTAATATGTTTGCATCATCCCAACAGCAAACAAAGGCTTATACAGTGTGCCAGAGACCTTAATGCAACTCAGAGCTGCTGGTGGATTGAACTTATGGTCATCGGTCAAACCAACAAACCACTCTCGTGATTCAGTTCCCAGACCTGAGGCTTTTTTCACCCTCTTCTAGGAAACAACATGGTGTTAAATGCATTTTACATAAAACGGAAAACGTATAAAATGTTCTCCAATGATCAATAAGATTAAATAAAGAAAACAAATTTAGTTTTAGTTAGATTTCAGAGGACAGAACTATAACTAGAGTCAAGAATATCAATTGGTTTGTTGGCATCTTTTTATTCTGGATGAGTTCTTCTAATGATCACTACTGCTATGCCCTCTGTGTGGTATAGTTATAATACACTGACCTGAAAGTCAGTGGGTTGAACCTGAAAATGTCCTGGAGAGGTCAAGGTTTCCACTGCACTAATGCTCCCATTCATAGTAAACTGTATCATCCTGAAGCAAATAGAAATACACTGGATATATAATCTTGTATAATATTTCCAAGACATATCAAGAGTATCTTGCCATTTTTTCCCTTCTTGGGACCTTCATTAGATTAGTTCAAGATATAACTCATTGTCCACAGACTCATGTGCACATAGAGACTGAATCCTGGAGTACAGCTGGTAACAATCAGCTTGGACCGGGACGTAATGAAGCTTTGACATAAGAGCTAATACTGTGTCTTACCGCAGACAGACAATCCTACCTGGCCCAGACAGAGAACAGCTATTATCTATTCTGGATTTACGATGAACAAGACATAATTTGTTACCGTCTCGTGAAAACACTGCATGCTCAAGAGGTCAGATTTTAAATCTGTTATGTCTGGTAATTAATAACACTGATAAATCACTGTCAAATTACCTGTAACATCTGGGTATGGTGACAAACAAATGAGATCATGGCTAAAATGATCTATGCTAGTGCTTGCTATTTGTCAGTATTAGGACCACGTTTCCCATAAATCCCCTTGTTATTTCCCGGGGGATGAGATGTTGCAGTTTGTTCATTGTATAATCTCTTTTCTAGTGCCAGAAAAACTCAAAGAGATCCAACAAACGTTCGTGCACCCTACAACATTAAGTTCAAAGACAAGAGGGCAGTCCCCTCAGAGGAGATTTCCTTGGATGGGCTCCGATTTAGTATAATCAGAATAAATAATGTGTATGTGTCATGTGTTAAAATAGACTACAAAAGGCTTTTGTTGTTTCTTGCTCAGTTCCCAGGGAGACACAAGTGTTTCCTGTAGGTTTCTTATATAGAGAGACAGATCTCAGAGCAGCCAAGATCCAGTCTGATAAGCCAAGGCTTGTTTGAAAAGCCTATCGATTTTTAATTAGCTGTAACATGACTAATGTTTTAAAGCATGATTAATATCATCAGACTGGGCATACATTTTATATCGATTTTAAGGCTTTAAGTTCATATTTTTAATGTGTTTCTCTAACCTTTACTTTTTGCTAGTTGTCAGATCAAAGGACATCTTTGCAACAAGTTAAAATATGACACTGTTAGCTAGCTAATGCTAACACCTAACTACTAATATCCTCCCGCTGCTTACTGAAAATTGGTTGGTGGTCATTCCTCTTCGACTACATGGCCACCACTGAGGTTAAGAAACTGTCAACATTAAATAGTTTACGCGTTTACTGTACATATGTTCTGCTAACCAAATGTAGTTCACACGCAGCTCTATGAAACCAGAAGTTTTGCTAGTTTTCTGATCAGGAGCAGTCAAGACAGTCCCAAGAGGACTGGCAACTGAAATGAATGTTTTCCACTTATGAATGATGTTTCTTACTTGAAATTGTTTAGAAATGGCCTTCTAACCCTTTCCAGACTGATGGTCAACAACAATTGCTTCTGTAATACTGCTAATGTATTTCTTCCTTGGCACTCTGTTGATACACTCCTGACCTTTCTGCTGCTAAAAGTGGTTCTTGAAGCTGGTGGTTCTTTTCACACGAGTGCTTAGAGTCCTGAGAAAAAATTTTTCCTCAAAACTGTATAAAGTGCTTCATATAGGTAACAGCTTCCTTGGTTGGAAATGATTATTATATATTTAATTTCATACCCACATGGCCAATTGTTGAGTGAAACGGATGAACCAGAATTGGTTTGTAAAAATGGTGCAACTTCAGTGATGTGGAACTGGTTTGGTGTTTGTCCGTCAGATACACAACAAAGCACATTTTTTTGTAGAACATGCAAGTGGGCCGTTGGACTAAGGCGCTTAACTCCTAAACTCCGTCCGCTTCAGGTCCCAAAGTCAAACGAACGCTGCAGCAGCATCACTGAGCATTAAAAACTGTGGCTCAAGAGTTGGGAGTTCGCCTTGTAATCGGCAGGTTGCCGGTTCGAGCCCTGGCTTGGACAGTTTCGATTGTTGTGTCCTTGGGCGAGACACTATACCCGTTGCCAACTGGTGGTGGTCAGAGGGCCCGGTGGCGCCAGTGTCTGGTAGCCTCGCCTCTATCAGTGCGCCCCAGGGTGGCTGTGGCTATACAAATAAAGGCCATTTACCATAAATTCTTTCATGTTTAATAAAACGATCAGCATTGCTGCTTTACCAGGTGTAACTATGAAGTTTAACATCCAGGCATCCATGAAAACAGAATTTATTACATTTAACAGAGTTAGAAGTTAGCAGGAAGTTAGCAGAAGTTAGCTCGCTAGTTTCGCTACATGATCGCTAGCGACACAGCTATGTTAGCATAACATAAACAGTGAAGCTAAAGGTTGAACGCTAACACTTTTCCACTCGATAAAAGTTAACGTGAAGGTTCCTGATGGTTAGAGACAAATGCAATCGCATGGCAGGATGCTGTAAACGGACCAAACTTCAGTCAGGAGAACAACTGAGGTAATCCATCCACAATAGAAGGTTAGTCATTAATATACTGCAACAACATTGGAATAGAGCAGCTGTGATAGAATACAGCATTAACGAATCAATGGTACAGAAGTGGAGGAAGCAAGAAGAATGAGTTGAATAAAGTTTGATCTATTTGACTGCTTTGTTTCGCTTAATGTGCCTTATAATCCCGTGCACCTTGTGGTCCAAAAAATATGTATTTGACTTTTTTATTTGGCACACTGCAGTTTAATGGTGCAAAGCACCTCTTTTTAACTTCAGTGGATATTATACATGGTTATGCTCAGGATATGTCAGCCCATTTCTACTGGAAATGCCTTTTAAACTTTCAGCAAGGAATTTGCATTTGCACTGTTAAAATTTTATATAGCTTTAATGCACATAAAAAAACAGCTTCTTGTTTAAGTGAAAATAAATGGAAGGTGTTTTTTTGCACGTAAAGTTGTGGAGTTGTATTTTGTCTCGCATCAATTATATCGTCAGTTATATCCAGAGATGGGCAGTAACGCGTTACTTGTAACGTGTTACTGTAATCTGATTACTTTTTTCAAGTAACTAGTAAAGTAAGGGATTACTATTGCAAAAACGGTAATTAGATTACCGTTACTTTCCCGTAGGAACGCTGCGTTACTGCGTTACTAAAACCGTGATTTTTTTGCGAGAATGTCTCACGACAGTGACGTAAGCGAGTGCGCCGTTAGTGACAACAGCTGTGTGCAGATCAACAATGGATCACATATCGATTGTGGGAGAGAGTATGAGCGTGCAGCGTTTAAAGCGTGGAAGTACTGACCTTACTTTGAGTTTGATTCCATAAAAAGTGACAAAAACATTAGTGTCCATCGTGCATAGGAAGAAAACTTCTTTTTACAGCGAAAAAAACCCCTAAACTTCCAAGCAAGCACCGAGTGCGCAACGACGTAATGGGAAATTCACAGAGAAACTCGCGGATTCTTCAACTGACCGCGGCACCCCTGCACCAGGGTAAACCTCCGCCTACCTCAGTCCTGCTTTACAGGTGAAAATAGAGCAACAGGACCGCTGAGTCTTTGACTTTATTTATTTTCTGCTGTGTTTTACTTGCATTTATTTGAAAGACTGAGTGTAAACAAAAAATATTTTATTTTATGTGCTGGAATGTGCAGAAAATAGGTTTAAATGTTAAACTAATTTATTCAAGTCAGAGAATGTTGCATATAATTAAATTTTTGCTTGATGCATAAAGTTAAAAGATTAAAACTGATAAAACAAGTTAAAAAAAGAGACTTTTCCATTTGATTACATTTTGTATGATGGATTATGTAGAAAAAGTAGAATTGGGCTGAAAGATCTATCACTTTATCACCTCTTCAGGTTGTAAATCGTGTTTTTAAAAAGTAAGTAACTAAGTAATTAATTACTTTTGAAAATAAGTAATCAGTAAAGTAACGGGATTACTTTTTTGGGGAAGTAATCAGTAATTAGTTACTGATTACTTTTTTCAAGTAACTTGACCAACACTGGTTATATCGTTATCGCAAATTTTCAAATATATATCGTGATAAATATTTTTGGCCATATCACCCTGCTCTAGTGTCAAATCAAACAGAGCAATTAGCACGCTTACTGGTCAAAAACATCTGAGCATGACAGTAATGTGTTAGCCGGTGATTTTTTTCAGTTTTTTTTTCTTTTGTTGTGTTTTTGGAAAATACTGACAAATGTTGGATTGCACATAGTGAGAAAATTATTTTGTTAAACAAAAAATCTAAACGCACAACACTACAAAGAAACGTACATTGTTAGCTAGCATTTGCGTTGCTATCAGCTTCTTCGTCTGGCTAAAAGTAACTCGATGGTCACTGCCCATCTGCTCCATAGCTAAATGTTATCTACTGAGGCTGAGAAACGTACTCAGCTTTTTTGATCATTATCAGTACACCATCTGCGTTTTTGTAGTACTTACAAAACTAATGTGGAAGCACATGAATATCACAGTAGAGGCTTCTGCACAGGGGGACTGAGCTCAGATGTGACCACAAGAATTTTTGACAAATGCATTGTCAATCTACAGCACTTTATCTTACAGTGCAGATGTCTAGTGAGGAGGGATGAGTAGGTATACACATCTAACCAGCAGGGTTTATCATACTTAGCAAGGATTACACAGCATTGTCTGTTCTTTGGTATAGCTGCAGCTCTCTAGTGTTAAAACCACATTTCTGCTTGCAGTATATGAAGAAAAATTCAACGCAGGCATTACTCTGAGTATTGTTCCTTTGTCTCCTGTTGTAAATGATGTGATGTATCGCCAGCACAAAAACCCAGGTGTGATCGCTCAGTGGTCTGATGGCTTCTGCTGGGCTTCAGGAAAAGCTTGGGAGTTGAGAAAGATTAATTAGTTAAACTGGGGCAGACATCAGTCTTCTAACAAGTCCCTGTGCCGTCGCCGGGGATGGAGAGGGAGGGAGAGGAGGAGGAGCGAGATGAAGAAGTGTTGCTGAGGCAGAAAACACAGCAGCCGAAGTGAAGACCAGAGCAAAGTGTTTTTCCCTTTCCTGTTTCTTTGTCTGCCAGTAACTGTGCTGGCTTTTAGACTGGGGTGAATAAGTGTGTGGAAGCGACAGAGGAAAGGAAGGGGGGAGGATCCGAAGCTGATCCTTCACTCTTATCTGGACAGTGAGGGCTGTCGGGTCAAGTGTAAAACCTTCCTGGTGCCATGCTAATGATGGGTCCCCCCCTTCCTCTGGGCTACAAGGTCAAGCCTCCCACCACACCCCGCTTTATCAACCATCAGCATAACCCTGCAGCTGTGACAGGATTTAAAAAATAATTTTATTGCTCTGGCCAGGATCCAGTTTGCATTCTTTGGCTATCTCTGCTCTCTGAAAAAACAGTAAAAGAAAAGAAAAATACCACAAAGAAATGTTTGCTGAATCTGCATGTTCTTTTGTCGGTGAGTCACTGTTTTCTCACCCACTCTCACACTTGCTCAATGAAAAAAAAACACAGCTTTGTCTTTTGTTCTCCACTGAGGTAATTAAAGGGTTCAGGGCGTTGCTCGAGGGGACATCAGAAATAAGTGTGATGAAAAGGTAAGCAGACGTTTAGCAGAGGATGTTGACATTAACTGGAACTGGAAGAAGCGATAAGCAGCAAACGGCATTTTTGTTTCCATGTATCACCTCGTAGAGTTTGATCTTTATCTGTTCCAGTTGCAGGTAAACCAGACATGGGCAGAGCTAATGTCAAACCACATTTTATATATCAGGCTTCTTCTGCTTATCCACCAGTTCAGGGTTATGGAAAGGTTGGAGCATATCCCAGCTGTCATGGGGCAAGAGGTAGGGTACATCCTGGGCAGGCTGGCAATTTACTGCAGGGCGAACACAGAGAGACAGACAACCATTCACACTCACATTCATGCCTAAGATCAATTTAGGATCACAATGAAGAACCCCATGTATGTCTATGGCCTCTGTGAGGAGGTCAGGCTACCTGGAAGGAGCTCCCACACACACACAGAAAGGCCCCACACTGGTTTTTTTATATACTTTATATTATTTTTCTTTGCATGTTTTTGACATTTAATTTCAACACTGCATAGTGACTTCATAGTATAGTGGTTTCCCAGTTTGATCCCAGGAGGAGATACAAAGCTCTTTGGGGTTGTGTCAGGAAAGGCATCTGGGAGCAGCTAAAAATAGCTTTAATTTCAATATTAAACAATGTGATAAAAAAGAAATTGGAGCAAATTTTGCTGTATTTTCAGGCCAAAGCCTTATCTTTAGCAAGTAAGAAAAAAGTAATGCCATTCAACCTGGTCAACCTGCTGCAGATCATCTTTTCTCACACTGGGAGACAGCAGGAAATACATGACAAATAACATCTTTAAAATGATTTATAAAACAAACAAACAAAAATTCAACTGTTTATCTACTATGAAGTAGTTCCTATAAGTTTTCCAGTAGGTGGTAGTACCTCGTACCAGGAACTTTTTAGTAACTACTTCCAAACAAACTGTTCAAACCAAAAATGTGACGCCAACCGATTGCATGCCACTGATTGGCCTGGGAATAATATCACTGGATGAGTCATGAGAGCAGCTCCTTCACAAGAATCAAACCCGACAACTATGAAACCCTATGAAATCCAACGTCTACCCTGAGTTTGACAAAAAGCAGCAGGTTTACCATCACCTCTACATCTTCATTGGTTGTGTTGTGTTTGTTTGGCATATAAATGACATCATGGGACTTTCGGCCTTGCTATAACAATCCCACCCTCACTGAAGTGGTACCTCTTGATTTGGACCATATTTACTTGGGTATATGTCACTTGAGCTTCTATTGCTGGGTTGTGATGATATATATTCTACACTGATAAAATAGCTGAAGTATCTATTCTGGATTATTTTCCATTAAATGGTGGCGAGGGGGAGCCGTAGTTGGTATCCCGGTCACTTTGTTCTCCCCGTGCCTGTTTAGGTTTCCGCTGGATTAACACCAACTTCTCGTCACAACCCAAAGCAACAAACGGTGACAAACAGACATGTTGTCCACGGTGTACCCTGACTCTTACAGGAAGAATGATGAAAGTGCAGTGGAGAACTTTAGCACAAAGAAATCTACCTACATCCTTTATAAAATAACCTCATTCCTTAGTCTCTGGTGGAGTATGAGACACAATCTTGGTGAGGCCTTCCTCTCGCACCCATTACTAAAACAAGTATTTTCTACATTAAGCTGCAGAGGAGTTGAGAAGTGACATCTGTTAAGCCTTAGAGCTCAAAGGCCAAAAATAAAGTTACTGGAGCTGGGCCCCCTTTGCTGCATTTACAGAAATCAGCTGGAAGACAAATGGCGAGATTCCTACTCAACAGGATGCCATAAAAGACCCTGCACACATACAACTGTACACACGAGGCTATACTCAGATGCACCTCTGTTGTATATGCAAGCACGTTACACACAGATGTATGTGCACAGCACGGGCAAAAAAGCCTCATTACATGGTTGGATTAAACAAACATTTTGCTGGAGAAAACATCAAGGCATCGATTTTTATCTCTGGCTGGAAAATAGCTGACATAACCTCAAAGGAAGAGCTGATCCTCGATCAGTTCTTTAGACTAAATCTTTTTGCTCTCGGGATATTTAATGGCAATCTTATCTTCGACTATATGACATTGTTTCAGTCACTTCACATTTTCTCTGATTTCTATCATTTTGAATTGTCAGCGAGGGAATCGCTAAGTGTGTATAGCAAGCAGCATCTCCGTGCTCTGACAAAGACAGATTTGCTCTATTCTCCCTCCCTGTCGCATTCCACACAGAGCTTGGGCTTCGTGACTAATCGGCTGCTAAATCATCTGAAATTCAGTGACGTTCGATGCGCTGCCTGCTCATCAGGCTGCTCATACCTCAAGCAGCGGCAGAATAACAAAGCGGTTAGTTAAGTCGCAGAAGGGCTTCCCTGCTGAAATGATACAGAGTCTTTGTCTGAATAGGCGCATCAGATAAATCCCTGCGCAGTCGGAGCGAAACCATCTCAGACGTTGACGAGGACTCAAAGTGAAATCAAAGCCTGATTTCAATATGCAAAGTGATTCAGCAATCCGAGTCTGCCAAGTTAAGCAATCACAGATGAATCTGAGGTTTTGCTTTTAGAGAACATCCTACCTTGCACGCAAACGACTGCCAGGATGTTCTCATTACATTACTACGGCCCTCTTCTACATGTTGCCTTTTCAAATTAATTCTTACAACAATGGGAGGACAACAAAAAGAAAAGGCTGCAACTGGTTTCGCCAGTTTTACATGTCAAAGTCAATCTTACTACTCCTCTTTGGAAAAGTAGTCTGAAGGTGGACCTTTCTAAAGTCTGAGACAATTATTAAAGGCTTGACACATGAGCACTTACTGTAAAATAGCAAACACTTCACAACGAAATCACTTCAGCTAATTTCGATTAACTCTGAACATCAAAGTTACGTTCTTGATCAAAAGTGGCGTGCCTTAACAGTCCTGACCTCTGAGGGAGCAGAGAGCCAAGGGCCCACTGTAGCTTAAATTCTTGCAGCATGAACAGTTTGAAAACAGTTGTGTCTGTGACCCATTTACAATCTTGTACCAACAGCAGCAGCCAAGGGAAAGCTGTTCAAGAAGCTGTAGCTCCAGAAACAGAGGAATTGCTGGATCACTCGGGGTTTCTCCCAATGCAATACCAGGCCTAAGCTGACCTGCTGCAGGCATGTGTAGCAAGGGGAAACCTCCAGTGCACTTTACCTATGTGCCACCTGAGATCAAAGCTCAAAAAGGAGGCAAATCCTTGTAGACTTCCATGTTATAGTCTGCTGTTTAACTGCATTATAACTTAATGTCTTACTGTGTGCAGGAACAACATTAGGAGTAGCTGGGGCTCAGCTGGTAGAACAACAGAATGTAACTAGTCCATTTACCTTACCATGTTACAGACTATCAAAGAATTTGAAGCTTCAGTTTTCGTGGTGAAACTGCTTTTTTATTTAGCCCGTCACTTAGTGCTATTTAGTTGACATGGGCATTACACCCACACAGTTTATAGCTGCAGGCTAGCCAAGCTAGCTAGATGATACATTAGCACGCTGCTAATGTAGCATGCTAATGCAGAAGTTACCCATTTCTGGATTTAAAAACAACACTGGAGTTTGAAAATGAGGAGTCTAAAACCAATGGGTGGCTTCACATTATCTTCTTGTTTTCCTTTGATTTTCTTTGCTTTTCTTTTTTTCCCCTTCTTTTTTGTGGATAAAATGTTAGCTAATCGTAGCATCCCTAATTTTAACAGCTTGAAAAACAAAGAAAAAACAATTAATAAAGAATTAATAACAAGCAATTACAATGAAATAAATGACAATAAAAACTATTTTAAAACTAAGCAGCTAAAAAGGGAAATAAAGATGCAGGAAAATCTTCAAACAGTACTGTTACTTTTACTACTTACTCTTAGCCCACTTATGTCTGGGAAGAAAAACAAAAAACCCAACTAAATAAATTGCAAATACATCTTTAATTGCATTGTAAAGTTTTTTTTAAATACCAGATGTAGCAAATATAGTGCAAAACTCATAAATGCAAATTAATATTTAATTTTTTTTTTTTTCATTTATCATAAGGTTCATTAAATATTCCTTTTTCTTTTTAAGTTTTCTGGCAATGATTTCATGACTCAGACTTCAAAGGGTTAAGCGCACCATAAGACGATGTCATCATCCACTGTGATCACTGCAGACAAACACAACAAAGATGTGCTGTTTGACCTAAACAGGCTTACTGACTGTGTCACCATGGCAATGTTGACTTTGTTGAGATTGGAGATGGCTGGTAGAGGCTGTTACAAAACAAACTACAACAAAAAGAAAAAGGAAAAAAAAAAGATTTACCCTGTAGCAAATAAAACCCATCTCCCTTCAAACACACCGCTATGTTATAAATATTCCCTTTTGCAAATGACTTCATCTTCACATCTGCTGTCTTTCAGGATGGTTTGATGCATGTACACTTCCAGACAAATCCCCTCTAGTCCTGCATTAGGTTGAGGTGCCACGTTTCCAAAAAAAAGACGAAGAAAAAAAAAGAAAAGGGGGGGGGATCTGAATTATAAATAAAAGGTAATGATGCTATTATCATGCTCTCTTGCTATCCTGAGCGCCACTCGTCACCTTTCTATTTGAATAATGATTTATAATCATATTAGTTCTCTCCGGAGCCCTGCTCTGGAAAAGTAAAAAGCTATTATCCAGTTGTCAGCTTCCAGGAGACGCAGAGGGAGATGGAGCGATGATGCTGACACATGCACATACTGTAGCTACACACACTCGTGTGCAGACACACTTGTGCAAGTAGGAGTTCACGCATGCTCAAAATGTGCATATTTGCACTTGTGGGGATGTTTTTCCAATCAGAGTCAACACACATTCTTCCACAAACACACACAAAAAAGCTTTTTTCACAATCAGCAGGTGAAGAAAAACCCGGTTTGCTGTGTTTGTTTGCCCCTGCTGGGTTTGTGTGGTAGGTGCTTGTCAATCACAGAAGAGGATGGGACAATGTCAAGCGTAGAAAGCAGGAACAAATTTTATTTTTGAACAGTGATGCTCAGATGCAGTTTCAAATCTGTGTTTCTGGGAGAGGAACTACTAATAAAACTGATAAATGCACACATGATTGGCCTCTGTAGTTTCCCTCTACTAATACCACTGGGCAAGAGTACAATGCTCTCTGAAAGAGAGCGCTGGCTGGACCAGTGCAACCCAGTATCAACCAGTGATGCAGCGTAGCTTGGTACATTTAATTCAGCACTTTACTGAAGTACAGTTTTAATGTTTTAATTTTTGTACTTTTACTATCCCATATTTGGAATTAAAATATTTTTACGCCACTAACATTTATTTTAAAGCTTTGGTTGTTTGTTATTTTATAGGTTGTAAACATAGATTGTATATAAAAGATGGCTGTAGCCACTGTGACGTCAGTTCTAGTCTCAAAATTTTGAAAACATTTCAAGTCAAACTAGTTTTCTGGAGCTGTCTTGTTGACGGTGGGGTATTAAGTTACTAAGCTTGGTTAGCACACAGTGCTAATTAGTACTAAGTAATGGACTAATAAAATAATAATAAAATATCAGAAATTTGCTTTAACTCAAACTCAAAGCAAAGACTCTGAAACCGAAACCTGGAAAAGTCCAGAACAGAGTGTTGGACTGACCCCCAACCTGGTACAGGTATCATCTAAACAAACAAACAAACAAACAAACAAAACAACCTGCTATACAATCAGCACAGAAAAGCTGCAGACAAATCAGACATCTCAAAATCCTACTGTGATACATGCTGAGACATGCAGTATTTATATAGATATAGATAGTGTGCAGTAGAGAAAATAAGATATAAGGCATCACTGATAAATGCTGCCAGCAGCTCGGCCTAATCCTCTGAAATACATTCAGAGAAAACCTGATGGCTGGGTGATATCAGGTGTGAGCTTGGAAACAGAAATGTGTTCACATTAAGCATTAAAAGCTACATTTGGCTGCAGTGCTGAGAAGGAGGTTTGTCATTAACGCTTTTAATGTTTCAAACTGACATGTCAGATATTCTGCTTGCTCTCACCTGCAGGCATCTGCCTTTTCGTAAAGTGTTGCTGCACATTTATAAAGTTACAGTGTGAACAGCTTTTGGTATTCTATGCTGTGATGTTAAACTGCATTTTTATGATCGCAGCAGGAATGTAGCTAAATGGGGCTGGAACAGATTCCAGCAGACTTGTAAAACTGCAGATGCCATGGTTAACCAAGACCCCTACCTAACCCAACTGCATATCAAGTTGTGTTAATTAGCTATGAAACTGGATAACCAGTAAGGTAACATAGAAGCTTAAAGAGGCTCTAAATGAGGCCACTGAGACATCCTCCTTCTATTGCGATTATGTGTTTTTTGAATAGTCTGAATTACATAACTATAAATAAACCTTAAAAACAAGAGCCAATCAGTGGTTGTGCAGGGATCAATGACGTGACGGGGGTGTGGAAGGCTCCTTGATTGTATCATACAGCTTTACTATCTTTTAAAAAGTCTTGACAGGTATTGCCATAAATTAATACACCAAATATAGAAGAACGGGAGTTTATAGTTACATAAATATGAATAGGTTTGCTTTTATGGGTATTTGTGAACATACCATATGCAGAAAATTCCAATAGATCAAAGAAGCAAATGAATAAAAGAAATGAAATCTGATCATTTAAAGCAAAATGCAGCCCAAGTTGTTATGCATATATTTTTGTTACAACCAAAGTCTGCAAAAAACATCTGTGAATACACAACATGTCAAACCCTGAAGCAACAGCAGCAAAAGACCACACCATCTGCTAAGAATAATAACGTAAGGCTACAGTTGACATCGGCTCACCAAATTGGCAAATAGAAGATTGTAAAAAACATAAAAACATCTGATGAGTCTCAATTTCTGCTTTGTGGCAGGTTCAGAGTTTGTCTGGCAAGACGTATCTATTAAAGTCTATAATGCAGCAGTGAAAAATATGCTGATCACACCATTATATCTTCATTAAAAATGCATCAAATATCGGCCTAATATCAGTACTGACCAACATCGGCCCAATTGCATTTTTAATTTACGTCGTCATTCTGCCCTGTTTATCTGCTGGATCCCATCTGTTATCCCATTCGAAAATATGATAGTAAGAAAAATAGATGTGCTAACTTGATTTTAATGTGATTAGAATTCCAGTCAATTGTAAAGGTGACCAACAGGGGACAGATGGAGGCGGTTTTGTAATTCCACACCACCTGACAGGGATTCCTGTCCACAGGTTGATAAGTTTGCTAAATAGGTAGCATCCATAAAAACGTCAGACTCAGATGGTTTTGGTACTAGAGTGAGGTGAATGATCAGGGACACTGCTGGATGGGACGGAGTGAGATTTCTCTAAAGTCTATTTCAGGGAATGAGATATGAGACAGAGACACACATAAAACCACACATACGCACAACCTCTCCCTCTCTCTCCATCCACCTACCAATCTCCTGCACACACACAAGCTGCTTACAGACATCTAATCTGGTGAGATTTACATTTCGCAGGCCTCGGCGGCTGGGAGTCGTGTTTGCCGAGTGTGATCTTCCATGTCCAGAACGTTATTATCTCTTCGAGGAATTTAATATGGAGCCGGCAATTCAGACAGGTGCTGGCTTCAAAATGCAGAGAAGCTGGTCAAAATGCTTTATACATAAACACCATGTACCATTTGGTGTATTTGGTGCTTCCAGAGCACCAGTCAGCTGTGAACATACTGTCGCTCTGACCTCTCTGCACCTTTCCCGCCTAATTCATCAGGAGTTGTTCGGGGATAATTTCTCAACAGGATCCCGGTGGCCGTTGACACAAAGAGAAGGGCAGCCAGCAGTAATTACACCATGCAAATGTCATTTAGGCCTTTTAATAGAGCCAGTGTTGTATCACTTCAATTGGTTTCGGCCTTTATCACCCAGCACACACGCACATCTGTGGAGCCCAGAGGATGAGAGGAGCCGGGAGTCATCTGTTGTTCATTCATGTGGATATGTCCTCCCTTTGCTTCCTTTTTCATTCTCTCTTCCATGTTTGCTTTTTCCCTTTATTTTCTCCTAATTCACCAAGTCAAATTCTCCCTCTCCTTTTTGTTCGCCCTCTTATCGTTCAAAGACACATATGCATGTCCATTCAAACCTCATGCCTTTTTCTCTCGTTTGCTTTTTCGATCACTTAAAAAACGGAGAAGTCAAAAACAGCCTGGACGTGGGAGAAATTCAACATTCGATCAGGTGTCTTCCCGCTGACAAGACCCGGACTGCATCAGTGGGGACAGGAAAGAAGCTCTCGACAGCATTCCCCTCTTAGTCACGCACTCAGTCCAGCTGAGGAAGAGAATCGCCTCCTTTGTCCTGCTTATCACGTAGCCACGTATTCATAAAACAAAAATATATTCATGTTTAGTAAATGAGATCTGCCTGTTTTTTTAATAAGCTGAAGGGACATCTGATGGATGCATTTCAATACTAAAAACAAGGAAGAATGTGAAGAAAGAATCAGACTATTTATGTTCTATAAAATCCTCAAAATATGACACTCATTCAGAAAACATAGAAGAACTGGAATGTGCAGTTGTGCACTTAATGCAACTCAAAAGTTTAACAAAACCAAATGACAAAAATTGTATTTCTTCGATCACTTCGCTCTTCAACCCTCTGTGGTCTAAGTAGTCGTTGGTGACGACTCCAACACTAATTGGTCTCCCAACTCTTGGAGATGAGGGAACAAAAATACTAATTTTAACTGACTAGTCACATTCTTTTCCCAAAAAAAGTCAACTTGTCCTTGTCCAAAGTAGGGTAGAGTTACCATCACGGAGATTTAAATGTCAGGTTAGCAGAATGAGACATCCAACAGAATCCAGTTCAGGGAGGGGCAGCGAGCTCCACTGGAATAACATGATACTATAAGGTCTTTCATACAGATTGGATCCAGTTGTACTGGCAGCTGAAACTGTGTGTGTGTGGACATCCAGTCTGTGGATTGTTTAACGTGTTTTAGATGCATTACTTTCACTAATTTTATGATGCAAATACTTCTTTGCAGGGCCAGTGATTGGAACGATTGGTGTTAACATCTTTGGGTGTAGGTCAGTATATGGGGAATATCTCTGCTGTTTAATGACCATTTTATTTTGTTAGCAAGCAAAAATGTGGCTTAGAAATTAACAAATGAAATACTTCATATTTGAAGCTTTAACTAACAGAGAGCAAACTATCTTTTGTGGTTAAGATTCTCCTGAGAAATGTGCAAAAGTTAGTGGTGTTAGTAATTCACTGATCAGACGAATAATATTGCAGAAACCTGCCTAATACTGCGTTGGTCCCCCTTTGGCTGCCAAGACAGCCCTGACCCATCGAGGCATGGACTCCACTAGACCATAAACTGGTAATCGGCACCAAGATGTCCTGCAAGTTGTGAGGTGGGGCCTTCACGGATCGACTTGTTTGTCCAGCTCATCTGACAGATCTCAACTGGATTGAGATCAGAGGAATTTGAAGGCCAAGCCAACACCTCAAACTCATTGTTGTACTCTTCAAATCATTCCTGAACTATTTTTGCTTTTTGCCAGGGCGCATCGTCCTGCTGAAGAAGGCCAAGCCCATCAGGGAGGACAGTTTCCTCTACATCAGCGGTCCCCAACCTTTATTGCGCCACGGACCGGTTTATGCCCGACAATATTTTCACGGACCGGCCTTTAAGGTGTCGCGGATAAATACAACAAAATAAAACTAGTACCGGTACCGAAAAAAAGAAGATTTATTCATAACACACGTGAAAAGACCCAGGAAAACTGAGTTAACGATAAAAACGATAACAAAATAACGCTCAAAACCGATAAAAACCCTGAAAACCATACATTTCACACCCGAGCCTCAACTCTCGCGGCCCGGTACCAAACGACTCATGGACCGGTACCGGTCCGAGGCCCGGGGGTTGGGGACCGCTGCTCTACATGTCAAAGTAACATCCAAATGGCAGGACCCAAGGTTTCCCAGCAGAACATGACCCAAAGCATCACACTGCCTCCATCCTGGTGCACGGTGTTCCCCAGTTAAGCAACACACACACCGGGACATCCATGATTCATCAGACCAGGTCACCTTCTGCCATTGCTCCATGCTCCAGTTGTGATCACACAAACATTGTTGGGAATTTCAGTGATGGACAGGGCTCAGCAAGGGCACGCTGACTGGTCTGCAGCTATTCAGCCCCAAATGAAACAAACTGTGATGATTTGTGTATTTTCACACCTTCCTATCAGAACTAGCATTTAATTTTTCAGATTTAAGCTACAGTAGCTTGGCTGTTCGATTGGATCACAGTTCATATTGTCTTTGTGACTGACTGTTCTTCAAATCAGGTACATTTCTCTGAAACATATCTACGGAGGAAAAGAATCAATTCATCTCTGTCTTTTTTTTTGCTAAGAAAGAAAATAAGTCCTGCTGGCACAACTGATCAGCTCTCATCATTCAGAACTTTGCACGTGAGGAAAAGGGCTTTAAATTCAACTATGGATCAAATGAAGAGACACTTGGATAAACCATTGAACTCATAATGGATGAACTTTAAGTAAGTCCAGTGATTTCACTACAGGAAATAATGTAAATTTAAAAAAAAAAAACAACAACTAAAAGGCACTTATCATGCATAATGTGTTTTTTTCCCTTTTCAATTCATATTTTTTCCATATTTCAGATGGTTTGTGCATGTTCCAGAGCGCTCTCATTACACTTTCCAAAGATTCATCCACATTATGTCCATATTAGAGTCTGCAGTTGCCAAGCAGCTACTCTCCATCTACCCATCCGCCGCTGAGTCTCCCCCACCTTAGTGAGTGTGTGGGTGTGTCTTGGGGTGAAGCTTCCACTGAGACAGGTACTGTTGGCCAGCTGGTTAGAACAGGTGTACAGACGGCGTTCCCATCGGACTGAACTGTGCACTTGGCTGTGGACCAGACACTGACGGGTAAAGCCTCTTCCCCCTTCGCTCCCCCTCGTCTTCTTTTTTTCCAGTGTCTGTCTCTCTTAGTTTACCTGTCTCCCTGTATTCACTATTCGCCTGTTCCCATTCTCCTTCCCATTCAGCACTGGAGCGTCTACGTCTTCACGGATACCTTCATCCTCTCCCCAGCGGCCGCTTTTTTGTTTCGGTTGGTCGGCACCAATGGCACACACACAAATAGAAACACAGCCATGCATGACCAGACAAACAGTGTTGAGTGGAGGAGACTGATGGGAGAGTAACTGCGCATGAAGAAAACCTCAGTGCAAGCAGACAGACAAATGAGTGGTCTGAGGTATATTCTGATATATTTTTAGGTCACGGAAAACAAAGAAAATGAAAGTCTGTTGTCTACACTTTAAAAAAAGCAAAAAACAAAGAAGCCCATGGTGCCATGAAAACTAAAGTATGCAGAACCTCTGGTTATTATTATTGTTGCTGTTAGGCACCCCAATCTAAATAATAAAGTTTACATGCAGTCTATTAAGGACAAAAGGAGACATCTAAGTCTTATTTTATATAGATTATATTACAGTAGGTGTCATAGTGTGTAGAGACCATACTCTCTTCCCATTGGCTGACAGACTTGGGCCTGTGACATTATGATCAGCTGAAAGTAAAACAGTGTTAATAAAATTCATTCATGCATGCATTAGACGTGTGTCCGATGAGTAATTACACAATGGGCTTTGTTTCAGCATGCCTCAGTGTAATCCACCACTGCCTGAACTGTAGAGTAGGTGTACACAGAGCCGCTTTAAGCACACGAACCAGTATGTTCCTTTACAGCTGTGCAGAATAAACAAAGACAGCATCCAGTCATCTACTTGGCACATGTTCATCGTAAAACCAAATCAGAGCATCAACTCCTTCAGAGGTCAAATAGTAACCTCATCTTTCGTGCAAGTCTTCCCTAGATGAACTCTCGTTTTCTTTTGAAGCACTTCCTCGGGTCGCGGGATCACAGATGAGGTCATATCCTGTCTTTTCGGATCAGACCTGAGGGACTGACTGCAGATGTTGGGGCTGAGAGGTCGACTTTGTCATGAAAAGAGATAGCGATGGCATCGTCCCCGAACTTTTTTTGATCTTAATTTCTCAGAGTTTTGAACGAGGTTAAATTCTTCTTTGTGCATTTGGTCTTTTCTCATGGGACACATCAACAAAGTGACTAAAATACACAGAGATACCCTTCATATTCAACCATGTAATGAAAATGTCATGTACACTACAGGCTTTTATGGAGAGTTCAGCAGACACATTTTTCTTAATTTGTCCACCTTAAGTTGTGCAAAATTAACGTTGCTTAATCAGTGTTTAAGCTAAAATTACATTATTCTGATTTTAGTTTTCTTTTTTGATATTACATTCTTAAATGCAAGATATTAAATATTAATTAATTTGGATTATTGAAATTAGACTAAAGTCTGGGCCACTGTAATATCTTCATTTTGTTTTATTTTTTAGCTTTTCAGAGGTGGACTAGCTGGTAAGAGTCAGATCATTGTCTTGCTGCATAACGCAAGCGCTCTTGGGCATCAAGTTATGAACTGATGGCCGGACAAGTCGTCCAGGTCCTGAAGCGGCAAAGCAGCCCAGACCATCACACTACCACCACCATGATTGTTGGTATGATGTTCTTTTTATGATAATATATGAAATGGGACACAAACCTTCTAGAAAGTTCAACTTTTGTCTCAACAGTCCACAAAATATTTTCCGAAAACTCTTTGGAACCATTGAGATTTTATTTAGTAAATGTGTGATGAGCCTTGTCATGTTGGGACCCTCTCATGGATGCCATTTTTGCCCAGTTGAATCACGCACTCTGACCTCAACTGAGGCAACTGAGGCCTGCTGTTCTTTAGATACTGTTCCGGTGTCTTGTGATCTTCTGGATGAGTCGTTGCTGCACTCTTGGAGTAATTTTGGCAGGCTGGCCAGTCCTGGGAGGTTCACCACTGCTCCAACTTTTCTCCAGTTGTGGATAATGATGCTCTCCATCGCTCACTGGAGTCCCAAACCCTTACAAATGGCTTTGTAACCCTTTTAAGATGTCAACTCAGGCCTGGGACTGGCTAGTGAAATTGAACTTATAATAATTACTTTTTCACAAAGATTTAGCTAGATTTGGATTTGGTAGGTTTGTAGCGTTTGTCCGTTAATAGATGAGATCATCATTTAAAAACTGCACTTTGAAGTCTTATGGCTTATCTTTGTCTCATTAAATAATGTATTGCATGATCTGAAACATGTAAATCTGACAAATACATAAAAAAATAAGATATTTTTACAGCACTCTACATTGATTGAAATAAATATAACTTTTATACCTTAAAAAATAAAATAAAACAAATATACCATTCTAGTCTTTGCAAAAGCAATTATATTTTATTATTAAAAGTTTCATTTTTTAAAATTTGTTATAATATTTAGAAGTGAAATGAAAAACTAATAAAAACTAAACTGACAGCCCTTGAATGAAATAAATAGACACAGACATAAATCTGTAATTCCTAGTCCAACTCCAGCTCCAACTGCAGCCTCGGCGAGCTCATTATCAACAGCACATCTGCACTTGCTGAAGTCTAAGATGGAGGAACTGGATTACATCCAGCTGAGGAATGATATCTTCTTTGGAGAAGAGCTGAGTGATTTGGACAGCACACAGCAAAATCTCCAGTGTTAAATTAACACTAGAGAGTGTCTATATGGATCCACACCTCTGAGTGTCAAATACAACACTGTTGAGTGTTAAATTAACACTTTTGACAGTGTTATATGTTTAAAAGTAACCTAGTCAGTTTTGAAGATTAACAATGACTAACACTGAGCAGTGCTGATTTCCTAACACTGGAAAATAACTCAAAATGTTAGAAATAGTCCAGTGTTAGAAGATCAGCACTGCTCAGTGTTAGCCATTGTTAATCTTCAAAACTGACTAGGTTACTTTTAAACATATAACACTGTCAAAAGTGTTAATTTAACACTCAACAGTGTTGTATTTGACACTCAGAGGTGTGGACCCATATAGACACTCTCTAGTGTTAATTTAACACTGGAGATTTTGCCGTGCAGTAGGCGATTG
The DNA here is from genome assembly GCF_900408965.1 of Simochromis diagramma. Classification (NCBI taxonomy): domain Eukaryota; kingdom Metazoa; phylum Chordata; class Actinopteri; order Cichliformes; family Cichlidae; genus Simochromis; species Simochromis diagramma. The sequence goes on along the minus strand of NW_024387209.1, from coordinate 9,672,867 downwards.
CCCACTGGTAAATTTATTTGTAAATAAAAAGAATTAAAATTGAAATACTGGATTACACATCAATAGGGAATACATTTCATTACAGTAGATGATTTTTATTATTACACAGTTTTTACCTTACAATGCAAAGTGCATTGAGGAGACTGTTGTTGGCGCTCGGTAAATAAAACTGAATTAGTTGAAAAGTGGGCCTCATTCTCATGTTATCACATGCAACCCATCTATGTCTTTGTACGAAGATCTTTTTATTAAGAATAACTTTTTGCTGTTAGTAGCTCTGATAAGACTCTGTCCTTCTGTATTAGTAGCAGCCAGGTAGTCATTTTTTCTTCATGTTGTCGTCATGTGGCTGCTTTTATTTGTATGTCTCTGTTAGAGTATGTCAGCGGGCCTCCTCAAAGTTGAACGCCGACAATGCGGCTACCGCTAAGATGCAGGACACTGCTTATAATCGCACTCTGGCTATAAGCAGCAACAATACAACAAAGTAATGAATAACCACACATTTTAAAACATGGTCGCAGCCTCTGTAAGGATAATACCTGGCCGGGCTTGGGCAATAATACTGGTGGAACTGCTAATAGAGCATTATGGGAGCCCAGGGACCAATACTGACAGGTGATTTATGTTGCCTGTGACGACTTCGGCCCTCAAACCAAACCCTGATAAAAGAAGAGCTAGATTGGAACAAGCAGGATGATGAATAGACTACACGATCCAGAGACCCGTCTCATTAGAGAGAGGAAAAGAGAGAGACGGAGCTCTGGCCATTTAGCTAATGTAGCGAGTCATTGTATGTGCGTGTGTGTCTGAGAGTGTGTGTGTGCTCACTGAGGGAGCTGAGCAGCGGCAGCTTGTTCTTTCCGCAGCAGTAGCAGATTGGAAATTAATGACACACTAAATATATGGCGAGGCAGCTTGACCCTGCATAATGGCGACATATAGGATTAACCTTGGTTGCCACTTGGGGCCATTGTTAGCCCCGCATGCTGTTACAAGTAAACAGGAGGCTGCCGCTGCAAATAGGTATTTGTGAGCTGCCCTGCTGTTGGATAAAAGAAAAAAAAACATACCGATTTATTTTCTCACTGCTTCAGGGGATAAAGCGATGCATTTAGGATTAAAGGATTCAAAGTTTGCGTTTAATAAATAATCAAAGCCCGGATAGTCGCAGGCAGGAGAAAGCAAAGCATGGTGGATTATAAAAGATGAATTTCAAAAAGAAGTATCTTGGATGCTTAGGTGGATGAGAGGTAAGGAGATTTTTGTGAGTGGAACTTAAAACGCAAGCCAGTTTTCCATTATGTTTTTTCAAGGAAATAATTAGCTGTAAAGTCAGCGATTGATGACTGTTGATTACAGTGCTACAAACGATTATCTTTGCATAGGTTAAACCACCAGAGGGTAAAATCATTTAATGGAGCTTCACTTCAACCAGCTATGCTGAAAAGCTGGTTACATAATGACACATCAACAATAACAAGGCAGTAATAACACATCTCATCATGTAATGGGTTGATTCTGCATAATTACCATTGATCATAGTACATAATGTCGAGCAAAGGTTACATTTAATAAAAGGATGTGGTTATTTGTGCCTCTGAAACATAGTTTATAGTCCAGGCTTTGCTTATACAAGTTATCTACATCAATATATCATATATTTCATAATGCCTGCTGACAACATTGTTTGGCATGCTCCAAAAGAAAAAACAGCTTCCTTGATAACTGCTAGTTTTTACCAGAACCACATCTGTCCACAAGTCTCTCTGCTATGAGCAGGTTACACCGGGTATTTTGGTGTTTATAGCAGGATTGTTAACAAGAGCATTCTCAGCACCCAGTGAATAGAATAGAATAGAATAGCCCTTTTTTGTCATTGTACATATACAATGAAATTATGGGTGCTCTACGTCAACTGTCAAATTAAACAAATAAATAGTAAAGATACCAGGAATAAATTGTCATGGTTCTGGGTCAGTTTGACCCAGTATTTTCAGTTCTCACGTTTTGGTTTGATTTTGTATTTTGGGGTATTTTCTTGATCTATTGTATGATGGTGATGAGTATTATTTAGTAGGTTTTAGCTCATTCTGGTTTAGTTCTGCCCGTGTAAAGTCTGTGTTTCTTTGTCTACGTCTTTGTGAATTGTTTCCTGTTTTATTGTGAAAGGTTGTGCCTCATGTCAGTGTGTTTAGCTTTGCTCCCCATGTCTCGTTAGCCCAGACCCTCCCAGCTGTGTCTCCCTCCTGTTTCTTATTCCCTGATTACTCCCCGGTGTATATAAGCCCTGTGTTTTCCTGTGTTTTCTGTCGTGTCGTACCCTCAACAAGCTGTGTGTTTTGCCTCTGTGGTCCCACGCTTTTGTCTCCTGGCTCCAAGTGTTTGTTAGTAGCTTTGTGTTCTCAGTTTAGGGTGTTATTTTGAGTTATGTTTGGAGTTTTTGTCCCAGCAATAAAGCTGCGCTTTAAGTTTGACTTTTATGTTGAGTCCTGCATTTTGGGTCCCCCACTCCTGCCTGCCTGCCCTCCACACAGCCAACCCTGACATAAATAGTCAACAGAAGAGATTTATAGAGAAAGAGGAACATATACAAAACAAGAAACAGCCACATAGTGGAGAGCAAAGCGCTTGTTCAACAATGTTCTCACAAAAAGCCATGTTGGCTGGCTAATGAACTACCTAAGTTTTGTAGGTCAATTAATTAATAATTTAGCAGTCTACCTTTCAAAATGGACACTTTTCCCTCAAAAATAAAAACAAAACAAAAAAAGAACAGTGGAGGCCCAAAAGCTAAACCTGAGCATTCAAAATGTCATAAAACCAACATGCTAAAACTAAATGCTAAAAACATACTGACGTTTAGCAGGAATCTTAGTTCAAAGTGATAGCATGCTAACATTCAATAATTAGCACCAAAAACAAAGTACAGCAAATCACCGGTGTTATTTACAACCCACTATGTTATTTACAATTCATGGCATACTGCGGGACAGCTGCTCAGGCTTTGTTTGACGGTGTGCCAAGCTAGCTGCTAGGCAGGCACTGTGTTTTACATGGCAATGAAGCACACAGCAGAAAAAATAATAATGGCAATATATCGATTAGGTCTAAAAATATTTCACGGAAACCCACACAGGGTGATCACTAAAGACTAGGTTTGTAAAAAAGTCTGTATAAACCCTTCCAACAGTTGCTGAAATACTGACAGACACTGCTCTCCACCAAGCTACGCCGCTAGCTGGCTAAAAGCAAAGTGAGAAAAGTTGGATTCACAACAAAAGTCAGCTCATTCACATCGGAAAACCTCCCTGGCTGAAGCCTCCTGCTTTTATTGCCATGATGGATTTCCCATTTAGCTTGACCCTATATTCATTAAAAGAGGATTTAAACCTGTTAAAAAGGGAGAAGAGAGGCCCCTTGGGGAGTGTGTTTGCTCTGCCAGGCCCCCTGCCTGAGACACACACTTTCTCCTTCACACACACACACTGGCTGCTCTCCTTGGCCTATAACTCTCTCAGACAGGTCTTGTTAGCCATGGAAGGCCAGGAAGGAGGGTCCAGGTTTTATTAGTGGCAGCAGCTGCACTCCTCTCTGGTTCTATAAAAGGTAATTACTGCTGGTGGTAACAAGCTAATTGATTGCTAATTAGGTGAATCAGTTCTCTAAGTGCTGTCCCATTTATTGACAGATGGTGACGGGGAGTGTGTGAGGCAGTTTAGCCCGTGTATTATTTAGGTGCTTGGAAGAGGGCTATGGTGACGACAGCTCACACCTAAAGGTTGATCTCAGTGTAGTAGAGACTGGACACTACTGGGCGACGTGGAGCAAAAACATGATTGATTCAGCAAAGGCTCATAGTTGGAGAGGAAATGAGAGCTGAATGGGGGCGGCGCACGGTCTGTCGGTGCGCTCTGGGGACCAATGGGTCCCCAGCATACACTTTCATATGGAAATGAGGGGCCAAGCTGACACAGAAGGAGCAAGAGAGAGATGGAGAGTATATGTGAAGGAGAAAGGGGAAGAGCTTCAGCGCATCAGCAGGCATGACAGCAGGAAAACAGAAAGGAGGAGGGGAGCTGCTGAAATGAAGGCAGAAGAGAAACAATAGATGTGGTGGGAAATTCAACAGAACCAGAAACCAGAACTGTAGCTAAATGTAAGAAATAATCCTTTATTTTGAATTGCAACAAGACCAAACAATGCGAACCCCCCCCCCTCCCAACAATTCAGCAGCAAACAAAACACCCACAGAAAGGTATAGATGAGACATTTTAGCAGGTAAGAAAATACACTTTATAAACACATCTCGGGGGATTAACGATGTGGTAAAGGAATTATAGAAGATAAACTTCCAAGCTGTTATAATCCTGTTCAGTATATTCTATATAGTGAAAGAAAGTTTACAAGAATAATCATTTCAAAATAATTTTACATCGTTTCTTTGGCACATGCTCCTTAGTTCTTACGTCACTATTAAATCAATTCTTGCTTCACATTTAACTTATAAGGATAAACACTTTATCTATGACTGACAAAACTGTAAAGTACAACATTTCACTAAACACTCTGTCTCATCATAAATAATTAGTTTACAATTGATCTACAGACAAGAGAGACAAAGGATCTTTTAATGTCCAGAACATAGTGAGGTTTTTGAGTATCAGACCTACAGACTGAAGGCCAAGGACAAAAAAGAGAGTTTTACAAGACAACTGAACTTATTATAAATCTGCTAAGCTGTATACAGCTGGAGGTTTGATACACTGACACTGCTATGAATAAGTCAGTGTTAATTAAATTTCACAACAGAGTTATAATATCAGCATATGGCCTGTTTACTAAATCTTTGCATTAATATGCAGTATTCAAGAGATGCTGTCACCCTGATTTATTTACATGCTTCTTCTGCTAACCTAATAATTCTGCTAATATTGTATAGCATGGCATGATGAAATAGCTTAATCAGTGCCAGCTTTGTAGTTGGTGCAGTTTCTAATTTGTCTTTACTAACAAAAAAAAAACAAAAAAGCGAACTAGCTAAAGTAAAATAGGAATGTTAGGTATTGTTCATGCATACATAATTCAGCTTTTGTGGATATAAATTAGATGTAAGATGAATAATACTGCCATAAGTGGATTTTTAGATGCATAGGGTGAAAACAAGTGCTTTTAGCCCATTGCGATGTGGTTTCCAGGCCAATTGATGGAGTTGCAACACATCTAGCATAATTGAACAGAAATGAGATGTTAATGTTGTGAAGCTGAAATGATAGAATGCTTTTATATGGCGTTATAGGTGCATAAATGCCCAAAAAACAGTTTGTTTTGGCCTGTTGCTAGATGGTTGCTAAGCAACTTGACACCATTATGGATATGGGTAAGAGCCTCTAGGGTCCTGAGGGGTACCTGTGTGCCCCCGGTTTGGTTGCTCAGCTTCTGATGATCTATGAGGAGTTTGTGGGAAAAGAAACAAAGACGCAGATTTAGTGTTATATAGATAATAAGACAAATCTGAAATGTTTCCAGATTCCTCCTTTAAGTCTCTTGTGAGTATTTAGCCTTGTTTCTTTATTTCCTGCTAACAGCCACTTGTTGTCTTCATATTTTGTTATTCAGCATTCTCTCCAGCGCTTCAAAACCACGCATGCTGAGTGTGAATACACCTTGTTTGTAATAATTATTGTTATACCGACAACCTGACAGTCTGTCTACAGGAGCGCCGCTAAACAGCTAAATCTACTTGTCTTCTCTCCTCGGCTTGTTCCTCCCTCTCTGCTCCTACAGGAGGGAAAGACACAGCCGGCGGGGCCTCTAGAGTTTCCTCTCTGATGGCATTTGACATGCCCGTTTTACGCCCGCCTGCTGGTGTGTCACTGTGGGTGGCAAGGCAAGCCACACCAGTTGTTTGGAGATTTACAGCCCTCGGGGTGAAAGGTTTATTAGACCGGACTAGTTAGTGCCCGGCTAAAATAAGGATTCAGTGAAGGCTGGGGGGTCCTCTCCTAGAACTGCAGCCACCTGCCACTAGCGTCCACTAAAACACGCACACTGTACAAGCACCCATCAACAGTAGCATGAACCTTCATAGACGCAAGCTTGTCTGTTTATATGGTTCCCTCCCTTATTGTCTTATTCTCTCTGTCTCTCTTCCTTGACTCAAATCTACTGCAGACTTCCATAATGTCACGTTCGCGGTGACCACAGTCTCGTTTCATGCGTTACACAAGCAGAATTAGAGCTGCAATTAAAGCACTGAAAAACTGAGGCCGGCCATGATTGCAGAGCACCGAAGACAGGGAGTGATGAATGGATCAAAACGTCACATTTACTGTCTAACATTTATGCTAATGATGTTGTGGATTCAATTGAAAATCATCAAAATGGAGGTGCGTGCGTTGCCTTTGAGTGCTCTGTGTAATTTTAAGTCTGCAAACTGCAGAACCTTTTATTTATTTATTTTTGTTAAGTTTCATTGCTTTTGTCAGAGTGAGCACAGGAAAACTAGCTAGCTAGTAGCTAATTTAATAGTAGATCGTACTTTGCTATAAAATACAACTGGAATTATATGAACAAGTATAAAATCATAACCACACAGCATCACCAACAAACACATAGATGCTGGGGTTGCTTTACATGTTTGACCAAATGCCCTTCCTGACACATCCACAACAGGGGTTCAATTCTGCGGCTGGAACTGAACCAGCATCCTTTTTGCTTGTCAAGCAAATATGTTAACCACCACCCCCACAAACACGGATAATGATGTATAAAGAAATTATAAAAATCTGGGTGTATCTGATTTACTGCACTTTGGAGAATCTTACGGAACAATTTGTAACAGTTACTCCATGTAACAGCTCAATGTAATTCAAGTATTTATCAGATGTTCACATTTAATATTATCACTGCTGAGTCAACACACACCACGGCAGCGTTTACACGTCTGTACTCTTTTGTGTTTACCTGGTTCAGAGGGTAATGAGTTGACAAGTCGGTTACCAGGTGACTTTTGTATCATTTGTTTGGGGAAGTAACTTCAAATTCAATTCAATTTTTTCTATATTGAAAAAAATCACAACAGCAATTGCCTCAACACGCTTTACAGTGTAGGTAAAGACCCTACAGTATCAGAGGGAAAACCCCAACCATCAAACAATCCCATTTGAGCACACACTTGACAACAATGGAAAGGAAAAATTCCCAACAGGAAGAAGTCTCTGCTCTTGTTTCATTAAAAATATAACACATTTCTGGGGTTTGAGACCAGTTTTTAGCAAACATGTTGACTGAAAACAACGCCTTTAAGCTGTAAAATGGTTCAACTTACTCGGTTTTAAGACTTTTTCAGATAAAAGTGTTCTAATGACAGAAGAGAGGGTGTACAGCAGCTGACTGGGATCATGCACAGTTTGTGATTGATGGGAATATTCATATGAACTTCATAACATTCATAATAAAAACAACTAATATATGTCAGAGAAAAACTGACCCAGCAGTGTAGATGACCACCTGTGACCACCCCCTAAACACACAGCTATGTGTACAATATCGTAATTTCAAAGAGAAGTCGAAAGACAGAAAAGTGAAGTTTTTGACTTTATTAAGGATATCACAGTGTGGATACTTGTGTGGTGTTAAATCCAGAACCTTTAAGGCATATTCATGAAGTGACCTAACTGAGTCAGTGTCATCTCATCTGCTTATACAAGAGTTTATTTGAAAAAGTATCACTGTGATACAGCCAGGAGACATTAGCTTAGCAAAACATGGCCGTAACTTAAAGGCACAGCGCTTAAAATCTCACCACTACATGTCAGAAGATTGCATATTGCAGTCAAGTGAAATCGGTTTTCTTACCCCTTCCAATTCAAGTGCATAATCCTTGCTACAGTGCCCCCTGCAGGACAAACAACTCTGGCTGCCATTAAACTCTGGTGAGTGTTGGTTGTCAGCCCACTGTTTACCTCAGTGGTCAATATGGGGCCTGTCTAATCAGCTGACACTTATCAGGTGACTGGTTAGTGATTTAAATCAGTAAATATAAGTAACTGAAAAGTACAGTAATCAGTTGATAATATTGGGAATAAATGCATGTTTATGTAATTCATATTTATAAGTACAATATGCTATTTTCTAATAAATAACATTAAAATTTGTTTTTTTTACTCTATATTTAACTTAAGTTAATGCAACACTAGTGAATCCAAGCTAGCTATATCCTTTGTTTGCCGTTCTTGTGCTGTGCTACAACAAATTCTAACTTCACCTTTTACATATCCAGCTGTCATCAACAAAAAAAATTTAAACATTTTAAAATATAAAATTTTAATTCAATTCAATTTAAATAGCACCAAATCATAACAGCAGTTGCCTCAAATGCTTTATATTGTAAGGTAAAGAGCCTACAATAATACAAAGAAAAAGGAGAAAACCCCAACAATAAAAGCGACAGCGGGAAGGAGAACAGGAAGATATTTCCAGTAGAACCAGCCTGAGGGAGGGTTGGGGTGAGGTGAGGGGAGGAAGGCAGGCCTGAAAGCTGAAGGCTCTGCCTACCATTCTACTTTTAGGAACAACAAGTAAGCCTGCAGTGCCAGAGCGAAGTGCTCTAATGGGGTGATACGGTACTGTAAGGCCGTTAATATAAGATGGGGCCTCATTATTCAAGACCTTGTATAATCTAAAATATTTTTTGTTTGAAGTGTGGTGCTGTTGTAAAACAGCAGGATGAAGATTTCAGTCTCTGATTTATTTATTTTCTAACTAATAATTATTTTTAACAGTGTCAGTCATATTATGCATGTTTGTCCATCATTTTTCCAACAGTCACTGAAGGAACCATTGCTACACTTTCTCCATTTCGTTTAATCTTTGTCTTCTGCTCCTACTTCCTGCACCATGTAATAGCAGCTAAAACCCTGGTGATTCCCATCAGCCCTTTGCTGTTCCATCCTCAGACCACCAAAATAGCCTTACTCCCTCCACTTCCATTCTTTCTTCCTTTCCTCTGCCCTTCTTCCAAGACTCTGGAACATCGGTGTCTAGACATGGCGGGTGAAAGGAGACGAACCGTGAGCGCTCGCTCTTCCTTTTGTCCGGCGCCCTCCCCGTCTCCCCTCCGACCTCCAGCTCCTGCCGTCTGCCCTCCATTGTAGGCGAACAATGCAGTGCCACTGGCTCTTCCTAAACATGTTGGGGTATTAAAATGACCCTCAGTATGAGCCACAGGGGTTGGGAGGGAGGGGGCCAGAGTGAGTGCTGTCATACCAACACACACACACACACACACACACACATACACACACTTTGACCTATAGGGGGGCTGTTTCAAACCTATTTGTGTCAGTCAGGAGGAGTTCAAAAGCCAGGAAATATTCTTTCACACACACACACACACACACACACATGCAGAGGAGAGCTAAACTTGGCTGCACACAAAGCGTCAAAGATACGTCAGTCAAAACACATGGCAACCCAGGCTGTTTCTGTGTGTGTGTGTGTGTGTGTGTGTGTGTGTGTGTGTGTGTGTGTGTGTGTGTGTGTGTGTGTGTGTGTCTGGGGTCAAGTTCCTGTGAAAACACAAATCCCACCCAGAGATCCCCACTGTCCCCACCACCACCTACCAACAACCACAGTTCATCCACAGATGGAGTCATATCTCTGTTCCATCGCTGCAGTCAGGACATTTCAATTGTTTTATTATTTTTTTGATAGATATCTGGGCAGGTGTTTGATATTTAGGACGCCGTCTGTACTGTTCAATTTTGGGATTGCTTTGATGCCAATCAGTCCTTAAATCGATTTGATAAGACAAACAATGCAATGGCAAGATCATCATAATTTGACATTTTGAAATCCTAATTTGGTTATGAACAAAATGAAAGACATTTTCTTATAAGGTGATTTTGAATTAGTCTTAACTTATATTAATAAAGCTGTATTCTGGGACTTTTTCTGTAGCTTGCATTTGTGTTTGACTTTTTGATTTTTAAAGTCTTGCAGGACCCTGAATTTAGCTTTTTACGTATCCATCTATTATTAGCTGGTTTCACAGTGGGTCAGGAGTCCATCCCATCTGTGATAGGGCGATAGTAGGTCCAAACAATGCCGACATCGTGTATTATTATGTTTTTGGTAGCATTTGCATGTGTACAAATGTGTCATTCTGTCTCGAGGTCAACATAATGACTTATTGGTTGAAAATTGACCAAAAAAACCCTTATCACAAGTGTGGCATGTGTTGTCCACATATAGAAAGTACTATACAGGCATTTTGAAAAAATCATGTTACATTTAACCGTTCATTCAAGGTCAACACATTTAAAGACTCAAATGATGATAATTGTTGTGCCCCTCTTTAGCCCCTAGTCTCAGCTGTTGCTGATTGATCACACCTAGTCAGGATAAAAGCATACCTAAGGCAAGCTTTCCGAAAGGCTCACTAGTCTTTGCCTTGGTGGTACCAGTTATTTTAGCCAACTTGCTCTGCAATTTAAGATAAAACGTCTTCTCATTGAAATTCTGGTGTTTGTCTCCATATTTATGTTGCGGTTTATGAGCTGGGTTGTAACAATAATAATATAATATGGTATATAGTTGATTAATCGTGTTATTTCTTTGTAATGTACAGCGCAATAACAGGTTGTAAATGTTAAATAATAATTCGAATAAATGTATAACATTCCTGAAAAGGTTTTTTTGTGCTCAAAACCTCTTGTCACTTATTTATATTTATTACAGATTGTACTCTATCCACATAAATAACAAATAATAAAACATAATTATAACCAAAATTATGCCATGTGCAATCTAATACAATACAATACAACTTTATTTATAGAGCACATTTAAAAACCAACGGTATACCAAAGTGCTTCACATAAAAGACAGAAAATAAGACAAAAATATTATAAAAATTAAATATTATTAAATATTATAGGACCATAACAAAGTACCAAGTATGCTAATAGGTCAGTGTCACTAATACACAGGAAAAGCATAAAATGCATATCAAGTAAAACATGTTAAAAGCACAAAGCCAGAAAAGATATGTATAAAAGGTAAAATAGTCTAGGGATTAGATACAGGCATTAAATGGGTTTCAACAGGACAAATAACAAAAACCTGCACTTTGCACTTGTTTTTACTGCACTGCAAAAGTCTTAAAGTACGATTTGAAAGATAAAGAAAAGATCATTAATATAGAAAATTCAGTACTATTAGCTTAAAAGTACACACTGCCCAGAGAGTGATCTGACATGGCGGGGGTTTGTGTTCTTACTATGTGACTTATTATAATTATTTTATTATAAATTCCAATTCTTTTGATTTTTGTATCTAACCTTTAATGCCATGTTATCTTTTCTATTTCCGTTTCTTATAACTTAATGGTCACAAAAATGTGAATCTGCAACGAAATTCGGTTCGACTCACAAACAAATATGGAATGAATAAATGAAAAATTTTGCACTGGTGGTCAGATTTGTTGTTTTTCCATTTACTTGATTTGCCTGCCCTTATTTTCCCAAATGCACAGATCTCCATTCGCACTGTGCAGTGATGTTCTGCACAAAAATGCCTTCACACTTCTCTAATACGTCCCTGTGCTTGTCTGCTTATCATTGTCTAAAGACTACAACGTAGAGCCTCGCATGGAAAGATAATTTATTACTCCCCTCTTGAAGCCGCCTCTGCAGTGACCCAAGCAGACAATAAAGCATCTCCACAATGGAAATGTTAATTTCCTCATTATCAGCCCTCTTAATTATTTGTTGTGACAGATAATTGCATGCAGGACGTTTGATATCAGCAATAACCTTCTGCCTGCGTTGTCAAGGGGGCCTTGTTGCCTCTCCCTCCCCGAGCGTCGGTTTTCTCTGAGACAAAGAGCGAGGAGCGTGCGCACATAACCTTTTCTAAGCTCTGTGCCTCCTCTCCCCTCGCCATAATAGGAATAAATATTATAGATTAATTAATCCGCGCTGATTATAATTTAATCACTTTGCCTCCCGGGGTCACTGTATTAATATCCCACTTAGCTTGTACACACACATACTGTAGGCACACATACACAGCAAAGAATGGCATTATTCCAAACCCTGAGTGATGTGTTTTCTGCCTTTCCCTGACTTATTAATTACCAGTAATGTTGTATTACAAGGCTTTGGGCGTTTTCAGGAAATCTACACACACGCAAAATGCATGCACTCACAATACACGCGTGTGTTTTTGACACACTTTATAGTGTTTATGCTTTTTGTTGAATCATAAAAGGGAATGAGCAAAGAAGTTCAGGTCTCTAACGATTGCTTCAACACCAAATGATAATTTACGGCAGGTATGTCCTGAATACGTATATTTGAATAAACAAACAAGAAAAAAATCACCTTAAATATAATGCTAACTTTATGTTAATTGATGCTTAATTTACTCAAGTAATACAGGATTTTTTATGAAATGGACCCAAAAAAAAGGAAAAAATAAGATGAAAGACTTTAATGTATGAGGGTGGTGAAAGCCCATTCTGAGGCATGAGACAGGTTTCTGACAGTTTTTTTTCTGCTCTTGATTCTGTGTGATGTCAGTAAGAGCAGCCTTTCCTAATATGGTCATCTCAGGAACACAGAAGCCCACCCAGCTGCTTCTGTTGATGAAAGCCAACCAATCACAACAAAGTTGGCTTAAAGGGGGCGGGAAAAGGAGGGGAAATTATCTTTCTTTCAATTATGAATCATACATCCTTTCTGCCTATTGCCACTTTACATGATTTAAAAGGGACAAGAGAGCTAAGACAAAGAAGTAAATATATTTCCCACAATGCAATTCAAAAGCATCTTATGTAACAGCACAGAAACCCTAAGTTTAAAAAAAAAAACTCTCCTCCAGAGACACATAAGAATTTTATGGAGTGCAGTCATCATGACTCTTAAGCTACTCATCAGATGTAAAATTAGTGTGTGTAAAAATTCAAAAAGAAGCGCTAACGTCATCACAGTCGCATGTTTTTCTCATTAAGGAACACAGAAAAGCACAGACCCTTTAATCACACATCAAATCTCTCCTCTGCTCCAACCAAACCTGCATGTAATGCCGACTGATCTTGGATCCATTTCAGCGCCGTGCATTTAGCAAAGCCAGGTGGCCTTGAAGTGATTTTCAATGTAGGAAGAAAAAGCATTTTCATTCCTGCTAACAGAAGCTGCTAGCTAAGCTGCAGCAGGGCAGCTTGCAGTTTTCCTGTCCTACAAACGAGTGCTGAGACAAGCTCGCTGCTAGCCAACACGAGGAAACCCCTCCCCACCCCCATGTTGAAACACCAATTTCATGAGTTGTCAAGTCTAATTTGCTACATACACAAATATGGGGGAAAAGATATTTAGAAAAAGGATCCAAGATGGAAAATAGATATATATTTACACAAAAATCTTCAGTTTAAAAACACAGCGCTGTTGCTTTCTGCCTTGTTTTGAACATTCATAAACTGTAAGTCATGAGATACGTCCACCATCTGCCTCGTAGGGATACGTGTCATCTTTTATCCCCATGACTCCATAGAGCGCAGTCTGCATGCACGAGCCAAAATATTTTGAACTTTTTTTTCTTTGGTGGTAATAACGGCAAAAAGAGAGCATGGAAAGAAAAACATGCTTTCCAAAATAAAACAGCAAAGAAAATGTAAGTAAAGTCATTGAAATCTCTATCTGACTCACTTCTACGTGATCCACCACAGTGAGAATGAAAGTGAACAGAGGCACAGCTGAAGTTAAGTTATAGCAGCGACGCTATAAGCACAAGACCATAACCTTTAACGTGACAATGGCCAGATTTCCATGAAAAGTGGTATTCAATAACAGTAAAAGATGTTTTCACCTCTAAGGACGTCGGAGTTTTTCAAATGTAGACTTTCATCACGTGTTTGTCTTACAGCGCAGAGCATCAGTTCTAAATTAGTTCCTAATTAAGAATGAATTAACCTGAGGGAGTGTTAATACTTGTATACAGGGGTGTCCCAGTCTAGCTGGTTACATTTTAATGCCCTCACTAAAATAACTAAAGGTTAAAATGAGCCTGGTTCTGCTGGAGGGTTCTTCCTGTTAAAAGGGAGTTTTTCTTTCCCACTGTCGCTAAGTGCTTGCTCATATAGGCTCATCTAATCATTAGCTTTCTCTGTATTATTATTGTAGAGAGATATAAACAGTAAAATATAAAATTTTCACCACAATTTCTGTTAATATTTAAAAGCTTTACAGTCGTTACTGTATAGGTTGGTACACAGTGGTACAATCAAATCCATTGTTCAGGTGGTTTTAAAGCAGTGTAGTGCATTATGTAATTACTTATTACAGTTTATTAAATGATTGAAATTACAGTTTAATTGTTAAGGAATGCAATTAGTAGCCCTTTGCTCTTAAATGCATGTAATAATTGTGCAGCTGCTTTAGAGTGTGCACATTTTTGACTCTTTATTTATGTATTTATTTATATTATACTAGGCCCTTATTTTTTTGTCCTATTTAATGTAGTAAATTAGCCAGCAGGCACATCCCCATTCATGCCACAGACTGACAGCAAAGCACACATGTCAAATGTCCATATGAAGTAACTTTAGCCCAGCTACAGGTGCAGCATGCAAGGTGTTTTGCTTCTCTCTCTGGAAACACACACACACACACACACACACACACACACACACACACACACACACACACACACACACACACACACACATTCCTGACACGGTCTAAAGTGATTTTAAACCCCTTACATTCTGCAAATGCCTTCCTTCATTTTTTTTTCCTTTCCCACTGAAGTTCTGCTGGTGTCCATCTTCACACACACACACACACACACACACACACAGGCTGACAGCTTATGCTACCTCCCACATGTGTGACAGGTGTCAGGCCCAGTGGGAGCATTTACAGCCCTTAAACCCTTGACATTTGACCGCTGACCTTCTTTACTCCTTCAACCCTGAGACACCTGCAAAGGCCGGAGTAACTCCTACAGGTGGAAGAAGAACATGATACACAGAGAAAACAACACCACTATGAAGCAGCGAAGCGAGCTTTAGGTTGGTAAGTTTTTAAAATAAAAACCGTTGTAATAAAAATTTTACTTTACCATTAATTACTGCCAGTATTTCTTAAGTCTTAAATAATTGAATTATGAATGAAACTCAAACTGAAAGTTGCGGATACCCAACGTAATTAAAATTAAGTTCACAAACATTACTAAATAAAAGGAGGCTGGTATTTATTTAAGTACTTATTAAGTAATATTCAGTGAAATATGAGGCATTCCAAAGATGTTCTGATTATTATAAGTCATTAGCTGCTGTGTCAGTGTTAGTAAGTGAGCAGGTGATCCCTAAATTATTTTTCGTGTTTGCTTTTCTCTTTTACTTGAGTGAAAAATAAAATAAAAGAGAGAAGACAGTCTTCTGAAATTAACTATTTTTTTAACATAAAGATATCTTTTAATCACCTGAAATCACCTGTTTATGTCAAAAAGAAATAAGCCGGATACAGTTTTAAAATTTTTTACATTAAAAGAGTTTTTTTTATCTTAGTCAAAATGTAATTTAATATTTGGTCTTTTTACGTGTGTGATCATTTAGCCTGTTTCATAATGTGCTGTTAAACACATTATGACATTTTTAGCCTCCATACTAATGAAAGTGTTTTTTTTTTAATTTGCAACCTAAAAAAGAAGTTGCTGGTTTTCATTTTAAAAACTGAGACATTTTTAAATAACTTCTAAAGAAAAAAACTGCACGACTAACTAAGGAAAAAATGTGCATATATATATATATATATATATATAATTTTTTTTGGCAAACTAACTCACACAGTTAAACCTCATTTACACCAAGAATATTATCAGATAGTGATGCAAGATATTTTTTCCACTATTGAATAAATTAATGAATTCAAGACTGAACAATAAGATCAGATAGAAAGGATGTTCATATTTAATTTTGACCTGTCTGTGTCCCCATACTAATTCATGTATTTAAATTAGAAACATATTCCAAATGTGCATCAGACCAATTTTTGTGTTATAAACATACACATATACTAAAGAGAGAGAGACATATTTATCAGTCAGGGGGCCTCTCCATTCTCACTTTTACTTCTCAGTGCAAAACGTGAAGGAAACACAAAAATGCTTGTTAATGGGATTGCACATACAGACCAAGATCGTTATCACCCAATCAAACATGCACATACAGTGCATACAGCACAACCACACAAAGACACTCAGAGTGCCACGTTTTAATGAAAACATCTATATCAAGCAGCTATTCGCCAGATGTAAAGAAGGACAATTACTGTAGTGTTTTCCGTTTGATTGCAAAATGGGGGAAACTTAATTAAAATTCACAATGATTAGCATACGCATTGTGCATATGCTGGAAATTCAGACAGTGCACACACCACTACCACCCAGCCTAACAGCCCCACCCCCATTTCCTCACTCGGGGCTCCCCAGCATGTTGGCTGTGAAGTGAGTTTAAAGAGGATAAACACCCCCTTTTAAACTCTCCCCTCATTTCCTCCATGGCCTCCTTAAGGTAATCTCCACACACACACACACACGCCTAGACGCACATGGCTGGCTGGAAGTTGACCCTTGACCCGGACAGATTTCACGGATTATCCCGTTTTTTTGTCTGAGCATTGCCTTTCTGATCCACTTCTTTTGGCCTCATGTTTAAAAGACACACCCACCTTTTTTTTTCTTTTTCCCTTCATGCTCAAGCTGATAAAGCCTCTCCATGCTTTACCTGGATTCCCAGGCTTTGTAACCAATACCACTGTCTCTCTAAGCCATACAAATACAGGGAGGAGGTTAGTAAAGAGGGAGTCTAAGGGTGGGGGGATTGAGGACTGAGAGGCAGACAGTAAACGATGTAGAGCTGCAGAGAGAGGTGCTGTACATTCACACTTAAGAAACAAGGACTTTTTGGGAGAAAGGGTAAAATGCAACTTTAACACAAATCACAGCTTTCAATTTTTTAAAAAAGTTATTATTGATTTTTTACAGTGCAGATAAAAAAGGAAAGGCTTGGAATATTTTTAGAAAACCCCGAGACCAAAATTAGAAAAGACAGAAGAAATTAAATGAACAGAGATTTAGCAGGCAGGGATTAAGGGTTAAGTTAAAAAAGAAAAAGTTAAACACTGCATCCACCACCAGCACTACCCACCCACGCCTTAGCCTTTGAAGTGATTAGACAGCTTCCAGGGCAGAGGGAAAAGCCATTGACTCACCATATATTCATGCCACTGGTTAAACAGCAGACTTAGGCAGAAGAATAGAGATTAGCTGCACTCTCAGCATCTCATTACATCCTAAAGGAAACCATTCAAGTGGGCTTCAACAGCTGTTTTGCACGATTCACCCCATCTCAGCCAATGAATGAAAGTCACATCAAGCTACTGTCACCAACAGAGAAATAAAAACACTGTGGATGCTTAGTGGCAGCAGCAGCAGGATCGCAGACAAGCAACATCGCACAAGCTGCGAGTGACAAACAGCAGAAATTTGAGTGACAGAAAAGCCAAAAAGAGCTTGTAACCTGTCAATCAAAGAAAAAAACAACAATGTGTCCTTCTCTGACCCTCCCCTCATACTGTGAGTGACATTTTGATTGGACAAGGCACTAAAAATATAACATCTAATAGGGGCTTGTACGCTGTCAGTCACAGGAGCAGAACCCGCTCTTTCACCTTTCATGCCTTCCACTCACACATGCTTCATAATTGTGGGACTGTGGGGAAAACAGGTATTAAGCAAAGGTTTCAATGTTTAATAGATGCCATTAAATGCACCTTTAAAATTCTGTCACACTGTCGACTATATTGTGACAGTCAGAGTTTGGAGGCATCTACTGATCACTAGACAGCTGTCATGCCTTACTGACTCTCATGAGGTCGAAGAGGCTCTTTATTTATTTTTTTACCAGGTTCAGGGTGTGTGATGATGTAAACAGGAGGGACTGCCTTTGCATCAGTTTTCTACATGCATCAGTGTTTGGAAAGTGAGCCAGTCTTTTATAATTTTGTAGCTGTACATTAAAAGGTGACATTCAGCTTCAGTTTAAGGGGCTCAGCTGCAGTATTCTATTAATTGTGTAGGAATTACCGCTATTTTTAGCACATTTGGCCCTGAAAGGTCAAATGTGCTACAACTTCAGAAAACACCAGCAAGTAGAAAGACATTTCTAAAGCACACGAAATACAATGGATGTTGAATAAAACACAAGGGAAATAGAAGAAAATGCCACAAAAGCTCACAAATAAAATGCAAAACACACAAACACATTTTGGTGTTTTTTAGTTCCAGTACATTTGACCTTTCGGGGTCACTGTAGTTCATATCTAACAGTTAATGCAATACTTTTGTTACATCCTTTAATTTAAAGCTGAACGTCAGCACTTTAATCGTATATTGATTTAATGTCAGCTGTGGTGGTAGACAGCTACAAAAGTACAAAAGCGATGTCACTGTCCAAACACTTATCATCTCTGACCTTTCAGGGCCACTGTAAGAATCCCCCATTCAGATGTTCAAAATTAATTGGGCAAACTGACAGAGAATGGTCCAAAAAACAGAGACCAGCTCACCAGGTGAAGATGCCACGTTGATGCTGATAGGAAGGAAACACTAAATCAAATAACTACTCTTTACAACCAAGACAGAAGATTATCTCTGAGTCTGAGATTAGAGGTGGTTGGAGTTTCAATACCATCGCAGGCATTGATATCCAAAGTATCCGGTTGTTAAGTGATGACGTATGAATCCTGCTTCCGGGTGCAAATTACTTTGTGTTTATTAAGACTGTTGTGTTTATAATATGTTTTAATGCTTTGTATCTTGTTCTATTTAATCTGAACAAGCCCCTAAAAAAGTCCGTGATCACTGTCGGCCTCTCTCGGTTTTTATTACTGTTCATTTTAAAGCCCAGTTTTTAAAACCTTACATGTAACTACAGCCCAGCCCATGCAGCAGTATATTAATGACTAACCTCCTATTGTGGATGGATTATCTCCGTTATTCTCCTGAAGTTTGGTCTGTTTACATCCTGCCATTCGACTGCATTTGTCCCTAACCTTCGGGATCCCTCATGTTAACTTTTATCGTGTGAAAAAAGTTAGCATTCATCCTCCATCTTCATTGTGTTTATGTTATGCTAACCGTGGCTGTGTAGCTAGCCATCACGTAGCACATCATTATATACCAGCTAGCCCAACTTCAATAACCCTACAAAAGCCACTGCGGTTTAGTTTTCTGTCTTCATTTATGTCGGAAGTGATAGCAGAGCAGTACGTCTTAATTTTTTCAGCAATCCCTCAGTCAGAACATGCTATATCATGTTTAGGTGTAAACTAGCGAGCTAACTCCCTGCTAACTTCTAACTCTGTTAAACTTCATAAATCCTGTTTTCATGGATGCCTGGATGTTAAACTTAATTGTTACACCTGGTAGAGCAGCAACACTGATCATTTTATTAAAGATAAAAGAATTTAGGCAGTTTTTCAACTCTCATTGATCCCGCAGTGATCGTTTGACTTTGGGACCTGAAGTGTAGTTTGGGCCCAGACACAGCTAATGACGTCAGACTTAATGACCGGATACTAGCATGATGTGAACGATACCTTGTTTATATCTTCTATTTTCAGTATTTAGCCCACTTAATTGGGTTAAATTATTATTATTATTATTTTTTAGGAAATGAAAAAATATAGCTCAAACATGTGCTAGAAAAAAATGCCAGCGTTGACTTTCCCATCTATTTTATTTATAGCCTATAACACATTTAAATAGCAGAAGCTGAATCAAAGTGCTTTAGAGAGCAGCACATTTACATTCCAGTTCTCCAAAAAACACACAAAATACATGAAAAGCTGACAGCTTTGCTTTGTTGTGTTAATTATTGTGGAAAGTAAAAATCACAGTGAGCGGTCATGAAAATCTGTTTAGAATTTGCTAATTGATAATGAATCATTTCATAAATCATAAATCATGACATGTTGATCTCCACTACAGTTAGTTACCTTTGTAAGTTTTAAGTATCTGTATCGGAATTAGTATCAGGAATACTGCCTCCGTATTTATGGGATATCGGATCGATACTACTATCGTACACTACTACTTGAGATCGTACATTCAGAATTTGGTGTAAATAACTTAAAACAATGGATCCATCGTGCCTCCTATCAACAGTTTAGGCTTGTGGTGGAGCCTTGTGCTAAAAAAGAAGGAAAAGGCCAACTAACTGAAGATAAGCAGCTAAAGGTTGTATTTCAACAAGTAAAACAGTTTAATGACAGCTTTACGTGCAGAAATGCATTAAATAAAAGATTGAATAGCTTTAATTTGCTAAAACACATAAAAACAGAAGATATCACAAGTTTTTATACAGTTTAGGTTTTTTTTTCTAAAGCCAAGTCTAGTTTTAAATTATATTTTATGGAATTAATAAGGTTGGCTCAGGATGAAGAGAATTAATTTAGCAAGTAAACGGCATGGCCATAAAACATGCTAACCTTTAAATGCACAAGTTTCTGATTTGAGTTAAACACAAAACTAATGTAATCAAGTGCCACAGATGTTATGGAGGAATGTGTGTGTGTGTCAGAGAGAGAGAGAGAGATTTTTCTATATAGGAAAGTGCACAATAAAACAAAACAGGGAACAGACCGGAACACATCAAACTAGAAAAAGATGAATGTGTTCTTTGTTGCTTAATCTAAAGTGAACTCTGCTTTGCGTGCTATTCAGGAAAGAGAGTGCGTGTGTGTCTAAGCCATTCAGCATACTGTTGCAAGGCTCGCTGTGCTTTGACAAGAGGTTAGCAGCACTAAAATAAACCTCAAGTGAACCGTTTGTCTGATTTTCCCATCAAAATAATGAAACATGATCAGGTTTCGCTGCGCTGTGCCAGGGAGCATCCAGGGTCCACAACTGTCAAGGCAGACTTCAAAGACTTGTGGCCCTACTGCACTTCGCCTACCCTGGCCTCGCTGACTCGCTGGCTGGATGACATTCCAGGGTTGTTTCTGCTGCTGTGTTTTTTTCCTTTTGTGCCCTGACATCCAGCCTGTAGCTCTCACAGCAAAATTACAGCCAATATTTAAGAAGGGGGGAACTTAGCCGGACAGCAAGTTCACAAGGAGACTGAGAATGTTTTCTGGACACGCTGCGCAGAAGAGATCACTGGCACTTGAACACTTGCTACTCGTTCCTGTCAAGAATGGCAAACTGGAGCCCAACACTCAGAAGGCTTATTCCAGGACAGAACAGGAAGAGGGTGGAGTTCTTTCAGCGCAAACGGAGCTGGAGATGTCAGGAAAGAAAAAGCTGACGGAAAACAAATGACTTCCAACATGGCTGTCTTCTTCAGTAAACAGAAAACAAACACATGGAGCAACAAAGGGGAGCCAGAACAATTAGTAACATCCTCTTTACAACAGGAGAAGAAGGGGGATTATGTGAAATGTGGTCTTAATTTCGAGAAACACTACCACTAACAGCAGCTCTGCTATGAGATAAAAGCTAACAGTTGTCACAACCATGGACCCATTTGTTTACGGTAATTACACTCAGCAGTGCTGCCAACTGGGAAACAGGCTATGGCTGTTAGAAAGACCACAGAACTGTATTAGCTGTGTTCTCTAGTGACTGCTAGCATATTTATCATTTTTCAATATTTATCAAATACTACAAGTATTTTATTTTTTACAATGTAGATTTTATTAATCTTTTAGAAGGGAAATGCAACACAATCTTGCACGTTGGGAACTGAGGTGTAACAAAACTTCACTGGCTGTATCAAATTTTGTTACACCTCAGTTCCCAGTATCGATACTGTGTCGCTATTTATGAAAATATGTATTAAAAATATAAAAAATGTTAACATTTTTTGGAAGTAGCATAACAGCATAATTATTTCAGTGAGGTCAAACACGTGTAAAATATGATATTATTAATTAAATACGTCAATCACTGAACAAAGTATGAGGAATTAATTTGCACTATACACACACACTAGATGTTTGCTACCTTACAGAGGACCGCCAGATCAAATACGATGAACTGCAGAGTATTCATTTGCAGTACTGGGTGGCCTGCGGCCTGTGGCATCACTACTGTCCCTTTCATTTGGAAGCGCCTGGAATGATGTGGGTGGATGAGTGTAGGTCCCCGTATCCCATTCGTGTGCAGTTTGTATCAGTCTGTGCATCTCTGTGTATGTGCGGTAGACTGAGCTGAAGGCCAAATGAAAGGAAATCACAGTAATCAGAGTCGACACGGTGCGATGCACTCACACAGCAGATATGGAATGAAGACACAGGGCTGGACCTGATTGTTAGTTTCTTGTACTCACTCTTATACTTAAGAGACACAGAGACAGGACCTAGCTGAATGACTGACATGTATACAAATAACAAAAGACAGGAAGTGTATTGAATGCAAATGTTCTCTTTAAATCCCCTCTTAAATCTGGTTGTGATATGAAGACAAGTATCACTTTACTTTCTTTGGGTCATCGAATGCAGCAGCCTGCAATCACTGGCAATGGGTTACTGGCAAACCATCCCAAAAATACTGAGAAGAAAGATGGCAGGATGGCCCTGTGGTTAAAGAAACTATCATTCAGCCAGAGAATGCGGGTTTAAGCTCCATTCATGAACTGTAAGAATATCTCCCTACTGAGGTGTTCAGCTGAAACTCAAACATAACGCCTCACTGATTCCTGATATTGGATGATTCTTCAGGACCCCAGATAACAATCAATAACCGTGCTGGTAAAAGTTCCCTGCAAACATTTTAACCTCTTAACATTCACCAGGTTTCTGATGAGCCACTTAGGGTTAGAGTTTGCATATTTTTATACGCTAAAAGTGGTTATTTTTCAATGTCTGATACAAGCATTTTGGCCTTGCAGTTTGTCTTTTATAAGCTGTTTCGTTTGGGTATACCATTTAGGCAAAATGCTGTACGTCAAAGACAGAGTGGGGTTAAGCAGCCTGGCAGAGGTTTAAATGCAGTTTGACAGGTTACAAGCGCTACTTAACAAGGATGTTTAAACATATTGTACTTGACTGTAACGCCTACTGATCTGGTCACACTACCATTAAAAAAGCAAACTTTCACTGGCAAATCATTTGATATTTATTGAGTTGCCATTAGATGTTAATGTAGATGTTTAAATGTAGAATATTCATTTCTGACCATGACAATTCAAATTGGATCAAGTATCAAAGCTTTTTAGCTATTTTTCATAGTTAGCCATTCATTAACAACATGTTTCAGCACTGAGTAACGCTCAGCTGCCGGCTGGCATCCAAAATTAAAGTTGAACCAGCATTGCGGCTGTTACCACAAAGCAAAGGTGGAAAGTATCGAATTACATTTTCTTGCGTTACTGTAATTGAGTAGGGTTTTTTTTGTGTATTTGTACTTTTTAAAGTCATTTTTCAAGTCTGTAATTTGACTTTTACTTAAGTATATATTTTTAAAAGTATTGTAGTTCGCTGCGTTTTCAATCACACCCGTTACTGAGTAAATTAAAAAAAACAAAAAAACACTGCGTTTCGGAAATACTGCAGGGAATGATGGGTAGCAGAACAAATTGGCGTTAAGGTCATGATAAAGATGGAGTCTGACATCGGTGTTATGGATCCAGTGAAAAAAGAAACCCCGTCGAATTCTGCTGACCCTAACTCGAAGAAACCGATGTGGACCCCTGGCCGTATTTAAGGGACCATTTCGGCTTCAAGTGCAAGAATGGCAACAGCTTTATTATGCAGTGTAAGCTGTGTTTGCCCAGAGAGACCGAGTTAGCAGCTTTTAAAAATTCCACATCAAACCTGCACAAGCATGTAGAGGTAAGTTAAATAAAACTTGTACCGTTATGGTAGAACTTGCATTCACTTTCCACAAAATTGTGGAAAGTGAATGCAAGTTCCAGCTCATCCGGCCAAATCAAACTCAGTAGAACTCAACATACATAGCTCTGGAGAGAATCATACGGATCATACAAGAGAAGGGGGAGGATGCTATCAGGAATGTCTGTGAAGAATTCAAAGTGTAATTGTGAGTATTATTTCTTATTTCTAAAGTATGACACAAATGACACAGGTGGAAAACAATGCTGGAGCTAGCTCACTTATTTGTTTTTCAAACCTTTTTTTGAATTTTTAAAATGCATGTCCATACTTGGCTCTACATTCCACATCTATGCCTGAAGGTAATTTACTAAAAATCGTTTTGCTTTATGTCATACAGGCTGAGTCCAGCTGAAATTGCTTTCCTGACTGAGTACTGCACTGTGATGAAGCCTGTGGTGAAGGCTTTAAACCTCCTTCAGTCTGAGACGAATACGCACATGGGATGGCTCCTTCCTGTGATCTTCCAGCTAAAAGTTAAACTCAGCAGACTGGAGACCTCCACCAAAATGTGTCTCCCACTCATCAGAGCCATTCAGGATGGTGTCCAAAAGCGCTTTGGTGGGATGATGGAAGGACCGGGACTGATTGCTGCTGCAATCCTTCTTCCAAAGTTCAAGACCACCTGGACTGAGAGGCCTGATATCATAGAAGCAGGTCTGATTTCATAATTTAATATCATGCAGTAATCAGTTGTTTCTTATGAATTTCAATAATTAATTAACTAAACTAACTATTAATTAAAGTACAATAACATGCACCTTTCTACACAAACTGTAATTTTTGTAATTCATGCACTATAATAAACTCTTGTTGCCTCGTTTATTCAAAATTAAATGTCAGAAATATTTAATGTGTTGTGTATTTGTCATTCAATAGGTCTGATCTATGTGAGACAGCACCTTGACCAGATGGCAGAGGCTGTGGTGGAGCAAGTCAAGCAACATTCATCAGATGAAGAAGACTTCTTCAAAAGGCCACAAGGTATAGGGGAGCTGGATGGGTACCTTGCCTGTGTCTCGGACAAGATGGATCTGCTGAATTCATTTCCACACGTCAAAAAACTTTCTCTCAAACTTAACACTGGCCTGCCTGCCTCAGCTGCCTGCGAGTGTCTCTTTAGCTGTGCTGGACTACTGTTCACTGCAAAACGAGTAAGGATGAGCTCTACTAACTTTGAAAATCAACTGCTCCTCAAAATTAACAGGAAGTTCAGAGAGTAACACTCTAGGATGGACACAAAGGAATGGTAAATGGCCTGCATTTGTATAGCGCTTTTCTAGTCCCTAAGGACCCCAAAGCGCTTCACACTACATTCAGTCATTCACCCATTTGCAATTGCAAGCTACATTGTAGCCACAGCTGCCCTGGGGCGCACTGACAGAGGCGAGGCTGCCGGACACTGGCGCCACCGGGCCCTCTGACCACCACCAGTAGGCAGACATGGGGTTAGTATCTTCCCCAAGGATATTTAGCATGCAGCCAAGAGGCAGCCTGGGATCGAACCACCGACCTTCTGATTAGTGGCTGACCTGCTCTGCCACCTGAGCTACAGCCACTACTAACCACTTTAGTGGTTAGTAGGGCAGGGCCAAGTTTAAAAAATTAAAAAACATTTTTATAGCAGCTGCCGTAGTTCAGTTCAGTACTTGTTCTCTTATTTGACAGTTTAGAACACATTCTCATGTAAAAGAATGATATGGTTTTGTATTGAAAAAACTGTGATACCTGACAGTTTGGTTGATTGGTTTGGTGACCATTATCCATTTTCATGTATAGACTTGCAGTTTAACTGCCACTGCACTTTAATTTGTAAAGTTTTTCTTTTCATTAAAAAAAGAACTACTTTGAGATTTATATCCCACTGTCTTCTTTTGCACTACTCAGAAGAGGCTGTCCTCCTGCTGATTAAAAAGTAACTATGTAACTTTTACTCTGAGTACATTTTAAATGAGCTACTTTTTACTTTTACTTGAGAAAATGTTTAGACAGGTAATTTTACTTGTACTTGAGTAACAGTTCAGCAAAGTAATAGTACTTTTACTTGAGTAAAATATTTTAGTACTCTTTCCACCTCTGCTACAAAGTCAGTTGGAGGTAATTCTGTAAAGGTTGGCTGAAAGTCTTTGTTAGACAAACATAAGGACATTTGTGTTCATTTACAAATCATATAAGTAATTGTTGTTCTTAAGAAAACAAAATTACCATCATTAGCCTTTTATAGGCTACAGTACGTTATACTATACAAGAGATTTATTTATGAAATTTATTTAGAAATTTTCCTGTTTGCAAGCATCTGCACAGACAACACACTAACACAAAGCTAGCTAGCCAAGAACCCAGAATAGTTATAAAGTTGTATACTGACCCCAGCCCAGTAGCCAGAGCCTGAGCTTCAAGAGGCGACAAAGGCAGTAATGAGCAGTCCAGCGTGCAGTATTGTAGCTTCAGTCTGTAGTTGTGCATCTTTCTATCACTGTGGCGTTGAAGTCTTTTTCAGCTAGTTTTCAACGTTGCTTTCTTTTGTCAGATTTGTGTTCATAGGTAAACACTAGAAAGATCGAATGAGTGTCCTCATTAAGAAAGGGTCTTGTGTCAGTGTATGGATCTGTAGTTTAAGTTTATATAATTAACTAGTAAATATGGCTGGTAAATATGTAATGTGTTTCAGGTCATTTCACGGTGTAACGTTAATATAGTATAACTAGTATTGTAACAACTTTCTCTGGCGAGTAATTCAGTAACATGTTGCACGCTTTGCAAGAAAAGTAACAAGTACAGTGTAATCTGTTAACTTTTTTTTGGAGTAGCGACCTCAACAACGTGTCAATATCCAAGGACTGCATTTTACAGTATTAGCCAACCAGTATGCCAGCCTCAGATTTTTTTAAATTCAGAATTTAAACGTCTTTGGGTTTGTTTGGTTTTTTTACTCTTATTTTTTTTTTGTTTTCAGACTTATGTACAGTGTGTCATTCAAGGCTTGGAAATTGTATTCTCTTAGTCTGATATTAAATACATAAAATATATTTTATGTGGTTTCTTGGCATAGTTATAAGTATAGTGCTCATAATTGCATAAGTTTCTTATTACACAAAACAGATCTTGTATCTGGTTTCACTGTTACAGGTCTAAGATCAAATATATAAGTCTTTAGTTTAAAAACACACACACACACACACACACACATACATACACATACACATATATATATATATATATATATATATATATATATATATATATATATATATCTTTTCCATATGGGACAACCCAGAACACTGTTAAATATGTAGTCTGGTCATGATCCTGTTTCACAGCTCATGGGAACCAGACAGCACTTGTAAGAGGACTGCAGTCCCCTGTGAGGAACAGGAATCTGAAAGGAGTGTTTGAGGAAATTTGAGAACAGTCAGGGAATTTTTGAGCAATGCTGATGTCAGCTTTTATGGCTTTTAGACATCATAAACTGTATGCTGAGTTTAAGCTACATTGCAGATTTAACTCCAACAGGAGGAAGTCAAATTTCAAATATAATAAAAAAATTATTATAAAGCTACGAAAATGAATATTTGTCCTGAAACAAAAAACATATTGTAAACATATTGCGTGTTTAAAAATGGTGTAAACTTAGATGTCATTTTATAATTTATTATTTATGTTGTTTTGTTTCTTCAAACATGTTTGGAAGAAATCTTGAGAAGATATTGCTGATCAAAGCTGCAGCCAGAATAATTTTGTAATATTTGGCATTTAACAGGTCTTTAGCACGTCAGCCTTTAAGGAAACCAAGGAAGCTGCCAAGGGTAAGTGTTGATTACTCTTATCTGAGTGGATAGATTTTAACTTGACTGACACATTTTTAGCATCTGCCCACTGGTTTTCCATCAAAGTCTCTGAAAACTTCTGTGATGACACAGTGCACATCAAATCCGAGCACCAGTTTTCAATTTTAATTTCAGTGAAGATAAATAATAGCTTTGACTTTCTTTCTGTTAGATCGTTTTGGAGACATGGGTGACTTTATTTTCTGGTCACACACATTTGCTCACACTACTTCAGAGGTCACCAAATCTTTTCAACCGCAGGAGCATTGAGATAAATAAAGCAATCTAAAGCTGGTCTCTGGGCTCAGCACAGAGCGTTATAGTGAACGTGAAAGAATGCAGATGTCAACATCTCAAACTGGCCACAAATTGGCAGTTGTGACACTACCGAGGTTTTAACTACCCCCCCACTCCCATCTTCTCCTTCTCCTTCCTCTAATTCTCCTCCTTTTCCTCCTCCTACTCTGTCCGTATAGTCAGAAGAAGAAAAAAAGAACAATGAAAACAGTATTGAAATCAACATTAGCTTTGAATATGTTATGTTTGAAATGAAATTTGTCCTATATAAAGTTAGGTTTGTAAGAACAGTGACATATTTTTTACATCACCAATCAATATGTAATTGAAGTGCTTACTTTCAGATTTGATTAAAGGTGTTCAAAAAAGATATTGAATTAACAAGTGATCGATGAGCAGCTTCATGGTGAGGTATGTTTTCTCATTATTAAATGAGAAATTAAGTGGATAAAAGAGGGGTTTTTTTTCCTTGTTACAAATAAAAAATGAAATACTAAAAACTAACTAAGCAACAAAAAGTGAAAAACACTCTCAAAGAGGTAGGCTTATCACTGCCAAAGTATAGAATCAATGTGTCTTAATGATTGTAAATATAGAGGGTTTAAAAGATGTGCAAACCACTGGTTACACTCAAGAACAAGAGAGAACCAGAACATTAGGAAGAGAAGAGCGTGGAGGCGAAGAAGCTGGCAAACACGGTGAAGGAACTGTTATAATATGGGCATGAATGGCTGCCAGTGGATCTGATCTGTACAAGGCTATACTCTTTGCAGAGATACATTTTTTCAGCAGCCAAGGTGACCTTGAAACACAAAACTAACAAGAAGAACAAGATAAAAAAGAGATTTAAAATCCAGGATGATTGTAAGACATGTAACACAAGATGGTTATAGCTGATAAGCTGATCAGAACAGATTGGTTTTGGGCCATGATTTGAGCTATGGCAAAGACGCTAGGTGAAGAAGGTGAAGTGGTGATAAGTTCCACAGACAAGGTGCACTTGTGTTGTTAAGTCTGAAGCAACTGAGTCCTTTGAGCTAATAAGGATAGCTTCACTTTTATTGCCATTTAGTTTGAGTTGATTGACTTTCATTCAAGTGGTAATGGCCTTGAATGACAATCAGGAGATAAGGATAGGAAGGGGAAGAGAGGTTCCAGGTTTTGCCTACTGAAACTACAATGACTACTCAGACTACCAAATGATAACCCAAAGTATTCTGCAAAAGCAGCCCAAAAGTTTCTCAAAGCAAAGAAATTGGATATTTTTTTAAATAGCTGCTTGACCTTAACCCAGTAGAGCAGTTACAGAAGACAAAACTAAAGACAAAGAGAACCACAACCAAGCAACAACTAAAGGCGACAGCCTCGTAGAGCATTTCAAGGGAGAAAACAGCATTTGTTAATCAGTGGTTTCTAGACTTGAGGCAGTCCTGCAGTCCAAAAAGGATTTTTATCCAAGCATTAAGAATGATCCAATTTAAAATGATGTTAGACTTTCCATTTACTTTTGAGCATTACAAAAATCGAATCAGCACAGAAAGCAGAGATAAGCAGAACTATAACTTGGTAGATAGACAAAGGCATATGGTTTCTGCCACAAAAAAAACAAAAAAAGAAGCAAGTTTCCATAACTCGAAATCCATAACTCGAGAAACATAATTCGTGAAAAATACTCAGCAATCTGAGCATTCATGACTGGATGTAATACTGGTAGCTTAGCTAGGGCATTTATACCTGAGGACTTCAGCTTCCGGGTAACAAGGAAATGACATCATTCATGTAGATTACTGATTGGCAGCGCTAACTCGAAATTTCAAGTTACTTTTCTCAAAATTTTGAGTTAATAAGTCGAAATTTCAAGAAAATAAGTCGAAATTTCAAGTTATGGATCCTTTTTTTTTTTAGTGGAAGAAACGGGCTTCCATAAAGTCAAGTACAGTTGGTTTACTGAAAAAAAATTATATAAGCAAACCCTTATATAATAATGGATAACATTGAGTTTAATTATTAAAATTTACATTAAAAAAATATATTGTTAATTTCAAACCTACAATAAAAAAAGCTAGATTTTTTTTTCTTTAAAACACTTTTTTCTGTTGTTTTTCCCTTTTTTTATTTAATGCTTCAGAAGTTATTCTTATTTTCCAGTTATTTCATTTTCTTCCTTGAGCTAGGATTTAGCTCTGTAGCTAGCTGTCAGAACAACTAGCTAACTAGCACTCAAAACCAGCCTTTTCAGCGAACTAACATATAGATACAGTCAACACCTGCCTATTCGCAGATCGGTATTCACGGATGTTTCTGTGGAACGTAACTCCAAATTAATCACAGAAAATCAGCACATTCTTTCGTATCTAAAATATTTTCATTTTATTTATTTATTTTACTAATTTTTAAATATTAATGTGAAGAGCAAAATCTCAATTAAATGTGTTTTTTTCTTTAAAAAAAACATTAACCAAATGATGCACAAATTCCAAACACAAAGTTCCCGGGAAAATTGAAATAGGCAGTTATAAGCGTATAATCGATGCAAAAACCAGTGGTTGACTGTATAGTGTTACCCCATGGATACAGTGGGCTAGATGTATTAACTATTCACTAAGGTTTACAGCCAGTTAACCACTAATAATACTAATTAATAAGATAATAAAATTATGCTGTTCAGCTTTAAGCACATTTTTATTCACTTTATCCATGACCGCAAAGGGTAAAAAGTCCTGGATATTAAAGTCTTGGAAGTTAAACTAAAGAAAAGAAAGAAAGAAAAAGTAAAAGGGTTACACAAACACAGAACCCTTTATGAGACCAAGGATTCAAAAACCCCAGACAACAGTGAAGTTCAAATGAGGATACAACTAGGAAGTCAGTCGAGGGAGATGAGCCACCCATCTCAAAAGGGCGGTTTATATCTGTCATTTGTTTAAAAAAATGCCTCTGGACATGGAGGAATTTGGCACAGTGGAATTACACAGAAAATATGCTGTGGAGGGGGGAAGAGAAAGGGGAGTGATGGGAAAGAAAAAAGAAAATGTCACAGGCTGAAACAGTGTAGCCTGTTTTGACACGTGTCAAACACAGCAACAATCAGAGTGCTGCGATGAGTCCTACGAACGACGGCTTTGCGAGAGAAGAAGGACGCAGAGAAAAAGAAGTGATGAAAAGTTGGGCAATGAATTACAGACAGAGAGGGAAAAACTACAGCCAAGAAATAATCCATCCCCTCAATTTTATTACAAATTCACACACATCCTAAGATTGTGTGCAAAAGGAGAATTATTGCAGATTAAAAAGAGCGAACAGGAACACTACATGAATACGAATCATTGGATAATCTCCTCATATTGTGACTGTAATTCATTTCTCACTTTCCTCAGTGGCTATATGTGGAATTCTGCTGTCCTGCCAAAAGACAAGACACTCAATTGAAACCAGGAGGAGAGCAGTGTCTATTAACAGAGCATCAGCATCAGGCTTTTGTCCTTTGCCAGGAATTGTCATCCGGAGAACGTGAACAAATAGCTTTATATGCTCTACAGCAGAACAGAGTCTAGCACTTCATGAAGTGTCATGAAATGAAACTGCACCGACTCTTCCAAACCACGGATAAATATTTATTTGGTTTTCTGGTGTCGCCCGTCCTCATGCTAGCAGAGTTGATCTGAGTATTTGATTATCACGGTTGTCTTTTAGTAATAATAATATAATTTGGGGGGGTTTTCTATTGGAGAGGATTTTGTTTCAGATGGCTGGGATGGTCTGCTTTTTACAGTGTGTGTGCCAACCCTCACCCCTAATGAATCATGCTTTTACAGAAAACACAGAATTCATAATTCATGAGAAATAAATCAAGATATTATTTTTCTTTTGTCTTTAACGTTTTTATTCATTTATATTCAACACCCAGTCATAATAATATGATGTAAAGTGAGTGAAGAATCCTTTATTCTGAACCATTTAAAACAGGCTCTTTCGTGGACATAAAACACTTTTAGTTTTTAAAAGTTATTGGTTATAAATGACATATTTAATTTTTTATACACATGGTTTTTACTGATTAATGTTCACAGAACACATTTTGGGGTAATACCGTTTTGTGGAGCTGAAAATTATTCTTTTGTAGATCATCCAGTTTGCCTTTCAGTTAGCATCTGTATATTTTAACAGTTTTAATATACATGAATTGCAATATTTGAGTTTTTAACTCATCCAAGAATATTTAACTCATTTATGTGATACACCTATTAAAAGTGCCGGACACATGTTTTGGGTTTAAGCGCTTGTAAAGTCTGTGTAACCACACCTGGGGAAGTTGGCCATAACAATATTACTGAGTACAGTGAGGAAAGATCAACTCATTAAACAACAACAACAAAAATGTAGTAAGAAATTCAGAAAATCCAATTACTCATGTTACAGCTGTTGATTCTTGTTGTTCAATTTCCTTTTGGCTGAATAAACCTTTACCTTATTACTCTTGTACAACTTAATTACAGTGGATATATAAATCATGTTAAACATTTTGTAGGTTTGTTTTATGTGCAAAACAGACTCATTCATTCTTACATCACTGAATAATGAAAGAAATATTGAATCAGATGTCAAATTTCTGCAGCAATCAACTCCTTCCACTTGCTGAGCTGTTTAAAAATGCTACAATATGGATTCACACAGTAAATAAAAGCCCTGCATCCTGGTTATTGAACCTCATCACTCTCAAATTAATTTAAAGGACTTAGTGGAACGGCTGTGGAAAAGCTGAGACAGCTCGTGTAAAATATTGGTGCTGAGGGATGAAGGGGGTCGCAGAACTCATCAAGTTTCAAATTCCACTGGTAGTAGCTTAAATTAAATGACTTGTTAAGGTGGATATTTTGGCATACAGGCAGACAGAGCTCAACATATGTACATACAGTATATAATATTGACTGATGGCATTTGCAGGCACAGACACACTCTCAGTGGTGGCATGGACATAGACTGTAAACTGTCAAATGTCACCAGCCACTCTACACCGTGACACCCAGACATGTCTGCATAATAAAATAAAACGACTCGATTTCAGTCCGTAATTTAGAGTTCAATTAAAAATAGATCAGGAAGAACATTTGGACTAACAGGTAACCTGATTACTGATTAGTTACATTGGTTTAAAACATGATTATTTTTATTAAGTGAGTCTCCTATAATATGAAAGAAGTTTAGAAAGGTTTTTTAGGTATTTTGAAAAAAACAAATATTGCTGCGCATAGTAATTAGGGCTATCTCGGACTGACTGCATAAGGTTTGCAATTAATTACCATTAAATTTATGAAAACAGACAAATTGCCAATATGTTGAAATCAGTGTGACTCAGTCTGTGCTGATGAGTGCAACTTCTCTCTTTGGAATAAGGGACTATAGCCATGTAGTTTCAGACTGGTTGTGTTCCAGCGATTTTGCTATGTGTGTCGTTTTGCAGTTAAATTGACATCCTGCAGCAACTACGTCACTATTTTTGGAGGAATTTCTGGATTTGATGTAAGTAAGTAGTACTGTAAGTGGGCTGTAACAGATTGCATTTTTATACAGATTAATCATAAACAGGTTGGATGTAATTGGCAACTTATTGCAATTTTTTTTCATCGTCTTCATGGACCAGAATTATTTTGAAGATGACAACTATAGGTGAGTTCAATTCAATTCAGTTTTATTTATACAGCGCCAAATCACAACAACAGTCGCCTCAAGGTGCTTTATATTGTAAGGTAGACCCTACAATAATACATACAGAGAAAAACCCAACAATCATATGACCCCCTATGAGCAAGCACTTTGGTGACAGTGGGAAAGAAAAACTCCCTTTTAACAGGAAGAAACCTCCAGCAGAGCCAGGCTCAGGGAGGGGCGGCCATCAGCTGCGACTGGTTGGGGTGAGAGAAGGAAGACAGGATAAAAGACGTGATGTGGAAGAGAGGTAAGTGGTCACAGACCGGGTCTCCATCTTTGAAGCAACCACTTCAAAGGCAAGAAGATCACAAGTTCATAAAACACGGTTGTGTAAAAATTACAACTGTAGGTCGACTAACTGCAGTGGAGAAAAGTGGGAAACGATCAATCCACAGCTGTGAGATATTTACCTCAAATTTGCTTTGTCAACATAATTTGTCCAACTGCAGCAAAACCTTCATATTTGAGGACTAGAAGAGGATTGGTGTTAATACTATATGCAACATTTGGATCACAGATCAGAACAAAAATCAAACAAACTCAGTTGAAAATCACTGAATTATAATAACAGGATGTATTAAAAACCCCTCACCATCCACCCCCGCTGGGCCTTAGCACTGGGGACTTTTTTCACATATGACACCACAAACAGTTAAGTTTGTTAATCTGTATTATTTGCCTACCTTTAACCATTTTACACATATAATAAACAGCTTCAAAGATTATAATGAAGTTTTAAGACAGAAATAATAATTGAGGCAGCAGGTGGGGCCAGTCAAATTATGGCAGAACCCACACTTCCCAAATATTCCCCAAAATTAGCCAAATACCTGTTGTAAAGGACACTCGGATGAAAAAGGCCAATTACCAGCAAAGTTTAATACCAAGATGAATGCAGTGTGACACAACAGTGCTGTAGGAAGTGGTGATTCAGTTTTACGGATGCCCAGATTATCCGATGTTCCTTTGGGCACTGCTGTTATTTAGCCCAGAATTCAGAAAACCAGGGTTGGCATACGTATGACGGCTGACCAGGCACCTCTTTGGCTACGTTCACTCTGCAGGTCTTAATGCTCAATTCCGATTTTTTGATCAAATCGGATTTTTTTGTCTGCTTGTTCACACTACAAATAAAATGCAACAGCAAACGCGCTCTAGTGTGAACACTCAAAGCGGCCCGCATGCGCAAAAGAAGACGTCACACACAACGTGCTCTGTGTAGACCCAGAGCAAACAGTATTGTTTGACTGATGGCCGTTAATATAAAGACTTCGGACTTTACGTTTCCCAATTTTTGCTTTAAGTTATTTTGTTATTTACATATTAAAGTAAATAACCGAATAATTATCCTCATTGCTGTTTTAGAGAGGAGCAGTGCTTCAAAGGATAGTTGCAGATTTCTGTCAGAATCTGCAGATTATACAGTACAAATAAAATGTTCACGTTTCTCCAACGTTGTCTTCCCAACAGTTTCACTGACATCTACGCTGGATGGCCAGCAAGTGTTCGCGATGTCTTCTCCGGCGCTGATAATTGGCGTCTGTCTTGTGTCAGTGACGTAAAAGACGGATTTAATGCGACATGACCGTTCACACAGCAGTCGCTTTCTAAAACATCAGATATGTATCGGATTCAGTACCACATACGAAAATGACCCAGATCAGATTTGAAAATATCGGATTTGTGCCGTTCACACTGTCATACCATGATCGGATATGGGGCACATAGGGTCAAAAAAAACGGATTTGATGCGCTTTTGCCTGCAGTGTGAACGTAGCCTTTGTCTCTTACAAGCTTCTTTATTAGCTCCGTCTTATCCGGGGAGTAAGATAAAACATGCATTTGGAGTTCTACCAAACTTTGCTGTGTAACTTTCTCCACGCGCCTGCTGCAGTTATTAATAATTTAACTTGAGTGCTGGGTGATAAACAAGCTGGAGAGTAAATCCCCGGGTGTCAAAACAAGTCAACCACACCTCAGCGAGGTCAAATATTTCATCGGATTGTTACCTGCGTCTGGTTCTGTTTCCTATAGGAATTTCGGATAAAAAGAAGCAGTTGCAGCAGTTATTTTGATATAGCTGCTCAGAGAGAAACATAACTCAAATGTCTCAAATACAAACAGACACATGCCAGCACATGTGTAAAGTCTATACAGCTGAATGATGACTAAATCAGTTTGAAAAGCGGGAGAGATGTAAAGAGAGACGACTTTGTTCCCATAAACGAGCAGGCATTAACTTTATCAGTATGGTTGAAGGAGCCTGACTAGAAGGACTTCTCCAAACACACACACACACATAAGCGCACAAAACCTTTCCAAATGAAGGTTTAATGAGGAAGACATGGGTCGGAGAGTGAGTGAGATGATGGTTGTAATGTCAGAGACAGTCTGTCCCACATGGTTCCCATAAGTGTGTTTGTGTGTGTGCATCTCTATTTCTGAGTGGATGTTAATGTGCGTGTGTGGGTCTGTGTGTGTGTGTTTTGCTTTAGTGGGATGTGACTTTAAATCACCATCATCCTTCAGAATGAAATGAATGAAGTTTGGGGGGTCTGGGAAGCGACGGGGCGCGAGTGCAGTAGATATTTAGACGCCAACACACACATTCAAAACCCCCAAACACACACACACACACACCAGTCAACTACATCTTGATCGTGTTGTCAGCGATCGGTGCCAGCACTCTCATCTCCCTGTCCAAGTCCATATTTCA
Organism: Simochromis diagramma; assembly: GCF_900408965.1. Lineage (NCBI taxonomy): Eukaryota > Metazoa > Chordata > Actinopteri > Cichliformes > Cichlidae > Simochromis > Simochromis diagramma. The sequence goes on along the minus strand of NW_024387209.1, from coordinate 9,636,355 downwards.
CTCTCACCCTGTCCAACAGCATACACATATATAAATTTATCCACAAACATGCACGCACACACAAATATCATCTCAGCTCTGTACGGGTCACACTTTGCTGCTGATGATTTGTCTGAACATACATACTAAGCTTGCTCATTAATAATACGGTGAAACAAAAGGAATACTTCCCATGATCCTCACACGCTACTTTTCTTTATGTTAATGATTGAGCTCTAGCTACATACGGTGGCTGTTCAGAATATAATGGCCTTTTATGTGTGGCCTCTTTGTAAGAAAATATAACTACAGGAACTCAAGGGAGAAATTTCCAAGAGGAAAAACACTTAAAGATGAGAAAGCACTGCAGAGACATGCTGATGTGGCTCTTTGGTTTTCCTATCATTTTATTAGTTGCAGGCATTACTCTTGATTTTTCTTTAGTTGTCTGGCCAGTGCCTTCATTCAAAGAAGTTACTGAAACAGTTGAGACTTCAAATGAAGATTTTTAGCCATGTTTGAGTTGGAGGATTTTTCTATTTCAGTGTTATATCCTGTTTTATCTATGCTCCCTTTTGGCGATTACTTTGGCTCCTATCAAATCTCTCCGATACTTTGTGGCTAAGACTGATTGCTAAACTACTTGTGTAAGAGATGCTGTCGTAACCGTCTAAAAAAATTATAAATAAATACATAAATTTAAAAAAGTTCAGGTTTTATGTTTAGTGTTATGTTATGTTTAATATATAGACTGCATATAAAAGATAAAAAGTCAGATCACTCATTGGTTTTTGGATCATTAGTGAGAAGCCCAACTTTAGTATGTGGTCACCGCCATATTGTTTTTTGGTGTTAGAGCTAAGTTATTAGCTATGAATGTGTTGCACAGACATGTGTACCTGCTAATTAGGACTAACATATGTAGTCCTGTGAAAAACTAAGTACATGTAGCTATTAGAACAACTTTTAGCAGCAATAACTTGAAGTAATCATTCTCTGTACGACTTTATCAGTTTATCACGTCATTGTGGAGAAGTTTTAGCCTTTTCTACTTTACAACATTGCTTCAGTTTATTGAGGTTTGTGGGCATTCATTATGCACAGGTTGTTTAAGGTCAGGCATTTGAATCAATTTGAGGTCTGGACTTCGATTGGACCAGTGCAACACTGTGACACCACCACATTTCTTTATTCCGTTATAGATTTGCTGCTGTGTTTGGGATCATCGTCTTGTTATCCTGGCCTACATCTATATGCTTTAGCCTACAGAGGAGTCCATGGTCTCAGTGACTGCTGGTGCCCAAATCAACATCCCTCCACCACCATGTTTGACAGTTGCTATGAGGTGTTTGTGCTGATATGCTGTTTGGTTTCCACCAAATGAGGTGTTGTGCATGGCCAAACCCTTTGTCTGTCCGAAGGACACTGTTCCAGAAGTCTTGCGGTTTGATTATATGCAACATTGCAAACCTAGGCAGTGCTGCCATGTTCTTTTTAGAAAGAAGATATTTTTTGCTTTCTTCTTTTTTCAGTTTCTCTGAGTATTTACTGCTACTTACCCTGTTGGCACAAAATGCTTGGAATAAATTACAATCTGAACGTTAGCATCACGCCCTTGTTACACTGAAGGAGTTTAAAGTTATGGTGAGATCGTAACAGTTAACTTGTCAGTGTGCAGATGTTTTATGTGAGTACATTTTAAGGTTGTTGACGGATTCTCGTGTTTGTTTCTATGTAATTATGTTCTTGGCCTGGTCTCCCTTAAAAAAGAGATTTTGACCTGGTTTCATAAAACAAAATAAAATGGCGGGCTGACTCACTGAAATCAGCCCCCAGTGGCCATTTGAGACACTGCAGTTCTGACACATTTGCACTGGCTTCATTTGTCAGCTTAAAAAGTTGCTGCCTGGTTCAATCAAGCATTTAAGTAAATGAATGCCCTAGTGTCCTAGGTCAAGACAGTAAATACCTACTACTGAGCTACTGCTGTAATTGACTCTGAACTCTAACCTTGCAGTTCAAGGGGTGCACGAGATAAGAGAATCTTCACAGTCAGTTCATTAGAAAGCTTTCCTCAGACGGGAGGAATTTGTATCCTCTTGTCTTTGGGCCTGCACATAGTTAAGGCTGTATGAGCTATGCAGAGAGCTACATGTCAGTTTGTGTTGACCTGTGCCTGCTTGAGGCCACTTCTACCCCATAATTAAGTGAATTATCTTGCATAGGACAGCGCCATACAGTCCCAGTGGCGGGCAGAAGGCTTGCTGGCTGCTGCAGAAGCCGCCCTGACAAAATGGCCTCTCTGTACATAGATAATGAGGCAGGGGCCTGACAGGTGGGCCCTGATTAGGAAGGAAGGGTCCTTTGGTGGGTGGGGAGGCAACACACACATCCACCCACACACATACACACGCACGCCACACATACGCACAGAGCTCACCCGGTAAACACACTCATCAGCGGGGAGGCTGTCCCTGGAGAGGGAGAGCATGTTTGACATCATTAATTGGCTTTTTCAGTGCAAGGAGTCAGGGAGATGAAAAGCTTTATCAAGCTGAAATAATTAATTTTGCCCTCACCACCCTGAATTCGCTGACACTTCACTTCTCTCGCAAAATGAAGAAGGGGCAAAAATGACTACTTTTTCCCTCTCCCTCCCTTTTCTCGATTCACTCCCTCTATTAGCCTCGGTTTTTTTCTCACTTCGACTTGAGGAGACATATTTAATGGAGGAAATATGCGTTTTGTGTTAAAATACAATTAAAAGGAGATTTAATTAACTTGAACCTGTATGAAGAGGGAAAAGGTTAGCTTTATCTCAACCACTAACAAAAGCCATAGATTAGAGGGCCACACTATGTGCCCAGTGCACCGTTCATATTATTTCCAATTAATTCTAAATAACCACGAAAATTATAAGGCTTTGATAATACACCATCAGCAGGACTAAAACTTTAATCACTCTGACAATCTAGCTCAGCTCTGGTCGAATAATTAGTTTAATTAAGCTCTTTGAAAGGCACCCGCATGCTGAAGTTGTAAAAGTTTAAACTGCACCTGAACTTTGACAATGTGGCCAAGAGGTAGACGCAATTAGTCTGGGGAAAAAAAGAGTGGAGTCCTGCCCGGGACCATGAATGGCAGTGAATACACTGTGTTTGTACATCACCCCATCAAAGGGAGAAGTATTGTGCTTACAACTCCATATTTTTTATTTTTGGACTCCAGTAAAATAGCTTTGACTGAGTGATCAGATCAAAAATAATCCATATTTATATTAGACTGGACCTTGGTGCAGTGGTTTCATCCACTGTCACAAACCAAAGACTGTATATAGAAGATGGCTATACCTCAATGAGACCTTGTTACCTGCTAACTGCAATTTTGGCATCTTAGTTGCCAACACGTTGTTTTTCAAGCAAAAAGTCCCAATATTTGGATGAAAGCGTGACGTGCTACATTATTGGTAAACATTAGCAAGTTTGGTTAGCGAGCTACATTTATTAATTGTACAAATGCAACACGCAGACGCACGCATTTATTAATTACTGCTGAGCAACAGGTTATTTAAAAGTAGACTTTTACTCATCAAAACTAAAGCACAAATTTCTTGGATGGTCAGTACTCCACAGGATGCCATGTTGGTCAGATTAACCAATTAAAACACTCAGAAATGCTCTAACTGAGAGACATATTCACCAACTATACAGTTGTTGTGAAAAAAAAAACGTACAGGCCAAAACCATTTTTGTACAAGGTTGTTTATAACTAGGTTGTAAAACTGCTGGAAGTCTATGGGGACTGAATCAAGCTCAAGTAGCCATCATTTTTTTGTACGTTCACAGTGGCTGTCACTTTTTGTTGCCCCCAGATGTTGCCATTTGCCTGAATTTTAGCTCCATTTTCCCTGCCTTACAACCAGCTTTCTTCTAAATCAATATCCTTTGGAAATAGGTTTGAACATTGGAGCTTATTGTGTACCCGAGGTGGCAACATTAGGGATATTTCTTATTGACATCATACATTTCTGAAGCCTGAAAATCAGTTTTTGTCGTCGTCTTTGCATAATAGAAACTTTAACCTGTTGTTGACATATAATACTTTGTGAAAGTGTTCCTGAGCCCATGCAGTGATTTCCATGTCAGACACTTGCGTGTTTTTAATACAGTGCCACCCAAGGGCCTGAAGGTCAAGGGCCCAAAGATGTTCAGTCTTCTCCCTTGCACACACAGATTTCTCCAGATTCTCTGAACCTTTTTCATGATTTTATGTAGTGTAGGTGATGATATATTCAGAGTGTCTCTTTACAATTTTATTTAGAGGAATATTATTATGAAACGGGCAGATGAACACCTGCCCAATCATCTTACCAACCTGTTGCCAGGTAACCATGTTCGTTGCTCAGTGTTCCTCTAGCTGTTTCTTTTTAGTACCATTTACTTTTCCAACTTTTTGCTGTCATCAAATTCAAAAAGACCAAATATTTTTCAAAAAATGCTGAAAGTTTACGTTCATGATTTTTTTCTATGTTCTATTCTGAATAAAATATGGGTTTATTGTACTTGTAAATCTTTGCTGTCTGTTTATATTTACATTTTACCCGGCATCCCAACTTTTGGGGAATTGGGATTAAAGTTGAAATTGTGTTGTCAGCAGCAATAATAACACATAAAAAGTGTCACTGGAGTTGGAAAGGGAGAAAAGTTGAGAGACTCGCACAAGGGGGAGGAGGGGATTGCAGGTTAATTTGTTGCACTGTCCTCTTGCTACAATAGAATTAGCAATAAGCTACATGCATTATAGATAAAACAGCTTTGCTGTCCCTAAAAATGGGCTTCTATGATCTTTGATGGTCCCTAGCTCCTCCGTTGTGGACACACAAAGAAGGGAAGGACTACTTCCAAGGGTTACAAGAACTCTGAAAGTGGTGCCTGTGCATTAGCATTAGCATCAGGTATTTCTAAGCAACAAAGGCTTTTTCAGACTATAGCTATATTCTTCCAAGACACTAGCTGTGAGTTAATCCCTCAGTAAAATACAGTCAGACTTTCCAAATATTTTTCTGTGTGGATTCCACCTCCTCTAATGTTAAATAACAACAACAATAAGAAGAAAAAGAACACCAGCTCCTACAGTCCTCCGGGGCCTGTGCCACTTTTCCCTGCTGGAGCAATTTGAAGAATATGAAGAGACTGAATAATAGAGTCAACTCTTAAGCATACCCACACGCACACAGACATACACACAAATACACAGCCCATATTCTCCAAGCCTTCTGGTGGGAGAACAGCAAGGGTTCTGCTTCACTTCCCAAGTGGAGAAGCTACATATTAAACCAAATTCATGTGTGCTTCGTGTGTGTCTCTGTGTGTGTGCATTTGTGTTTTTTTCCCTCTCCTTCTCAGTACCTCTTTAGGCTACTGCCTCGCCTCAGCAGCTCTCAGATGTACACAATATTTACCCTTCTCATTCGTCACACGCTTGCACCGTTATTGTGTTTGCTGCTCTGTGGCCTGAGTCTCCCACACTGTAAAAAATGGAAAGAAATCTCTGCTATTACAAATAAATTATTGACACACACACACAGGCTTCCATCAGGAACAAAAGCTGCTTTAGCACGCGGGTTCAAGCTATATAACCTACATGACTAATAACATATAATGACATGCACATATAGCCGTGTGCTATTAACATTCCTTGATTAAAGTCTAACAGTTATTAATGCTAAGATCGTAAGCCAATTAGGATAAATATGAGCAGCTTGTATAAAGCTACCCCCATGGTAAATGTAAAGCCACTACTCAATAAAGCAAGTGGAAATTATTTATTTATGCTCAGTGTGTGTGCACCGGCAGTTTATTACTTTGAAACCACACAACGGCATGCAGCGATTTTAATTAAGACTAATTGTTTTCTTTATACACACTCTAAAGAAAGCTAATTAAATATAATGCTGGCAACATTTCCCATAAGAGGACAGACACCGGTTTATTCGCAGTGGGATAGTATCTCCGAGTTACGCTTCATCATGCAGCAAAGTTTCGCACAACTCGCACTAAGAGCACCGCCAACACGTTCGACTTATTTCTAGTTATTTATAACATTTTTCCACATTCTCCTTCCAAAACATAATTACAAAAATGAATAACTGCATCTTTTAAATACCTGATTATGTTTCATTTCTTCTTTTTTGTGCTTTAATAAATCAAAGAGTGCTGACTCATGCTCCCTTTTCCACAACATTCTTCTTAACTCCACACACTCTCAGCTGAAAGGAAAACCGCAATCCTCTGCCGCCGCAGCTCTGCCGGAGCTGGGGTTAAGTGCATTGTTGGTTCAACCTTGACAGAGAGTGTTAAAGAGGAGTTTGCAACAAGGGATTCGCTCCAGAAATCGCCCCTCTGAGAAGCTCTCAAAGCGCTGGGCTGCTGCCACCCCATTTGAATTGAAATGGCGTGGATGTCCCAGATCCTCTGAAGTACAACGGGGCCACACTGCTTCAGTTTCCTGCTTGTCTCTGTAACCTTTTAATGTGTTAATAAACTACTTCTACCATGTGCTTCACATTTGCTTGGAAATCACTTTAATGTGCAAATGTGACGTTTATTTAGTGTTTCAAAATGCTCAAAAAGAACGCTGAGGGTTTTTCAGTCAGCATTCAAAAAACAGTTGCACTGTCCGTCACAGAAATAGAGCGCTCGACCGGAAACTCCTCACGTAAAAAGTTCCAAAACTTACCAAAGCCGCCAGCCCACATGGTCCGCATTCCCATGATGGGCCATGATGCAGAGGGGCTGTATTCAAATGCAAACATGTGGTTTCTACTGCACGGACTGCAGCTGCAGTTTGAAACAGCGAGGGCATTTTGAAAACAGAGGCTGTACACCAGCTGCATGCTGAAGCCTTAAAACACCTCGACTTGAACTCGTATTTTTCTGTTTACAACTTTGAGCTGGTAGCTCGCAGCAAAATGTTGCCGCTTTATCTTTATGGATTAAGAAATGAAATAAGAAAAACAAACATTTTTCCTTCGTTCACTGAGATCTTAATTTTGAACATTGTATTTCAGATATGCAGCATTATTGCTTGTGTTTTAGCACAGGGATCACTCCTGACCGCAGGGTTGAAGTGGGCTGGAACGATATGGTCCAGCACCTTGGTGAGCAATTAAATCTGATAAGCAGGTTAATGCGTATCACCGTCAGACAAGTTCATTCTTCATGTGCTGCAGCCTTTCATGTGCATTGCTTCTAGAGAAGATACTTCCTCAGTAATAAACATATAATGTCTTCCCATAGCCTTCAGTATGCCCCGTTCTTGTTCTCATCCCTGTGATATAAATATAGTTGTGGTGGTAGTACTCATTTTCTAGCAATGAAGCATGAACACAATAATGGTTTTTGTTTCGTAATTAGTTGGGGGGGGGTTAAGTGGAGGTTTATTTCAAATACAACTTTTCAGACAGCTCAATGAGTGCCACCAAACACGCATAATGTGTCTGCTAGATCAGCGGTCCCCAACTCCCGGGCCTCGGACCGATACCGGTCCGAGAGTCATTTGGTACCGGGCCGCGAGAGTTGAGGCTCAGGTGTGAAATGTATGGTTTTCAGGGTTTTTATTGGTTTTCAGCGTTATTTTGTTATCGTTTTTATCGTTAACTCGGTTTTCCTGGGTCTTTTCGCGTGTGTTATGAATAAATCTTCTTTTTTTCGGTACCGGTACTAGTTTTATTTTGTTGTATTAATCCGCGACACCTTAAAGGCCGGTCCGTGAAAATAATGTCGGGCATAAACCGGTCCGTGGCGCAAAAAAGGTTGGGGACCGCTGTGCTAGATAATATAAAGTTAGCTAGCAGTTAGCTACATAATGTAGAGTTAGCTAGCAGTTAGCTAGATAATGTGCAGTTAGCTAGCAAACAGTTAGCTAGATAATGTGCAGTTAGCTAGGAGAGTAATTATTAATGTTTGCTTTGTTATTGATTAATGTTTGAGAAATTGAGATGTAAGAAAAACTGGATGGAAAAAGATGAGATTATTTTTGAAGGTAAAGACTGCTCAGCAATTGAAACGGTATAAACTGGAAAATTGTAGCGAGCTAAGGAGGAGACAGAGATCTCTATTTTGATTTGCAGTTCCTGTTTTCCATACAACTGCCAACTACAGAAATGCAACTTTATTAGCATAACACCCCAAAACTCAAACGTGACCAGAGCAGTCTCATTTATGTTGGGCATTGCTTGCCCCACTTAATACAGAACAAGCAGTTATGTTATAAATTAACAATATAACAGATAACTGGAATAGCTGTTATAACACTGTAACTTAATACTTGAACGTCAGCATGAACAGTCCCGTGAGGCTTTGGGTTAGTGGCCCCTCCCATCACCCTCGCCAGTACAATATCCTATTTGGTTTAGAGTTTTTAAATCATATATTGGATCAATATATGATGTGTTGTGTTGTATTATGTTTGAAAGGTCTCACAAAAAAGTACACTAATTTTGTGTGGTCCAAATCTTGCAGTTTGGTGCATTTTAGTCTAGACTAGTTAGGCTAGTTTGCAGTAGTGTGAAGTTTGCAGTGATGTGCATTTCAACATAGAGTTGACTGGCACTGGGCAGCCTGTGATCTTCATGGTCAATGCTAAGTTACATGGAGAATAGGGGAGGATAAGGAACATCAATTTATCAACATCTAGACCACATATCACCCAAATATTTCATGCTGTTTATATCTTTTTCGCTAAATCAAAAAAAAGAAACCAAAAAAAAAAAAAAAGATCCAAGCTCAAAAAACAAGTCAAGAATAAGTAATCCCCCCCCCCCCCAATGCTGTATTGCTACAATGGATCTTAGGTTTCCTCAACTGCTAAAACCCACTTTAGCTACTTAGTGCATGATGTTAATGCATAAGTGCAACTACTTGTAATGTACCTTAAATGTATATTTTTTTTCAATATGTTGCAAATTAGCCCTAAACAAATTCATAATTTCAGTTACACCAGAGAAAAGTCAGCCTAGCTTGGCAATGTTTTGACAGTGTGAGTGTATTAATATATACACATATGTGGCACATTAGCTTAGCTTACTCTCTCTCAGTGTCAAACTACTATTTCTTTAAAGAAATTGTTCAGCGTATTGTGGCATAATTTTATTTTCTTGGAGATTTGTTGAAAATGTTGTTGGACCTCATTTCTGTGGTATAAATACAAAATTATAATCAGTTAGAAGTTAGCCTAGCTTCACGTAAAAATCTGAAATCAGAGGAAATTTGGGCTTGGGTTTAACTTGTCCATTTGGTGAATGCTCAGTTAATTATAGTTTAATGGTCAGGCACCAACAGACACTCAGTCCTATTTAACACACTTATATAAAAAGCTATATCAGGTCCCGTATACTAAAATTCAAAGGCATTTTTTAACATGTTAAAAACTATATTTAAGGTTTTACTGTAACTGCAACAGGTGTGGCTACAATTAGCATCATTTCGTGCAGAGAAGAGGAGAAGCTTTTATTCTGGATGATCAGCCTGTGAATTAAAAAATTAAGATTAATCTTGGCTTGACAGAAAATAGCTACTTCCTCTGTGGCCTCCATGTCCACTCTGGGTGACAGCTGCTAATTGAAAACGAAGAAATAATTACTGTCTTAAAAGTGATAGAGGAGACACTGGGGACTCTGGGAAATATGGGACTCCACCGAGACTGGAAAGTCTCACTGGGAGTCAGAGTGCCCACTGGGAATTCCTCCATTGTCCGTCAGTCAGCACCCAGTGGGACTTACACATATGCATGCATTTATTTCACATTTGTTTTTCCCTGCATGCACATATATGAACACAATTTTTCATCACACAGAAGTATGTGGAATGCAAAATTATTCTTCACACTCACAGCAGACCCTTACAGACACACTGTAGTCCTTGGGGACCGGGACTATAATAACCCCACCAGGCTGTGCTGTGTGTGTGAGAGCTGATAACAAATGGCGATGGACTGGCAGCTCTGTGGTGTTGTCTGAGGAACAGTTGGTCCTCTGACCATCCTCATCAGCAGATTTCAATTGGCAGTGCAGCCTAGCATGAAGACCCTAATCTCTCTGCAGACAGTTATTTACATTTATTACCTTGCTAAGGAAGCACAAGATACATAAAACATATACACAAGTATGCAGATCCACAAATAAAATTTCCAAAATATTTACTTATTATTATTTACAGGCTGATAGACTGATGAATAATAACCTGATACTGAATTATTAAAGTATGAATAAAACAGAGATTTAACGAGAAAAGAGTTGATGAAAACACCCTGTCCATCCATCTTGCTTTGCAGACACTCGACTCGCCCCTTTTGATTTTCAGTTGGCCCCGCCCCTTATTGCTCATGTCAAACAAATCTGTCTGATACAAATGAAATCAATGCACCCGTGTTAGACCCTGCAAATGACGTTTTGCACGTAGCGTAATCATCTTAAAACACTAATATGTTGAATTTATTTACATTTTTTATTTATTTAAAACACTTTCAAGCCCTGTAGATATACAAAAGGGCAGTGTGTATATCTATTAGGCAAAATCGCTTTGCTATATTTCCACACAAGATAGGCTGAAACAGAGCAGTGCACAGTGTGTGTGTGCGTGTGTGTGTGTGTGTGTGTGTGTGTGTGTGTGTGCATGCGGATCCAACGCGGGGGACTCTAAGCGAGGGAGTCGTGTATAATCTGCAGAAGAGCACTTTCTAGCGGCGTGTTCAGAGCACAGCAGTGAGGGCTCAGCGGGAGCAGACTGCCTCTCAGTCTGTTGTCTGTCGCTGCTTCATCCTAGCAGCCAGGCTTTTCTCTCTCACAGACACACACACACACAAATATGTATCTGAGAGCAGGCTGTCTTTTCACAGCAACAACAAACACTGTACTTGCGACATGCCGCTACATGGGAGACGCCACAAATAACCGACTGGTTTTGGAGAAAACATGTTTTGATGTGGAGAAGTTGTCACGGCACTGGTCTAGATTCTGTGAGGTTCTGCTATAAGAATAACCCAAGATGACTTTTGGTTTTTATATTCAACCTTTGACTGCCCAAAGTTGTCTATTTTCCCATTATATTTTTAGGCATCTTGCCTTTCTTTAGTAGAGCAGTGAAGAATGGACACTTGGAAGAAAAAGCATGTGGGGGAAGATTTGCAGCAAAGGGCCCCACCTGGACTTGAACCCGAGCCACTGCATTGAGCCTTGTGGCATATGGTTGCCTGCTCAGTCAGGTGAGCTGAAGCAGGACCCACTCCCACAGCATTTTACTGGGGAGAGAATTTGTCTCCATAAAAATGAAGATTATTAGATGTGAAAACACTGCACCCTAATTCTCCCTCTTTAAAGTGTCATTTAGTATCCATTACACCATCATCAAACCTCATTGACCTCAGGACTAGAGGCAGGGTTATCCTTCAATAGCCACCATTTACAATGGCTAACAATAGGACCAAATGGCCTGGATGTTTGCATCCACAACAACAGACCACCAGCATCCACCATCCATCACAGTCAGGACGGTCCCAGTGTCCCGGATGAACTGGATGATATAACTCCCTATTTAGAGCACAGTCTAAACAGGGAGTTGCTACTCCCTACACCATTACCAGCTACAAATATACATTTGTAGTTGGTCATGGTGGATTTATGATAGCTGCTGCAGCACTAGGATACATGCTTATTAATAAAAAACAAAAAAGGTTAATCATTAAAAGCAAGCACTATTAACCACTCGTGTCTTGCTTTCTTGTTTAACTGTTATATTTCAGATGAGCCTTGATTGGGCTCTTCAAAGGCGCAGCATTTGTGTTGCCTAACAGATGTCTGTGCATTTCCCTGTTATTATTGTCCATTTAATAAAGTCCTCACTTCAAAAGGCGGATTAAAAAAGTGCTTTCATTGCAGTCCTCGTGTTTTCACACTGGAGGAATTCCAAGAGGGCACCAGAATGATCGTTGCAGAAGTTGCATTTCAGCCACATGCCAATTGATTGCAGTTTCAGAAAGTGAACTCTCTTACATGTATCTTGGCCTTGCATTTCTTTAGGACGATGTCATAAGATCTTTTTCTGAGTGAACTTAATCCTTGCCCTGAAAATGTCATCACCTATAAACCTTACTTACCTGTGACCATGAGCCCACTGAGCTCTACAGAGTAATTCTTAAAGACAGGACATAAACATACAATTAAACTATTAATAATCACTGAGCTCTGTAGGTTTTCATGATCACTACTCAGATAGGAAGCTTTTTTCATCTGTAGATGAATAGGCATTATTGTGGTAACGACTATTACTGACTAAAACTGATCTATAATGATGTTCTCAAAACAGACAATGGGGAGAAAAAAGATATATCAGGCTTTGGATACACACCCAGTAATTGTTTCACTTGTAATATAATTCCACGCTCAACCATAATATTAGTCAAGCATCTGAACTAGGAGACAAAAGACTCCTTTTTCTCACTTTCCTCCTGGTGCAGCAGCCCAAGCCTGAGCCAATCTGTAGGAGAGCCGGACCCGAGGGACCCTCTAGCCACCAGCTGACTGACCAAGCGGTTTACTCAAAGGCACAATTAGAGGGTCTTTGTTTCACCCGGAGTGGCCCTTTGTGCCGTAATGTCGCCTGGCACTGGAGGGGAACGTCATCAGTCACTGGCTGAATGGTGTGAGTCAGAGGAGAGATCTCACACATGCAGGTTGGAGGTTTGTGGTCCTATCAGAACGAAGGATCTGATGGCACCCTGAGGCGCTTCAATAGGCAGCTCTCCTAGCTCGCTTCTTCAATAAAAGCGGGTGCTAATGTCATGCGGATGACAGTTCATCAATAGATTCTTGGCTGTCACTTTCTAGCTTTGTACATGCAGGATTTGCCAGACTTTTACTCGGGCTTTACCACGTAAGTGCTAATTATGCACCCAGCTCTAACTATAATCCCCTTCTTCTCCTCACCACTGTCCATTTCTTTGAAAACACTTAGTTGTAGAAAAAAAATTAGTGCAACACATTTGATGGAGGACTTTGCAAAAACACAAAAACACTAACATCAAAGCATTTTTTGTCCTGGTTCTTCTTGCAGTCCTGGATAAGCAACATTGTGCTCCGTAGGGTTAGAGGTTGGAGAGCTTTAGAAACCAGAAAAACCCCAAGTCATCATCATCCCTCTTCTCATCTTCCATCTCTCTGCAAAAATGACACATGACCTGAGCCAACGCTGTCAGCAAGCTCATAATCACAGACCAATTGATCCCCAATCAGTGTCAAAACCAAGCATGATGTTGCGGTTACAGAGTACCAACTTTAAAAGATTGTGGCTTTACAATTCATCAGAGAAAAACCTTAGGGAGCTACTTGTGAGAGCAAGACATCAGACATGGATTGTAACAAGGAGACAGAGACAAAAATATCTTCGTTTTAAGGGCTCGAACGCGGTAATTGAAGAGCAAAGCCATTTGTTGAAACACTGTCACCCAGCTGCTGGTTTTGTTTGTACAGTGTTTCATTTGATTGAAAATGTCTTTTTCTATAGGAAATGTAGGACAGTTGAAGCTGCAAATAAATAATAACCCACTGAGGTTTAAGTCGTCACAGGTAACTCTATCCTAACGTCTACATTTTGGAGTAAAGCAAAACAGACTTTTTTGAAAACGTGAACAGTTTTTCAAGTGTGTCAGAATGATTATTTTATTTGTTACCTGAATGCAAAGACTTGGTAGGAAAACAAAGACGGCATACTGTGAAGGCCTAGGGTTAGGGGTAGGTTTGGGCTTTTCACCAGTGATGGCTTAAGACCTCAGAGAGTTAACCTCTTAACATCTACCAGGTCACCAACAATCTGCTAAAGGCTAGGACTGGGGTGCAAATTCTAAGCAATCTCAGTTTAATAAACTAGAAAATGCTACATTTTGAAGCAGCTCCCTTACATGCATTTTTACCTTCCAGGTCTTCTTTTGTCGTTGTTTGGCACATCTTTATATAATGAGCTGAAAGTTCCCTTAGTCCTAACCTTAAACTGGTCACTAGCAACCTTGTTATTAGGTATTTTTTGTAAATATAAGACAGGAAAGGTCTAAAATTTCTTTCTCTTAAAGTAAGTTTCTAAAGAAGCACTATGAACAAATCCTTACATTTTGATTTTCCAGACTGTCAGGCTGACCATGATTTCCCCGGTCATGTGTATCACACATCACAGATGTCAGATCAGAGAACTTAGGATAAGAGCTCTGTGTCAAGGGCCCTGACCAATCCACACATCTCTCTCTTAAAATTGTAGTTTCTTCAGTGGAGTCCAGCTTGGATTATGACATGGTTGACATCATTTGATTTGCCTTCCCAGGAGCTCTGAAAGTGCTCCATTAGAGTTATTGCTGGTGGGGCGGCATGCCAACGCCAGCAGCCTGCCCCTGTTACCCACAGACTTACCTGCTGAGTGTAATCTGTCCTGTTAAGGTTAAGCCAAGTTTAAATTTACACATACTTTGAGGTCTTTGCGCTGTCTCAAACAATAGAACAAGTTTATTCTTATTCACATTCATCCACCAGGCACGGATCATTGTTCCATTGAGAATCGGCTCGGAGTAGGAAGAGGCAGGCTCATAAACACAGGTTTCTAATCTTATAATTCACTGGTGTCTGTATTATGGATTCAGTCAAGAGAGAACATATTCAATAAAGATGCCCAAAAATGACAATGTGACTTAAACCAAAAGTCAAGCCTTGAACTCTCGACAATGGGTCATGAAAGCTGAATGAGCCCTTTGCCAAGGCATGGATTCAAAACCGAGCTGAGAATAGAGCAGGACAATAAATCAACAGGGAGTCCTTTTATTTTCTTCCTGGTTCTGGTCTTCATATCTTCCTAGGACATGTTGTTTTTCTCAAGATGGAAGAAGAGAGGGAGGAGTGTGGTGGATGTAGGAGGAGGAGGAGTGTGTGTGTGTTGGGGGGGTGACTGGAGAAAATAAGAGGTGGAGGGCAGGCGGGCAAGCAGGACAGTGACATTCACGCATTACGACGTGGCGACACTGACAAGGTGTCCACCCTGCCGTTCGGCCAAGCTGTTATCACAGTCGGCCCCCGTTTCCAGGTCGCAACCCTCAGCGGCACCGGCATTATTGGGTCGCGGCTTGGTGCCACCAGCCAACCCCGGTGTGGGCCGACCATGCTATTGTCCAACGGTGAAGCGTGGCTTTGAGATACTGAACACACACACAGGCACACACACAGGCCCACTGATCCGCCCTGGCAACCTCCCTAGCAACCATCTGTCCTGCTTTGCCATGCTCAGGCTTGGGCACAGCTAGCAATGGGCATGCCTTGACACGTCTGAGTTAATGGGACAAAACGGAGGCACGCAAAAGGACAAAAGGACTCACAAATGAAAGAGCGTAGCCAACAGAGAGAAGTCAGAGAAAGAAAGATGGCCTTCATGAGAGTTTGGCTCGAAAAGTCCAAAAGTAAGACCGATGTTGTTTTGTCCTTTGTGTTGATTTAAGTTCCGCGGAAGCTAAAATTATCCAGGATTGCTTTCTATGAACCAATTAAAGAATACATAAACGGCACATTGTACATTTGATCTGTAGATAAATGAGAATCAAATTTGCCAAAAATCTTTGACAAAATAGAAATTGTCCAGGGTGCGAAAATGTCTTTCCCTCATCAAGTTTTCGTCCGTATTCAGCATCTTGCCCATTTCGACATCATCACTCATTTCAACTATTCAGTTATGTTGTCATTGTATTGACGGCTATTAGCATTACAACCAACAGCAAACTGGCGACATGAGAATACGTCAAGCGTTGACAAAGACCTCACGTTTGAATGTGTAAGGCTTTCCTGAGAAGCATAAAGGGATTATAGCTGAATGTGCATTTGTAGAACACAGAAGAAAGTCGGCTGGAAAGGAGGTGAGCAATTTGAACAATAGGACTTCTGACCATCCTGATTTGGTTGTTCGACTTACTTTTGTATTAACAGCGTCGCTCGCATTGTGATATCTACACGGAAAAGTTCGGAACGTTGACGCCCTTGAGGTCAACGTGTCATTGGAACGGCGCTGGAAGAATGACGGTTTGCTTCCTGATGCTATAGATTTGAGGTTGGTAGGGGGTTGGATAAGAGTGGGGCAGGGTGGGGCAGGTCTGGGCGCGACGCTATATCACAAGTAGATACATCTTCCTCTGTCTAACATGCTCGCTTGTGTTGCCTTATCAGCATCGCGCCAATGGCCCCAGAAACAGCACAGCAATGACCTCACGTCTTTCTCCCACCCAAAAAACCAGCCTTTTCTTAACATGCAAAAGCGCTGCCTTTGTCAGCCCTCGTAGACACAAATCAATTCCCCGCCCCTTCTAGCACCCAAAACCTCGGGCTCATCCAAGAAGCAGAGGGGAGCCTCAGACAACTCGTGATAGAGCCTCTTTTGATGGGAACTACATTTTGTAGCATCCGTTCCTCTAGAGTACGATTTATAGTGCAAGCAAGCTTGGAAAAAATGTTCTTAAGAACATAAAGAACAGCCTAGTTTATTCTAAGGTGTCCAAATTATAAAAACAAGATTACACGTTTACGCCGAGAACTCCTCTGACGACCATCAACCTTTTTGCACCAATAAGCCTGTTCAGAATAAGACTAAAGAGAAAACACTTCACTGGGTCGTGAAGGCGAACTGATCAAGCGGTCATCGTTCCTGAGTTTTGTGCAGCTTTTACTTCTTTCCGCTGAGACCCTGGGTTCTGGCAACAACAAAAAAAGTGGTTTAGAAACAGGTTGGAGTGATGGTCAGAATTACAGGGTGAATGTAGCAGATAAAAATCAGGGGGAAATTATGTGCCTTGCCAGCTCTCTACTAAACAGCCCCCCCTTTCCCTTAACCCCACAGCCCTTCCCTTTTTCTTTCACCGTCTTGCATTTTCAAAGAGCTGAGAGGCCATAGCGAAAGTGAATGAAGCATGACCGCAGGCAGATGCTCCCCACATCTTTCTCTCTCTCTCTAGTCGTACCCTTCCCAGTTTACACCCTCTATTTCCCACAACTACCTAAACACTGCTGTTTCAAAGGGACGCACAGCTCATTTACCTAAACACTGCTGTGTAGATGATTACAATTTAAAGTGGACTTACAGACTTATGAGGTAAAAGTTCAGTTACAATGATTTTACAGTACAATAGTATAAAGCTGGGAGCTACATTTTTACCAAATATTTATTTACATTTAAACTGTTTTTTAATGTATTGTCATATATATATGTGTGTGTGTGTGTGTGTGTGAGAGAGAGAGAGAGAGAGTGTGTGTGTGTGTGTGTGTATGCGTGTGTGTGTGTGTGGGTGTGTGTGGGTGTGCTTATGATAAGTGTTTTTTGTTGTTGCTGTTGTTGTTGTTGCAGTGCCATTTTGAGTAAATGCCATTTGTTAATTTCCCCTAATTCCCCCTGGGCACTTGAAGGCTAAATGAGCACAGATGGGACATTTTCAGTCCTTTGGAACAGTTCATTTGAGTGATTTGGATTCAGATTTGTTGTTTCACAGTCTACATATCACATTGACTCTTCTTGTAAGCGTGAGTGGAGAAAGTCGCTGAAACCATACTAATTGTGATGGTATACAAGTGAAACTTTAAACCCAAGTAGCAGTGAATTTTTCGATTTGCATGCCATAAAAATAACAAAAACAAGTCTCTTCATGGTCACTGCAGGAGCTTCTGTCTGGAATACATCCTCTAAACACTTATCTGTAGTAAACAACTGCTTTTTTATTCTCTGGGTCTTAAAGTGGAAAATTGTGGAAAAGTCGGAACTTTTGAAGAATTTCAAAATTTTTAATTAGACGACAGACTGTTTGTTCATGTTTTTGAACGCAGAATTTAATTTAGGTTTTTATTTGACAGCAGTAACAGGATATTATGAACCAAAACTCATATATAACATGGATAACATGTATACTTCATAACAGCTGTTGTAATATATAGTTACTATTACAACTGAATAAATGAAATAAATAGTGATATTTTAATATAAATATCATCACATAGATCATGTAATAAAATATTATTTTAAACTGGACTTTGTTTGGTTTTTTGCCATCAGTCCTGCGCATATATCGGGTCTGAAGAGAAGCTGTTGTATTTTAACCCAGATCACATTTTCCATAAATGAAGTAAAATCAAACAAATAAAAACAATGAGAGAGAAAAGACGTACGGGACACTGCCGCACAATCTGCCTACTCATGAGGGCTTTAAATAAAGTACATTAACCATCATTCATGAGCATCCAGATTGGTTATTGTATAGTAGCAACTGTTTTCCAAACTATTTACAGTTTAAAGAGTAGTATAGCCTTCATCATCCATTACTAATTATTATTATTATTCACTATTATATATTGTTGCCAATCGGTAATTTATTATGTTGTATAAATAATCTTTCTTTTAAAAATAGTGTATAGTGAACTTGATCTGTGAGCTATTTTCCATTAACTAGTTTTATATTTAATTTATATATATATATATATATATGAGAGAGAAAGCCTTTTGGTAATTTAAAGACAACCACAACTATCAGTGATTCATTTCTTGGACTTATTTGTCAAATAAACACACACACATTGTGTTTGCACAAAATTTATAAACATTGTTTATGCAACAGTATATTGTAAGAACAGCTACAAAAAGGCAGTGTTTTTCATATCCATCAACTGTACTACTGTGTTAGGCATAATTTTATATCAAAGATAAGAAGATCCATTCACTGTGTGTGTGTGTGTGTGTGTTTGTGTGTGTGTGTGTGTGTGTGTGTGTGTGTGTGTGTGTGTGTGTGTGTGTGTGTGTGTAAAAACCACATTTCTGAGGCAGGAATGAGGCCAGTCACTGGCAAGTGACGGGGCAGTGAAGCGACCCAAAATTCACTCTCCTCACTCTCAGTAGGCTTGTTTTCACCATGGAGCCAACAGCTCTGGCTCATCAGCCCGCTCTGCCAAAAACAATGTTTGTCTTAAGAATTTCCATTCCGAGAGGTGTTGCCTGGAATGAGAAACATAACCCGACCTGATAAAAATGTTAGCAGTTTGGCAGCTGAGGACTAAGATTACCCATTATTCATGAACTGAGAGCGCAACATTGTTGTATTTGTGCCATTAATACTATTAATACCTGATTGTACTGGTTTAATCTCTCAGTCTGCCTTTGCTGTGTTTTTTTATTTATTATTTTGAGTGATAGGTGTGTGCTATAGTATGAAAAAAAATGAAAGATTTATATAGTGAAGAGCACGTTGAATGTATTCTAAAAAAACAACTTTGTATATCTTGTATCGTGCTCTTGCTGTACATTTTCATCTTCTATTTAATTTTAATCTTTTAATCCTTTTATCCTCTTATTAAAGTGTTTTTATATTAGCCTGCGCATTTTTAGATGTGCTCGTAATCCTTACTTATGTCTTATGTATAGCCTCTGCTGTTGAAATGTGCAATATATGAGCGCAATAATCCCAATGGTCACATAAATGATCTTAAAACAAGCTCATGCTGCAATATTTGAGGTTGTTTTTATGTGTGTGTTATTTAGAACTATAATTTGTACCAATTCAGTATAAAAGAAGACCTTTATATCCACGTAGTTTCTTAAAAATGAAAAAATTACTACAATAATACTTTGACATATTTCTCAGCATGTCATTTGGACTTTCAGGCATTTGAAGGAAAGAAATTCTATAAAATCGAGATCTACGTTTTGCATTTAAGCATCATGGCTAATTACAGATCTAGCTTAAATAGAGTAGTAAATGTGTTTAGTAGTCACCTGAAAAAAAATTTTTTTTGAGACTTTATATTTCAAAATCAGGGCAATTATCTTTCATAAAAAAATATAGCAATAAAGAATAAATGTAGTTTTACTAATTACTATGAGAAACCTGCAACCACACATGAGTATGGCAGACATGATATATGCTATAATCCCTCCTTAGAAAAAAAAAAGAAAAAAAAAAGCTCGGAAATCCGTCACCAAATAATTCTGTAAATTGAAACTACTCTATTGCTGCGTGTATCGGCTCTGATGTGTACGGCATGTTATTGCTGAAGACAACTTCTCTGTTTGGAGACGGAGAGGAGGCTCCTTCCTCTCGCTCCTGATAAAAAGGTAGAGCAGATGAGGAGGAGGGGGGGGGGGCGAGAGGTGATACAGCGCACAGAGAAATTTCATTTCCTGCCTTGTACAGAGAAAATAGTATCAGCTGGGAAAACCTGGCCAAGAGATGGGAGATTTCCCCTCCGAACATTGATAACCATTTGTTCATTTCCTGACAACAACAGCGCAAAAAAAAAAAATTACACGACTCTTCTCTGAAATGGAATAGGTTGAGTTTTCCCTCTCATTCTTGTTTTGTTCTGCGGGAGCACAGGAGTCTATTTCATCAGCAACATGCAGCAGAGGTCCTAATCACAGGATCAGTTATTATTGGAGGGAGCGCACGCTGCATCGGCTGCATAGCTGAGAGACGAAAAAGAAGGGGTCTGCGGTCAAATTCTCCCACTTTTGTGTCGCTTAGCTTCTCTCCGCCAGGTCGGATTTGCATTTTAATGGAAGGCTTTTATAGACTTCTCGGTGGCGTTCGCAGCACCACAAGTGGCATCATTAAGTGAACTAAGCCGGATTAGAGGCGATGCTGAGGTCAGATACCCATACGCCAAAAACAGAACCCAAGCTTTCACCTCCGGGATTAGACAGAGACCGAGAGACGACAGTGGAGGGGTGGGTGGGGGCGAAGGGGTTTAGAGGCGAGGGGAGAGCAGGAGATTTTTTTTAAGGACATAGGCGAGCGGAACAACAAGAGAGAAAGAGAGAGCGAGAGTTTCTTTTTTTTTAAAGGAGCAGTGGAAAGAGAGGGAAATGGGAGAGAGACATAAGGGGAAAGAGGAGAGACAGGCCACAGCGAGGTGATGAATTGCTTTTAAAGTGTCTCCCCTTCAGCTCGAGGGCCTTGCACATCCTCGGCTTGGCTTTAGTACCAGCTTCTCACAGTATAATATTAAACACAAACATGGTGTTTGGGGACAGTTCTTGACTTAGAAAGGGGTGGCAGTACTTTTCATGCTGTGACAGCCAAGTGGTCAGCCATAGAAATCAGCCAGCATTGCCCAGTGCTGGCTGTCCATGGCAGGACAAGGCCAAGTATGGCACCAAAATGAAAGTTAATTAGTTGTTCTTAGGTCACTTTAAATACTTTTCATTCATGTTGTTGTCAACCTCTCACCAACAAGTCTAACCCTAGATGGTGACCCATCTAGGGTTAGGTTAACATCCACCTCTACATTTTTCACCAATTAGAAATGGAAAAGCTGTTAAAAAAAAAAAGATTTTGTTTCAAAATGAGCATATGATAAATCATTTGAAAGGTTACACTTTCTAGTTTCTGAAGTTTTGCCTATTTTGGAAATGCAGAGGTCACTAGCGAGCTGTCCCGTGCCAAAGCTGACAACCACATGAAAGTTATGTTGACGTCAATGGATATCAGTTTGAAACGGTGATCCAAGAGATCCCCAAACTAACTGATCGTGACGTTCTTATCTGTTACTAATAAATATTTCACTCACTTCATGTGGAATTATTACTAGCAAGTTTGAATAACTGATAGTGTGTGAAGCCAATCCTGTGCAAGTCTGTCATGGCCAAACAAAGAGGCCTATTCGCCTTGTCTGTCATTTCACTGTGCAAGACTTATGGATTCTGCTTTGATAATTACAGCAGACTTTTAGGAAAGCATTCAGGAGAGCTTGCACTGCTACACAGCATGGAGATCTATTCATAGAAAGGACAACTTCAGGTTCATCTGCAGTAAAAAAAAAATCTCAAAGTGTGCTGAACATGCATGGACGTGTTGGTATTTGCTGTTTTTAAACAGGCTTAGCAGTTACAACGTGGCAGCCTATTAATATCAACCCTGACTTTACAGCTGTTGACCATAGATCTGAGTAAAACAGAGACTTCAATTATCAGGTGTGAATGTGTCACACGAACATCAGGTGTCATTTCTATATCACACGAAGTCCTCTGCTTATCATAATCAAGAAAAATACAGTAATCATCACAGTGGAGTGATAATAAATAAATAAAAAGTGGATTAATTTTTCATGTCAGAGTCTTTCAGCAAACCTTGTATTTAATGATAAAAGCTGTAGAACTCCATGAGGCGTGTTCTTGGGGTGGGAAATGTCATACTTAGAAATTTAGATTTTTTTAGGATGTGGTTAAGGTCGGCCACATGAGGTCTATTTTAATCCAAACCAAGAACTTCTCCTACATGTTGTCAAGAAGGTGCAGTTCCTCTAATGGCCACTTGAGGCTTACTCCATAAGGAAGTCAGTCTGCATAGATGCTTATGTTAAAATGCCCAATTTTAAGGTATAAATAAGACTTTTTAATCATATATACCAGTATCGGTATTTATAGTGACAGATAAGTGAAAAGTGTCTGTAAGAAAAAAAAATCGATATATCCGATTATAGGTTTTAAAAACCGTTTATCAGTCAGACTCTGTTTGTTAGGGCTTAAAATCAGGGGGAGTGGCAGCTTTGACTGGCAGGTTCATAGACAGTTCTGATGTGAGAAATTCTAATTTTTTTACCACTTTCCCTAAAATTAGATATTTTACTGTTAATGTTTTAACGTGTGCATGTCGAGATTAAGTATGCGGTGAAACACCCACCTTTTTATTTTATAGAACGTACTAACTTATTCACCTTCATTGTCCACTAGAGCGCCAGAAAACACACTAAATCTGCAAACTTTCAACTGTTCTGCTGCCTTGTTTTCCAATTAACCTTTCCAGAGGCCAACCTTTGCATGGAATGACATGGATCAATGCCCACAGTGATAAACATCTGCAGAGCACCTATAACTGACTGGAAAAGTGGCTTTGTAAATGCTGTGTAAATATTAACTAACGGGTGTTTGCCGTCACTTCACAGGTCTGATGCGTGCCAGGTGCAGATATGAAGGGGAAGTTGCTGAACCGTTGCGTTGCGAACGTCAAGGTTGCAGGTTAGAGTGAAGGTGAACTGCTGGAAATGGGAAGGATTTGACAAGCGTCCAAGCTTACATCTGTCCGCTCCTGCCTCGTATTGTTCTTTAACGCTGTTAAAAGACTGAAAATGCAGCCATAATCTAAGAAACCACAAAGCACTGCAGAGACAAGTGACACATTCAGCAGAGGGAATATAAGGATTTGTTTATTTAGTTAGAGAGCTGTCGAGGTCGTCTTCTCACAGTAATGGAGAAGGATAAAGGAGACATTTTCTGCAGTTAGCATACAATTCATGATGCTGCTGAAGTTTTTAAGCCATGTCATCCAGCATCAATGTGAGGATTCATTTTTGTAAGTAAACTCGCATCTGAAGTTCACATGTGAACTAGTCAATCTATACGAGTGAATAAAGCTCAAAGTGCTAAAATAATTATTTGCATCTGCTTCTAGACAAAAATATATATATTTTTTTTTTCAGTCATCGGTATTGGATTAAGAAAATATGAATACACCAAAGTAAATTTGCTCATAAAATGCTAGCATTCAGCTAATAAAGCTAATCCCCATTCATTCTGGCTCATTTGATCGCTACAAGGAAACATTCAGTTTTAAAAGAGACAGTTCTTCACCACCAAAAAAAGTCCACACTAAATTTAAATTTTTAATATTTATTTTTTAGTTCTAATCATTTGGATATTAAAACACTTTAATAGATGAACACTTGTGCTTGTTTTGACATTTTCAGACCGAACAAAACAGCTTGAAGTACATTAGCGCAACCTTCCCAGCTTGACTAGCACTCATTTGCACGTGTCGGGTTTTTCCCGCTTAAAAATTTGTTTGTACCCCAGAAAAAGGTTTTAGCCAAAACCGTTGCATTCATGAAATGGCAGAAAAGATTCTCTTAAATAATGTAAAACAAATGTATCATTTTTATATATGTGGACTAATTATGCTTACACAGAAAATAACCTCCAAAAGTCCCATTCAGAGGCAGAAAAAGCCATGGACGGGGGGCAGGGTCATGTCCACAAATGATCGGAGAATCTGGATAGGAACAACGGGGAAATGTAACTTACTGAAAAATGTAAACAAGGTACAAAAACACTGTATACTACTGTTCTGTACTACATCGTTTTTATTTAAATTATTAGTTAACTCCAACTTTGTTCTTTGTCCCAACTGTGCCTATTTACCTCTAAATAATCTATTAACCCAATGCTGCAAATGTTGGGACTCTTAGTAAAGTGTCAATAAAACCAGAATGCAACACTGGAGATCTCATAAACTCATATTTTATACACAATAGAACATATTGTCCCCAGATGTTTTCAGACTGCTGTTAAAAGAAGAGATGCATGCCACACAGTGACAAAAACCAACTTCCTGAGACATGTTGCCACCATCAAATTCAAAATGATCTTTATTAAAATGATGTATTTTCTCAGTTTAAACCTTTTGATATGTTTTTTTATGTTCTATCGTGAATAAAATATAGTTTTTTTAATTTGCACATCTTTGCATTCTGTTGTATTGACATTTACAGACTGTCCCAACATCAGGATTGGGTTCAGAAATTGGTGGAGTCAGCACTCAAAATCTTTGATTTGGTGTCTTTACTGATTTAAATCCCATAACGTGACAAATTCGAGTGATTTTAAGTCATGCGTGTCATAAAAGATACCCACTTCCCTTGGAATATGGACAGAAAGCCTCTGTGTGATGTTTCTAAATGTATTCGAAACACATTTTCTGCCTGCAGAGGCTGCAGATTGGTAGTGGTAGAGTGGGAGGGGTCACTTTAGGTCACTAACTTAAAAAAAAAAAACATCAGAAAAAGAGTAATCTAATATTTGAGGTAAAAAAGGGGGAAAAAGTAAAGTGTTGTCTGGTTTTGTTGTAGGTTGGAATTCACCACCGCACAAAATAACTAGATGTTATTTGTGGCTGTACAATAGTGTGTGTACGCGTTGTTCATGTGCCTAACACAGCGTGCTGTGCAGAGATGAGCGGCCCGTCACTCAGCAGGCATCAGGCCATGGAGGTCACACCCCAACAGTTGCGGGAAGAAGAGATTACGCCTGTGTGTGTTTGTGTGTGTGTGTTTTCTAAAAAGCAGAGATTATGCATTGTGATATCAAACTGGGTTAATGTAGCGGACTGTGTTTGCATACAGGGGTGCCACGGACTCGCGGGTTTTAGCTTTAATCCCCACACACAACGGAATGCTCACCGGCTGATTTGGCACTTTTTCAGAGTATTAGGCGACCAGGCGAGGAAGCTTTGTTTACCCGACAGACAAGTCATCATGATTCATAAAATCCCTACTAGCCTGCGTTTTCTTCTACTCTTACACTTTTATGGGACTTTTGCTTTCTTGGTCTACTTCAGTAACCTTGAACCCTAATTTTTTCATGTTTCTGATCCTCATTTCAAAAGACATGTAGTCATCCACGCGGTAAGATAAAAACAAATATAAAGAAGTACTACTGTAGTACTTCAGTACTGCAAACCTTTTCATGAGTTAAATCTTCTATTAGAATAACAGACTGCCATGATGGGTTCATAAAATACAACACCAACAGTTATTTCTATCCAAAGTTTGAAAATGTGTGTATTTTTGTTTGTTCTCCAGTCAAACTAGGCCGGGATTACGCTCTCTTAAAGGACATGCTCACTGCTGCCGATACAGGGGACGCATACACATTCATACACAGCCACAACACAACCGCACATCTTTATGAAACAGGGAAGTCACTCAGTACACCACTAAATTCTACACTGATTTTACATTTCAGAGCAGGAAGCTATGTCCATCTCTTATATATATCATCTATTGTAATGCATACACATGCATACACACATAAAGCGTAGATATGAATATAAAATAATGAACAAAAGAAAACATGTATGGCTTTAATAGTTCACCGATGTAAACTAGTGCTATCTATGCTCCAAACGTCAAAACCAGAAGGCATCATGTGGCGTTTGAGTCGTTCCAGGGAAGCTTTGTTATAAAAATAGATCAAGAAATTTCAATAATCCAATGAAATAAAAGCGTGATGACAAATTCTAATTCAGAGCACGACACAATGGAGCTCAAGTTGGAAAACTGAGTAAAGAGTAAAAGCCGAGTCAAAAATATACCCCTGATAGAAGATTTAGCAAAAGTGTCAAGTGACTCCAATTATCAGAGGTGAGACCTGCACTGACCTTTCAACAGCACAATGGTTATGAAAGGGGAAGTCAGCTAAACTGGTTTTTGTACCAGGCTATAAACCTGAGAGACCATTCGAAGAACTATTTCTGTTAATACATGTGTTTAATTTTTAACCTGGAGGTTGCCGCGGGCACTGACCGCCTGATGATGAAATTTATGTCACTTAGAGCAGCGGTCCCCAACCTTTTTTGCACCACAGACCGGTTTAATGGCAGACAATATTTTCACGGACCGGCCTTTAACGTGTGGCGGATAAATATAACAGAATAAAATGATACGACCGAGACAAAAACTGTGGGATTTTGTAAATATAATAATAAATGTGAATTCACTGTATAATTGTGTAACTTTATTAGCAGCGTCCTCCTAAAATGTGCCAACAACATTAAGAGTAACATCCTCCTCTCTGCCCCGTAATGCTCTCTGATCGCTATGGTAATGTGTGAATATTTCTTTCAAAATAAGACGCACAACTACAACACGGGAAAAGAGCCAGGGAAGCCGAGTTAACGATAAAATCCCTGAAAACCACAAATTTCACACTAGAGCCTCAACTCTCACGGCCCGGTGCCAAACGACTCACGGACCGGTACCGGTCCACTGCCCGGGGGTTGGGGACCGCTGGCTTAGACCATAACGTTGTCATGTATGCAAAAAACTGGATTTACTTGGGTTGAATTGGGACGGGTTGGAAACCTGTGGTTGGATAAATGTAATACTTTTTAAAGACCCTTTCACAGATACAGCTGCTAAAGATTTCAGATCATGTTTTCCACCTTAAAATGAGAAATATCATATCCTTTAACCAAAGTCATTTTTGACCTTCACCAGCTTTCTCCAGACCAGTAAGCAGACCTTTAGTCAAGGCCATTTTTACTGTTAAATGACTTATATTTGCTATAACATTTCCTTCTGCCATGTTAAGACGACTTGTGATGAAGGATGTACATGTGCATCACATCAGTGTTTCACTCGATATTTCTATATTTTTCACCCCTGCTTGTTGCTTCAAAAGTTTAAAAATGTAATCAGCCGACTCCAGCCACTGGCATACAAGCATATTCCATTTGTTTTTCACATTTGAAATGCAGCAGGTCTATTTATTACCAGCAGCAAACTAAAAGCACAGTAGTCTGTGTGGAAATTAACTAAAGGGATTAAATAATAGATTGAAATCAATAGGAAAAAACATCACTTTGTGGTTGCTTTGATTAATGGTCTCTCCTAAAATGATAAATTAAAGTTGAAAACTTTCTGTACACATTATTAACCCCCCGTTTTCTAACTCATTTAAAAAGCTGCAGGCTTATTTCCCATTATGTTGATAATATGGGTATGGTTAGCCAAAACTCTTTGTGATAATTGTGTGTTGGTTCAAAAAGCCATTTTCTGTTAGAGTGCACAAATCCATTACGACCTCCTCCTTAGGCCTGATAATGGGGATTGGATTAATGCAGGGGGTAAAATATGTGGCCCAGGACTCCTAAAGATATGATTGATCACCTTATTCCTGAGTATTCAACCAGTTTGGTTTGTGTTAATCAATACCATTACCTCTTTTGGATTAAACAGTGGCCTGTAAACAAAATAGAGTCAAAAAAATCTAGATGTGGGAATGTTGTCTGATGGTTAAACTGGGTAATACACATCTCAGACCATCAGAGACTATTTTACATCAAGCACTGGCAGCTGAATTGGTTCCAGTTAGAATAAGTATATTCAACAGCTTATGCCATAAGTTGAAGAATTCCCATATCGGACAGTTATAGAGAGCCAATATTATCTACATTTTTATTCTTGAACTCTGATAGAGTAGATCAGCAAGGAAAAATACTTCTGCGTCAAATCACTGAGTAAACAGGTATTTGGTATTTTATATTTGATACTGCGATACAATATTATTTGATACAGATATTCCTGATGCTAATTCATTGTTTATATAAAGCACACCTGTCCACAGAATCAGTCTCTTCTATTCCAACCTCCCCACCACGATGGGAAAGACCAAAGAGTTGTCCAAGGACATGCAGGGACAGACGTGCACAAGGCTGGAATTGGCTACAAGACCATCAGTGAGAAGTTTGGTGAGAAACTAACAACTGCTGTTAACATTATTTGGAAATAAAGGAAATACAAAATAAGTTAGCCTCAGTCTGGAGCTCCATGCAAGCTCATCCTTACCCCATGAGGGTGAGGTGAGGATCAGCCCCAAACTACACAGGAGGCGCTAGTTAATGATGTGAAGGCAGATCATCAGTCAAGCATGGAGGTGGAAGCATCGTGACTTTACTGCATTGAAGGGTCAATGGATGGAGACACGAACCAAAAAACCTCGAACGAGAACCTTCTTACCCCAGTCAGAAAACAGAAGATGGGTCGTGGACGGGTCTTCCAGCATGACAGTGGCCCAAAACTGCAACAAAGAAGTGGCTATAAAAGAAGCACAATAAAGGTCATGGAGTGGCCTGGACCGTCTCCAGACATCAGTCATATAGAAAATCTGTTGAGGGAGCTGAATCTTTGAGTTGCCAAGCAAAGAGAAAACCCTAAAGGATTTCGATTTTTAAATACCTGTAATGTAATCCATCTGTGGCTTGTGGACGTTTATTGGAAGGTTTGGTAAGATTCCTATTTACCCCTTTATATGAGATTTTAATATGTACAGTATACAAAAATAGTAATCTCATGAGGAGAAATGCATGCTAGTCTGAAAGACAGCATCTTCTAGTTTCTGAAAACATGATTATTTGGCATGTTTCTAAAATGCTACCCTAAGCCTGCCCCTACCTTGTTGTCATTATAGGCTGAGGGACCCTGTATTATTTTCCAATCACCAGGTTTTACCACCCTAACAGAAAGGGCAACCTATCTAGATCTGGCAATTTACAAAGAAGCCAAGCAAAGGTGCAGCAATCAGATTACACAGCAGGTAGTGATGACATATCGCCCACTGAACAATTCCGATAATGATTGGATTGTGTGTTGCAAAGATACGCCCTTCTTTCTGTTTGTGTCTTTGCTGCCAACTTGGTCACAGCCAAATGATCTGTAATGAATAAATAAAACCCAGAAAAACAACAGACAAGTCACTGCACTGTAGACTAAATGAATAACCTCTTTTCTCTCGCTGTTTATTTTCAGATGATAAAGCAAAATAACAAAACAGAGCTTTCAGAGCATTCACGAATGGAGCTATTGAAATGTAGAAGAATGTGTGTTGGGGGTGAGACAGCAGGGCAGGTCATAGCAGGAGGGGTGAGAGGTGTTAGCTAATCTGCTGCAGGATGATATAGATAAACAGAGATGCCTCCCAGAGAGCGGATGTTGTACCCAGATGGCCACAGAGCGGTTGGTGGCAGCAGGAGAGATCAGATAGTCAGAGAGAGACACAAAGAGGGGGAACACTGCAAAAAATATCTCATGGTTTTATTTTTATGAGGTGAATATTTCAGGTTTGTAAAAAAAAAAAAAAATCTATGTTTAGTGGAACATTTTTGAAAAAAAAATGTATTTCATTATTTATTTCAGGGGTTTTTTTTTATTGACTACTTTCTACATTGTAGAGACATACTGAAGACATCAAATATATAAAGCAAGATATATGGAATTATGTAGCAAAGAAAAAATAAATAACTCTGAATATGTCTTATATTCTAGATTCCTGAGAGTAGCCAACCTTTACTACTTTCAGGGTTGACAGCACTGCAAACCCTCTCATTGAGTTTCATGATGCAGTCACCTGAAATGGTTTTCACTTCACAGGTGTGTCTTGTCAGGGTTTATTTGTGGAGTTTCTTGCCTTCTTAATGGCGTTGAAGTCAGGTTGGTACACAGCTGACAGCCCTATTTGACAACTGTTAGAATTCATATTATGGCAAGAATCAATCAGCTAAGTAAAGAGAAACAACAGTCCATCATTACTTTAAGAGCTGAAGGTCAGTCAGTTCTGAAAATTCCAAGAACTTTGAATTTCTCCCCAAATGTAGTCGCAAAAACAATCAAGCATTACGACAAAACTGGATCACATGAGGACCGACCCAGGAAAGGAAGACCAAGAGTCACCTCTGCTGTTGAGGATAAATTCATCCGAGTCACCAGCCTCACAAATCACAAGTTAACAGCACCTCAGATTAGAGCCCAGATACATACCAGACAAAGTTCCAGTAGCAGACACATCTCTACATCAACTGTTCAGAGGAGGGTGAATCAGGCCGTTATGGTCAAATAGCTGCTAAGAAACCACGACTAAGGAAAAGCAACAAGCAGAAGAGTGTTTGGACCAAGAAACACAAGGAATGGACATTCGACCAGTGGAAATCTGTGCTTTGGTCTGATCAGTCCAAATTTGAGATCTTTGGCTCAACCGGCGGTGTCTGTGTGCGATGCAGAAAAGGTGAACGGGTGGTCTCTACATGCATGGCTCCAACTGTGAAGCATGGTGGAGAAGGTGTGATGGTGTGGGGGTGCTTTGCTGGTGACACTGTTGGGGACTCTACCACAGCATCCTGCAGCGACATGCCATCCCATCCGGTTTGGGTTTATTTGGGCCTTTTATTTTTCAACAGGGCACTGACCCCAAACACACCTCCAGGCTGAGTAAGGGCTATTTGAGCAAGAAGGAGAGTGAAGGAGTGCTACACCTGATCGCCTGGCCTCCACAGTCACCTGACCTAAACCTAAGTGAGATGGTTTGGGATGAGATGGACCGCAGAGTGAAGGCAAAAGGGCCAACAAGTGCTGCATCTCTGGGAATTCCTTCAAGACTGTTGGAAAATCATTTCAGGTGACGATCTCAAGAAGCTCATCGAGAGAATGCCAAGAGTGTGCAAAGTAGTAATGAAAGCAAAGGGCGGCTATTTTAAAGAATCTAAAACAGTTATTTCACACTTTCTTCTTTCTTGTTTATTGTGTTCAGTACTTATTATTAAATGACTAAGGGACACTTTTTGCAGCAAGCAGCCATGCACATGGAAGAAGAGAAAGCAGGGAGATCCGACTCCCTGTCCAGGACTCCTCGTGTGTGTCATCTCGCACTAATAACCCTCCTCTGATCTGAATCTTCCTCCTTTTTTTCTCCTCTCGTCTGCTTTTTTCCTCATGTCTATCGCTTCGCCACCTTCTTTTCCCTTCCCCTCTCTATCCCCCTCTTTGGATGTATCCTTCTCTTTCTCTGTCCCATCTCCTTCTCATTAGAGCTTATCTGGGCTTCCACATTCAGTGCTGGTTTTTATCTGTCTAATTATGCTGCTCCTCACCTATGGAGGGAGTAAAAGCAGCCCTGTGGCACACTGGGAAGACGATTCTTGTCTGGTGCTCTCCTGTGTCCTGCCCCCTTGACTTTTGCACACCCTCTCTCACCCACCTATAGAGATGAGCAGCGTTTCCCTATCCTCTTTTCAATTCCATCACCTTTTCAGCATCACCGGGGCCCTTTGAGCAGGGGCCCCCGGCCTCTAAGTCCCCCGAACAGCCAGGCTCGATGATAAAATTCCCCAGACACTTCTCCATTATGGAGAAATGATATGAGGTGATGCTGGGAGTAACAAAAACATACACACACACACTCACTGCCATCGTCATGCACATGCAAGGATCAGGGCATGCACATTCAAACAGTATACACAAAAGCACATAAAGCAGTTTTCACTCCTCCCTGCTTCCTTATCGAGCTTTTTCAGTGTGCAGTGCGTGAGCTGCATGTGCTCATCTCCCACACAAATGTGTGAGAATGCAGAAGTCATTGATAGAATATTTATAATGATACTGCCAGCCTGTGATGTATCAGAAAATAGGATTGGTAACGACTGTACTGGTTGTCTGCATGTTTTGTATTCATTTTTATTCACACCAATAACAACAGGCCACACACTGCAGTTATTTTTGATGCTTTCGGTTTGCAGAAAATAAAAAAATCCAGTCTACAATATCATGTTTTAAGGCATTGTAGGTAAAAAATAGAATAAAATGAATAATAGTTATGAATGAATGATGTCTTTAACTGTGAACTACAGACTGTATGAAAGAAGGCTGTATTCATGATGATGTCACCATGCTGGTGTTGGGACTCTTGATTGGATTAGATGAGATGTTACATGATCAGCTAATGCTAGCAAGCTAACACTAAAAGCATATTTGGTGGTCCTAACATCATCTATGGCAATGAGCTTTGAGTAGTGACAAAAAATGAGACTACAGTTAAATGTCGATGTAGGTTCTCAGTAGCTAACTGGAGAAAACTGTTAGAGAAAAGTCTTTGCAATCCAGGAACAAGTCCAGCTGTCTTCTTTTCAAGCACTCAAGTGTACAGTATTAAGGGGCAGAAATTAATTTCCTCTGTAGGGTGTCTGGGCGCTTTCCTAGAGATGAAGAAGCCTGGTAATATGGAAAAGACTTCGGCTTACAAACACCAAGAAGAACTGGGGATGGATGGATGGATGGATGAATGGATGGATGGATGATAAAATACTAGAATTTCCCTCAGCAATTTGAAAAGCAAACTCGGACAGTATGTACCTCACAGCAGGACTAAATATTGGTTGGATAATTCCATTAGAAAAATTCCAAAAGACACCAACAGCACAAGCACAACGGAAAGCTCCAGTCAGCATATTTTAGGCCTAGTAGACACTGATTGGCAAAAGCTACCCTTTTTTTTATTTCACTTGTCAATTAAAGTAGCCATTCTAATAATTCTGAGCCTCTGCAAAATCCACATGGATAAATTATACTTGATTTATGATTTGATTTTGCAGCCAACCTCAAGTGGCCATTAGAGGAACTGCACTTCTGAGCCGACTTAATTTGTTCAGTTCAGGAAGTTAAGGATACTCTAAAGGTAAATGTGTAGAAACTTGTAGCTGACTTCATCTAAACCTTTAGACCTTCATGTGTTGGAAGTGAGCAGCATATGTCCTTTTTTTCATGAAGTACACTCTAGTCTAATTCCTTTCAGTTTCTGCTGTACACTCACGGCTTCTCCGGACATAGATTGAACTGTACTGTGAAGTTTACAGACAACGTCGCCCAGATTCCAGACAGCCAAGAGACTTGATATTGGAAGGAAATCTATAGTTTTACAGTTTGGAGCAAAGAAAAACTGACTGCCTGATGGCAACAATACTAAGGGATTTAGAAAGAAGGAGGCAAAGACACACTCCGTGAGACTGCACCCAATTCCAATGCTTCACCCTGGTAGTGTATCCAAAGCACAGTTTAGGTTGTGCCTGGAAGAGCCCCAGAACTGCAGGTCACCCACCAGACGCTCCCTGGTGAAGTGCCCTGGCAGATTCGGCTCCTGTCCTTAGCAAGGTACTAAACTCATATCCATCTGATTCATCTAGTACCATTTTTCCTTCGGAGACCGTAGCAGGGGCTAATGCATCAGACCACACAGCTTCCAATATCACAAGGGCACAAAAACCCGTCTTCCATGTTAAGGTGGCAATTTTTTCAACACTATAATTTGTAGAAACAGGGATCAGAGCCATAATAAGGAAACACAGCTGCAGTAACACCTTCTTTTATGTTTTACACAACTGGTTAACAGCAGGTGTTGTTAAATCTCTGCTAGAGGGTCTGTGTACCTGAGGCAGGACAAAACTTCCTTAATGTTTCTTCAGCACTCATCTCAGCAGGTTGTTTGCATGTCTGGGGCACACTGTAACAGATACTGCTTACTGCAGTCTCTTGGGGTTGAAATGAGGCACAGAGGGTGAGTGGGGTGGAGGTAGGGTGGGGCAGAGGGGTCACATGAATGTGCGCATTTGTGTTAATGTGTGTGGTAGACCTACAAGGGGGTGATAACCCCAATAACGGTGGCCCTTACCTTTCTGCTCCCTTGATCCACACACACATGCTACACACACACACACAGACACACAGACACCATGCCACTGTGCGTACAATATGTGATTTTAATGAACCTAATCTCCAGGATCACCAGGTCTCTGAGCCGGGAAATTAACGAGAGCAGGTTAAACACACACAGTAGGTTCAGTGAAACCCCTTTCAAATCATGTGTGTGTGTGTGTGTGTGTGTGTGTGTGTGTGTGTGTGTGTGTGTGTGTGTGTGTGTGTAGGGGTGAAATTGGTTTTCCTCAGGATTAAAGGATTAAAAAGGCTGTTAGTTCCTCAAAGTGCTCCAAATACCCCCCTCAATATTCATTACAGCAGATACAAAAGGCAGAGAGGAGCTCATAATGGGCCCCAACCTTCTAATCATTTCAAGCAGGGACGCTCCTGATCTTGCACGCCGCCACACATACACCCATACGCTCTCTTTTATTATCATTATCCACACTATTAGCATGATATAAGAACTGTCTGGAGATCACAACGGGGCGAATTTGATATAGAAAAGAGATTATTGAGGAAACTGTGGCTGAAAATGATCCAAATATTTGTACACATTTGAAATGCGTGCACCCCACCCACCCCACCCACACCCCCCACACCCCGGCTGCTTTTAAGCAGACTCCAGTCTTTTCCAATACTCCAAGCTAATGACTCCCTGATGCCAGCAGGTCTGGTGCGAGGTCTGCCAGCCATAGAGTTTGTTAAAGAGGATAATAAATCAATATCAAAGTGCCATCACAGTCAGGAGGTGGCCTAAGTGCCCCCTTAAAACACACACCCCATGGAAAAACTGTCCTTTTAAAGTCCCTTCAAGCACAGAGGAGGGGGGAATAATTGAAAGTGATTGAGAGCACTCTTCACTGTGCCCTTTTTGCACCCAGCAGGTAGCCACTTGTTCGCTGACAGCAATGGAGGATTGGTTTACATTGTGTGCTGCTGGCCCACCGCCGCATGTGTGTTTGCGTGCGCACACAAGCTCGTGGAAACCTAACAAGGCTGAAATTGATGGTGTTTTAGCTGGGGAGTCATTTTTGATGGTCGCTGACATTCAGCTCCAGAAAATATTGCATTGGATGTGCAAAAGGTCAAAACCAAGGGCGAGAGAGTGAAGAAAATAAGAAAAAAAAAATGGAAAACAGAATGAAAGCATACTTGACGATTGAACCTTCTCAGTAAAAATAATGTGTATGCATTAAAACTGAAGCTGTGGAAATCAAATGTATTGTTTGTCTGCATTTATGCTGCTTCAGTTTGGAGCCTCGGCATTTGTAGTTTGGTGCCGTACAGCACAGAAGAAAAGTCTTTTTATTATTTTTTTTCAATTCTAAATATGCAAGACACTCATACACTCCTGCTCAAGGCTTATTTTTTGTGCTGATTATCCATGGATGTATCCAGAAAAAAGTACTTGAGAACTCCCACTGTGGATTTCAGAGTCAGGAGGTGTGTAAGAGCCAAAGTCGATGTTTATGTTTTGTTTATTTGTTATGATGGCACAGGTGTTTAGATTTTGCTGCATCTCAGGTGATTTCATGGGGATGTGGTCACATGTTTTTTACCTGACGCCAGTGTTCGCAACAGCAGCGTTGGGGTGAGTGGTTTGTGGGCAAACCTTTCTGTTGACCGTCATTTTAGCATGTCAGTTAATGCATACGCTATTTGTTTTGATTCAAAGCGCAAAAGTATCTTGTTTCGTTCTTAAAATAAATACGAATACGACTCTGTATGGATCATTGGATCATCACAGCAACACGACCAACTCAGCCCGCTGCGATTTTATTTATGCATGGAAGTCGCAACAAGGTGGTTCCACACTGCAGTGGTTAGCACATTCGCCTTATATGCAAAGGTTCAGGAGGAGACCCAGTGTAGAAGTCAAACACCTGAATTCTTCACTGCTACATTGTGGATACGGGAGCAGCCGAGGATCAGAGACGTGACCCCAACAAAAAAAAAACCTATAAACAGTGTCAGTAAAACACCTTGTAATAGTACCCAACACTTTTTTCACTTCTCATACATATAATAATAATAATAATAATAATAATAATGCAATTCAATTGTATTTACTTATATAGCACCAATTCACAGCAAAAGCCACTTCCCTGTGCTTCATATTTTAAGGTAAAGCCCCTGCGGTAATACAGAGAAACCCCAACAATCAGACAACCCCCTTTGGCAACAGTGGGAAGGAAGAACTCAATTTTAACAGGAAGAAACCTCCAGGTGCAGGGAGGTTTCTTCTTACAATGCAACCCCCAAACGGCTGCTACCGTTTGGGGGTTGCATTGTGGGAGATAGCACAGAAGACGTGCATAATGATACTAATACTAATAATAATCAAAATCATAATTCTGCTTATCCAACAGATCACATTAGCAAAACTAGGTTTTCTAATAAATGTGATAATGAAAAGAAGCAAAGCGGTCAAATAGATTTTTTCCCTTTAAAGCAGCATTGCTGTGTTTAGTTTCAGTAAACGTTTCACCCAAAATGCAACATATGTGAGAAAATGTCTACTGTTTTTTCTCTACAGCAGCTGTTCCATGACTTTAGTTATTTTTGCATGTATGTATGTTATTTATACTATGCATGTGACAAAGTGCATAATTAGATTGCACGGGGCTAGGATTTAGAGTTGCTTGGACATTTGACGGTCTCTGATTTGTCATGGTTTTCAAAATTTCAGTGAAATCGAGGCAGAAGGTTTGGAGGAAATGTATGCTGTATACTTCAAAACTTCAGCACAAGAAAAAGCGCAGTTCCTAAGTAAATTTTATGCCACATTTTTTAAAATTAAAAAAAATATTAGAATAAAGTATCCTTTAAAAAAATGGCAGTACATACAATTAATGGTTTTCCATAAATGCAAGATATTAACAACTTTTCTTTTACATTGTTTGGTCAAAAAAAAGAAAATAAAACATTTAAAAAATACAGGAAGACATCAGTTTAGTGAGTAGGAATTTCTAATGACCCGCTAACAGGTTATCATTAAACTCTGGTCACCCAGCATTCCACAGCTCAATGGTTTCACTGTCCAAAGAGAAGAAAACCCTCCAAGTTTGTTTTCAAAGGCACTCTTTAGGCACAAAACACCCCATCAGCTACTGCAGGAGACAGGAAACTATTATGCACATCATTTTTCTTTGTTGCTGGCACACTGAAGCAATCACAGTAACCCCCTCTCACAGACCTCCTCCTGTATCTTCTTCCCCCGGTAACAGCGCGGAGAAACACTCCAGACAGAATAAATTCTGCTACCTCGGCCCCACAGCTCCTCGGCTCGGTTTTCTTTCCCCGACTCCCCGTCCCCCTGCCCCATCATCCGTTCAGAAGGGATTTTATTTTATTTACTTTTTTTTTTTTTGCTTTATTTTCTAAATCCACAAATGCAAGTCAGCATTTCTCCAAGTCAGCTCGTATTTCACTGATTTTTTTACTCTGTGATTAATCTGAATTTTTCCATTCTGCGAGGGGAAACTGCTGCATGTATGAATTAAGTGTAAAAATCTGAACAATCTTACACATGGATTCCACACTATTGCTGTGCCGTACTGCAAATTTTGGTATCGATCAGATACCAAGTAAACACAGGGCCGATATATTGTAAACATATTTTAAAAATCCGTAAATCACTGTGATTTTAATTTTACACTATAATTAGTTAAGATACCTTCCAGCTTTTCATGTATTTTGCCTGGGATGTAAATCTGTCACTAAAGCACTTTGGGTCCACTTCTCTTGTTTAAATGTGCCATAGGCATTATTTTTCATTTCTATAAAATTTATTCAAATGATTAATTTAACAGAATTCAATGGACTACATATCAAAATCAGAGGACAGAAGCAAAGTATCAGTCCTATTGTGTTAGTATCGATTCAATACAATACTATCGATACCATATATAGATACTGTCCAGCTTTTTCAGGTGTTACACATTTATTTCGAACATCGTGTTACAGAGAAGTCTAAAACATGTCCAGTCCAAACTAATTGCTGCACTGGTAACTATGATTTAAGCTTTTTCTTTCTAAGTTACCTGGAAAGTTTTCCCGCCACTGTAAAATTGGTGCGATAGAACAAATAAGCAACAGCAAATGTTATTGACAAATGTCATTTTATTTGCAGACGTTCTGATATCAGTCAACATGGCCGATGACGTGGAAGCGCAGAGGAGCCGACTTGAAGGTTTCTGCATGCTTATTAAAGCCATATCGGTGCATGAAACTTATTTTCATTCCTCCTTTAAAGATAGTAATCCTGTTTCTCGTTGGTCCTAAATCGAGATGAGGGACACCGCTTGACGGTTCTTTACCAAAAAAAAAGTTTTTTTATAAACCTGGCCTGTTGCCACGCCGGCTCATCGGCTACGTCTCTCAGCAACAAGTTTACTCGAGCTAACAAGCTACATGCATGCAGAACATCTGAATTTGACTGCACAGCAAAACAATATTTAACAGGTAAATGATGGGATGTAGATTCTGTCTTTTGGAGGGATTTTGTTGCTACTTTAAAACACTGATGTTCAATCCAGTCATCTGTCATTTTATTATTTCTTCACATTGTTTTTCTTACTTTCCAGATTTCTCACTTTCTCCTTGCTACCCCCTCTCTTTTCCTTCCCTCTCTTTTCCTTCCATCTACCTTTTCCTCGCCCTCTATCTTGGTTCTGCCGAACTTGGCTTAATTAAAACGCTAATGAGCCCCATTAATGGACCCAGAAATCAATTCTGTTTGCGATTACTTGAGCCTCTGCTAATAAGGTCTGATTTGTATTAGATTTATACACCTCACCTCTGTGTGTGTGAACTCTGACCATTACTGATTTTCTGTATGGTCCGGAAATGCCTGAGCGGACTTTCTCAAATGATTTCTGTCACTTAAAGAGACAATTACAGAATGAGTCCCAGCAGCCGCTATCAAGCTTAACCTAAAATAGTGTAAAGTGCACCAGTGACAGAGAAACATTTTTCTTCTTGTCCAGCGCCTCTTTTTTGTCTGTCTCTCGCTCTCTCGCTCTCTCTCTGTCTCCATGTTTTGCATTATCCCCACCAGTCTCTGTGGTTTTGAAGTGTCAGTGAAGGCATGGACCTCCATGGCTGAAGCATCCCAGAGGTTTTAAGGAAATCACAGTTTGATGGCATTCCCATATGCTTCCAGCTGACTAGGACAGTCCACTCCATGTCGGCTGTTCCGTAATAATTCTTTGAATTTGTTTTAACCATTAAAGACAGCCAGATGTTTAGTGTTTGGTGCACAGAATCAGCAGTCGCGCAGAAAGGAAATGTAAGAAAGTGTGAAAAATAGGAATTAAGGGACACCTACAGGTATTATTATTGCATCATTACCAGCAGGGTTTGCTCAGCTTCCACTGGGAGGATTCATAGAATCTAGAAATTTTTATCTATATTTTTTCTGCACATGTATAATTAACCATAAATATAATTATAAAATATGCATTTCATATTTCAAACTTTAAAAATTGTCCCTTTTCTTCTTCTTTTTTTCTTGTCTGCTACAGTTAAAGCGCAGACTTACAGTGTTAAACAATGCCATTTTGAAGCAGTTACTCTAAAGCTGAGTTCAACTTGTAAGCTGTAATTTACTGTAAATTTACAGTAAAATCTTTTTCAACGTTGATTTTTCAGCTATAAATTTGTTGAGTAAAAGTAAAGAATGACAGAGAAAAGAGTTGGAATTTATTTAACAGGAAAACTTGTTCTGAATTCGTTGTTTCGTGGTTGGAAATAGGTAATTAAATTATGCTGAAAAACGACCAAGTGAATAAGAGTTTGTGCAGGACTCCCTACTTTCATTGTCTGATGTTATCTGTGCGTCTCTTACAGACGGGGCCTTTGAGGATTCCCCTCTGAGGGCTGTGGATGATATTGTTCTCTGCAGTTTGCATCTGCTGGTTTGATAATCCAGTGATTCCGCCGTCAGAGGGGGATTCTGGGAGCGCAAATACGCAACAACACACAAACTCCTGGACTGTGACGGCAGCCATTGTTCCTCCCAAACAATGTCTTCACTTTGATGTCTGTGATGCTTGGCCGGCCGAGGGAAGTTTTTCAGCACCCAGTTCCCTTTTAAGTCTTTGCTGCCGAGAAACCCAGAAACTACAAAAAATCAGATGAATGCATATTTATATTAGCTTTAATAATATATCAGGTGGCTTTGTAGAAATTTACAA
Source organism: Simochromis diagramma (assembly GCF_900408965.1). NCBI lineage: Eukaryota > Metazoa > Chordata > Actinopteri > Cichliformes > Cichlidae > Simochromis > Simochromis diagramma. Next base: position 9,596,059 of record NW_024387209.1, on the reverse strand, counting down.
CCAAAAAAAGGACAGTATATTTTATAATAAATGCACAGCAGACAGGATTAGATGCTTTCTACATTAATATATGTTGGAAGTGTCTTTAATGTCAGGCTGTGCTCCAAAATTAGCCTCTGCTGAGTTAACACACATATAGGCGTGATTTTTTTCCCTCTTCAATCAAAGTTCTGTTCTTAGAGATCTCTGGATTTTTTCTCAGTATTTTAATTCATAAATTATATAAAATTGATGCTTTTTTTTTTAGCTTAATCTTTGTTAGCAAATGCAGACAAAGTTATGAATTCAATTTCAAAAGGCTTTACTGGAATAAAATCTTCCATATCGCTGTACAACATGATGCATCCTCTGTGGAAAGGGCTTCGTTTTTGTTTCACTGAAGGCCCTTCAAAGGCTCCCATAAAGGAATTTTTTTTCATTGTCCTGCTGCAGGGGCAACATGCTGCTGCGAGTCTTGACTGACAGCTCGAATCCTCCAATGTTCTTTGGCACAAAAGGTGACAAGCAGAAAGGAAATTGGCTTTTGTCCTCGCCTCCGAGCTCCTTAACCTGATGCCTGTTTCTCATTTATTAAAACTTGAACTGTACTAACTAAAAAACACAACTAGTACGTCTTTGGTTAATTGTCCTGATTGTGGGTTTTAATAGGCTGTCTGCAACAAGATCTTTATTTGATTTGATTTGATTTTACTTTAGTTTTTATTTTGTGTGTGTGTGTGTGTGTGTGTGATTCACAGCAATTATTAAAATAAATAATTTGAGTCATTTTAAAAGAAAATCATAATTTTTAACTAATTTAACCAAACACTTTATTTTCCTTTAGCATTTTATTTTCCTTTTTTATTAACTTAATTATATTTATTTCCACCAAACAGCCCCCCTGCAGTCATTGAAAAGGTGTTTTTAAATGATTCTTTTCTTTTCTTTCCATTTAACTAGTCCAACAACCTTAAAAGAATATCTTTTCAAACAGAGTTTAAATTGTTTTCTTTTTTTAAGACGATAAAAAATTGACTTTTTTCATTTTTCCAGCTCTTAAATTTAAAAACCCAAACCCACACAGCCGAGCGAGTGAGGTGGCCAGAGGTGGAGGCCTCTCTGTTTGGCCTGTAATGACTCTAAGCCAGTAGTTTTGTGCCCCCTTCTGGCAATCCTGGCAATAGGTGACCAGCTGATATAGTTGTGATAAACAAAAATGAGACGCTGTGGTAATATCATCTCTCCTGCCGCCACATGGCCAAAAACACCCTGGTATTATCTCCTTTATTAGATGTCCGAAAGAGTATGAAAACAATATTAAGGAGTATATAAAACCCAACTGGTCTCACATTGCTGATGATGTCAGCGTTGAACGCAGCTTAATAAAAAAAAAATTAAAAAAACTTTCAGTTTAATGAGCCAAATTTGGGATGGACCACAGAACAGATTCATGAGTCTTTTGTTAAACTGTCACATAAACCTAAATGACCCAACTTCAACCCTTCAGCATCAAATAGGACTGTTTAAAGAAGGCCAGCGGTGATAGAGTCGAAAAGAAGCTCAGGCAGAGCAACATAATCAGAAGCAAATCAGCCGTTTCCCCTGTCACCTCTCTGTACTCGGGAAACTAACAAGGCAGCGGGGTCTCCATCCGCTCCTTCGCTCCCTCCCTCTCCTTTGCGACTCCATAACTTGTCACATTCCTTATTAATTTCCAAGACAGATGCTGACTTTGCCTCTCCACCTTTCTTTCCCTCACTCCCCGTCTCTCTCTGCCCGTATTCCCCATTTCTGCTTCCTTCTCCTCCATTTATCTCTGCCTCTTTGCCTTTATCTGCGTCTTCCATCCTTTCTCCTGCTATCTTCACCTTCCTTTCAGACTCTCCACCTTTCCCTCTAAGTGCTTCACCTGCTCTCGCCTTTCTCGGCTCTCCTGTCATTATCTCATTCTTTTTATTTCAACACCATTTTCAAGAATTCGTTTCCACAAAAGAGATGCCGACGTTGCAGGGCCGGTTCTGAGATGAGTGCGAACACGTCACAATTAATGTAGATTTTTAACTGTGGGGAGAGAGCAAGGAGATCATAGCCCGATATGTTTAAGCAACTGATGGCTTCCAATTAAGGGAAGGGAATGCTGATTTCTTATCATGGAAAAGAGAAGAGAGATTGGGAGACGAAAGAAGAGGAGAATAGAAATTGGGAGCAAAGGAGAAGACAGAGCAGATAGGAAGCAAATTATTGACAGAAAGAAGAAACTAGAAAATGATGAAGCAAAAGGAATAAAGAAGGCGAGGAGAAAAAGGAAGGAAGACGCGTGTAAAGGAAGATTTCAAAAAGAGGGGGCCAGGTGGAGGATAAGAGCAAGTGATTAGAACAAAGGAAGAAAGAGTGGAAGCTAGAAACGGGTTGTAGATAAGAGAAGGAAAGATTTAAAGAGCAAGAAAGTGTTTGTTTCAGTGCTCGAAGAGATCACTTATGTCTGCAACTAAACTCATTCTGAAGCCCGAGAGCACTACTAAAAATATACTACAGAAGGTGCTTTAGGTACGTAATAAATCATTTAATATGACGTAAAGCATGAGATGTTTCTGGGTGTAATAAGCCAGGAAGTGCTCCTGTGCTGTTTTAAAAACTGCATTCATTATTCAGGCATTTCATTTGGTGCATTAACAATTTCTCAAAATATTTGCCATAAATGTTATGCGTGATATTAGATGATGGATGTTATCCATATCATCCCCCTCTAAATAAATCTATGCGAGGCTTGGAGTGCTGGACGTGCTGTTATTGACTTACAGAGTGATGCAAAGGTTGCTGTTACAGAGCAGCTTCTCATTTCAGCTGGACACAGCCCTGAGTGTCATTGTAAACACATACTGATGATAGCAGTGATATCTGAAAATGATGTGTCAATATTGTGTCACATATAAAACTGCAACTGACTGTGCTGCTTCTATTTTAAATTTACCAGAAAAAGACAGCACAAATATATGTCTATTTTTAACTCTTTGTAGATGTAATGACAGTATTGTGAAAGATCTTGAAATATGATTTTCGATTTGTTCCTGTAGCTGTTTTTTGGTCCTTTCATGCAATATGTCAGGTTTATGCTTGCATGGGTATGGAATCAATGCTTTCCATAAGTCTCTATGGAAGCATTCAGTGTGGGCAGCTATAGCTTACTTGGTTCTCCAGGTATGCAAATACTGAAAAGCTACAGGGACGTGAGTCTGACTCTGTCCCAGACCCTTTTCTGCCTAGTATTTCTCTCTGCCCTCTCCCACTGTTCTATCCATTAAATGCTAAGAATGCCTGGGAAAAAAAGACTTTAGCTAATTGCTAATTAGACGAATAGCAGGGCTGATATATGCAGTGTATCTTTGTACACAGAGAGAGATGAGCGAGACAGCAGGCACTTCAAGCATGAAGAGAGAGTAATGTGTATATGTAGAGCATCAGGAAAGCCCAGAATCACATTTAACCTAGTCACATACAGTAATGACTGATCTAAGCCAAACTAATTAGTAGGCGTATCATTGTTATTATTAAAATGATTTATTTCATTTATTTCAATTCAGTTTAATTTTATTTGTACAGCACCAAATCACAACAACAGTCACATCAAGGTGCTAACAAGTGCTAACAGGTCGTCTCACTAAGATCAAGATCGTTTTTACAAGCAATAGCTGTGTGCAGCAAACATATGCAAAAATTGAGACATGCATATAGTGACGCAACATTATAAATGATCACAAATTAGGAAAAATGCAAAAGTTGTTGCAGATAAAAAATATATACTTTTTCAAAAGTCGTGGGGTTTTTGCAGCTCATTGGACTTACAGGCAGTGTGAATCTGCGGTACAATAATGTTAAAGTGTTCTGAAACCTGACATTGTGTTTAAATTCAAACAGCAAGAAGCATTCAATCTTTTCAGTAGAGCCTTGTAAATAAACAATATACAGCGCTCCTTTCTTCAGTTATGGAGGACCATCCCAGTTTTTAATATAAGATGTGATAGTGAGTAAGGCTCAGTGTGTTGGGATTTATCGTCTGTGATAAATCCCAACACACTGAGGCGTCAAGGCGGACGAAGATGCAGGCATATAAACAATATCACCATAATCAAGTGCAGACAAAAATATGAAGAAACAAGATTTGTTTCTATATAAAAATCCAGCTTTAGTTTTCAGTTTTCTTGAAAGATGTGAGAGTGGCATCTAGGCAGAGTCCAGAGTATTTGTAACAATAAACAGTTTCAGCTTTATGACCATGAAGGGTTTGACCTTGTAAATATCATGCACTTAGTTTTAACTGAACTTTTCAAAAATGTGTGTGACACAAGATTTCTAGGATTTATAAAAAAGGGATTTGCAGATTTTAATTGGCCTGATCAAGAATCACGAGGGGCCAGTGGTTTTTAAAATAGTGTCATCAGCATAAAAGTGTACAATCTTGGGTGGCAGAGACAATATTGTTTTATGTACAAGGTGATTAAAAGAAGTCCAAAATTGTATCCCTGTGGAATACCTACACATGTCTGTCAGAAAGATAATCATTAAACCGTTTAATGCACTGTTCATCTAAGACGACTAAGACTAACTTTTCTCGTATTTTTGGGAAAGACTGTAGTAGTGGGGGACTTACTTGGATCTTTTGTTCAAATTAGATCTGTTGAAGTGAAATTAAGAAGACTTTCTTTGTTTGGTCAAGTAGCAGAGAGAGCATCTGATACAAGTTAAGCTCTAAGTAGATTTCATTTAGTGCCGCTGAGCTCTCTTAAAGTTCAGCTGTAGTAAAAGAAGTTGTTACATTAGCTTAATTCTTTTATTGTTTCATGAAGCTGTTTTATGCACAAAACAGGAACACAGGGCAAATAAGACACATTAACTAAGAGTTAATAAGGGTTGTGTCTTGTCTTGAAAAAAACCTACATGTAAACCCGCAGGGAATAAACGATGGTCTCCCATGCCACCGACTTAAATACCCACAGAAATACCAGTAAAAACGGCAACATTGACCGGTGTGGATGGCTGGTGTTGATCTCTTGTGTCACGTTTAATTTGGTCTGACTACACTAATTGTACAAGCATTCTGTGATAAAGAGCTAAGGGTCTTTCATGAGGATTACACAGTTTCCCTGCAACAACAACCAAAAACACAAAAAAGGAGATTTAAAATAACAGGAGTGACGCTGGGACTGAATCTGCACTGGGAGATGCTGAGCATTTTTCTGTGTACAGCTACGGTGTACTCAGGTCCGTTCTTACAGAACAAGAAATAAAATCTACATTAATAATATTAATAAAGAAAATTCATGTGTATTTGTCATTTTTATTACAACTCCATGTACACAGAGTACTACTACTATACTACCACCGTTCTTTCTAATGGTCATCAGGGAGGGATGACAGTGGTTACAAAAGGAATTCAATAGACGTCTATGGGAAAACAGACTTGAGCCCTGACCTCTGCTAATACTTTCCACTCTTACTGGATAAAATTTGTTGGTTTGTCGTGTTTTTAACTAGTGAGATTTAATCTACACAGTTTACAAAATGTCTTATTTTCCTTCACATAAAATGCAAAATGTGTCCATTTCTTTTTCTCCCGAGGGTTCACGTTTGGTCATTTTTTCATGAGAAACAGGGAGGATGGGAGCTAGTTGCACCTTTTCCTGAAAAAAGGTGCAACTAGCTCCAAATGCCCGTGCGACAGATGAGAGGTGCACATCTAACCTTATTGCACGAGGAGAGTCCTGATTGGATCACCTCCAAAATTGTCCCGCCTTTCTGCACAACTTAATTAGCTCTGATTGGATCTCGCCTCTCCAGAATGTTTTCACCTCATTTGTATTAGCTGACAAAAGTGTCTTCATGCATTTTGTTTTCAGCAGAAAAAAAAGGTCACATGTGACAAATATGTCAAACACTTTTGGTTAATGAAATGAAGGTTCAAGAGGTTTGAGATTCTTGAGGTGAGTTACCCTTCCATTATTTTTCAGCAAGAAAAAAAACAGTCCGGTTATTCAGCTTAAAAAATGGTTTTCATTATTAGTTCATTCCAGGATTTCTAAGATCAAAATTGTCCAGTAAATTTTCTGTTGTCCAATGTCCATCTTTTCCCAAATAACCTTCACGCCTGGCTTGCTGAGTTCACCGCGGCTTTTCTCACGGTCCTGGGCGGCGGCCCAGCAACGGTCGGGTCGTATTGTTTTTGTTGTCGCCACGTGCAAGCGGGAGGGTAAACAAATCCAGTTTTAATAAGGCCTTGTATCTCATAATCCCCGCCCGCCAGCAGGTGAGGACCAACATATGGGGCGAGACTACGAAGAAGGGGCAGCACGAACTCGTGCACAAATACACACCCGCACCGTGCGCACGCGAACACACACAGCAGCTGTCGCTTGTTTTCCGAGGCAAGACCGATCCAACAAGAACATGGTGGGTCTTTGGGAGCTGGGCCAACATCGGGGGGAGGAAGGGGGGGAGGCATATTGATGCAAATGACAGAAGGTGAAGGGAAGGAAGAAAGGCGGGAAGGATTCCAAGTAGAGTTTATCTGCTTCTCCCTCCCATTAAAGTCCACTCGCTTCCTGCCACTCTTACATTCCCTAAGCCGATAAATGACACAGGGTTAAGTACTCCACGGCTATTATAACCGAACGTGGAGCGAAGAAATAGCACAATATTTTTCTGTGCTGAAGCCAAGAGTGTCAGAGCTCAACTAATTTACCACTCTGCTGTTTTGTAAACATAATACGTTTGAGTAGCGGGACTTGTTCATGGTTACTTTGCCCTTGTGTACTTTACAGCGATAAAATTCTTTCAGCGAGAGCGGAGAGGAAGGGGAAAAAAAAAATCAATTTCCCCCCTGACTGATTTGGTTACACACGGCTCGGGCACACTCTCCCTACAACTTGTTGTCTTGTTTTAAAGCTTAACAAATGTACTTTTTTCTCTCGTTGTTGTTTTGGCTTATTTCATAAGAGAGCTTCTCATAAATCACCGTAGGTCAGTGTAATCTTTCAGTCCGAGTTTAAACATAAAAATCAAAGCAGAGCTGAGGTTTTAATGATTTTATGTCCTCTTCTCCGCAGGGCCTACTCAGTATGGTTTATAACTCTGCCTTCGCCTTTCTTCTCGTGCCTTCTTTTAGCCTCTTCTCTCCTCCCTCCTTTGTTGACTGTATTTCCCTCTCAATCTTTCCCCTTGTTCTTTATTCCTGACCTATTCCCTTCCTCCTTCTCGTAATCTGCCTCCCCTCTCTCTCTCTTCTATCTCAGCCCATTTCTGCTTCTTATGAAGTGTGAAAAATGATTGTCTGCAGGATGAAGTGGACAGAATTCGCCGGCGTAATGGCCTGACAAAATGAATCGCGGCCTTCCTCGCCATCCATCACCACTCCGAGGCGACTGCTGGCTTATTGATTACTAGTTGTAACTACAAAGTGTCTGATTCAGTGCTTGTGGCGTTGCGTACAGAGGGAGGGGTGGGAGTTTGAGAAAGGTGGTTGGCAGCGGGTGGAAGGGAACGCAGGCAGCTGTAGCACTCTCAAAAATCCTGCTTTGATAGATTTTAAATGGTGAAATATTGATTTCTGTCTGGTCCAAGGCCCGGCCGAGCTGGCCGCAACTATTTGTCGGAGGTATAATGCTGGACACCCGTTTCTGCTGGCCACCATAAGTCATACTGACACCGGGAAAAATGAGGAAGGTGGAAAAGGGGGAAAAGGGGGAGAGAAATAAATATGTGGCTCACCCCTTTACCTTCATTCTAGTCTAGTCCAGCAGTGTCTCCCATGTTAAATCGCACATATGAAAGCACAAGCTGAATAATCTTGCTTCTATTTAATTCACTTTTCTATATCCTTGTTTTATACAGATATAAAATTATGTAGATGTGATTTGAGCAGTGGGTACATAAAGTGCCCTCTGTGTTTCTCCTCTACATAATTTCCTGAATTCTGGTGAATTTTTATCACACCAGTTTATGAAGGAAATGTTGTATTATCTAAAGGGAAAGAAAAACTGGGCACAAAGTGAGATTTCAATTCTGGATTAATTTACTGGGATATTATATATAGATGTGGAGAGGTTGTGACGATGATGCAGTGAGATGAGAGTAATACCCTGCACTTATATGGTGAAACATACATTAATAAACATACATCAAACATATGAATCTAATCCATGCCCTTCAGTCTAGCAATATGACAACGATCCATGTCATCTTTTTAAATCCAGATTATAATCAACCCCCAGAAGTCCCAGTGGTTTCCCCCATTTCTGCTGAAAAAGATGAGTCCCTGCATTCAGATCAGATCGAATGGAAATACCAGCAGGATCTCTGACCCATTACACCATATGTCTTTCCTTACTAACATCACAAAGACAGACTGGGTCACATCCTCCTTTCCCTTAAGAGAGGCGGGAACCTCTGCAAGCAGACGTAGAAGTGGATTTGCCAAAACCTCATGATCTACTGCTGCACTATACTGCTACCCAGAAGATTTGAATTTTCATGCATTCCCACAAATAATGCAACTTGGTGCCTACATGAGATTTCTGTTTGGGACAGTTTGGCGAGGTTGCCGTTCTGTGCTTATGATAGATGTGTGCATATATGCAGATGTAGTGCAAAATATTGTATTGTGAACTCAATTGTAACATTTCGCTTTTACACATTTGAGCCTTGGCCATGAAAGCGAACCCTTGTTCTTTCACGATTTCATGTTCCTGCTCATCACGCAAACATGTAGTTCATGTAGTATTTGTGGGGGTTTTTGGAATCATCGATTATTAAGGCTGGCACAATAGCCAAAACACTTTTACACATGAAAAACTTTTACGAATGCCCTTCTCTTTTATGGTTATCATACTGCCTGTGCGCTCGTGGTACCACAGACTGCAGCTGCTAGCTGAGATGATAGCATGCTCTCGGTCCACATATGTGTTAGTGCAAGGGTCTCGAACTCCAGGCCTCGAGGGCCGGTGTCCTGCAGATTTTAAATCTCATCCTGGGTCAACACACCTGATTCAAATGATTAGTTCATTACCAGGCCTCTGGAGAACTTCAAGACATGTTGAGGAGGTAATTTAGCCATTTAAATCAGCTGTGTTGGATCAAGGACACATCTAAAACCTGCAGGACACCGGCCCTCAAGGCCTGGAGTTCAAGACCCCTGTGTTAGTGTGTGGCCGGAGCGGGGAATATTACATTTACCACAAAAGACGAATTCACATTTTAGGATTGAAGTCCTACAGTATTAGAGAGAGAAACTTAATGAACAAAAAATTGTCTTAGAAAGCATTAATGGCAACGGCGGAGAAGAAGAACTCCTTTTTTAAAGGAAGAGCCCTCCAACAGAACCAGGCGCAGGAAGGAGGAGCCGTCTGTCGTTCCTGGATGCTAAAGGTTCAGGAAAAAGCAAACAAATACATCTGAATATTCTGCATATTTCCTAAAGTGTTGACTCATGTTAGCGTTTAGGAAAACAAAACAACGCCCATTAAAAAGCAACACACAATAACAACGGCACCCTTTAAGACCTTCCTCATTACCCTGCATTTGAAAAAGTGGTGTGACTGTGTGGAGGGTGGGGGCTGTTATGAGGATAGTGACCTACTAAGAGAGCAGACCATGAAAAGGTGATTATTGCTCTTAATTGCCGTCTGCAGAGGCTGCCAAAACGCAGGCAGGTAGCATTAATCTACATTAAAGACATTAGAGACAGCGCACACAGCACTTTTCTGCCGATTCACACTTATTTAAGGCTGCGTATTGCTCCGCCGATAAGCTTCAATTAATAGCATTTTTAATGCTGAGCTACTGAGTTCTGCAGTTAGCGCACTGTGGTCTCCGTCTCAGACAACACCAACAGATATTCTGATGACCACTGCACAACAGGAGTGAACAACCTAAAAGAAAAGAAAATACTGCACCTGAATTTATTATGTTTGATTTATTGTATAAATAGGTGCCATTCTTGCATGTTTGCATTGCATGATGGATGAATAACACACTGTTACAATACTAGTTTTTGTCCTTCTAAAGGCTAACTATTCTAATAGATACACACATACTGCCCATAATCCTATAAACCTATATGAGATTAAATATACTTTGTGCTAATTGGGAATTCTAAATTGTCCATGTGTGATTGTGAATGAAGGTTTGTTTCTCTGTATTAGCCCTGCAACAGACTGCCAACTTGTCCAGGGACTACTGCACCTCTCGCCCTATGGTAGCTGGGACTGACTCCAGCCTGACGGAAGGTGGGTGGATGTTAATCTGTCATTTTGCATTTGATCACCTTCAGCTCATCCCAACATCTCAGTATCTTTCAACCTGGTATTTGATTTTCTTCTGGCATGCAACTTTTCTGTTTTAATTCATTCCTCTGCTTCTTCTTTGATTCATTAGACCCTTCAGCAGCCATAAGTTTGACTTTAGAAAGGGTTACAGCCCACCTGTGGCCCAAAGTTGGAGGAAACTTTGGCTGAAGTTAGCTAACGTTGCAATAAATATTATTTATCCCTGAACTGTCTGACTTTATACTTGTTTACATAGTAAAATATAAATATGTGATAATTAGGAAACTTTGCAAGTCACAAAATTCTTGGCTTCTTACTATAATACATCAAATCTCTGTCTGTCCATCTGTCTGTCTGTATGTTTATCCCTAAACTCCTCCTATGTGATCAGGAGATGAGCAACAAAACTTTCTACACGGGTACATTTGAGCCTCCTGAAGGTTCTCATCTATATCAGATGTTGTGCTGTCACCATAGTGCCTTGCAGCCATGTTCCACTGGGCTAAAATGATCTATTTTTAGCTTTTATGCACCTAATACCTAATAAAAACATTCCATCATTTAAATTTCACAACAACAAATTTACACCCACAAAATCTACTGTTATATATATATATATATGATACTTCATGAGGCCATCACATTTACCTAGAAATTACCCAGCAATAACATTCATTTAGTTTTGAATTTTTACATTATATTATTATATAGTTTTTATATTTTTTAGTTCAATTTTATCTTCTATTTATTTCTATAAACAACATACACCAACTCTATTATTTTTAACTTTTCTCAATCTGATATCATAACACCACAAACAAACCGCACAATACTGTACATGGGCATGCACCCACTCAACATTTACAATACTAAGACTCAATATGAATTTGTTTATTTCAATTTTGCTCTTTAATCCATCATATTTTCGTTTTAACACCATGCTGGGTGCGTTGCAATGTTTTGGTCCTGAGAAAAACTGAAATTAGGTTTAGAGCAGGTGGTGACTGCCACCCACACACCCTCCACCCGACAGACACACATACACACATACATATGCAGCACAGAGGAAGCTCAGTCCTGGTGGGAGGTCTGAGGTCTGGCCCTCCACATTCCACAGACAAGTGTCTAGCACCTGCTAGGCCTCAGTCAGCCTTTACTGGCCAACAGATTAGGACAGGGCGGACACACTCCAAATCCATTTACTTTACAGTCTGTGTATTTGCATGTGTGTGTGTGTGGGGGGGTTCAAGAGAGAAATCATTCTGCAAAATTAAAATGTGAGGTGAATTATACTGTAGATTTTGGCATTTCAGTATTAAAGCCTCACCCAGACAAGACTTCACATACACACACACACACACACACAGTATACAGTATGTACATATAAATGCGCACACACCTTCAGCAGGCCATGTCTGACAGGTGCACATGTCAGTGGTTAGTTCAACCTGGATCAGAGCATTTGGTCTCACTCTGTCGCAGCCAGGCCTCTAGGGTGTGTGTGTGTGTGTGTGTGTGTGTGTGTGTGTGTGCATGTGTAAAACCCAAGGACCCGATGCTCAGTACCCAGACACTACCCATATTGTTTTCTTCAGTGGAGCTAGAAAAAAGGAAGCTGATTTACAGAGCTGTCTGGCACTGGAGCACACGGATGCATGACTGACTCTGCCTAATGGAGTTTTCAGCCCTGGATTTACACTTCTCCATCTCTGTGCGAGGAGCACAGCCCGGCTGCTTCACGGCTCCCTGGAAGCTATGTTAGCTCACTGATCTCGTCCCGGATCCAAGTTTGCTTCATCATCAACCCCACTTCAACCTTCCTGCAGCCATAAAAATTTACTGAATAAAAAGACATTTAACCATATGCATGCACTTACTTCATATATCACGTGCACAGGAAAGTGTCATCAAAGCCTCTTTACAATTTTCAGTCCAGCGTGTTAGCACATTTACTGTCAGTGTTCATTAATGCTAGCTTAGCAACACTGGCTTCACTCGATACACGTCATGCTAATATAAAGAACAAGTCACTTTGAGGTCAAACTAGAGTGCCTGACAATAAAAAGAAGGATGAAGGTCGGAGGTTCTGAAGTGTCCAAAAAGCCATCAAAAATGAACAAAGCGCTGTGAGCCGGAGCCGATGATGTGGGAATTCAACATTAACGTGTTAAGTGGACCTAAACCAGTTTGGTCTGTGTCGGATTGCTGGACTGCCATCAGGGCAGGACTGCGTAACTGCCAGCAGCTGCCCCTGAATACCGGCCTTAACAAATTATCTATTTCACAGCTCACAAAGCATTTAGCCTTCAAACTATGTGAACTAATCCATTCCCGTGCTTTTAGAAGGAAAGCCACCCAATATTTTTGATCAGTGATCGTGATGTAGTGGGCACGCCAAGACTGTAAACGCCATGTTAATAAATATGGCGTTATCACGTCTACCTGATTGACCCAATATCAGTAGCTGAAAAATGCACATCCAGGTGTCAGTGCTAGCATCTCAGAAAACAAAGGATTGAAAATGAAATAACTGATTTTAATCAGCCACAATGACAATATAATTATTTTTTTGTTCATGGCTATCCCATGGTCATCATCACTACTGAGCCTAAATGCTATGGGTGTTGAAAAGAATAGAGAGTTTGTTAGCTTGAGCTTTAGGAAACATTAGTGAAGAAATGCACAACCCCCACATTTTGTACCCCTGGATTTCGTGTCCTTTCCTTTACCTACAGGTAGTGCATTGTTCCACTACATTAAAAAAATGGAAATAAATTCAGTACCCCTCAAGATTTGATTAAGACACATCACTACAGAATAGCTTCCTCCTGCCATCAGATTGGCTCCACCCACAAATCCCACCATTGCCATTTACAATAATTTAACAAGTTCTGTGCTAAGATCATTTTTTTGTCTTTGTTCTGTTTCTGTTGCCATTTAATCCAACCATTTTGCATTCATTCTAAAGTCTCAATCTTTAAGCCAAAATTGATATGATACAACAGAGTATATACAAGTATTGGCAATTCTCATCAGTTATTGTGCTTTGAATTACCCATTAGCTGACATCAGTCAACAAAGTCAATACTAAGCCAATGTTTGGTTGATATATCAGTGCATCCCTATAGTAGATGATGCTGATCAATAAGATTAGCACTGGGTTGTCTTTATTTTAAGGCCTAGGAACTGGTCACTTACCAGTAATCACTGGTCGTTAGAGACAATTTTGTCCCAACCAGCTGGCAAGTAGTTGTCAGAGGTTTCTTGCTGTCAGTAAGAGAAATTAATTGTACAGATTTATGTATTGCTTGACCTATTATCAGGTCAATATTATCAGCTGATTCTAGGCATTTGATGATGTATTGATCTCACCATTTAAAACAGCCAATATTAAAAACTAAAGAAGAGACGGTAGAGACACCCTTCAACCGTGTTATCAGTGCTGACATTGCATAGTTTGTCCACTAGAGGGCACTCTGCTACTTTCCTTTCAGCAATACACTCAAAACTCCACAAATACAATAACCATCTGATCTGGGCAGAGTCAGACAGAGTTTTATGAGAAAATAAATAGCTGAGCATAACAAATGTTAGGAAATCTGTAATTTCCCTAATAATGTGTCTAAAAAATTAACGAGTATATAGGAACATTACATTTTTAAATCACTAAATATTGGCATTAAGCTTATGAATCCTATCTCAGTGAGGCTCTAGACCTTACAAAAGAAATTAACTGTCACCTGATCTGACACAGCTCCTGTTCATCAGCAGGAAATGTTGCCCGGCCATTCAGCGAGCCAGTCAAAGACTGAAGGACCAGCCCTCGACTGTGTGAGAGCAAACCATGAGCACCAGACATTATTTCCTCATTTTGCAGGGTTTGTCAGGGGACCTTGAAGCATTTATGCCAGAAACTCAGGGTGGAATAGCTCTCATAGTGGAAGCTTTGGTCCGACATCAACTGTTGGCAGTGGCTAATGAATGGTATATAAACTGGAAAACTGATTTCCTTAATCCACTTACGTTTCTTTAGATTCTATGGCGTGGTAAGCCTATTAGGCCACAGAGCTGTGGAGAATCATGCAATAAGTGTTGAAAGTAACAGCAGTGGGAGGCTGAGGAGGAAGGAACAACTGTGGCACAATAGTCTCCTTAAAGAAACACCCCGAAGAATACCGTATGAAACATTTGATCGAATCGTGCTTAATATAAGCCGCAGAAAGAAAGAAACCAAACTGATTTCTTCATCGCTTACATCCAGAGCGGTAAGCTCGGATTTGTCTCCTGGGTTCCTTCTGCAACATTTATCGAGGATAAAAAAAGGAAAAAAAAAAGAGGAGCGAGAGAGAGAGAGAGACCGAGGGAGACAGAAAGTGAGCGAAGGATCAAGGTCTCTCCGTATAATTACAAAGATAGCACGGTCTCCACTCTCCCCAGTGGAGGCTCCGAGGCGTCACTCCCCGTCCCTTCATATTGTATAAAGACTGTTCTATCAGCCCACGAACGGCATCATTGCTTGTAAATTAATTTGGGGTTCCTGTCAGTCGGGCCCTTCTCCTCTCTTATCTGGAAGTGTAATATGGGAAGCTGAGAGGCTTGGGAGATACTGCTGAGAGCGCTGGAGGAGAGGAGGTGAGGGGAGGTGGGGTGGGGGGTGAAAGTGAGTATTAAAGAGAGAGAGAGAGAGATAGGAAAGAGAGAGGCAGGGACAAAACAAGAGAAGCGAGTGGAAGAAGCAAATGGGTCCCTGTGGATGTCAGGAGTGGATCCGATGGAGGACCTGACTCAGTGATAAGTGAATATGGTCTGGCTTCCTATTTTACACACACACACACACACACACACACACACACACACACACACACACATGCAAGCCATTTGTCATCCAGACTGGACTCTACATCGAGAGGCCTTCACCTAGCAGCACTATTTGTTGCCGTGTCACAGCCTGCGGATAAATCTTCTCCCAAGGATCCTTGTTTAAATCCGCCCCCTATTACCAAAGGTCCGGCCCTCTCATGATCACATGAGCTACACACACAAGCACGCACACGGACACCTCTGACCCCTTCAGTTGTTTGTAATTAACCCCTCACCCACTGTATGTTGCCTCAATTCCCTAATGGCAATAAATAGGCCTGACTACAATCCCATTAGCCGACTGAGTCATGATGGTGAATTAGGGGGGACACTGACTAAACGCTGGGCTGAAATTGAATATGAGCGTCGTTACTTGAGCTGACACCATGTCCCTTTATTTTCCGCAAAACCTCATTTACACGAATTGTCCTTTTTATTGTTCATTTATTGAAATATCTATTTGTTCGAAACACTTTTCTTTTCCACCGTAGCGCCCTTTTGTTAAAACACTCCAGTTTAAATACAGCTTATTCTGAGTTAATTGCGTTTGTGTATACTGTATCTGTGGAAATAATACGTGTTGACAGAGCAGTGTTTATGACAAGTAGTTCAGGTTGGGCTGAAGTCAGTTGTGGGTGGTTAAATGAGGCAGAGGCAAAATGAAAATACAGCTCCAAATTAATAGAGCTGTGTTATATCAGACAGGACTGCTTTTATTCTGAAGCCAGCGGGGACTGTGGTTGACACAGGCTAACCTAATAACTTAGTGGTTTCTGATGTTGACAAAAGCTCAGATATTTAGTAACATGGATGTTTTTAGCTGATAGGCTTTTACTATACTCAAATACAGTTTTAGATGATTATTTTCATTTTACAACATTGTGCATTTTGTCTGTTTCATTACCAGTATTATTTCATCACCTTAAAAAATATGATGTTTTGCCCTGGATTAAATAGGAATGCACCAATATTGAAGCTGTGAGTGAGTACAAATGTCACTGTATAAATGACTTGCATTTGGCCGAGAGTCCCACTAAAAATGTTTTCACTTAGTTTGATTTGTTGCCATTCATTCTAGATTTTTCTGCCAAAACAGATTTTCATTTTTTTAAGAAACAAATTTTTTCTGTTTGTATCGACTCACTGATATCGGCCGATATCTGTCAATGTTCTGTCAACACATCGGTGTATCCTTAAAATATCCAGCATCATATGTAGTCATTAAAACTGTCTCAAGCTTGAATTTAACAAAAACTGCTGCTTACAATCAAATGCACCAGTAATATTATTATTGTAGAATACGTGTGTTATGTACAGCATTTTTACTAATTAATTTTGAGCATGTAATGCTAAAAATGTGAGCAATAATTTAAAAGAAGCCTTTAGATGTTTATAAAGATTTTCTTTAATGAAGTTTGAATAAAATAAAAAGCTGTTTTCCAACATATAGTAATGTTAATCATTTACAGCAAATTGTATTGTCTTAATGGTGTACATGACTATACTGCAGGACATCACTTCATTGTGTATTATGGCTAAAATCCTTTGTTTATGAGTAATCGCATTCATGTTTGCCTGTGTGAGCAATAATTATTTCCACTCCGCATTAAACAAAGAATATCTTCTTCTTCATGTGGAGACCCACGGCGACCACAGCAATAAAAAATCTTTTTACAAAGCTTTGTGTTTTTTACACTCCATCATTTTGAGCATTCACACAAAGCAACAATGAGCAAAACAAGCTAGGAGTATGTGAACGTATTGCATTTGGCAGGCCTCCAAAAGTGGCAAAAACAACAGAGCCTTTTTAAGCAAAAGAACAATAAGACATGAATCATCTATTGTGGCCCGCTCTGCAGGGTTGGAACTGAATCCACATGAAGAATTGGTTCATTTCCAAACGTATGGAGTGTGGAAGTAGACGGGGCACTGAAGCACTCCTGATGGATAAATCCTGTCAAGTTCAATTCAACAGTCACAGTAAAGCTTTTTTGTGCATATTTTTGTTTGTTATTATGTTGTCTAAGTAGCAAAGATGAAGATTAGATTATAAAATAGAAATATTAAAAAATTTAAAATTAAAAATAAAATACAACCTAATATAAAAATGGAAATACACACGTAGTTTATTATATTTTCAGCAGGTAATTATGAAAAGAGAAGTATACAACTGATTCTTCTTTTTCTGTGCAGAGTGGAAAGCACAGATTAAGGCCTCTTTATTTTTCTCATTTCTGGGTATCTACCGCCACCTGGTGGCTACAAGCCGACAGGCATGATTAAAGCGTGTGCAATACGGGAAAATTCTACAGTTTTGATATTAAATGCTACATTAAATATAGTATTTCTAGACAAAGAAACAAAAAATACTTTATTTATTTATATTAGGCGTCAGTGAGGTCAATTACAGTGTGAGCCAAACCAGCTCTATAAATATTGGTCTCCCTCTAGGAAACAGTGAAAAGCTCAAAGGGTAAAATTAGCATGCTTTTGAAAATGTAAAACGAATTTTACATTTTAACTGTCCAAAAACTACCAAACTTTCTGCTTAATTTTTACTTTTCTTTTTCCGCTGCAAACCAAAATACTAAACTTGCTTAATTAATTTTTAAGAATGAATTCGTTTCATGTGTTATTGTGCCATGTGTTATTTTGTATTCATGGTTTCGTAAGTAGGGGCTACCAAAATGTTAAAATGAAAGATTGCAATACATTAAATCTTCTTTAGAATAGTATGTGGCAAAAGTTCATTTCTATTCAGTTTTATTTATAGAGTGCCAAATCACAACAACAGTTGCCTCAAGACACTTTAAAAACGGGGGGAAACAAATCTCAGATTTCTAATCAATTATGGCAGTACGTTACCTAAATATCTTGTGTGTGCATAAAGATTAAATATGAGCATGTTACATGTATATTTTACAGATGTGTGTCTGGATTTGGGATTTTTCAGGGTCCAATCTTTCGCGTTTACTAAGATATTGCAAACACATATCCATCAAACACCTATGCATTGTATCTACAATATCTGAAAACCAGCTACACAAAAGATGAGGTTAATTTGCAAAGAGATCAGAGACGAGATCTTTAGCAGAATAAATATCGCTCTATTACACATATCTCATGTATATCTCATGCACATATCTTTCTACGTAGCACTTTTAATTCTTATTCCTACTTTTATTTTTTTCATGTCTATTTAAGTGCTATTTATGACACTATGTTTGCACTGAAGCACCGCAGCAATTTCCTAATGTTGTAAACCTGCTCAACATTTGGCAATAAACCCCTTTCTGGTTCTGATTCTGATTCTGATATATTCGACAGATGGGTATCCAGTCATGTCCAAAAGATCTCACCAATTTGTAAAAATCTCAAAAACAAATCAAAGCTCCAGATCACATTGTTCAGGATATTGTCCAGATCTGTGACAAATGCAAATCTATCCCTACCTTGGACAGTATTGTATTGTAGCGCTTTAATTCCATATCATGTTCTGTTGCATTGATTATGACTTGAAATCAGAAACCATAAACTCAGCACGACAAGGATTTGCTGAGGCCACAGAGCAAGAACGACACTGGAAATTTTTATAACCACCCGAGTCACCATTAAAAGAATGCAGGCTTAATACAGTTTGACTTCTCCTTTTAAAGCTTAATGCCATATCCATCTTTTATATACAGTCTATTCACCACAAACTGGGCCGCCTACCCCAAAAAATACAAACAGACGTACAGGCCAGGAGAAAAATGTACTGTCCCCTTACAGAATCTTCAAATTGATCAAAAAAGACTGATATTATGACAAAAAGCTCTAAGGAATGTAGATTCATGTTCACGTACATCTAGGAGTGTATGTGTGCGCATGTGTCCACCGTTTGTTAACGGTGGAAGACACAGATTAATCTCTTTGCATGCAACAGAGGATAAATCAATTGCACATAATTAGCAGGGGCAAGGTTATAACTGACACTAGGTTTCATCTTAATTACAGAAGTGGTTGCATGAACACGTCTCAACTTAATCACACCTGCCACTGTTCTCACCACAGCTTGATAATTTATTCTTATGGGAGCTTTTACTAATAATCATGTTTTAGTTTGTATAAAATTCATGTGGAGTTACATATGTTAGTAGGAAAGTGCAATGTTGGCCACTGATCTGATGAGTCACTAAAATTTATAACAAAGAAAATTCATATTTGTGGGGCTGTTCATTTGTAATGCTAAATATGATACGGAGTACCCTAAAAGCAAAACACACACAGATATACAAAAAAGCCAGCAAAAACATCTAAGGCAATCCACTCTCTTGACTTCCTCCATGTATTGATGATGGTTTGAACCAAAAACTTCAAATTTGGATTCATTAGTCCAAAAAGCTTCCACTGATTTTCAGTGTAGTTCAGTCAGTCTGGCTTCTTGGCAGTCACTCTTCCACTGAGACTATTTCTGATAAGAAACTGCACGCCATGCTGCCAGGTTTTTGGCTAATAGCTCTATGGGAATTACCCAAAGTAGAAAAATACTATTTTATGTCTGGGAAATGGGAACAATGTGACCCACTAGTAACAAAGTGCCGTAAAATTGGTTCTTTGCCAGTGTGTTGGTATGTAGACACCACACTCGTTAATCCCTTGAGTTAGGCACCTTTTCTATACCTGATGATAGATCAGTGTTAGGCGGCTTAACAAACAAAAAAAAGGTGTCCAAAGAAAACCTTAGACACTGGCTTTGACCTTCAGAGAACCTGGAGAACTGTTCCTCAAGACCACTTAAAAAAAATACTAGTAAGTCTGAGTCTTTGGAAGCAATATAATAAGTAGTGGCTCAGGTTTTTTGCACAGTATTGTATATGAAATTGATTAAATCAATAAATGAAATGTATTATTCAAATTTGTCAGTAATATTAGCACAAAAACTTTCTGGCAATTCCAACATAAGCCTGTCTTGCTGTTTTCTGCTTAGGTTTCTAAATGTTTTTATTTTAGTTTATTTGCTGTTGCTTTCCATATTAGTTTCAGCCATTTTATATAATGTTAGGGTGTTCTTGAGGTATCATTGTTGTTGTTGTTGTTCATCAATCCATCTTCTTCAACCTTCTTCTTCTCCCCGGCCACCTCCTCCAGCTCGCCAGGGGGAACGCCCCTTCCCAGGCCAACCACGAGATATATGTATTATTATTAGTAGTAGTAGTAGTATTAGTATCGCCAGCAGGCTTATGAGATTTTATTTTGAAAGTTACAGCCGGAAGTTTAGATTTTCCTAAGACTGGTTCTGTCGCGAGCCTCCCGTGCTGTAAGCCAATCACAGAGCAGAATAAGCTTTGCCGTGTATACGCGCGACTAGTTCCATGTTTTGATCGCAAACAGCGGAGGGCTTCGGAGTCGTTTTCTGAACCTGCTTCTCCAGGTCGCATTAAAGTAAGGAGAACATGAGTTTAGCTTGTTTTCTATGCTCCCTGCACAGGAGCTTCAGTTGGCTACATTTCATGTCATCTGTAAAAGCTCGCATTACATTACGTTATTTTTACTGCACGTTTCACTTTTTAAGTTAACTGAATAAGATGGTCTGAATCTCAACATATGTAACCAGTATCTAGGTAAAGCTAGTTATCCTCGGTGGTTAGGATCCTGCTTGAGGGGACACTATCTTGATTTAAAGAAACACATCCGTTAAACAAAGTATATAACTTATACCCCAGATAAGACCGAAATAATTGGGCAGCTTTGGGAATTGATACGAAATTTCCCTTTATGCACTTTTATTGTGTCCAGTTGTACTAACAAAAGAAAAAAATGTCTTTAAACTTGTTTTTCTCGTTTTTTTGAAAAGCACTGATTCAGTTGTGCCGTTACTAGTTGTTTTACCTCGAATAAATAAATACGTTTATTTAACTAGTTTAACACACAAAGTATTTACTGCAAGGCTGCTAGACTCCATTGCTCTGAAAGGGTTTGTCCACATTAACCTTTGCTCCCCCATAAGCTTAATGGTGGTCTGGAATATAGATAAAGAGGTCTATATTTAGACCAAGTCAGCAGGAGAAGTTAAGAAGCTAATCTGAGATGGGTGTTGGGGGTCGGGCAAGGCTTTCACATGTTAGGTTTATTTTGACAGTTTCAAGTTGATATATGCACAAAATGCCCCTTATAAACTCATCTTTCTTAAAGTAGAGCAGGTAGAAAAGCATAACATGCCACAAAATGTCTACATTTAGAAATTAGACAGCAGTAATTTGCCACTTTCCAGTGGTTGCAGTCAGTTCAAGTCAGACTGCAACTGTCCTCAATTCAGTTCAGTTTTAATTATAAAGTGCAAAATCAAAACAGCACTCACTTCAAGGTGCTTTATATTGTAAGGTAAAGACCCTACAATAATAGAAAAAACACCAACAATCATATAAACCTGTATAAGCAAGTACTCAGCGACAGTGGGAAAGAAAAACTGTCTTTAAACAGGAAGAAAAGAAACCTCCAGGATGGCGGTGTAGCCATTTGCTGCAAGCGTTTGGGGGTGATCGGAGGGAGACGTGGCAAAATACTCGCTGTGGAAGAGAGCCGATGTTAAATAATAACTAATGATTGAATGCAGAGTGTTGTTATAAACATGCAGAGAGTGAAAAGAGGTGAGTGAAGAGGAAACAATCAGTGCATCATGGGAAACACACCCTTAGCAGCCCTATTCCTATTGCAGTCTAAATAAGGAAGGATTTGGGTCACCCCAACTATATACATTATAAAAAGGAGTTTTAGGTCTAATCTTATAAGTAGAGAGGATGTCTTTCTCCCAAATCCAAACTGGGAGCCAGTTCCACAGAAGAGGGCCCTGGAAGCTAAAGGCACTGCCTCCCATTTTACTTTTAGAAACTTTAGGAACCACAAGTAATCCAGCAGCCTGAGAGTGAAGTTCTCTATTGGGGTGATATGGTTCTATGAGGTCTTCAGGATAAAATAGGACCTTATTAGTCAAGACGCTGAATGTGAGGAGAAGGATTTTCAATTTCCCTGTCAGTACTCTTGCATTTTGGATCAGCTGAAGGCTTTTCAAGGCGTTTTTAGGACGTCCTGATAATATTGAATTACAGTTGTCCAGCCTAGATGCAGAAGAAGCAGTAAGGTATGATTGATGGTCTACTTTTTCAGCATCATTCTGATACTAGAGGTCATTCAGGTATTTATGTCTCTGAGACCTGTAGTTTAACTATTTGCAGGAAAGTCGCCTCTTGTCAGCTAACTTGTGCAAGCTTGCCATCAAAAATGGTCAAGTGGGAAACACCCTCAAATTCTGGCCAACCATTTAGTGACTACAAGTTCAAAACAGATGTGAAAAAAAATCATTACAATTACGAGGCATCACCAATTTTTACTTTTTTTTTTATTTAAGGAGCCTGCTGTCCCATTTTTACTCATGTGACTGAGCCATTAGATGGCTCTGAGGAAGTAGCTTTGTCGAGCTAAGTGTTGGATGGTTTTTCAGATGAGCTGATTTAAGGTCAGTTTAACTAAGCTAACATTATCACAGGATGATGGTGTTAAGCCTGATAATATGTGTGTCCACAGTAATAATAATGTAACCCCACTTGGATATACTAAGGCTGTGGATGCACTCAGTGTTTTATGTTAATATGTGCTTTTGTTAATAGGAGGTGTTATGATGCCGGTGGTTCAGTTGCTGAGAGCTGCATTGAAGCATGCTGGGAACAGGCCCCCACGCTGCGTTGTGCAGACGACCTCTGCAGCACATGGCGTCAGAACACATGCTTCATCCTGCACTGATGGTGACAAACCCAAAGTCCTCATTACTGGTTAGTTTTTGTCTCATACCTCTTGTGTTACTTAAGCTCTGTAATGGGAAAATTCTAGTTAACCCTCACATTTAGATATAGGTGGTTAGAACTTCACTGTCTGATTTTTGTGTAACCTTTGCATGCTTAGATGAAGTATGTGTATGTGTCAGTATGACCTCGTGAAATAAAAAAAACTGCTTAGCTAGGCCTTACAATGTTTCACTATGTTATCTGCTAAGTGTTTGGCTCAGAAGGATGAAGGTCAGGGCCAGCGCCAGGTGCTGGCCTGGGAAAAGATAGTGGGAGTCTTCTCTGTTCAGCAACAGCCCAGGGTGGACAAAAGACTGTTGTAACTGAAAGATACACACAGTTTGACGATGTCATAAGCTCATTACTATGAACCTGTGATGTTTTGATGTATGTTTCCATTCTCCTGCGCGTAGTAATAAATAGTGTGACCACAGCTCTTTCTGTGTTGCAGACTTTATTTACAAAAATTCCACGACAGTTCTTAAAAGTGCTTAAACTGCTTGGTAATTTGCTTCTTTTTCTCTAATTTATCCTTGTAGGAGGACTTGGACAGCTGGGGGTGGGGCTTGCTAAGTCATTAAGGTAAGAAGCTTAAATAACCTCTGATTTCCGTTGTTTAGCTATTTCCATATGTAGAGTAGTTTTCTTTGCGTATACGTGATAGTGATACTGGGTTTTCAGACTGATACCAGTAAAAAATCTGTCAATATAAACATACCAGTCACTGTATTAGTTGTGGCCACACCATTTTGTACATTCCTGCTCCAATCTGATCCCAGAAACTAAACAGGGTTGTGCTTGGTCAGTATTTGTCTGGGAGACCGCCTGGGTATGCCAGGTGGTTGAAGCTTGGTCGTGGCAGATGGCTTCCCCTCCCTGAGCCTGGTTCTGCTGGAGGATTCTTCCTGTTAAAAGTTAAAAGTTTTTCCTTCCTACTTTTGCCAAGTGCTTGCTTGTAAGGGGTCACCTAACTTCTGTAGCTATACTGTAGATTTTTTTGATGTGTAAAACAAACAGCGATGGATGCATCAGGTTGTATGACGAAGGACTCCCGCTAGCTTTTTCCCAGTAAAGGTTATAATGGTGATTTACGGGAACAGAGCTGCTGTTTTGGACGCTAAATTTTTTTTTTCTTTCGCTCCACCTGAGCACACCGTCTCAGTAATGACTCCGCGTTTAGACAGACCCCGGCTCAACATTAAACTATGACATTAAACCATCATCTTTACTGCTGCTGTTGTGTTATCAGTCTTTTTGTTGAAACACTGGAGGCTGTGTGAGCTTAATGTTGTCATACTTTTAATTCACACGCGCTCTCCTATTGCAGGTCTATTTTTGATCACAAATGTGGGTGAGCACCACAGGGTCACGCATTAGACAAAGCATCAAAGCAAGGAAATAGTTTTTTTTATAGTTGAGTTATTCAAATTACTCAATGAATCGTTGCAGACCTCTTTTAAACTGCTGTGGTGAACTGTGGTGATACCAGTCCTAAATCCAGCAATTTTATTTAAAAGAAAAATTAGAAAAACTTCCAAAAGGTGATACCTGTGAGCCAAACCTATATGGGGTGTAATGTGTGAGCTGTTGAAACAACTGTTAAAATGATATATAATGAAAGAAAGCTTAAAGACGTCATGCGATCATGTCATTTGTACCGCAGACCAGCTTTTTTAGTAGAGTTACCAAAACTGGCCGCTCTAATGTTTCTTTTTCAGGAGGAGATTTGGAAAATTCAATGTGATCCTGTCTGACATCCGGAAACCCCCCAACCATGTCTACAAAAACGGTGTGTGCATTGTTTTTACCTTCTCCACATATTCTACAAGTTAGTAAAAACCCTACAAAGGCCATGCGGTCTTTCTCTTTAGGAGCTCCATTCTTGCTCAGTGCAAATGCAAACCACATGTCCATAAAACTGCACTCCACTTTCCAAAGATGAGTGGGTCGACACACACAGTCTGTTGTGTGTCCTGCACAGGTCCATTCATCTTCTCTGACATTCTGGACTATAAGAACCTCAGGCAGATTGTGGTCAACAATAACATCAGCTGGCTGGTTCACTACTCAGCTGTGCTGTCCGCTGTGGGGGAGCACAACGTGGCCCTGGCTAAAGAGGTCAACATCACAGGTAGACACCTCTGTAACGCGTGTACCATAGCATTAACATAGCAGACTTATGCACAGCCTCTCTTTCTCTCTAGGTTTCCATAACATATTAGATATAGCCACCGAACATGGTCTGCGTGTGTTTGTCCCCAGCACAATCAGTGCCTTGGGTCCATCCTCCCCTAAAGACCCCACTCCTGATCTGTGTGTGCAGAGGCCACGCACTATTTACGGTGTATCCAAGGTCCATGCGGAGCTGATGGGTGAGGTGAGACACTCTGTAGAGACTTTGAAAACGCATACCCGTATTTCTTCTCCGCACTTACAGCTGTTGTAGCTCCAGTCCTCATTCTGACCTCTATTCATCTTATTTCTGGTGTTTTTGAGTCTTTTCCTCCCATTATCAGTACTACCACCAAAGGTATGGGCTGGATTTCCGCTGTCTCAGGTATCCAGGCATCATCTCGGCTGACTCCCAGCCTGGAGGAGGAACCACAGGTGAGTAGACCTGAGATACATATACCCAAAGACCTTTCAGGAATAAGTGTTGGCCCTCAACAATCACATTTGCAATATGGTTAAAGTTGTGGTTCACTTCCTTTTTAAATGAACGGGTATAGAGGCTCAACAATAATTTTGATGGTGATAATATCACCATCATCACCTCCACCACTTATCTTGTATAATGTCTCTGGAAATACTAAAGGTGCAGGCTAAATGACAATGTAAGGAAGATGGCGCACCATTTGGAAATGTTTGTTTTTTTTGCTCCATGTCTTTGATGCAGTCTGATTCTGATGGTCTCTTTTCACTGTTTTCTAGACTACGCTGTCCAGATCTTTCATGCAGCTGTGAAGAGCGGTCAGTTTGAGTGCAACCTGCGCAGCGACACACGGCTGCCTATGATGTACATCGGTAAAGCAAACTTTGATGCGTTTTGTTTTGGCGGCACTGAAGCACTCCCGTTTCGCTCATCTCTTCCTCCGTCCACCTCTCCTACCCAGATGACTGTATCAAGGCCACTATGGAATTCCTGGAGGCTCCAGAAGACGCGCTCATCAGCCGCACCTACAACATCAACGCCATGAGCTTCACGCCACAGGACCTCACCCGAGAGATCCAGAAAGTCCTGTCTGACTTCAAGGTTACCTATAATGTGGATCCTGTCAGGCAGGCAATCGGTGAGACTGCTGGGATACCAGTGTCATAGTTTTATCCTTTCAGAGTGTTCACTGGCTACTATAATCTTCTTCTCTGCTACATCTTTTCAGCCGACGGCTGGCCAAAAGCACTGGAGGACAGCGCAGCGAGACAGGACTGGGGCTGGAGGCACGAGTACAACCTGCCGGAGCTGGTGCAGACCATGCTGACTCACATTACTCTGGGAAACAAGCTAGCGAGCGCCTTCTGAAACATTTGCAGCATTTTTGTAGCTTTATTTGAAAACTGAATGTGACAGTCTTAAGTAGCAAAATCTTAAAACATTTTTTTTTTCTTTTTTAATCATCTAGGGCCTGCTCTTCGTATGTGGGTTGATGTTTCGTTTGGGAGAAATCCCTGGCACTTTAGCATGCTCCCACATCTTTTAGCCCTTGATAAGTTACTGATAGCCACAAATTCAACCCTCGACAGGATGGGTGCCCTGATCATTGCTTCAGTTAGAAGGGAGCGCATTGTTAGCACCGGTAATAAGTAATATTATGTGGGATTTCCTGCAATTGGCTGTAAAGAATTATGAATGAAATCAACAAATGATCTGATATTTCCTCACAGGAGGATCCATAGGTGCACGTTTTACTAGTGTCTGATCCATTTTGAATGTCATGTTATCTCAAAAGAGAAGTTCAACATGTCATGGGTACTTGTGACTCTTCCCTGCAGAAACTCTTGTGAGGATGATTTCTTTTTTCAAACTCCCCTCCCAGATGACCTTGGATCTTTCTAGCAGTGTACAGAGAACAGGCCACAGACCCAACAAAGACTTTGAAGATGATAGGCAGAAAGTCTAAAAAGGATGACTTAAATTGAGATTTCCACAATATGTTTGTTAAGAAGCAAAACAAAAGGTTTTCCTACTGAACCATCAACCTGATGCCTTTCTTTTCCTCTCTGTGAATCCGTCCAGGATTTGTGATTAGTTTGCTGCTAGAGAGCGCTGGATGTTTTCGCCAAAGCAAGATGCTGAACTTTTAAGAGTTATGGTCTCTTTCTGAGTGTACACAGTATGTATGTGCTGTCTCTAAGTGTGCTACCAGTCTGTTGCGGTGTGCCTTAAGGGGCACGTCTGCCACACTTGAAAACGACCTGGCTTTTAGTAAGAGCTTCACTCCCACTGTTTACTAGTGTGAACTGTGTCCTGAAACAGTGGTGCAGATAACTGTGGAAATAGTGACCCTACACAGTACTGCTGCAGGGACTGCACAAGATGGGTAAACAGAAAAGGAAACCTAGCAGTGCTTGAGGCCTTAAATTATGTGCAGCAAAGGAAATTAGCTTATAGATGCTGCTTGATCTTTGCACTGGTGTGTTTTGGGCATTTTATTTATTTATTTATATGTTTTGAGGTGGACTGAATGGATTAACACGTCAGCATTAGATAAGCAGGGCTCTTCTGTGTGGAGGTGTAAAAAGAAAGGACTGGATGTTCTGTTAATGTTTGTTTTTTATAAAGCTATTATTTCAGAATTATTGCTGTTTTTTAATAAATCCTTTTTTTTTTAAAACAAGTTTTTCTGAATTTTCTTTGTAACTACACAGTACTGAAAACTGACCCAATGCTGATGAGCCATTACAGCTACAGAGGGTGAATTTTAGCTTTCTTGAAAGCTTTGTTCTAGGCCTCACCTCCACTAATACCATTCACTGAAGGTAAGCTAAGTTCAGCAGATTTTAAATTATAAAAAAAAATCACATTCAGAAAAAATGAGCATCACAACATAAAAGGAAAAATAACCAAATGTAACTCTTAAAACAACAACTAGAAATTGAGAGTAAAAGTTACCAAGTTAAAAGTCTTTTTAGGTGTTAGCATTAGGTGTCTGTGTTGCTAACTAAGCTTGCTAATGCTAGCTGACATCTTAGCATTCCACCCAGTTATGGTCATGTCTGTCTGGAGAAAAGCAACCTTGCAGCAGCCAAAAAGCTATCCCTGGCTTCAAAATGTGGAGTCTAGAAGCCAACCAGTGGCGTCACATTGGCTATGTCCATTTTTTATATACAGTTCATGGTAACCATGTTGCTGTGGCTGTGAAACTTGCTTTTTACCCTTTAAAGCCTAAATCATGAGATAATTAGTAGAAAATTGTAATTTCTTTGAAACTTTATAACCAGAAGGTCTTTATTGAACCTTCTGGTCATTTCTACAATGAAATATTAATTTGCATATCCATCCATTCTCTTCTGCTTAGAGACAGACAATTATTCACACTCACATTTCCACCTATTGGCAAATTAAAATCACCAAATAAACCCACTAATTGCACATCTCTAGACTGTGGGAGGAAGCCACAGTACATGGGAAGAACAAAAAAACTCCACATATATATGGGCTCATATATTTGCACATATGAGTTTTAATTTGTTTAATGTGTATTCATTACATCCAGGTTTCTTTTTTGCAATTTGTTGCTAAAAAATGTGCAATTTATTCAGTTTTTTCGAGGAGAGTGGGATTACACCGATCATGTAGAAGTTTAAAAACTCACAAAAACTCATGTATCAAATATGACATAACAAGTGTTAAGGGATACATTTCAAATACAGAAATCTTCAAATTATAAATATAAGATGTGCAATAAAATAATAATGATAATAATAATAATAATAATAATAATAATACAAGCTTGAGCATCCAAAAGTAACACAGTTAGCCGAAACTGTGACTGTTACTAAATGGTTCAACATTCTTACTTCTGAACAGGTTTATTTATTGACTTCCTGCCCTCTGCTTTTCCAGACGCCGTCCCTCCTGTTTTAGTTTTGGCAGTTTGTACCTTTGCATTTGTCTCTGTATTGGTAGGAGAAGTATTGTTGTGCCTCCCAGTGGCCAGAGCCTCCTGCTGCAGTTTCAGCTGCAGGATCTCACTGAGCAGATCGACCTCTTGGACTAGGCTTGCCACTATCTGGCTCTCGGTAGCCCTCACTGCTGCACGAACCAACTCCACAATGCCCTACTTGGGGAGCCAAAAACAGTGACAGTCAGTCAGTCCAAATAATTTCACTAAGGGAAGTACCTCAGATGGCGTAACCATAATAATGTTTTGGAGAGTATTTAAAAAAGGGCTGGTTTAGAAAAAAATATTTTTTGTCTAGGAGAAAAACATTTAAAACACAAAAACCACATATTCTCGTAGCACACTGCATGATTAGATATTAGGGTTAGGGAACATGAACCTGTTTATCCAGATGCTTATCCTCTGGAAGAGTTATGTCCTCCACAGTGACCCGTGACCCCTGTCTCAAACACCTCAGCTCATTTTCCTTCTGCTCCAAGGTTGAAGTGAGACTTGCTTCATGCTGCTGACTTTCCCACTCTTGCAGATCGACGCCCTGCAGTAAAAAGGAGTCAATTTCTAAGTTTGAAACAAATTGGAACATATTAAATGGATTCCAGTACCATCAGATAGCAGCCCTGAATCTGCATGATAATTATGCAGTGCACGTTCGCTAGCCGCCACTTAAAGAGGCCTCCTTACCTGTGCTAAGGGAGGGGGTGTGGGTGGCAGTTGCACCTCCAAGTGTAGCTGAGTGACAGACACGTTAGCAGCTCCATCGACCACCGCCTGGAAAAGCTTCCGCCGTGTGATGCAGGTGTCTGTGAGATACCTGGTGAAGTCATGTCGATGGACGGGGGTGAGGTTCGGTAATCCCTCACACAGCACCTCTCTCAGTAGTGACAGCAAGTTGAGTACATCAGGATCTGATGGATAGAAAACAGTCCAGAAGTTTTAAACGAGGTTTACTAAACCAAACCCCAGCAGCACATGATCCTGCACACTGTGAACAGGTGGGCCTGCATTACTAACACTGCATGAGTAATGTTTTAATAGGGCACACAGGGAATGACTCAGAGTCAGGGAATGACTCAGAGTCAATGAATCACTCAGTGTGGTATGCTAGGGTGTCTGTATTGGTTTATGAGCAATGAGAGCTTTACATCTGATAGTAATTCTCTGCTGGCCATGTAAAGGGCCACGACCTCTCGGTTAAGCAGTGTGTCCTCTAACAGGCCACTTTATAGTACACTGCTGTTTGACTCTAACCGTCCAGCCGTGGAAAGATGTCTCTGGCGATCACAGCTGCCCGGATAACGTTCGGCCAGGAGAAGCCACAGTCTGCAGCGAACACGACCACGTCATACACAAACTCTTGATGGAAGCATCGTCGCTCGTCACTGAACTCGGGCCACGAGAAGTAACGGCTGAGCCTCTGCACACCAGCATCTCTCTGACAAACACAATCACACAGACACAAAAGTGAGAAATGTTGAGCAACACGTAGAACCATTTTTACAAGTTATTTTAGTTATTTATTCATAAATGGTGTGGTTATGTCTTTATTTTTGCAGTTCTGCTCCAAGGTTATTACATTAACTAAAACTAAACTAGATACTAAACATTTTTAAACAATGTAATAATAATAAAACAATTTTTAAAAAGTCAACATGAAATTTTTAAAAAAGCGCATGTAGGGCTAGCTGGCTGTAAAGTCCACTCTACCCTAGTTTGCTGTACGTAAACTAATAACTTCAGGCTCAGAAAATTAAACCAATGACCAATAATAAAATAATGTGCGTGCATGACTTCAAGCTAACTCTCTAACCAGTCGCTTACTTTAAGATTTAGGTCAAATTATAGATTTTAGCGCCATTTTTTTTAAAAATGCTGGGACACAACTTCGTCTTTATATCGCTTAAATTAAATGTCTGGGTGTTAATTCAGTGGCCGCCTACCTGTAGCCTCGCTATCTGAGCTATTTCATTCTCTGTTAGGGAATCCATCCTGATAAACACAAAGCGGAGCTCGGTTGCCATTGGAGACTGACGCGATGACGTAGGGACGTAAAGCTGCTGATTGAACGTGTGAA
The DNA here is from genome assembly GCF_900408965.1 of Simochromis diagramma. Taxonomy (NCBI): domain Eukaryota; kingdom Metazoa; phylum Chordata; class Actinopteri; order Cichliformes; family Cichlidae; genus Simochromis; species Simochromis diagramma. The sequence continues at coordinate 9,564,891 of NW_024387209.1, read as the reverse complement.
GAGAATTCAGTGTTACCTGTAAATATCACACGTAATTACTCAGTGCTTGTTTGTTCGTAGGTTTAATAGCGACTGTCTGATATTAAACCACACAGTCTTCATTTATGGGGCTGTTTCAGGGCTAAGAAAAGAGCAGGCTGGTAATGTAACTGGGCTTATTATCAGTCTGTGGCCACAGATGGCGGAAAGCTCTAATCCTCTTTAGCACCAACCCCAGCCCTCTCCCTTCTTTTCTCCGTCTCTCTTCTTCTGCCTTTCCTCTCCTCCTCCTCCTCCTCCTCCTGTTCTCCATCAAATAATGTCAAGGTAAAGGCTGTTGAAAATAGTCTGTAGTGTCCAATTTCCGGTTGTGTCTTTAAAAATAAAAGCTTTATTTCAGGTGCGATTTTTACCATCAAACCTTTAGGGTTTGATGCAAATGTAGTTACCCCTTTTCACATTTGCAAATCTCAGTTCAGTTGCGTACACATTACAATTTTGCCTTTAATTCAATTCAGTTTTATCAGTCACCTCAAGGTGCTTTATATTGTAATGCAAAGACCTACATACAAAATAAGCGTCCTAATTAGGATTAAGAACCATTCATAATCAGTATTCACAGATTTCAATATAATACAATAGTTTTAGGGTGGACCCTTCAGTTATTAAACCCAAGGCAACATTGTGTAGACTCATCACTGTGCATTACATATGCCAATTACAAGAGTGGAGAATAGGTCTGTAGTCCGTCACATGCCCGTGTGCAAGCAAGAGCTATGCCTGCTCATCTACTAAGCTAAACTGTCACCCTAGCAGCTCCACTTTTAACAAACAAATACATTCTGCTGTTAAAGCCAGTTTCTTCCAGCTGAGGGCCCTTGCAAAGATTAAGACAATTCTCTCATCTGCTGATTTTGAGAAAGTAATGCCAGTGCCTTCCAGAATTGATTTTAGGATCCTTTTGTTTATTATTAAGGCAAAAAATAGATCAGCACTCTCTTACATTTTTGAACTTTTAACTCTATGCACACTCCTAGATCATTAAGGTTAACTGACTAGATGCTTCTAGTTGTTCTGGTTGTTTAAATCAGGCCTTTTTCTTTAGTTGCACCTAAAATTTGGAACAGTCTTCCTCTTCAAAGTAGGACCTCACCAGTACTCAACATCTTTGAAACTCACTCAAAGACAGATCGTACCTCCCTTGTGTTTTTCTTTTATTTAGTTTAGTTTATGTTTTTTCCTGTATTGTCCTTACTTTACTTTACTTTATTTATTTATATAGCACTCTTCACAGGATAAGAACCACAAAGTGCTTCACAATAATATAAAACTGATATACATAAAATAGCACAATCAAATATTCAACACAAATTTTGTTAAAAGCCAATCTAAATGAGTCTTGCTACTTTATTGCTTTCACAATAAATAAACTGATTGGACTTGATTTTCCGAGCTGTGCAGTTTGTGTGTTTACGTTCAATCCTGCCGTTTTTACTGAAAGGCTTTCAAGTCATTACTTTGAAAGTCTTAATCGCTGTACTTCCGGTTTTCATGCCGCGGACTTGCAGCGTGCCTGAACGCGCGCGCCCGCAACCTGTGCTCACTGCTCAAATCTCAGATAGCGAGCTCGCGGCGCTGTCTGCCGCTGACCACACCTGACTTTATTATCACTCTGTTATCAAACTGCTTCTTTATCGGGATCTACACTCGGACACTGATCGTCACTGGTTCCTTCCAGCATGTTTCCTCACAGGTAAGATGAACCTCTCTTTCTCACCTGTTGCTTTACAAACACCTGCTTCTCTGAACTTAGACAAAGCTGAACATCTGTGGTAAGGTTCTGTGTTTGGGTGTTTTCAATTTAATTTAATTTATTTTAGTGAGAATGCAAACCCCAATGAGCAAGTGCTCATATATCCAGTAGGCTTGTGTTTGTGTATGTGGTCCAGTTGTGGGAATAAGGTCATCACACACCTGCTTATAGGATAAGAGACAAAAGGGATTGAGCAAAGGAGTGAGCGCACTTCCAAAAGTAGGCCACCGCATGCGGAATAATCTCTGCTCTGTTTTCATTTTCATTTTTTCTGCTGACTGAAGTGATCACACAAGAGCAAGAGCAGAACTTCTCTCCGTTTTCAGTCAGTTTTAAGGTAAACATGTTCAAATTCAGTGATTCACTGTGTACATATCACAAAGGAAAGTACTCCTGCAGGACTGAAGCCTATACCCATGTGTAACATCATCAGGCAAAGCGCACAGGTGATGAACTGCTTGATTTATCCTCTAGGAATACACATTAGTACCAAAACTTTCTCAGAGAGCAGCATCCTGACGCCTCACTGTGATGCCTCAGGTTCCTGTCAGCACCGGAACTACTCATCCTTGACTTCCCGTCTACCCAGAATACCCCTGAGGGCCGCCTACCTCTCCTCTGTCTCTCATTAAGGCTGTGAAGCAGATACAGATTGATGAAATGAGGAGTTACATAAGTTTTACTTATGCAATAAGACACTTCTATAAAACCAAGACATATTTCAAGGACATTTTGAGCCTGTAGATGGAAATAATAAACGTCCCTGGTGTTTTTAAAAGTGTAAAAAGACGTGTTTGATTCTTTTTTTCTTCTTCTGCTCTTACTAGAGATTATTTTTAACTCCACAACACAGCATGCCCCTGAACAGCGGTACCAAACACTGCTCTGATTAAACATCTGTAACAAACCAACCTGTTGAGTAATAATTTAATTTGTCAACTTAAAAAATGAAATAGAATAGAAAAAAATAAAATAAAAGCTTTTTCTGCTTGCAATGTATTTACAAGATCTGCAGCTAAGCCTCAACAAAAAACAGCAATACTGGTGACTTTTTCAAAACTGTGGAGGCCCAGAACAGCCAAAATATATAAATGATGATTAATTTTAAACAGTTTACCGTTAATGGCACCTAACATAAAATATAAATTTAAAAAATGTATACAGAAATTTAAATTGATGTTTTCAGATGTATTTTTTTTTTATTATTTCCTTAATTTATTTACTTTTCCATTTAATTTATTTTTACATGTATTTATTCCCTTTGTATTTCCCATTTGTTTGTTTGTTTGTTTGTTTGTTTTGGGGGGTTGTCTCTTGCTTCATTTCTTTTCTGCTTGTGTATAAAGGTGATGTGGCTGCCATTCAAAGGGTATCGTGGGGTTTACATGGCACCTGTTGGCTCATGTATACACATCTTACGCTCCACACTGTCAGCTGGGGAAGCGTGTTTTGAAAAGAATAAGAGATTGAGGTTGTTGTTGATGACGTTAGCTTGACCACATGCATATTTTCTTAAAATTATTATTACAAACAAATCAGGTCAGCAGCTAAATAGGACATATCCAGAACAAGGAAATCGCAGACTTACAACAGCAACACTAACAGAAAAACAATCATCGGAACAGGAGTTTAGTAGGGACAGTGTGCAAAGGAGACCATTCTCATTCCCAATGTGCAACATACCGCCGATTTGTCATGTCCCAAGGCGTCCCATAGGAACATGAAAGGTAACTTTCCGCGTCCCTGTGATACGCGCCGGATTGTGGATGCAATCCAATAGACTCCCGGCAGTAACACACATTCCAGCCGTGTATTCCTGCCCTAACCCTAACCTTAATCCTAATCATAAACACAGTCTTAATCATATTAGATAGTGTTTTCCAAAGCGATTAATGATGAGAAAGTAAAATGTACATGTGTTGGTTCATTCCAAAAGGTTCTCATGTTTCCGAACGTGTAACATACAGACGGATGTGGTGACTGAAAGTGTAACATACCGAGGATTTGTCACATAGCATCGGTATGTTACGCTTTGGGATGAGAACGTGTTGGTGCAAAGACCCACTGTGTGAGGACACTTAACCATGTTGCCTCACTGATCAACTAAAGGATGGGATAAAATAAATGCTAATAGTATTTATAACAATACTTTAAGTAATAACTATAATCCTTGTCCTGCTATATGCTGGCATCATAAGTATACATATAGTATTTTAACACCCAAATACCCACCTATGACAAGAAGAAAACAATATGTGTATACATTTATACATATGCCAATGCTATAAGGTTCTATGGGGGTGATTAAGCTTGGTGATCTAATAGTACATTAGAGGATTACCTAGGCAACCATAACCTGGAACATCAAGTCTCTTTGGTGAAAGTCTTTTCCACCAGTGCGATATTTGAATTTGCTCCAATCATATTCCTATGCTAACGGCAGCTAAAATGACCATGTGTAATGTGGCCAGCGTCACTTATGAATCCGCAAATAATTAACACTCTGTCTCTAACACGCTTTATATGCATGTTTGTGTTCACTCACTGTTTTGTTCACCCTCATCGTTCGTGTCAGTACCATCTCCCGACCACAGTGGGCAGTTCTTTTCCAGATAATAAAAAACTTAAAAGAAAAGTAAAATATGAAAAAGCTGGCAACAGGCTGTTGAAATTATTGGAGCCAATAGCAGCTAAAGAGCTTGTTAAGTTCGGACGTGTTCTTTAGGTACAGATATAGACCGTTAATCCCACTAAAAGAAAAGATAATGGAATAAGAACTGTGGATATAAATAATATGCCATCCGCTTACCCACACTGGGAAAGCAATACACAACATTCATATTTATCATTTAGAATACCTACTAGACAAATACTTTTTTTTCTTTCTGCAAGCTGCTGTGCAACCCACCTTGCCCTTCAGCTCCTCCTTTCATGCTGTGTCCAGCCTGATCAATGCCACAACTGTTGTCTCTGGTGCTGGTTTTGTGCTAGGTCTTGCTGCTGCTCTTTCCCCTTCTGGCTTTGTGAGATGGTGCTTTGCCAGACTGAGACAATCAGCTGGTCGTGATTGGCTCATTACAGATTTACTGCTACTCTGTCTGTAGTATTAGAGGGTTTTTTTTGCCAGGGCAGCAGTTGGTGGTTTCAGGGGTTTCTAGACAGGAGGAACCCTGCTGTTAGACAGGCTGTGTGTAATTACAATCCTCCAACTAGATCCCTGTGTGTGAGGAAGACACAGATAGAGGGCGTTATATGTGCTAAAACCTGTGGCTTCTGCACCAACTCTGCAACCAGAATGTGAAAACCGACTGCCTTTATCTGACTTTATCTAAGTCAGACTTAAGACTTTTCTTAAGACTTTATCTACCTAACTTTGTCCTTCGGCATCCTGTAACTTTCATGTTGACATGATTCAAATTATAATTTCACTAACAATCTAAACATCTTTGATGTATTTGCCACTTGCCTATTAATATTTCTATTCAATCTCAATAATTCAACCTCACAACTACAAATTAGCATATGTGTCTTCTGCTGCTCAGGTGCGGCATGCATAAGAGCATCACTTGCCTTATTAACGTCTTGGCCTCACCATAGCAACCCCTCCTTCTCCCACACACACACAGAGGTTCTTAAGCAGGCTTTTCATTCTATCCTTAGCCTCACCCCTCCTGTCTTCTCCTATCTCCTCAGTTCTCCTCTCTCCACCCCCACTCCCTTCCTCCCTCCTCTTGTCCATCTGCCCTTTTATCCTGAGAGCTGGAGAGTGGAATCAGGGACTCTGCTGTATATGTACACATATGACTCGGGGATCGCCACCATACACACTTGCACAAATACTGCAAACCAGTCTCCTGGTCTGACTAGATATCCACAAATTTCTCTTCAGCTTTTCCATACCTCTTTGGACCATGCTTCCTGAATATGTGAGTAGTGCAACTAATACATATGGCATGGAAAAAGTGGTTGTTAATTAGTGGCAGCAGTCATTCTCCTGTTCTTTTACGACAACGGTAAGCATCTTCAAATCATTTGAAAAAGATTCTAAACGAGCAAAAACATTAAATCTGCTATAATAATGCTTTCATGGGAAAATAATAGCGCTTCATGTTGAAAAGGCTTAAACCTACAATGCTGTTATCTGTTAATGGTTTGCTTCAGTGTAATGTGTTAAAGGCTAATATATGTGAGTCAGAGTTTTGTATTGGAAAGAAAAATCTGTGTGTTAGATATGAAATGATCAGTCCATCGAGCAGTCCGTCCACAGCTTTTCATTTAACAGATGAGTCATTTATTCTGCTTAAATGTGAGAACTTTACGCTTTGTTTGTCATATATAAACTGGGACTGTTGGTGTGCTTCTAAAAAAAATAGTTTTTAAGAAGTATTTGTAATTCATTAAGTCTAAAAATAGCACCGAAGAAACTAGATGAGATTAACAGAAAGTGAAAATATTCCTTTATTCCACTTCTAAAATCTGATATATTGATTCCATTAAATCTTGAATGGCAGTGAGAAAGAAGCAGAGGGTGATAATGAAACACTAACTGAATGTGTTTAAGTGTCTGAAAGCTCTAAGCTAACATTTGCTTGGATTAACTTGCCTCTTTGCTGGAAAAACTTGCTTAGTGCACATGGACGTCAGCATAGCTGTAAGCTTAAGACCTTCCTTTAGTCCCACAGCATAATCACTTTCCCGCAGCTTCAGTGGTTGCTTTTAATGTTGCACATCAAAAGCAACTTTGTTGTCCATTTCAGAAGAAAGCCAGAATAAGTTATATGAGATTGACTAAGTCAGTTTCAAGTGTAAAATAAACGTTACAGTCAGTTTTATTTGTGCTGTTCTACACTGAAAACCTGTTTAACATGTGCCTAAATGTTGGGTTAACTGTGCCCTTCATAGAATTTTAAATGATATGTTTGATGTAATGTTATTAGGAAAGACTGAGCTAAAGAGGCATTAAGAAGCAGTGTCAACACTGATTTGGCCTCGTGAGACTTAAAAGCCTGCTAAGCCTATCAGAAGACATAACAGGAAACAATCAAGAGGCACATTGTGACCACATGTACTGAGTAGAAAAAGTGATATTTGTCTTGATGCTGAAGGATTTAAGGGTCACCACAGCAGATCTCTCAACATACACGTGATATTAGCTTGTGGTTTTTATAACTATTATATAAGCTAATATGTGTGTCGATACAGACCAGAAACCCATCAAAACTCAAAACTAACAAGTAGTTATTTGCTGTGTTCATCCATGTCCATCCATGTGTTGTAAAACTAGAGAAAAAAGCTAAATGTTTGAAATACTCAGCATGTTATGTAAGCTGATTGATGCTGCCTTTCCAGGAGCAGGGCAGAAACTTTTTACGTCTGTTCCAAACAGGATTTCAATACGTGTCCTAGGCCACACTAATAAAAATAGCTCCCTGTGCGAAGCTTCACCTTTAACATCCATGTAAATATAGCATTTGTCTACAGTTTATCTTGTTAATTCACAGTAAAGTATGTGGCTTGTTTTTGTTGAACTTTTGTAGGATTTGCAGTTCTTATTCAAAAAACAAATTGAAACTGATCAATGATCATCAATGATCAAGGGGGGGGGACTGCACAGAATATTTTGAGGGGATCCAGGTAAATGTCTTTTTCTAGAAAATCATTACAGAAACAACACATTCACCTCAGCAGCTGGAAAAGTGACAGCTTATTATTAGAATTTAGTTGTAAACGATACAGAAGGTTTTTCCCACCAATGTCAGCTAGTCCTTTCAGCGGATGTCCTGTCCTAAATCCTCCATTAATCATCCTGATTAAGACTTGTTCTTCTTGTTAGTGTGATTAGCATGCACGGGACCAGAAAAATAAACAGAAACCTGCAGAAAAAACAAACATGTTCTTATCTTTGTGTGTTTCCCAGGTGTATGTGAGACCACAGCATGCATTCGGTCCAGACAGGGCTGTGGAACCCACGGCCCCCATTTAAACATGCCTTCCCCATCCCTGCCCCGCCCCCTTCCAACTCGCGCCCCGCTCACGTGAGCTCAACCACCCCAGCCAAACGGATCACATTCTACAAAAGTGGTGACAGCCAGTTTGGGGGCGTCAGGATGGCCATCCACAAGCGCAGCTTCAAATGCTTTGACGCCCTGCTGGACGACCTTTCTCAAAAGGTTAGATGAACTGTAGTAGAGACTTCTTTTGAAGCTGAATGCTTAGATGCATGCATATAGGTCAGGGGTGTCAAACATTAGGCCTGGGAACTAGAACTGAAGAGTAAAAGACTCCAATATGACCCTTGGACAGCTTTGCAAAATGTGAAGTAGAATATAAATGTATAAATTTTAGACTTTTAACTGTATTTAAGCATTTCCTACTGATAAAGACCTCTCTCATGGCCATCCATATGACACAAAAGTAATATCACAGTGTAAAAAACAAAACAAAAACACAAGAACAGACATTTTCTGTCAATTAACAAAAATGTTATGCTTTATAATTACAGGACAGTCTGACCAATGAACTACCACAACATTTTCTTTAATTTTATACATTTATCAAATAGTTTCACTCATCTGGCCCACTAAGATATAAGGTGCGGCATGTTGTATGTGGCTTTGACTTTACTGATGCAGGTCTTTTCACCTCTTAACATCCACGCTAATCAAAGGTTATGGTTGGGTTTTGCTTTAGCCACATGATAAATGAGCAATTTTTCAGGAACTGTTTATTTCAAATTAAATCCCAATTATTTTGTCATTACATGTTCGAAACAACTGAAAATCCTACAAAATGGGGTGGATATTTAACAAACCCTAGATGGGTCATCTAGGGTTTGTGGCTAAAACTGCGCTTGTCCTGATCAGCAGTGCTTTATACAATGTAGGGAGAGCAATACATGGATACGAGATAGAAACAGATTAACAGTCACATTTGATATTTATGTACAATTTGTCCACAGGTGCCGCTGCCATTTGGTGTGCGGACTGTGACCACCCCTCGTGGCACTCACACCATCAAACACCTGGAGCAGCTCCAGGATGGTGGCTGCTACCTCTGCTCTGACCGACGCCAGGCGAAGCCAGTAAACATGGAGCTGGTCAACAAACACTCAGGCATCTGGTACCATCACAACCGGAGGCCCCAGAGGCCTGAAACGTCATCCGCAACGCCACCTGGCCATTTGCATATGCCTTACAGACAGCGACGGATCTTGCTCGTGAAGAACAGCGAACCGGGGATGAGGAGGAGCGTGGTCCTGAGCAGAAGGACAGCCAGGAGCCTGAGAGCTTTTTTAGATGAGGTGTCCGAAGTGATGCAGTTTCATGTCCGCAAGATCTACACTGTAGAGGGACGCAGGGTAAAAAGTTATATCTATTTGAATTTGCATAGTAAAATTTTGCAAAGGTTGCTCATTTTAGTGAAAACTGTTGACTCTAGTGAATTGTTTCCAGATTGACAGCGTTCAAAGCCTGATGACTTGTCCAGGTGTTCTGGTATGTGTTGGCCGGGAAGCCTTCAGCCCCTTGCTGATAAACTTTATTAGGAAAACTTCAGAAGAGAAACTCCCTGGTCTGGGTCCCCGGACTCCTGGAAATGGGGCACGATCCCCTGCTACTCAAGGAATAAGGTCCCCACCTCATGGAGCTCAATCCAGAGCCAGTGAGTACAGCGAAGGACATGAAAGCAAGAAAAATGGTGAGTTTTTTAGACAACTGGGCAAGTTAACAACAGACAAGTTTTAAAAGGTACAAGAAAAAGAGGGAATACATTTTGTTAAATATTGTACTTTTCTCTTTTCCTTCAGTTAACTTTGGTCTGGAAACCAAAAAGAGCATCATTCACCCTCGTTCTGATTCCTCAAACCGCTCGGCACGTTTCTCTTTTTCCTCTGAAAAGTCATATGGCAATGGTGTCACCGCATGCCCCCAGGGAAAGCCAGCCATTATGAATGATGACATTGAAAAGCGTGTTCTGGTAAATAAAGATGGCAGCCTCTCGGTGGAGATGAGGGTGCGTTTTCACCTCCAGAATGACGAGACCCTCCAGTGGTCCACTCAAATTAAAAAATCTCCATCTCTGAGCAATGAATGTTGCCCTCTAAGTCAGGCTCAGCCTCATTATCTCCAGCAGGGCCAGTCAGGAAGTTGTTCTGACCCTGATTCAACATCCTTTGATCAGTACGGTGTGGACTATTCCAGCCAGCCGCTGCAGTGCGAGTTGGAAGGGAACCGCTGCCCGTGTTGCCATCAGAGGCATGAACAGCATTACGACTTATGGGAAAACCCTGCACACAGCCATAAATCAGCTCCTGTTCCACCCCCACATGCACCCAGCCACACCCACAGTATGATGAGACATACGCACTCTTCTAGCTCTTCCTCATCGTGCAATTCAAGAAGGGTGGTGCGCTGCAGAGCACGGCTCTCCAGCTGCGGGGGTGGCTCAGGTTCAGAGCAGAGCAAACTGGTCCAGGAGGAAATGTGTGTAACAGAGCAGGTTGAGCACAGATTAGAGGTAGAGCAGGATGGGGACACCCATATTGAGGTACACAAGGTGAGCCGGTGTTGCAGTCGAAGTGAAGTGGTTGTCGCGGACAGTAACCTTCAACCACTCAGCAGAAAGTCAGCTGAAGACGAAGAAGATCGCCCGCCATCAGCAGTCAGCAGCTCCTCACGTGTCCTTCAGTCGTTGAAAGAGGATGAAGATGATGAGGACGATGATCTGCCACCAAGCATCTCACGGTGTTGCCATAGCAATGAACCGTCCCCAACCCCTGAAACTCAACTGCACGAAAAGCCAATAAATGACATCTCAGCCAATTCTTTCCACTCTACCAAACACAAGGAGCAGGAAGAGCTAGGAAGCAGGGCAGTGTCTGCAGCCTCTTCCTGTCTCTGTGGAGGAGCTGCCGCTTGCTCAGCTGGCCCAGATGAGGTAGATCAAGTCCCTTGCAACACATCTAAAATAAGCGTAACCAGGATGTCAGAATCAGAGGAAGGAGGGGCCTGTGATGATGATGAAGGGATAAAGAGGGCTGTAAGTGATTTGTCAAGTCACACAGGACTCTCAGCAAGCTCTCAAAAGTCAGCGACATCCAGCGTGTGTCCGAATTGCGGGGGCTGCAAACGCGATTCTGTTTCCGGTGGCAGGGAATCACAGAGAACCAATCGTTCCAACCAAGCCTCTCCCCTTCCTAACAGTGATGATGCTGGCTCAGATGTTTCTACCCAATCCAACAAAACCAACCTCACCAATAATGGACGCCTCTCTGCCACACCAAATATCTTGGAGGGCAAAGTATCCAGTGCCATGTCTAGAACGTCCAGTCCTCAGGCAACACAAAAAGAGAAAGAAAGGGCTCCCAGTGCTACTTCAGCTACAAGCCACAGGTCCAATAGATCACACAACTCTGGCTGTAAGGGCAGCACTGATATTCGTGCAAAAAAAGAGGACAAGAGAAGCTTCAGCGTAATGTCAAATCAGTCTGCAAAGTCCAGCAAGTCTGAACACACAAGTGAAGCTCCTGACATCAGTTCAAGGGAGACAGCAGTCGGCGAGAACACTGTAGAAAGAGCAGTCAGCTCCTTGTCAGCCAAATCTTGTGTTTCAGCTCAGACTGATGCATCAGTCAAGTCTCGTAACTCCACCTGTCAGTCAGGAGCTAAAGGCACATCCCAAAGTGACAATCCAGCTCTAGAAGAGCATGACCCAAACAACAGAGCTCCCAGTAGCCTCTCTGTGAAGTCAAATGTTTCTGCAAAGGCTGAAAAGGCTGACAGACCTGATAGTGCTAGATCAAAAAACTCAAATATTTCTGTAAAGTCCAGCATATCTCAGAGGTCGACTTGCAGTAACTGTGTAAAAGCGACAGGAGTTGAAGCTACCATAAAGGTAACTGGAAAAGGAACAGAAACAGAGGTAGAGGAAAGACCAACAAGTGCAATGTCATCAAAGTCCAACCTGTCTGCAAAGTCTATTAAATCCCATAAGTCCACTAAAGCCTCAGAGCCTGGGGGAGAGGGAGAAGAAAGGGCACCAAGTCAAATGTCTGGCACGTCAGTTAAATCGGACAAGTCTGCTAAGTCTACAAAGTCGTTCAGGTCTAAATGTGATGGCAATGAAATGGTGACATGTTCAAGCTCAAAGACAGCTGATGAAGCTGAAGAAAAAAAGAACAATCTTAAACTGGTAAATAACGAGAGGACACCCAGTGCAGAGTCCTCCAAATCTCATGAATCTGACAGTAATCAAAACACAGAATCAGACTCCGAAATAGTACACAAAACAGAAAAAGCTGAGAAGCGAACTGCTAGTATTTTATCCCATAAGTCAGCTTCCTCTGCAAAGTCTCACAGTACAAAGATAGAGGGAGATGACATGGTGGACAGAGCCCCTAGTGCCAAGTCCTCCAAGTCCCAGAAGTCAAATCACACAACTGCATCTCCAGTTCCAAGTGAAGCTAAAGAAAATCAGGAGAGGGTGGAAAGTGTCATGTCTGCCAAGTCAAAATCTTCAGTAAGGTCCAACATTTCTCATAAATCAAATTCAAGTGCAAATGTTGTCACCATTAAAACGCCTACAGTTGATGACGAGGAAAATGTGACGAATGAGAGAGCACCAAGTGCTGCATCAGGAAGATCAAATGTTTCATCTACAGTGTCTCAAAAGTCAAATTGTAATGGAAAAACTGATATTTCTATTATTGAAACAGCGGATGGAGACAAAAAGGTAACAAATGAGAGTGCACCAAAAATTAAATCTAATGTCCAAACTCTCTCACCTAAGCGAACACGTTCGCCGCGGATGCGCTCTCCCGACGCTTCAGCTGCATCCACCAAAAGTTGTAAGTCTCCTGTGCAGCAGTTGTTGGATGGCTCTGATGCTGGAGACACAAGAGGGCCCAGTGTCTTGTCAGTTCACTCCGCGGGCTCTGCTAAATCTGGCAAATCCAGATGCTGCTGTGGAGCCGCTTCAGAATTTGATGAGGCAAAGATGGAAAAGGAGAACAAGGATAAAGAGGTGAAGCTCGAGGTGAAAAGTGAGAATGTTTCTGAGCGAGCAGGCAGCGCCGTGTCATCAGGAGGCACAGACCATCCTTTGAGTCAGAACTCAACAGAATCGGTCTCTCTTGGGTTACCTGAAGAAACATCTGCCTCAGACAGTGGGAAGTCTAGTGTCTGTGTTCACAGAAGTGCTGAGAGCAATGACGAGGGCCAGGCAAAGACCTCAACTCCCAGTCTCCCAAAAAGCCCAGAGGTTTCCACCATGAAGGAGGATGTGGAGATAACGGGGTCCACCGTTTCTCAAAAATCCAACAGTACTGGCAGGAAGAGTGGTTCAGCAGTGGATATCCCAAATATTGAAACTCCATCAGGTGAAGAAAATGGATTGCAAAAGACAGAAAAAGCAGCAAGTACAATTTCAGTCAGAAGCAGCAGGTCTAACAAGTCTTCTTGCAACTGTAAGTCTAAAGAAAAACATGCTAATGCTAGCTCGACCAAAGTTGGAAATGGCAGTGAAACAGAAAATATGAAGTCTGCTCCAGTGACAAATGGTAGCAACAGCAGGAACTCATCTGCAATGTCATTAGCAGGTGCGAAAGTCCAGATAAAATCCTCTGCAAACACAACAGCAAAAACAGTTCCTGGAAACTCAGAAAATAATGGCACGGAAAATCAAAAAAACCCTAGAGCAGCTAGTGAGGCCAAACAGGAAGAAGGCACTGCATACAGTAAAGTAATCTCCTCCCAAAGTCCCTGTTGCCTCAGGGCTGAGTCGGCAGATTTAGCTTCAGATCAGAGTAAAGAAAAAGATCAGGTCGAATGTAAGTCCAGATTTAGCACAGGGAGCGATTGTGGTAGTGTCAAAATGGCCAGCTCTCTGAAGAAAGGAACCCCTATCAAGTCCTCAAGCCCCTGTCCCTTACACAGCAAAGTAGAGACATGCAGTGAAAGCACTTTGTCTCAATCTCTGTCTGCTGCTGACTTGCTAAAGGAAACAATGGCTGCAGCACGCCCATGCAGCCGACAATCTAAAGCCAGTAAGTCCAGTGACAAGTCCAAGAGCAAGAAAAGTGGAATGTGTCAAAGACGCAGCAATCAGATGGATAAAAGAGAGGAACTGACACCTGCCTGTTTGCCCAACACGTCCCCCAGTGAGGTTGTTAGTGACTGGCTGCGAAGTATTCCTGCTAACAGCAGCATGCTAGCACTTGGCGATGAGTTTAATGAGGAAGAGCTGACGCCAAAGGAAATGGAAGAGATGCCTGGAGGAGAGTTAGCACAGGAGAGTCCTGAAGGTGAGAAGTTAGAATTGGAGGAAAAAGGTGACCCTGAAGAGGATGAAGAGAAAGAAGATGAAGCTAAATGTGAGATAGCACAGGAGGAGAAGGGCTCAGATCCAACTTCAGGAGATGCAGAGGGGACTTCTGGTCGCCCTAGTGCTCTACTATTACAAAGTGAGGCTCTGCCTAGAAGCTGGCAGTCTTCTGCAGCTGTGATGAAAGTTCTTCTAAGTTCTTCTCTGGGTCGATGTAGGAGTATGCCCGAGGTAAGCCAGTTACTTTTTTGTGACAGAAAATTATTCTGCTATACAGAGCTATAGATAAAAAGTTGCATCACCAGAGGCATCTGGAATAAAACTGCCAAGTTTGTGGCAATCACTTGTGAGCAAGTGAGCAACCAAAAGTACTTGACTTGCTAGGAAATGTACCATGTTCATGATCCATTTGACCCTACATAATTAACATGCAAATTTTCAAATTTAGAAGTTATACGTTTTGGGTTAGATATGCCAAATATGTGAAAATGACGTGAAAAGAGGTGGATGTTAACATAAACTACCTTCAATCCTAAACAGGCAACCTGTGTCCCTGCAGATCTTAGATCTTAAATCTAGAAATCCTAAAATTCTGCTCAGTTAATTTCAGGATTTTGAAATTCCTTTTTAACCAGTTATAATTATTTGAATTTGACTATAATTCCTGCATTGAACATATTCTACATTCTCTGAATGTTTTCTTTTTGATCTTAGGTGTCTCCGGTTTATGGACGCCGACTAAGCACATCAGCCAGGGGTCTTTTGGACTGTTTGGCCCAGCTCCAGCTCATTGAGCCTTCATTGGGCCCTGGCTGTGATGTACAGAAGGGTCGCAGCCAGCAGTATGAGGACATAATGGCTATCCTTCATTCCCTCTGGCTCACTGAGCCTGGGAACATCCAAGCCAAGGAGACAAAGGAGAACAAGAACAGTAGCCCAGAGCAGGTGACACCACCAAGGTCCTCATCTGGGGTGGATATGAGCAGTGGCTCTGCAGGTTCAGGGAAGGAAAATGGCAATCAAGGAGGAGATGAGACACCTCCAAAAGAGAGAGAATCTCTACAAGCACACGAGGTAGCAGAGAACATTGTAGAAGAAGAGGAGGAAGAGGGAAATGCAATGGCAGGAGATACAGATATTGAGACAGAACACAAGGAAACATTCACAGACCAAGCTAAGGCAGACACAGCAGAGGAACCAGTGCAAAGTGAAGAAGCTCCTCAAAAAAGTGAAAGCTCCAAACCATCAGAGTCATCAGACAAGACCTCTGCCAAAGACAGTTCCAAGTCTCCCACCGATAATGAGCACGAGACATTGGAAGACTCTAGTACAGGCACACCCCCAACTGTTCTTCGAGCATCTTTGGCCAAAAGACCATCCCAAGACCCTGACCCAGTGTGGGTACTTCACCTTCTGAAGAAGCTTGAAAAACAGTTTATGGTCCACTACATTAATGCAGTGGCAGAGTTCAAAGTTCGATGGGATCTGGATGACAGTCACATCCTGGACACCATGATATGCGAGCTGAGGGATGAGGTGAGCCGACGCATCCAGGGCAGTATTGAACGTGAAATGAGGAAGATTCAGGGTCGAGCGGGGAGAGGTGGTAGGTCACCTCGGCCGCCACAAGGAACACATCTCTCCAGAGAGTCCACTACAACAGAGAAGAGACGTCAGATGTTGAAGGTAAATCTACCACAAACTGTCTTCATAGCAGAGGATACTGCTTGAATGACATAAATTGTTGGATTTAATTTTTGTTTGTTTGTTTGTTTGTCTTTTTAGATTATGAAGAAACAGTCGGTGAAGACCAGCGAGTCCCTCAGCGACGGAGAGATGACGGGGGAGTTCAGCGACCAGCGAAGTGACGACGAATACTGTCCATGCGAAGCTTGTGTTCGCAAGAAAATGGCTGCACGGCCTTTCAAAATCAACCCGCTAGCGGCTGAAGCACCGGTGATGAAGGACTTTGACCTACTTAAGATACTTCAGCTGAAGAAAAGCCCAGCCCCTGCAACCGTGCCGCAGCCTGCGGCAGTGGAAGACGAAAGCCAGGCGGCTGTAGACGACGATGGGAGGAATTTAGACATAGTCCAGGAGGAAGAGGAAGACGAGGAAACCAAAGAGGACATCAGAGCTGTTGTTGTTTTAGAGGAGACGATTGCAGAGGAAGATGAAGAGGCTGAAAAAGAAAACGATGACGGTAAAGCAAGGGAAGAAGAGGAGACAGAAGATGAACAGGAGGAAAATGAGGAAAGTGGTGCAAGCAAAGAGGAGGAGGAAGAAGAAGGAACAAGTGGTGAAGAAGTGAGAGAAGATGAGACATCAGAAACTGGAGAGGAGGATGAAGAACATCAGTGTAAGTGTACCAGAAACGAGGAGGAGAGTGACCAAGAGGAGGAGGGAGAGGAGCAAACAGGAGAGGATGAAGAAGAGATGGGAGAAGATGAAACAGAGGAAAATGAGGGAGACACAGGAACTGGCGAAGAAGAGGAGACAAGCGACCAAGACACAGTAAAAGAGGCGTCAGTGGGCAAAGGAGAAACCCCAGAAAATGAAGAGAGTGATGAGAGAGTAGACGATAAAGAAAAACCCACCGAGGGTGAAAGTGTGGAAGAGGGGGAGGATAGTGCCGCAGAAACGACAGAAAATGAAAAGTCGACGTTGTCAAAGGAGGTTGCAGAGAGGGACAGTGCGTCAGCAGAGGGTGAAGATGACGAGGAAGACGGCACAGGAGAGGGTGAATCAAGTGAGGAACAGGAAGGGGAGGCATCTGAAAAGGAAAGAACCTCGCCACAGGTAAATGTGAACCATGTTTTTACTGAAGTTTATTCAGTAATTATTATGTATAACACAAAGGATAGCATTGTTTTCTTTTTTTTCTTTTAAAGGACAGTCACTTTCATGTTAGTAAAACAGCACTGCACTCATGGAAGTTTAACCGCATTGATTAAAGATGTCAGATAGGCCAACAAACATGATCAGACTGACTCTCCAGCTTAATTTTGACTCCCCTTTAGTGCCGTGCAGTACCGCAAATTATTGTATCAATCCAATACAAGTGAATACAGAATACAAAGTGAATACAAAACACCACTGAGTCCCTGAACAACAAACTGCGCTGTTCCTTAAAGAGGAATCTGACCTACTGCATCCTCACCACTAATTCTAAGCCTGTGGGAAAAGATAATCTCGCCATCCAATTAGAGAGCCTGAACAAATCTGTTTTGTTTGGCACCAACATGAAGCTTCCGCTGATGGACGTATGCTGCTTTTGCCAGTTACAAAAAAAGCTTCAACATGTTAAAAATACTTTTAAACTGTGTATTTTTGCCTCCATCGGAAGCTGAAACCGGTTAAGGATCAGTTTGGTGATATTATTTACTGGCACCTCCCTGCACTGATTAACTCATTTTAATCTCACACATTAATTTGGTGGTACTATGTAAGCATCTTGTAGATGTAATTACAGCACTCTAATGCCCAATTCATCTAATTAAAACTGCTCAGAAATCATTTATTGTTATCTCATTTAACCCTACAGGGGCAGGACGCGATTCCAGCTGCCTGCATGACCGAGGGAGAGGAGGCAGACGCGGAAGACTCGGACATAGATAGCAAACGTTCAAGCGACACCACTGCTGACAAATCGGGATCGGAGGAGAAGGAAGAGAGTGGAGAAGACAAAGATGAGGAGGAAGATGCTGTTAAAGAGTTCAAGCCAGAGGAAGAGGAAGAGGATAAGGCAAATGGAAGCAAAAGAGAGGATGGTGCTCTTCTGCATCAGTTCACCAGAACCTCAGTGGAGTCCCAGCCTGGCTCATTGGAGGACATCGACGCTGAGTCCCCACAAAATCCTGTGGACTCCACTGAAGTGTCCAAAACGGCTGACAGCATATCCACAGGTGGTAGCAATGGCCAGAGAAGGAGCCGGTCACCAGCCAAGGTCAAGCAACTCAAACCGAAAGAGGGTTAAGACAAACTGGACAGTTTTTGGATACACCTCAGGACACTTTCAAAGACTATTCGCCAGGTGAATCCCCAACTTAGTGACATAGTTTTAAAAACATAATTTGCTCTTTCTGGGACTACACTGGATCAACATAGGCATTTTTATAGGTTTAAAGACTCACTTAAAAACTTGAAGCACTTTATTAATCCAGATCTTGTTTAGGAGGAACAAAACTGACTTATGTTACAAAAGCAAAATGAAACTTGAAACCAGTCTATCGTACATTTATTGTGTTTATAATGGATCTGTGTATATTTTTGAAGTTAACTGTATGTAAGAAGGCATATGAGAATATATTTTTGAAAAACTAACACTTGGTATCTATGGGTGAATTATCAGAACTCAGTGGACAGATTTATTGCTGTATTGAATGGAATAGCTTTTTATATTTACTACACGTTAGCTCAGCCGTGGCAGTTGTATTTACTTGGGTTATCGGTTCAGTTCTGCGATTATTTCTTGGAGCTGTATCATTGAGTCAGTGCTGGATTCTCAGGGTTTTGGTCACCCAGCTTGCTTTGATTTTTTTTACCCTGAAAAACATACTAGAAGTAACCCTTGAAGGTCTTTTATGAACTGTGGGTTTTTTGTCATATTTCACCCTGCTTATAAAACAAAGTGACTGGGTGTGCATCAGAAGTTAGTGAGGGTGGTCTCTGCCGCTGCAGCTACGGAAAAACCCCAAACTATTCTACTCTACTGCTCTTCAAACCATGTCTTCATTATATATATTTAGTTGTCAAAACTTGTCATTAAGTGTACAAAGGAAGTCATAAAATGTTATCGTCATGGAGATTTAAAAAAAGGTAATTTCCTAGCTTACCTATTATCTAACTACTTGTTTAAATCTTTAACCTGTTAAATCAATTGTTTAAACCTATACAAGTCTGTAATGTGATTACATTAGAATCTTTTTTTTGAAAAATAGGCTTGTTTGCTTTCTTGCTGAGTTAGTGTGAAGACTTATTAGCACTATCAAGCGTACACACTTAAAAGCTAGAATTAGCTTAGCATAGCTAATTACTGACCTTTAGAGTGTCTAATAAACTAATGTCATTTTTATTGTCCTCTAAACAAAGCTAGCTCACAGTTTCCTTTTTCTTCCAGTGTTAAGTTAAACAAAGCTCATTAACTCCCAACTTTGTATTCATTTAGCATTTAGCTTGCATATATAAATGTTTTCTTAGTCAATTCTTAGCAAGAAAGTAAACAGCTGTATTTTTCAAAATGTCAAAGTATTCTATTTTCACGTACCTTCAAATAATACATACTGTACTTTAATAACAATGTATTATCTTTGAATTCTTGACAGTTAGAATGTGTTTTAACTGTGCTGTACCTCACTGTATTTATGTAATCCTATTACTGTGATCATACCATGAATGCTTTTTGTCCCAGGAGAAACAGTGTGCAGCATGTAGCTGCAGGAAATTTTAGGAGACGACAGCCTGACTTTAAGGTTGATGTAAACCTTTCTCTGCTGCTTTGGTAAAGGAGTCTCCTTAGGTGTGTGTTACATGCTGTAGATACTGGCGGAGTTTGCACACCAGCCATGTGGAACAACAGCGTGAAGCGTGTTACTGATGCCTTATTGTATCCATGGTTACATAGAGGATGATCGACACAAACAGAGGAGGAGATCACACTTAAGTTAGTGGCTCTCCATTAGACTCACAAAGCCTGTTAAACAAGCTGGAATGAGTCAAAGCTGCTGTTAAAGGCTTCAGGCTTACTCTTCAACTGTATATTAGAGCAGGGACACTGCACACGGTCAGTGTGTGCTCAGGACAGTGAGAATGAGGCGCTTATCTCTTACTGCTTAGTTTGACAAAAGCCTCCTATTTTGTGGTACCAAGAAGGTGTGTGTGCCTATGCTGTTACTGGTCTGTCTGTCCGTCCACTAATCTTAAGCATCACAAAGTGAATATCATGTACTTAGAGCAAATGATTATATGAATGTAATGATACTGACAGAAATAAAATAAATGCACTGAATGGTAATTCTCAAAATGTTCTATAATAATCTGGACACATTTTTGTAACTCAGCAGTGTTTGATGGAGCTGAAACTCCAAGTCAGTTATGCAAGCATGTATCGTGGAAGTACGTCTATTAGTCAGATGAAATGAAACTAGAGCTCTTTGGTCATAGAAACATTGATTATGTTTAAAGAAAGATTGGAGAGTGGTCTTTTCTTTAGTCTTTAGTTTCTCCTACACCGTGCAGCGCATCGGCCAGCTATTGATGTCCATTGTTGTTGATCAGCTGCTATTGCTTCGGCTTCATCCAAGTTAACACTGGCATGCTCCAGATCATCTATTATGGTCCGGCACCAGGTGGTCTTAGGACCTCCTCTATGTGGAAACCATGTCATGGCGACTTTGGCTGGCACGAAACTACTGAAGGAGTAGGCAAAGGAATTTTGCTGCAAACCGAAATCAACGTTGAGCAACAATATCGGCTAGGGGAAGCATGCCTGCTCTTTGTAGCACCTCTTTGTTCATTATCCGGTTCCAGAATTTGCCGGAGGCCACGTTGTTGGAGCACGTTCAGCTGACGGATTGTTGCATTTGTTGATTGCCATGTCTCGCTAACGTAGAGGGTGACTGGGATAACAATGGAGTTGAACAGATGAATCTTGATCGGCGTGTTCAGTAAAGTTGAGTTCCAGATGTGCTGTAACTCCAGACACCATGCCAATCCTGGAGCAGACATCTCGATCGGAGACACCGTCGTTTGAGATAATGCTGCCTAGGTAGCAGAAATTCTCAACTTCGTCAACTTGTTGCTGTCTGATCATGACTGGTACTCAAATGTAAGCATAACCCACACGAAGTACCTGTCTTCTTGGCGCTTATTCATAATCCGGTCTTCGCTGCCTCTCGTAAGTTCTTGTTGAGTGGAGCCTAGGAGTGCGATGTCCACACTGACAAGTTTCCGCTCTTCTCAACAGAAAATACCAGCGTTCATTTGATCAACCAATCACCACGTGTCCGGCAGGCACTTAGTAGTTTCGTGCTGTATAACCCAATAACACCGCAATCCCCACAGTGAAACACGGTGGTGAGAGTATTATGATGTTGGGATCCTTCATTGTTTCTGGAACTGGGAATCTTGTCAAGGTGGAAGGAATCATGAAGGAGAAAGGATATGTGAAGATTTTTAAAGAAAACCTCAAGCAGTCAGCAGCAAAACTGTGTTTGGGTCATAACTTTATTTTCCAACATGACCATAACCCAAAACATATGTTGCTTCTGGTGAAGAACAGTGTATCTAACATGCCTGTTTTGGTGTGTTAACCTCGTTCCAGGATCAACATTGCAACTAAGCAATCATGTTGTCATAGCTTCGCAATGTGGATAAAAAAAGAAGAAAAATACCCTTCTTTATATAAAACTTTCTTGTCAGACAAATGGTAAGAATTTGAAGTGTTTTCTTTATTAATTTTATTGATACAATGAATATATTATCAAGTTTGGTTTCCTCTTAGCCAAATTTAGGTTACTAAAGTTGGTTTGCTAATGATACTTTTTAATAGCATTAGTTAACTTCTTGACTAAAGATAATTGAATGCTCAGACATATTGGTTAGTTGCGATGTTGATCTGGGACTATCGTTATTATGATGTTGGGACAACGCCAACACGGAGATATCAGATCTTGCGGTGTGTGTGAAAAACTGCCCCAGAAGACCTAAGTGAATGTGACTGACTGGCCAGCACAAGGCCCTGATTTGTTTAATAATTCTGTCCTCATCTGTAAATGATTGTTAAATGCAGTGAAATGTCTAAAAATGTCAGTTCCTCTAATGGCCACTTGAGGTTGCTCCAAAAGTGAGTTATACCCACAGACCACCATGTTAACGTGCCCAGCTTTAGAGTACTGAAATGCAAACTTACATTAATAAGTCTAGTTCCATGGTGATTAGCTTAGGTTAGCATGGCATTTAACCAGAAAGAAACAGCTAGCATGGCTAAACGCCTATAAACACAAAAGCTACAGGTGAAAGGAACTTCCACTAGTAGCGGTTTAGAGACAATTAGACACTTTGATTGTGTAACAAATTTGTTTCTGTGTATAGATCGAAACCCAAGAAATGAGAGAGAGCAAGATGTGTCCTTCTACTTTCAGGTTATTAAGCTACGCTAATCACTTCCCGGCTTTAGTCTTACACATAATAAAGTGCAATGATCTCAGGCCCTTTACTTCCATTTTTTCCTGCACTTGTTAACATCATGCTACAAAATCAAACAGCCAGCAGTGTAAGTGTTACATCCTGGGAGGCTGTGGGAGTGTGTGGGCGTGGTGTTGTCTTCTCCCTCTCCTCCTCCTTTGTTCTGGCCCCTCCCCTTGTCTCTCTCTGCCCCTGCCTTCTCCTTTAGGTCACACCTGCTGCTCATCTGCTCTCGTTACAACCAATTACCCTCAGGGGTGATATAAGCTGGAGAAGAGCAGTGTGGAGGAGGGAGGGAGAGGTTTCTGGTGGATTTCCTCTGTGCTGGTCAGAGTGTGCTACTGGCTTAGGTGTGGAACAGCCTGCTGCGTATGACCAGCCTTCTGGTGTGTGGCTCTTTGTGAGTAGTGTTTAACTGAGCAGTGATTGCCCATGAGTGACGGCGGCCTTCATTAGTTTGTGTGGCCCGCCTGGATATTGTTTGCTAGCAGCGTTGCTGTCTCTTTCTGTTGAAGCCTTATTGTTGCTTTCTTTGTTGAAGTGGTCGTTACCACTTTGGGTTGACCTCCCTGATTTCTCATTAAAGCAGCGGTGCTGTCTCCTTTTGTTGTTGCCATTTATATGATTATTGAGGTGTTTGCCTACAATAAAGATCTATTTTATGTTAAATACCTCTGCCTGGCGTTCTTTTCATTCCACCTGGATCTAACTGTTACTGTCCCCCACCCTCATCGCCTAGACTTTTAAGTGGGGACGTAACAAAGTGGGGGCTCGTCCGGGATCGGAATGAAAGGAATTGGATTCATTACAAGTGTGAACAGGTGTTTGTGTGTTGTGTGACGGTCTATGGCTAGCTGCTGCTCTCCCCGGCTAGCACAGGGGAGTGTCTAGCTGAGCATTTGCTCTTCCTTCGGACACTCGTTTTTTGTTTTGCCTTTTTTATTTTCGGAGCAAACCCGGGTGGGGATTAATTCTCTGTTGGGGGTAGGCTTGTCGGTGCCTGTGGCACCTGATGATTTGCCTTTAAAGTGGCCTCGAGCCTGGTACGCTCCAGAAGCTAGGACAGGCTAGAGTCTGAGTAGGCAGGACTGGGGGGAGTGTGGGTAGAATTTTTTAATTAATGGTTGACTTAATTAATGGTTGACTTGACACAACACATTTCTCTTTCGCCTGTGTGTGTAGTTCTGTAGTGAAGGCGTTGTGTGTGTGGCCCTTTAGTGGTTTGCTTGTGTTTTGCAGGCCGTTTTGAGTTTTCATGGCTACTTTTGATATTGCTGGGTTTACGGCAGAGCCGTCACTTGCCCTGCTGGATGTTTGTAGGAAGAGGGATCTGCATGAGCTGGCTACATATTACGGGATCAGTGTCTCCACTGGTCTACGCAAAGCCGAGCTGAAAGCCGCTCTGGTGTCCGGGTTGTTGGAGAAGAGGGTGGTTGTAATGCAAGAACCCCCGAGCACACCCGGTCCGGCTGGACCAAGTGTGGCGCCTCACGTTCCAGGCCAGGTTGTAGAACCATCAGTGTCTACACCTATGGACCAGGGGTTGCCCGAGGGGGGGCCAATGATGCTGCCCCGTTTTGATCCACTCTCCATCCAGTCATCAGAGGGTTCTAAGCAGGATGCTAGGCTCAAAATCCGTCTGGCTCGTCTCCAGCTGGAGAAGGAGGAGCGTGAGAGAGAGTTCCAGCTGAAAAGGGAGATAGAGCTTAGGCGTTTGGACGCGGAACTGGCTAGGGCCAGGGAGGTTGAGCTGATGAAGGTGGAGGCAGAGACGAAGGTCAAGCTGCGACAAGCTGGAACTCCAGCAGGCCTCCTCCCCTCCTGTGGTGGCTTCGCTGTCACAGACAGACGTACAGTTTGATGTAGGACGAAATAGTCGTCTGGTCCCTGCATTTCGTGACACTGAGGTGGAGATTTATTTTGAATCGTTTGAGCGGATAGCGACAGCCTTGCGTTGGCCGCGGGATGCGTGGGCCATCCTGCTACAGTGCAAGCTGGTGGGCAAGGCACAGGAAGTTTGTTCCTCGTTGTCCGCTGAATGCAGCTTGGACTACGACAAACTGAAAAGTGCAATCCTGTTAGCCTATGAGCTAGTCCCCGAGGCTTACAGGCAGCGCTTTCGGGGGCTGAAAAAGGTGCAGGGTCAATCCTTCCTGGATTTCGCAAGAGAAAAGAGTGTCCTCTTTGATCGGTGGTGTATGGCCTGTAAAGCTGCAGACCTAGCTTCGGTACGGGAATTAATTCTCATTGAGGAATTCAAAACCTGCGTCACCGAGCGGATGGCGGTATATCTGAACGAGCAGAAGGTCTCTACGTTGCAGCAGACCGCGACCCTGGCTGACGAGTTCGCACTCGTCCATAAAACCAGTGTTGGTAAGCATGAGCGACGCGATACACTAGAAAAGGCTAGTGGTGAGCAAGACACAAGGAGAGAGGTGCCTGTGCCTCGTCCCAGGTCAGACCGGAAATGTTTCTACTGTTTTAAATCCAGCCATTTAATAGCGGACTGCGAGGCCTACAGGCGGAGACAGCCAGTTTCAACACCACGTAAACCAAAAGGGATAGGGCTGATTAAAAACGCTTCTCCGGGTAGCAGACCACTTAGCACTGAAACGCCTGACGAATGTTTTAAACCTTTCATTTTCAAAGGAGCGGTGTCACTCTCTGGTAAGCCTGGAGATGGGCGTACTGTGACCATTCTACGCGACACAGGTGGTTCACAGTCCCTCATACTGGCTAGTGCACTTGCCTTTGATGAAAAGACCGCCAGCGGCACTGATGTTATTGTTAGGGGCGTTGGAATGACTTATGTGCCAGCCCCCCTCCATCAAATTTGGGTGCAGAGTGACCTAGTAAGTGGCATTTTTCCTGTAGCTGTGTGTCCTTGTTTCCCGATTGATGGTGTGGACTTCATAATGGGCAATGACATTGCAGGCGGGAAGGTTTATCCTACCCCAGAGGTCACAAAGACCCCTGACCCAAGCCCCTTGCCAGATGTTTTAAACCGGCAGCACCCGGATGTATTTCCCGTAGGTGTTCTTACACGGTCACAGGCCCATCGGCAGGGAGAAGTGGTTGACTTGTCAGGGTCAGTGGTCGGCTCTATGCTGGAGATGGATGTGATGCCCTCTGAGGAGGGGGAGGTGGGTCCTGATGCCAAGGAACTGGCTCAAGAAGTGGCTGAGCCTGCTCCTGAACTCGCAGCCCCCCCTCTCCTCACACGGGAGGCCCTTATTATCGCTCAGAAAACAGACCCATCGTTGACCAAATGTTTTGCTGCCGTAGATGAGAGTGATCATCTGACAGGAGACAGGAAGCAGACATTTGTTGTATGTGATGGATTGCTAATGCGCAGGTGGACTTCAAAGCCAGGGGAGGACTGGAGTGTAGTCCAACAGATAGTGGTCCCGGCTAGTTTGCGTCAGCACGTGCTACAATTAGCCCATGACCATTCATGGTCAGGACATTTGGGGATAACTAAAACATATGACCGTATTCTGCAGCACTTCTTCTGGCCGGCAATGAAGGCAGATGTTGCGAAGTATTGTAATACTTGTCATACGTGTCAACTGGTGGGCAAACCAAACCAAACTGTGCCCCCCGCCCCACTATGTCCAATACCTGCTGTTGGTGAGCCATTCGAGCATGTTTTGGTCGATTGTGTTGGTCCGTTGCCAAGAACACGAGCAGGCAATCAGTTTTTGTTGACCATAATGTGTTTGTCCACGCGGTTCCCTGAAGCAATTCCTCTGCGGAGGGTCACCACTGCAAACATTACTAAGGCGCTAATCAAGTTTTTCACCACCTTTGGTCTTCCAAAAACAGTGCAAACAGACCAGGGAACTAATTTCTTATCTCGAGCATTTAAACAGACTTTAGCTTCCCTGGGCGTCTCTCATTCTGTGTCTAGTGCTTATCACCCAGAGTCACAAGGTGCACTTGAGCGTTGGCACCAAACACTTAAGGCCATGCTAAAAAAGTACTGCCATGACACGGGCAGAAGCTGGGATGAGGGTGTCCCCTTTGTACTGTTTGCAATACGCAATGTTAAGCAAGAGTCCTTAGGATTCAGCCCAGCCACCCTTGTGTTTGGCCGCGAGGTGCGGGGCCCGCTAAAGATGTTGAAAGAGAGGTTCCTTAGTGGGGGTGTTCCAAAAACTAACGTGGCAGATTTTGTGAAGACATGTAAGGATCGTTGGCAACGTGCTACCTCATTAGCGAAAGAGGCCCTGTGTACTGCCCAGGCATGCATGAAGACGTGGCATGACAGAAAGGCTGTGAAAAGGCATTTTCAGGCTGGGGACAAGGTCTTAGTGTTGCTACCGGTGCCTGGTTCTGCTCTTACGGCCCGTTTTGCGGGACCGTACGTCATAGTGAGGAAAGTGTCTGAGACAAATCATGTTCTCAGTACCCCAGAGCGCAGGAGGAAAACACGCCTGTGCCACATCAACATGTTAAAACCCTACCATGATAGGGAAACCCATGAGACTGTTGCCAGTGCGGCAACCTCCAGCTCCGTCTCTGCCACCGTGCTGAGTGTGGAGGCCAGTGCTGACGACGATCTGCATATACTTTCTGAGGGACAACAGTGTGGACGGTTGGCGAATTCAGCTTACTTAGCCGAGGTAACGGCCCACTTGTCTCATCTGTCCCCTTCACAATGCGAAGACGTGCTTAATCTACTGCACTCCTACCCCTCTCTCTTTGGTGATGTGCCCTCGCGTACTAATGTTTGTGAACATGATATCGATGTTGGTGACGCAACCCCAATCAAACAGCACGCGTACCGCTGCCCTATGGGAAAGCGCGAGGTGATGAGGAAGGAGGTCAGTTATCTAGTGGAGAATGGTTTGGCGACACAGAGTCACAGCCCTTGGAGCTCTCCATGTTTACTTACGCCCAAGTCTGATGGCACCCCACGTTTCTGCACCGACTACCGTAAGGTAAATGCAGTGACTGTCGCCGATTCTTTTCCACTTCCTCGTATGGAGGACTGCATTGATAACATAGGTCCTGCCACATTTATTTCCAAACTGGACCTTCTTAAAGGATATTGGCAGGTGCCTTTGACCCCCAGAGCCTCTGACATTTCTGCATTTGTCACACCCGACCATTTCATGCAGTACACCGTGATGGCATTTGGCATGAAAAACGCTCCGGCCACATTTCAGCGTTTGATGCAGCTGGTTTTAGGAGACGTGCCTCAATGTAATGTGTACTTGGATGATGTAGTGATATACACAGCCACGTGGGAAGAGCATGTGGCCATCCTACGATCGGTATTTCAGCGACTGGCTGACGCCTCGTTGACCCTAAATCTCGCTAAGTGCGAGTTCGCCAAAGCGACAGTCATGTACCTGGGGAAACAGGTGGGTTTCGGGCAGGTACGCCCAGTGGAGGCAAAAGTCGAGGCTATCCTCAGCTACCCGGCCCCAGCCACTAGGCGGGAGTTAAAGCGGTTCCTGGGCATGACTGGATACTACCGCTGTTTTTGCAAGAACTTTGCGGTAGTTGTGGCCCCTTTGACAAGGCTATGTAGCCCCAAAGTCCCTTTTGAGTGGTCAGGGGAATGCCAGCACGCCTTCGAGTCTGCAAAATCCCTCCTTTGCAGCGCCCCAGTTCTGGCTGCCCCTAACTTCTCTCAGCCTTTCAAGCTGGAAGTCGACGCCAGTGCCACCGGAGCTGGTGCGGTGCTGTTACAAGACGACGCAGAGGGTGTGTGTCACCCAGTCTGCTACTACTCTGTAAAGTTCAAGCGCCATCAGCTACACTATTCCACCATAGAGAAAGAAGCTCTAGCGATGCTGATGGCCTTGCAGCACTTCACTGTGTATGTGGGCTCTAGCTCCTTTCCGGTGACGGTGTATACAGATCACAACCCCCTCACTTTCCTCCAGCGCATGTACAACCACAACCAGCGACTAATGCGCTGGGCATTGCTGGTGCAGGATTATGATCTGGTTATCCAGCACAAGAAAGGGACTGAAAATCTGGTGGCTGATGCACTCTCACGCAGTGCATAGTGATGAGTCTATTCTTTGTTTTGTATAGTGTGGATATAGGGTGGGGGGAATGTTACATCCTGGGAGGCTGTGGGAGTGTGTGGGCGTGGTGTTGTCTTCTCCCTCTCCTCCTCCTTCGTTCTGGCCCCTCCCCTTGTCTCTCTCTGCCCCTGCCTTCTCCTTTAGGTCACACCTGCTGCTCATCTGCTCTCGTTACAACCAATTACCCTCAGGGGTGATATAAGCTGGAGAAGAGCAGTGTGGAGGAGGGAGGGAGAGGTTTCTGGTGGATTTCCTCTGTGCTGGTCAGAGTGTGCTACTGGCTTAGGTGTGGAACAGCCTGCTGCGTATGACCAGCCTTCTGGTGTGTGGCTCTTTGTGAGTAGTGTTTAACTGAGCAGTGATTGCCCATGAGTGACGGCAGCCTTCATTAGTTTGTGTGGCCTGCCTGGATATTGTTTGCTAGCAGCGTTGCTGTCTCTTTCTGTTGAAGCCTTATTGTTGCTTTCTTTGTTGAAGTGGTCATTACCACTTTGGGTTGACCTCCCTGATTTCTCATTAAAGCAGCGGTGCTGTCTCCTTTTGTTGTTGCCATTTATATGATTATTGAGGTGTTTGCCTACAATAAAGATCTATTTTATGTTAAATACCTCTGCCTGGCGTTCTTTTCATTCCACCTGGATCTAACTGTTACTGTCCCCCACCCTCATCGCCTAGACTTTTAAGTGGGGACGTAACAGTAAGTAATAAATGGTTTATGAAGTAAAATCACTGTGATTTTATAGGTGGCAAACAGAAATGCTGAGAATTGTGTCCTAACGCTTTCTGATCCAGACCTGATGTGCACTTCATCTTCTTGGGACCTCCTTCTCTCTGGGCTTCGCCGCTGTGTTTGGCTCTCCTCCAGTGGAGTTCCAAAGCTGTTCAACCTCTCTCTCTCAAGATACTCACACATAAACCACGCTAATCCCCTACCTGTGAGTAAGTTGAGCAAAAGAGGGATTGAGATTGACTTACATCACACGGACAGATCCTGCTGAGCCTTTAAACTCCAGAAAACACTTACAGAACATAGAGTGTCAGGCTTTCTAACATAGTTTAGTGAATTTGAGTCAAAAAGGCTCAAACTTTCATTATCTTAGAAAACACACTTTTTTAATTTACTTATTTTATTTCAATCACATTAAATTAAAACAGAAGTATGTTCATTTAAGAGTGAGATAAAAGTGCTCAAATCTGTGTGTTTTGTATGTAAGATTTTAACTTAACGGCCTCAGTTACCACATCCACTGAGCCACGGCTTCCCTAACAATTGGCTGCTGCTTCAAATGTGACTCCGCCTCCACGAGTGACCAACCGGTAAGTAAAATGACCAAAGCCAGAGGGACCACCTAAAAAGAGGGAGGCAACATGATACAGCCGTTTAGTTCCTCTCTCTTCAGTTATTCAGCTCTTTATGTGATGACCCAATCCGTACCAGAAACCAGATTTTTCTTCAACCATGTGGGTCATTCTACATAAAGTAATTTATTCAATTTAATTCACTTTTATTTATATACTGCAAAATCACAACAAAACAACAACAGTGAGACAAACCCCTACTAGCAAGCGCTCAGCGACAGTGGGAAGGAAAAACTCCCTTTTAACAGGAAGAAACTTCCAGCAGAACCAGACACAGGAAAGGGCGGCAATCAGCTGTGACTGGTTGGGGGTGAGGGGAAGAAGACCAAAGTTAACTTCTAAACATGATTCTTTCTATGTCACAAGCATCTTTGGATCAATGGACAATCTGACGACGAGGAAAATCAAGCAAAGAGATGAGGAGTGCCACAGCAGTTGACACACTAATGTGTCAAAATAATATTATTTTAAAAAACGGTTGTTTTTAAATTCTAAAATGTGTTTCAACATATGTTTGTAAAGCTTTTTAAAGCACTTACTTATAACTGAAAGAGGTAATGACAAGAAGAAACCTTTTTTAAAATCGGGTTTCTGGTACGGATCTGTCAGCAACATGCACATCACCTCTTTACCTTGGTGCTGTTTCTGGCAAAGCACGTGTGTGTGGTGATGTCAGAGGATGTCATCTCCAGTGTCAGCATGTCTACTCGGTAGATTGCCTTTAAAAGAGCTTCCTCACATTTTTCCTCTGGACATGCAGAAAGCTTCTGTAAATAGA
This sequence comes from Simochromis diagramma, assembly GCF_900408965.1. Taxonomy (NCBI): domain Eukaryota; kingdom Metazoa; phylum Chordata; class Actinopteri; order Cichliformes; family Cichlidae; genus Simochromis; species Simochromis diagramma. The sequence continues at coordinate 9,534,416 of NW_024387209.1, read as the reverse complement.
ATGATTAAGCCTTAATTTTACTCTAAGTTCTAGTAAGTTATAGTCTTCTTTGCTGAATGTGCTGCACGTAAACAGAAAGAAAAGTAAGAAGATGGACTTATTTAAAAAAAACAAAAACACTTTGCCCTGTGGGTTCCCATCATGTTGTTTATTGGTTACTAAAAAAAAGGGCATAGTGTGAAAATTGTAGTCAGTAATCATGAAAAGGACGGACCACAAACAGTACACCCTGTAATGCAGTGTTTAAGCTTTGTTAGCATTTTACATCACAGTACCTGGAGTAAACGCGTGGCCCTGCGGTACAGTTTAGTGTTGGTGACCTGCAGGTCAATCATGTGGTTCTGGTATATCTTCCCCTTTAAGACATGAGCTCCAGTGCTCACAGCGTTCAGCACCAGCTTGGTGGACAGCTCCCGCTGCTCACACAGAAAAGTTATTGATTTTCCTTCCCCTGCATTTATAAAAACCACACTGAGAGGAAACATTAAAGAAAATAACCTGCCATCCAAAATAAGATCTACAGAAGCAAGAAAAATTGAGAATCAATAAAGATGACTTTTTTTGACACTCCCTCCTTCCACTGTATTTATCTCTTTATATGGGTGCAAACGTCTCTAAGGAAAGAAGGTGGCAGAAATATAATGGCAGAGCATTTAATATTATATTATTTCTCATGCTTCAGTGAGTTGTTGGGCTAATGTGTGTCAAAGTGTGTGTGTATACTGTACCATATGCTGCAAGGTCCCTGAAACAAGTGCTTCTTGAGGCCAAGTTATCTTTAGTGTAGATAAACACAGTTTTTTGATGTCGTCCTGCAAAGAAAAGATACCCACATTAATACCCAAGTACAGTTGTTATAAAAGGTTGTGAACCTTGATTTTTGTATCAGTTAATGCTAATATGTTATCTGATTTTCATATAAGACACAATTGTAGCCAGACACCATCGGACTACACTATACCCAGACACATTCATGATCACTCATGGTTTAGGCTGGAAGAACTTAGTCAAACGTTTGTATACAATACAAACCCACTAATGTCCCACAGTAAGCTGAACCACGACCAGGCCCTTTTGGTAACCATCAGCTTCTGGCTTAATATTTGATCAGTCTTCCTGGCAGAATTCATAGAGTTCATTTAAATTGGTAGATTTACTACCACAGACCTGACTTTAAACTAATCTTTTTTGTACTGGGAAAGAGAAACTACCAGTTGTAGTCCATCCAAAACATTCCCTCGAGGAACTCCTGAGACATTCAAGGTTAAAGTACAGGTTTGAGATCAAAGATGTACTGAAATTTCATCCAGGTGTTCCTCAGATGTTCCCGAATTGGAAATGGAAAGAAAAGAGAACCTGAACACATAATGCCTCTAGCAATAGCTGTCACTGGCACATCCCAAGTTTGCAACAAAGCACTTCGAGATGTTGTTCCGTTGACAGATGAGAAAGAATTTGTTGTGATACCTCAGGGCATGGAAAACCTGTAATTACTGAGGGAACAACTGATTCAACAGTCTATAAACATATTTTAAAGAGGGCTTTGAGTGCAGCAGTACATAACCTGAAACAAAATGGCTAATGAAATGAAATTCATATTTTTAAATGCCAAAATACTGATGAACTGAAATAGTTTTGTAGGTCTGCTACATAAGCAGAAATAGCTGATGGAGGTTGTTATGCTAAAGAAGGTTTTACAACATCTTGGCTCATGCTAATGTCAAAGCAATGCAGTTAAACCTTGAACAGGTGTTCATACATGCAGTGCGCACAGCAGTGTGCATGTTTGTAAAATCCATCAGTCAGCACTGTGTGTGAAACAAGATTCAAGATTAACGTGTGAACACAGACCTCACTGTAGGCTGAGTGATTGTCAAGTCACTGCCAAAATGAAAAATAGAGCTTATTTTTTAAAATGACAGTTTGGGCTGGACATGTGAATAACAGTGCAGTTTGTGTGTTATTAGTTTAGCTAGATCCTTTCTGTCTCTAACTGTGACTCTATAAAGATCAGACCATAATATTGCAGTTCCAAAACTTCAGACATCTACTTGTTGTAAAGAAGCTGCTGTGTCTCCATCAGCCTGGTGATAAACAGCATGGAGGTTGGGCGTCTTTTCTCTCACTCTGCGGGCCATGTTACCCACTTCAGTGGCATCATCTGTGGAGAGAGGCTGTCAAAACACTTGCTGCTCTGGAAAAAATCCAAGTTACAAACAAAGCGCCGTCTCACCGGAGTCCGTGCAGATTAGCAGCACAGTGTCCTTATCAGTAAGACACGGCAGGATCAGATGTAGGAAGTCCTCATGTGCTATGGAGAACTTGGGGCCCTACAGGAAAGACATAGTTTCAGAGAAAACTATGGTATAGCCAGGACCACTGAAGAAGAAGAAGAAGACTGGTATTAGCATCTCTCTGCCCTGTCACATGTTTATAATGAAAGCAAAGGGCAGCGTGGCCTCAGCACAGAACAGAACGGCAACGATGACAGAAGATGTGGAGCTGAGCTGGAGGTGGGTTGGAAGGTGGCGTGCAGCAATAACAGCTGTGGAAAGCTGTTCACCGAGGCGTGCCATGGTTCAACTGTTTTGGGGGGGTTTGTATTCTTAGTTAATATTTCAGTTTCAGTTTTACTGTTTTTACACTTCAGAGAACTTTGGGGGGTTTTGTTTGTAGAGACTTTGAATCTTTTTTATGATGTATTCTAGTTTTTGGTTCTCTCTGTGTTATCCATGTCTGTCACTGTCATGTCTTAGTATTTATTTGTTCAAGGTTAATCTTTCTCTATTTAAGTCAGTTTGACTTCCTCCCTTTTCCCTCATTTCTGACTTTAACTCTTCCCTGATAGTTTCCACCCTGTGTCCTGTTACCCTAATTAGTGTAATAGGACACGCCTCTCTTTGACGGGGTGTCTACTAATAGTATGTTTCCCACTTTTGTCCATTGTGATATTCTTGTGATTCTTCTGGAAGTTTCTTCCTCTTAAAAGGGACTTTTTCCTTCCCACTGTCGCCAAGTGCTTGTGCAAAGAGGGACATCAGATTGTCGGGTTTTTCTCTGTATTAGTGTAGCATCTTTACCTTACAATATAAACCGCCTTGAGGTGACTGTTTTTGTGATTTGGCCCTTTAAACTGAAATAGAATAAATTGAATTCAACGTTTGTTCTCTTGGACTGCCTCCTTGCCTCCTGTATCTTGGATTTTGGGTCCTTTAATAAGACTTAATGATTCACACAGTTTGCAAAACTGTAGCAGTATGCTGTATCACATTTTCCAGTTGAATGTGTAGAAGGATGTCAGATGATGCAGACTAAGTTTGGCTCTGTTCCTTGCATTCAGATTATTTTGCTAATACACATTTATGACTTGGTGGTGATCTGGTCATAAATGTTAGTAGAAAAACATCTGGAGCCACAAGTTCGGTCTTGTAAGATCCTGGGGATCCGCTGAGGCTGGGATGCTAGGAAATCAAGTGTAAGTCAGAACTAGTCAGAGACAATAACCCCTTGTACTACCCGCCAGCTAAATTTGTGGCAACAGGCACCTCAGCATGCACTTGCTAGCTGTAATGCTTTAATAAATATGTTATTTTTCTCTGTTTTCTACATTAATCTTGCTCATTTTTTTCCATTATTTTTGTCCTACTCCGAGGGGGACACAAAGAAGTGGTTGTATTTTAGTCAGCTAATCTATGTAGAATGAATTCTTTATTTATGTTTCCTAACTGGGGACCTAGATGTGGTTCTCTATTCAACATTCATATTAGCTCATTCATATAATCCCTACCCTGAAACAGGTGAATGCTGGAGCAAACATGTAATTTTATGTCTAAATGACTGATAGAGTGCCCTGTAAGTCCTACCGACACTGATATGAAAATCTAATTAACACCAACAAGCAGTATAATATAAAAAAAACATTAAGGAACATTGAGCAGATACAGCAGTGTGTATTTTACTCTAATCCTGCTCTAGTCTCTGCTCTGCAGAGACAGATGTGTCATTGCAAGGTACACAACAAGACCTGGATGTTAATGTTAACTGGATTTTACAGGATTTCAGACATTATTACTTTGTGTGGCCTTGTTTCAAACCCACAGACATGTTAGAATAGAAATCTCCATGCTTGCAGTCAGCTGGTAGTGGCAGGATTTCTGTAGAAGAAGAATCTGTGCACTTCACTGTGAATTGATTGAGCATTGTGTGAAATGAAAGATTTGATGCAGTAATTACTTAATCGTTTATCTTTTGTCTAAATAGATGCTTTTACATTGTTTTCTTTCACACACCAGTGAAGTTAAGGGACCGTCATTGTTATTCAGCTCTCTGTATCCTCCTCTGATGAAGCCTCGAACGTCTTCATAGTCTGTGCCACACACACACACACACACACACACAGTTTCCATCACTAGTTGCGATGCGAAACAAAAAGAAAAGACATTTTCTTTATGGCAGTGTAGTTTGGCTCCTAATGAGGACATCGCACTGCGCTTACCTGCACCAAATGTGGGGCTACACTCACTGGCATCAATGAGGCCCAGCAAAGCCAGCGAACCCCAGCCCAGGTAATACACGTGCCTGCTGCACCGCAAACTGAAACACAGCCAGAAGCACATCAGACTGAAACTGCTGACCCGACATAAAAAATGTCATGGGGGGAAGTTCAGAAGCTTTCTCTACTCACAGCAAACAGATTTCCAAAGGAAGCTGTGAGTATGGCAACATGTTAAGTATCTGTAGTCATTTTTGCTTCTATGCTTTTTGTGCTGATTCATTAACTAATTCAGTTGTCACCTGCACTAACAGCTAGAACCAGTGTGCTGCTATAAATCAACATACTTCGTTTTCTTTGTCAGTGAGTTTCGAGGCGTCAGTTAAAGGTGTCGGATGAGATGTTCTACCTTTGTCCCGCTGCCTCCACCAGAGTAGTGATGCCGTCAGTCTGAGAGTACGTGACAGCCAGAGTTCTCTCATATGCCTTCATGTGCTGCAGAACACCACTATTGAACAGACACAAAAACAAAGCACAGAGTGCAGATTTTTGTGTCTATCATCATGCCAAACAGATTCTCTTTTCTGTAATGACCTCTAGAGGTCAGCAAAACCCAATAAAATACGCTGTGGTGTCCTCCAATACACATAACAGCTTTTCTGCTTATTCTCAACTTGCTGGTGATGTCAGCTTTAAGGACATTTCAGTAAATTTTCTGTGGGTTATGAGAACATGAGCAGATACTAAATTGATACATGCAACTGACAAGCACACAATGTGAGTTATTGTGAGTAAAGTTGGGTTATGATGGAGACCCAGAAGTAACTGTACATTCTGTCTTTTTATTATTTTATTAAATACATATGAAACTATTTTGGTTTAGCTGTTCTTATATAGTCTTCCAATCAGTATCAATCAATCAAAAATGATCTGATTTACTAAACTGTGACAAAGCTCTTATATGTAATTAAACAAATCTATATATCAAAAGCTCTTCTATATTTCTTTAAGTGTATTTTCCATTTACAAGACGTGACCCTAATAGGGATCATAGATTATAATTGTATCCTCTAACACTTAAACTAACAAATGAAGTCTTTTGGATCCACAGATCGCCCCCTAGTGGGTATTTGAAATGTATACATTTAAGGTATTTTGGCTACATTTTCAGACTCAGACGATGGTGAGCCTGAAGAGACACAAAAGGCTGAATTTACAGCAAAAGCTATCCTTTTATTTAAGCAAGTCAACTAGGCATGTGTCTAAGCCTAATCTACCTACTGGCTTAGTCCACTAGACAGACTAGTGTTTATTTATACCTAGGTGTGTGTTTATGAGTATCCACTAGAGAAGTGTTTCCCAACCACTGTGCCGCAGCACATAGGTGTGGAAGATTATCTGGTTCCACCTGATTACTGCTCTAAGCCAGCGGTCCCCAACCGGTCCAACAATATTTTCACGGACCGGCGTGTCACGGACAAATACAACATAATAAAACCAGTAGCGCTGACAAAAAAATAATAATAATAAGATTTATTCATAACACACAGGAAAAGACTCAGGGAACAAGTTAGCAGTAATAACGAAAACAAAATAACGATAAAAACCTATAAAAACCCCGAAAACCATAAATTTCACACCCGAGTCTCGACTCTCACAGCCTGGTATCAGACGGCCCGGAACCAAACGACTCACGGACCAGTCTCTGCCCGGGGTTTGGGGACTACAGTGGCCCCTAGAGACAAAGCACGTACAAACTCCAAAACACTTGCAAACTCCAAAACACTTGCAAACTCCAAAACACATGCAAATTCCAAAACACAACGGAAGTGCTCCAGGACGCTAGGGGCAGTGTTGAGCTTTTGTTACCTAGTAACTACACAAGCCAGGAAGTACCAATGACCGGATTTGGGCTGTATCCCAATTCAGGGTCTGCAGCCTTAAAGGCCGCATTTTAGGGCCGATTACGGCACAGCGACACGACAAAGGCTGTCCCAATTCAAAGGCTGCTCGAAATGCGGCCCTCAAATGCGTCCTTAATTTCCCTGAATTTTAAGGATGGGCCCAACATATCCCAGATTTCATAGCACGGTGGTGGTGTGGATAATTTTGCTGAAAAAAACGGCGGAAGCGGAGCCGTCAAAGAGTAAACTTTCAGAAGTAAGTACTGAATATTATGTCACTTATTTATGTGCAAATGTTTTTATAATGAAGAACATTAAAACATTACTGTTGGCCACATGTCGGGAAAGTTATGTGACATTAGCAATGTTTGTACTAACTTGGTTTTAAAGCCTTTACTTCAAAATATACGCCGTTCAATAGTTGACTTTAATCTTACAGAGAATGTGATGATTTTATGGATAATTAAAGTCAGTCATATATCCACAAACACAACAAGCTGAAAGTCAGTGATGCTGCTCGGTTTGCAGTCCTGAATATCACGGCACAAGCAGGATTCACTGCACTGTTAATGTTAGCTATGTTATATTGCTGCCTCTGTTCGGTGGTGTCGAGCCAAACGGACTTTAACGTGTGTTTGAACGAGCTGACGGTTCACTCATTAAGCTGAAAGAAAGATGCTTTAATCACAGGAGTCACACATGTGTCCACTGTACCATCTGGGAACTCTTCTTGTTTCGTAATAACACAAACTAAATCCTCCTTCTTTTGTGCTGTTTTGTAGCAGTGTGTACACCTGAGACTGTCACCTGTCTGTCTGTCCTGCACTCTCTCTCTGTTTCTTTCTCTCTGATTGTGGAATAAAAGTATGAACATTCATTTATAAGTTACACTTGTGTTTGAATCCTGCAGCTTATCACACATTTGATTTCCATGTGTGACAACTGCAAGTGTCCAGAGTGAGGACAGACTGAGGGACCCACTGCTGCACATCATCTGTGAGGCTTTGCATCCCTGATGATCCAACAGGACAAACTCAGCAGTGTGTGAGGAAGAGGAGGAGGAAGAGCCAGCAGCAGCTGACAGATGGAGAGAATAGACAGACTGTTCCCTGTTTGTGAAGGACTGCTAGAAAAGGTGATAAGACATATAAATAACTGCAACTTGAATCTGTACTGAGGCTCAGTATTTGGCACAGAGTTCATGTTCACTGCTGTAATAGCTAATAATGATTAATATAATAACTATAATATTGGCCATATTATATTTACATTTCCAAAGTGATATGACTTTAGTCTCATGAACAACATTAGCTAATTGTTATTTACTAACTAATCTTGAAATAACTGTTCAGTACAGAAATGAAGCCCAAAAATCATGTTTTACTGTCCTGTGGTCTCAGCCTCAGATACTTATCAAATCACACAAAGCTCTTGTAGAAACAAACAAACAAATTAACAAAATATGTTCTCCTTCATTTCTGTCAAACAAAGTTGTATGACACGTTTCCAGCGGTTAGTATCATGGTTGCTAGGCAACCTGGGAAGCAAGACTGAGACTAGACCGTCCCATACAGACAAACTTGCCGTTTATTTTGCAAATCGAGCTCAACGCTGCCCCTAGCGTCCTGGAGCACTTCCGTTGTGTTTTGGAATTTGCATGTGTTTTGGAGTTTGCAAGTGTTTTGGAGTTTGCAAGTGTTTTGGATTTTGCAATTGTTTTGGAGTTTGCAAGTGTTTTGGAGTTTGCAAGTGTTTTGGAGTTTGTACGTGCTTTGTCTCTAGGGGCCACCGTAGGGGACCGCTACTCTAAGCGACTGGCGTGAATAATGTGCAGGACAATTACATTCTCCTCCACTAGAGGGCAGTACAACTATCTGTTCTAATTGAATGGGTTGCCAACTGCCAGTAAAACAGAAGAAGATGAAGAAGAAATTACATAATAGTGAGACAATGCAGCGCATAATAGCAATAGATAAATATTTGAAAAGAAAAAGTAGCCAGTCTGACCTGGGTCCTGGAGAAAACTCCGACCCAGATGAAGGCCCTAGCTTGAGTGCTGATCAGAAGAAAGCAAAAAAGGTATACTGGGGACAAACTGAGCCAATTCCGCTATGCCTGGTGTGAGGGGAAAAATTATCAATATGCTTTTTGTGACATTTTTGTTTGGTGGTGCGGTTCTGAAATGCTGCACTAGATGGACTAGGCCTAGTCCAAAATGTATGCTCACTCAAAGCTTATGTTATTTATGTGGTTATTTATGTGGTCTGTGTATTTGATCGAAATCTATTGTTTCATTTAGTAGAATTTCTTTGCAACACAGGAAACTTCCATAAACATAAACTGTCAAACAAATGACACAGACTCAGGAATTTCTAGCGGATGAGAAACACGGCAGTTCATCCCCACGCCCCGAGGCCTAAGGAAGGCTTTAATATGTAACTGGTAATATATGAACCAGTGGCACCGTCATCTAAATCCTCACTTGTAGGCCACTTTGAAGTAGGTATACAATGGTCCCTCGCTTTAACGCGGTTCACTTTTCGCAGCCTCGCTGTCTCGCAGATTTTGCATGCTGCTTTTTGGGGTTTTTTGACAGCACGTTGTGTTCTGCGTCCTGATTGGCTGTAGACCATTGTCAATCAATCTCCTCCGTGCCGTGTCTCCAGTACAGTACAGAATGTGTTCAGCTTGTCAAATTTACATAAATCATTGGTCACTAGCAGTGTGACTCTGAAGTGCTGTACTGTATGTTTGTAAGTTTTCTGTCCCTTTAGCTAATCTTGTGGCACACTTGCAACAGCAACATGCCAAGAGTTAGCATGTTCATGACATTACATGGCATATGACACATGACATATGTCTTCCAGCTTACTTATGTGTGATAGGTGTGTTGGAGGAAGTGGCAGCATGAGCAGCAGAGAAGGCAACTTCCAGGAGAATCTTAGTTGCACTGCCTCCCTTCATCCTGGAGGACCCACTGATGGCTTCGGGCTGAACAGACACACACAGTCACCAGCCAATCATAAACACACCGCTCACTTACTTTTTTGAATATAAATGCACATCAACCGTAATGTGTAGGACATCAAGTTCAAAAGGTACAAGTACCCCAACTGCTGGGTTAATGAGGAAGGCCTTCTGGCTTTTTGCAAGTTCTTGCATCCTTTGTGCCACACTGTGAAACGTGAAGGTGCAGTCTTGTATGGGCTCATCTCTACATACATAAAGACAGTTTGTTTCAAAGACAAAATGGATATTTATTCACAACTTATCACATATCATACATTCATTGCAAATATTTAAAGTCCTGTACCTGGCCTGATGTGCAGGGTTGAAGCCAACCAGCACAGGTGTGTAGACTTCAGGGTGCTGCAAGCAGAAATCCAGCTGCCCTGCCACAAATGGAGCCTATGAGGGCAGAAATCGCACACACAAGAAGTTAAAGAGTTGTGAACGCCAAAGGTTGATCTCGAGTTACCTGCAGATTGAATTGTTTCTCAGGTATGAGCAAGGTAAACCTTATTTGCTATACACTATTCAAACTCTGACCTCAGAGCTGAGGCTGACTTACAGACAGTCCACAGGAAATGCCAATGAACAAGACTCGCTTCTTTCCCTCACACACCTGCAGAGAACAACATGCTGTGGTCAAAATGCTCTCACAAAACACAAGACACACACTCCAGGATGTCCCAGACCTTCTTCAGACTGAGCACGCCCAGTCTGGGGTTGTCTTCGGGAGCCTCTTGAGAGGAAAGCAGAGCTCTGAGGACATGATACCAGAACATGTATGTGTGCATATGTCAGGTTAATTACAGGATTTTAATCAAGCAAAAAAATTGCTGCTGGTTATATTCTGTTTACACAACCCCAACTCACCTGTCTCCTCCTGCAATGATGTATGAATACACTTCACTTTGGTTCAGCTGACTCAGTGCTTTGTTGAAGCCTGACTAACAACACAAACAGACAATAAACACACAATACAGAAAGCATTTTTTTTCCATGAGCAAGAGAGATCTGATCACATAATTTAATTAAGAGCCATTTTCCTCATATTACTGGCAGGGTCTGTTTCGTTCTGCTCTGGCTCACTGTGCACTTGATTTTCCATTATGAACGTTCAAGTAACTGATACGCTTTCCAGAAGCCTGAACAGCGCAGAGAGTATTTCAGGACAACTTTTACCGAGATCAGGAAAGCCAGCCGACCAGAAGTGCCACAACCGCTCATCACAACACAGCTCTCCCGAGGATCCTGTTAAAGACACAGAAGGCACAATAGCCTATGCCCGACTGACCGACGCAAATACAGATCCAAATATTGAGGAAGGAGAAAAAAAAGGCACCTTTATTATGACCGCCACCCTTTTAGCAACCTCCATTAAGGTTTTCACCACTTGGTCACTCAAAAGCCTCTGAAAATGAGATTTAAAGAAAGAAATTCTCAAAAGGAAATTTTGAGAATACATTTTCCCATCATGAAGGCTAGTACTGATATACCTGGTAGGTCGTTCCTGCCTCTTCCTGGAACATCTGGGAATCACAAACTTGTAACATCTTCACAATGCTATAGGCCGAAGCTCGGTCGATGTCACGTGTCAGGGGGTTAGACTTCTCTGAAACAGGAAGTGAAGGCTCATAATCTGCGGACTAAGAAACAACAAATTAGACTGACGACTAACTGACTTCTATCTTTGAAAAGTGAATCCAACGTGAAAAAAATTGCATCGTTTTGAAGGACCACCAAAGCCCGATCGCTGTGACTGACCTCAGGCTTATATAACAATGAGAAAAATGGCCCTCTGCCTTGACCTTCCTGATGAGTTTATGAGTTCAAATCAATCATTTCAGCTCATGGTGTATAAAACATGTTCATTTTATACATGCCGATCAGTCTCAGTGTCACAGTATCCTCATTGACTAAAGACCTGTGATTAATAAGTTGTTAGCAGTTTCACAATCACTTCTGCCTCATGCTGGTCACATCCAGTTTTCAAACAGCAAGATGGCGGCGTTCTCAGCACTAAGCTTCAAAACAGGACTTTTATAACTGTTATAACTTTAAAAAAAGGTGGCCAAGTAGTTAGGTCCATCTTTTATACGGTTTATTGCGTACCTAGAATAAATAGATGGCATGAAGCAAACTACGTTTACCTGAGCTAGCATAAAATGAATGAAGCAAGTAAGATCCAGCAGTCAACTACTTTAGCTAGCATAAAGTAGCTAACATGAAGCAAGGATGAGCCAAATGGGGAAAACGTAAGGTTGGTTACCTTAGCTAGAATAAATACTGTACAGCACAGTGTCAGCACCACGGAAATACACGGATACATCCGTAGACTTGAGACACAATGCATTTTTGGGACTTTCAGGTGTATGGACCAATGTTTTATTTTCTGAACAAACCAGAAATCTTTAATGAGCAGCTAGATTTGTCTCGCATTAACTGGCTGAGTTAATGCCAGTTAATGTGACATCGAAGCAGCTGTAATCCACAGCTGTGCGTGTTCATGGAGCTTGCATTTTCACCTGCTGGACATCACTACCTGACAAGTTTAACTGTCTTCAGAACATTGCAGAGGCCTTATTGACAGTATTTGGCTCTAAATATCTGTGTGAGCAGATTTTCTCTCACATGAGTCCTCAGGTAGCCGTCTGAATGCTAGACACTTGGGAGACCTGGGTCTCTGAGTGGGAGACCAGAGATCACATAACATGTGTGTCTCTGTATTAACAAACATGCCATATTGGCTTAGTTTATTTTTCTTATCATTGTTGTGAGGAGACCATAAATAGCATTTGTATTTTCTGTTGTACAGTTCATTTGCTGTTATGGATAAAAAGTGTCTTTTTTTGTTTCAAAATAGCTGATAACTATTCGCTGATAGCTGCCAACATCTGCAAACAAATATAATTCTATAAAGTGGTTCTATAGTGTGTAACTTTTCATATAGAGCATTATTAAATTTATTGCTAATGCAATCATATGGCACACTGACCTCTGAGGAAATTTTAAATGGCACTCGCCATCAGAAAGGTTGCCTACCCCTGATATAGCACCTTTCAAGATAAAATCACAAAGTGCTTTACAAAGGCAGAAAACAGACATTAAAATCTCAAACAAAACAAAAATCAACCAAAAGCAAGTTTAAACAGATACGTTTTTAACTGCTTTTTAAAAGACATGACTGAGTCCACAGATCTCAAACTCAAAGGGAGCGAGTTCCAGAGTCTGGGAGCCACTGATACAAACGCTCTGTCACCTTTTGTTTTTAACCTTGTATGCTGGACAACCAGCAACCCCTGGTCACAAGACCTCAGGGACCTGCTGGGGTGATAAGGAAGAAGAAGATCACTTATGTAAGTTGGAGCTACACCATGCAGGGCCCTATAGGTCATGATTATGATCTTAAAATGGACCCTGAACTTGACAGAGAGCCAATGCAGCTGAATCAGCAGGGGAGTGGCATGGGAGTATTTGTGATGCTTTATCAGAAGCCTAGCAGCAGCATTTTGAACACCCTGCAGTCGTTCCAGGGAGGCATTGCTTAAGCAAGTAAACAAGGAATTACAATAGTCTAAGCGAGATGAAACAAAAACATGAATAATCATTTCCAATTCGGAACGTGACACAATGGGACTCAGCTTAGCGATATTTCTTAAACGGTAAAAACAAGAGCGAACCAAAGATTTAACGTGTGTGTCCAGTGTCAGAGCTGGATCAAATGTAACACCAAGGTTCCTAAAGGAGGATTTAATATAAGAAGCAAGAGGGCCTAGATTTTTAACCACGAGGGGAACAAATTTCTCAGGAGCAAAGACAATGACAATGACAATGACAGTTTTATCAGCATTTAGTTGAAGGTAATTACCAGCCATCCACTCTCTAACGGAATCTAAGCAGGACTGCAAGATTTGGAGCTTAGAAACATCAGGTGGGTTACTGACCTGGTAGCCTGGCTGCCCCTGGGTGGGTCCGGGATGGGCGTGAGGTTCTGGGGGCGCTCCGTCTCTGGGCTGGGGCCCGGGCCGGGCCTCGGGGGCTTGGGTCCTGGTTGGTGTGTTGCCGGGGTTGTGGGCGGGTGGGTGCATGGGGGCCCGGCCCTGGAGCAGGGTGCCGCCGGTGCATCGAGCCACCTGGGGGGCTCTTCAACTGGTGGGGAAGATTGTCACATCTTGCAGGAGCTTTCCTCTCCTCAGGGGCTCTCTCTGCAGGAGGGGGAGATACAGGAGAGGTGGAGGAAGATCTCAGCCTGGGTGTTTATGTAGTCTGGAAGATGAGTGGATGGTGGGGTGGGTGCAGTTTTCTCTGTGGTGGGGTTGGGTGGACTGTCCCGGGCTCTGTGGGGCCGGGAGGCGCTGCTGCGCTGGGCCCCGGTCTGGATGGGCCTGGGCCCCCTTTCCCTGGCGGGTCGCGGAGTATGGGGGTGCCTACTGGGGTCAGCGGGGTAGCTGGCCCCAGGGAGGGGTCACTTGCCCCTCCCTTCCTTCCCTCCCCATCTCCAGCTGCCTCCCTCTTCCCGCTCCACCACAACCACCCACACATGCAGGACCTTGGAGTAGGGGTATGTCACCAGGGTGCAGAGGAGGCTACCCCCCCCTGTCCCCTTCTGGCTGCCTCTGCCTCAATTTTATCCCACAACTTAGACATTCACATTACTCACACTCTCATTACACATACATATAGGATCTTGGGGGTGGGCACGATACACGGAATCCAAAGTACCATCAGGGTGTACACCCCACCCCTGGCGTCGTTGCCCACCTCTCAATGTTAAATACACGTAGACATTGAGGGCTATCAGGAGGGACCATGCGCTTACCTGCTGCTCTCTGGCAGGTAGCTCCATGCCCTCCTGGGTTTTAAATGCACCTTAGAACACACATGCATCAACACTACAATGAGCGGGTGGAGGGAGGTTTGGAGTCTTCTCTCACCCCCATTCTCTGCGACCTGCTGGAGCGGGGGGGCTAGGAGGAGAAGTTGGCCGTCCGACTGCGGTCTGGAGTGTGGGGCCTCCCTGCTGCTGCGGAGTCGGAGCGGTCTGCCTCCCCCCACCGCAGGGAAAAGGGTAACACCACCTGGGTCTGGGTGCAGTTCCCCCCTCCAGGGGCAAGGGTACCTAGACCCGGTTTGTAGAGTACGCTTGGGGAGTGTGATCGTGTGTACAGCGTCTCTTCATGTCTGTCTCCACGTTGGTTGAGTGTGGAGTAAGTGCATATGAGAGCATGAGGGTGGGAATGGATGTTTGTATATGTGTGTGCCTGTATTTCTGTGTCTATATGTCAGGTTGGGTGTCAGGCGCCACCTCTCTGGGGACATCTTAGGCCCTCCAAGGTTTGGAGGCCTATCTCCCCCCACCACCACTTCCCCTGCCAGTGGCGGACTCCCTCAGACATCGGCGCGTTGGTGGTTCTTTGTGTCCGGGGGTGGGCGTCCAGGTACACACCGGCTCACTCCTTGGCGGCCGCTTATCGGGGCCTCTCGGCCTGGGGCTCGGTCACTCAGGCACAGCTGGCTGTCGGCGGAGCTCACGGGCGCGTCACTGCAACTCCCCCTGGCTTCTGCTCCGCGGCTGCTGAGTGAGCCCTCATCTGGGACTCTCCTCAGCTCTTTCTGGGACAGTGGCGCGGCTGCCCCTCTGTTGGTCTTCCTTGGTCTCTTGTGTTCTGGGGGCCTCTGGATGTCTGGAGTTTTGATCTCCTCCATACCTGCTTCATGCCCTGGAGGACGGGGCTGTGGCCCCCCCACACCCTCTAGCAGATCATTACATGAAGGAACCTTTTTTTAAAAAAAAACAAGCGCGTCCATGCTCACAGGTGTACACACAGGTGATCACACCCACAAACTACACCCTTTTTGGCTCCTACCTCAAAGCACACTGTGTTCTGTTGATCTTATGTGCTGCACAATAATGTTTAATATTTAGTATTTACTGTCATATTCCCATATATCATTGTGATGTTGTTTATTCTATTACTCTTGTTCTCTTCTGCTTGTTTTCTTTTTCTTTCTCAGCAGGTGATCCAGGTGATTGATATATGCATTTTTTTTCTGCTCATTCTGTTGGTTTTTGTCTTTTGCCCTTCTCCCCCGTCCCTCTTCTCAGCTGTTTCTCTTTCCCTCTTTCTTTCTCCCCTTCTTTCCCCCAGTCAAGTCTGTCCCGTATTCAGTAAGTGAAAATAAAATAAACAATAAAAGGTGAATCAAATGGACCATTACGGCAAGGCTGGGATGGTCAATTTGGTAAAGTAAATCCGTTGGGCATCTTTCTTTGCCTTTAGACAACAATTCTGATGGCAAAAGAGCCAAACGGGACAGGCAAAAAAAAAAAAAAAGAAAAAAAAAAAAGAAAAAAGAAACATCAGGTGGCCTAAAAGAGATATATAGCTGAATATCATCTGCATAACAATTATATGAAATATCAGAGAAAGAGCTAAGAAGTTGCAGAAGAGGGAGTAAATACAACAAAAACAATAACGGTCCCAAGACAGAGCCCTGAGGCACCCCATAGGCAAGGGAGCTGACGGAGGATCTGAACTTAGAGGTAGCCACAGAGAAAGATCGATTTGACAAATAGGATTTAAACCATTCCAATGTGGTACCCGATACACCCACCCAGTGGTTTAATCTATCTAACAAAATAAGATGATCAACAGCGTCAAAAGCAGAGGTCAGATCCAGCAACATCAAAACAGTGCACTTTCCAGCATCACAATTCATCAAAATATCATTAGACACTCTAAGAAGTGCAGTTTCGGTAGACTGAGCCTTACGAAAGCCAGATTGAAATTTATCAAGAATGTTATGTTCATCTAGAACAACTGTGAGTTGCTTGGCCACAACCCTGTTGTCTGATATTGAAATTTGTTTGATGATCTGAACTAAGTGTAACAAATATGGACACAAAAAGAAAAACTTTTTTACAGCACTGCATAAAGAAATGAGATGTGGATCACGATTATAGTTGCCAACTGTCCCGTTTTAGCCGGAACATCGCGTATAATGAGCAAAATTGGTTCGTATTCTCGTTCTAATGTCCCATATATTGACCTTACGAATATCAAATCTGATTTGACTGCAATTGTATCAGACGAGTGTTTTATAGTGTTTGTGCCCAGTTAGCGACGGTCCCTGACGAACAAAATATATGAGGAGTAATGCGTGATTCGTAAAATTACGACTCCGTTTGGTCTCCGTAGCATAGAAACCTGGCTAATTGATGCCTGTATTTGCAGTATTTGATTTGAATATTTTTTTTATTTTTTTCTTGTTTGTGATTTCTGTCATCATTTACTGCATTTTTCTTTATTGGTTTAGATGAGGTATTGATTAAACCGAATGCCAAAGTTTTACTGTATTTTTACTGTAAGAATATGAACACGCAGTGCATATTTACACTATGCCCAGCTGGCTGTGCACGCCAGAGTCTCCATTATTTGATAGTTTAAAAGTTAGCAACCCTAATCAAGACTTTTGCACAATAATGTATCAAACCAAATCCTGTCTGTAGCTATAAAATATTTACCACTATATTTACTGTCAAAAGCGGTGTTAACCTTCTCATCTAACTCTTTGCAGGAAAAGAAATCACTTCCCTAAATAGTCCGCCGATTTCTATAAACTTACTTCCCATTGACGTAAAGTGGAAACACCATAAGTCCAGTCTAATCCTGCCATTGTCCACTTTATCTGGCAAAAATGGTCGCTGGTAACGATTTGCAGAGAAAACAGAAACTGCGAGCGAAAGGGGGGAAGTGGGCGGGACCCGATTTAACTTTGCTCAACTTCCAGGCCGGCAACTGAAAAGTGACAACGAATGAGAATGAAGAATGCCGTTGATTGACACATGACCTGGTAGTAAATATAATAGAGGGTCACCCAGGCAACAGCAGCTTGGAAAGTCCGCCGTCAGCTTCAAAACGATGCGTGAGGAACGAATCGCTTCGTGCGTGGAGGCAGCTACAGTCCTAACAAACGCTCCAGCCTGTCTATTTGTTTACAGCATCTCAGAATAAAAACCACAAAGGGCACCGCTCTGTCTGTAGTAGCAAAGTTCACCTACTTGACCTTTGAGACCGGGAAAAGGGAAACACACACACACAATCACCACTATGAGCACCTGTGTGTTTATCTGGCAAATGTCATTCCTGAAAATAAAGTGTAGCCGTCTCTCTTTAACGGAACCAACGATCAAACATTTCCGATCCCTGGTTTTAAATCATGCTGCCACAGTAGCAGTTAACATGGAGATCAAACTGAAAGCTCAGCATTAGAAAGTCTTTGATCTCAGCTCCGAGAGTGCTGGCGCAGTTTAAATGAGAACCTCTTCTTCCATCATTATCCAACATGCTTTTCAACCCTACAACGTACCAAAAGACCCAACTGATTCTCAGCAGTGTGAAAATATTTACACCACAGCAGATTGTGGAGTCTAATATATTTCATCACTCCTCCAAACTCCCACCAGTCTCTCGTGGCTGCCGGCTAATTGCTGTCAGCGACACTGCAGAGAGGACATTTTTCACATCATGTTCCATCAACAAAGAAAAGACTAATGTTATTTCTCCTCGCACTTCATAAATCGTGTCGCCTCTTTTCTCTCTCTCTCCCACATGAAATGAATTTGAATTTTCAGTGAAGGCCTGTGACTTGGTAGTGATGCATTTGTACTTCTCATTAATGGCTCACACTGTTTATTAAAGATACCAGACATCTGAAGCACAGTTTGACTCAATCAAATATGACTCAGTCCAACACCAGAGCTGTGCGTGGGACTCTGTGGGAAGTCACAACCAGGACATGTCTCCACCATAGTTTGTTGGCTGCACCAACTCAGGATATTGAGGGGTAAAACCACAACTACAAACAGCAGAGCTCAGCTGTTCAAAGGAAAAACAGGATTACGTGATTTGATACAATCAGGTAATTTAATCTAGTTATCTCGATCAATCCTCCAGTTTCTGTTGTTTAAATAATTTAAATCGGATAAGGATTACTTTGATCCAAAATATTAGGAGTACTCTGATCCCAGCAGAGGGCTGGATTCAGACTGGATTGCAAAGGAAACGTGAAATAAAAACTCAAAATGTTCTCAGCAAACGGTGTAAAAATAGTGATGCAATTCTCTTAACTCTGACTTTCTACACTGCTCAAAAACTTACACTTCGAAAATACATCAGCTCTAAATGGGAAAA
Organism: Simochromis diagramma; assembly: GCF_900408965.1. Taxonomy (NCBI): domain Eukaryota; kingdom Metazoa; phylum Chordata; class Actinopteri; order Cichliformes; family Cichlidae; genus Simochromis; species Simochromis diagramma. The sequence continues at coordinate 9,515,820 of NW_024387209.1, read as the reverse complement.
AATCATGCTGGATATCTATGCCGCTGTGAACTGTGTAATAGAATGAAAGATGCCACATTGTTTGATGAAAAGTATCAAACTACAGGGCATTCAAAGATACTAAAAAAATCAAAGTGAAAAAATGATGCAGCAGGTTAGTCCATTTTTAGGAATTTCATTGCAGCAACTTAAAATGTTAATCAGTAGTTTGTATGGCCCCCACATGCTTGTATGCCTGCCTGACAACACTGGGGCATTCTCCTAATAACACGGCGAATTGTGTCCTGAGGGATCTCCTCGCAGATCTGGATCCACTGAGCTCTTGGACAGTCTTTGGTGAAACCTGGCTGTGTCAGATGTACCAAAACATGTGTCTCAGAGGTGTTCTGTTGGATTTAGGTCAGATGAGCATTAAGAACAGTCAATGGTATCAATTCCTTCATTCTCCATAAACTGCCTGCATATTCGTGCCACATGAGAGCTGGCTTTGCTGAACATCAGGAGGAACTCAGGACCCCCTTCACCAGTGTAGGGTTTGACAATTGGTCCAAGCATTTTTATACCTATTATACCTAATGGCTCTCAGGGTGTCGTAGCTTAGCTTGTAAAGGTCTGTGTGTCTCTCCATGGATATGCCTCCCCAGACCATTACTGACCTACTACCATCATGCTGAACAATGTTACAAGCAGCATCTCAACAGCTTCTCCAGACCGTGTCACATCAGTCACAAGTGCTCAGGATGAACTTTAACTCATGTGTGAAAAGCACAGGGCACCAATTTCAATTCAGTTTATTTATACAGCACCAAATCACAACAACAGTTGCCTCAAGGCGTTTTATATTATAAGGTAGACCCTACAATTGTCGTGGTCTGGGTGAGTGCTGGGTTTTTTTCACTGAGTCACAGTTCCACCCCTGGGAGGAGTCGCTGCGTTCCTGCATGTCTCCACACCTGCTGGCAATTGAGCTGCCAGTACTTAAGACCAGTGCTCATCACTCCTCTTCACCAAGTCTTCAGCTAACTGCAGTTAGTGCTGGTCACCATAGTGGGTCACTGAAAGAGATTTTGTTTGTAAGAGGATTATATCCAACCTGTGCTTTTTTTCTTCCATCAGCTATCCTGTTGTCTGCCACCTCCATCTCCTGGCAATACACGCTTTCATCCTGAAGCTGGTTTGTACTTGGCAGCTCTTTGCGTCACAACACCTCTTGGATTCACCCACCTGCCTGCCCTCCTGTCACAGTACTCAATCGGACCACCATCTCCTGGAGACCAAAACTGCTCACTCGGACCACTCACCCCTTCCTTGCCATTCCTCCACCTGCCAGAGTAAGAATGTTTCTTTATGGTTCATACTCACCAGGATTTACAGACTCGGTCACTAAAACTTGTCTCCTCTCATTCTAGTGTTCAGAGCCTCCAGGTCATGTTTCCTGAAGGCCAACAAAGATACCCAACTCATTTACTTTACCGGGCAAAGTAAATCCAACCTGCCGTGACTGTTTGGGGACAATCTGCTAATTCTGGTATTCTGTGGCAAATGTCAGTCATCCTCCATGGTGCTGGGCAGCGACCAGGGTCCACTAGAGGACATTGAGCCGTTAGGCCACCTTCATGAAGTCTGTTTATGATTGTTTGGTCAGAGACATTTACACCAGTGACCTGCTGGAGGTCATTTTGTAGCTCTAACAGTGCTCATCCTGTCCCTCCTTCACAAAGGAGCAAATATCGGTCCTGTTGTTGGGTTAAGTACCTTCTCTGGTCCTGTCCAGCTCTCCTGGAGGAACTGTCTGTCTCCTTGAATCTCCAACATGCTCTCGAGACTGTGCTGGGAGAAACGGCAACCCTTCTGGCAATGGCATGTATTGATGTGCAATCCTGGAGGAATTGGACTGCGTGTGCAACTTCTGTAGGATCCAGGTATCGCCTCATGCTACCAGTAGGGACACTGACCCTATCAAAATGCAAAACTAGTGAAAGAAAAAAAAATAGTCAGAAAAAACGAGAGAGAAAATGTCAGTGGTCTCCAGCTGCAAAACCATTCCTGTTTTAGAGGTCGTCTCATTGTTATCCCTCTAGTGCCCCTGTGGTTCATTTCATTAACATCAAAGCAACTGAAACTGATTAACAACCCCCACTGCTCCCTAAATAACCAGTTCAATATCCCAGAAGTTTAACTAGCTTGATGCTATACTCTGACTAAAAAGGGTTCCTTTAACATTTTTAAGCAAGCTCTTTAGAACTTTAGGAGTTTTTATTCATTGCTATCATAAAGAAATTAAATATACAATGAACTGTGAGCATTGTGGTAAGGTCGAAACATGCAAGTTTTACAGTACATGCTTTCTGAGGTTCTGATCCCTGATGATTAATGAATGTAAAAGTCTCTTAAGAAATTAACTAGTTTTGAATTTAGCTAGGAGTGAAGACTTCTTCTCTGGAGAGAAGAATAATCTGGGTTTGATGGTTGTCAGAACGGTATCTGTCTTACTGCAGTGCGCCAAGTGTAAAGTTTAATGGAGGGGATATAATGGTGATGGACTGTTTTGCTTTCAGGAGTTGGGCTCAGCGCCTTAGTTCCAGTGAAAGGAACTCTTAATGCTTCAGCATACCAACACATTTTGGACAATTTCATGATCCCAATTTTGTCGGAAAAGTTTGACTCCCTTCCTGTTGAAGCACAACCGAAAACAGCACACAAAGCAAGGTCCAGAAAGACATGGATGAGTGAGTTTGGTGTGGAAGAACTTGGCTGGCCTGCACAGAGTCCTGACCTCAACCCAACAGAAAACATTGGGGGGGAGTTGGTTTAGGGCCCGGATGGCTTGGGGATAGAAGGTCCTCTTTGGTCTCTCTTCTACCGGATTGCGGAAGTTGGAACAGTTTGTTGCCAGGATGGGACTGGTCCTTCAGTATCTGCGCTGCTCTAGTCCGGCAAATCCTGGTGTAGGTGTCCTGAAGCGGTGTCAGACTTGAACACAGGCTGGTATGTGGTTGCCTGCTCACCAACTGAGCTAAACTGGCACCAGAGTCAGGCCTTCCTGACCTCTTAAATGTACTTCTGAACGACTGGTCAATGGTTCCCATAAACACTGACTTAAGCCTTCTCAGAAGGCTTGAAGCTGTTATAACTGCAAAGGGGGAGTGACATCATATTAAACCCTGTGGATTAAGAATGGTATGGATAATTTGGAAAAGGCAATTCTTAGAAGTCTTGACTAGACTCATTTTAAGTCCTGTGTCTTTAGGATTTCCCTCTCTTAAACCCTATTTACTTTCACTGTCCAACTTCCAGATGCGTGCCAAAGAGCAGCCATTGCAACTCATTGTGTGATCACTTACTAGCTGTACTTCCTGGTGTGCTGTGCCTAGCAGATGACTTTAAGAAGGAAGCCATGAGCTCGTCACAAAAAAAACAAAAACATAATGTAGAGCAGTCTAAACTACAAACATTTACCATTTTAAACTTTGACCATATTTTTGTTTGAACATCTAACAGTGTGAGGTACTTTTGGCTGTTATTTCCCAAGAGGTCACCACAGCAGAGGAATCCACATGTTTGATTTTGCACAGATTTAATGGTGCTGTCCTCCCATTTTCCCAGGCTTGGGACCACCATCGGGAGTATACCAGGTTGTGACCAATAATGCTAGGGTTGTTTCCAAGACTAAAAACTGGATTTCTTTCGTGTGAATGGCGTAGTGTAAACAACTACACCACAGAGCCATCTAAGCATCAGACAGTGTAGCATTATAAATATGCTAAAAAAATGTCCTGCTTCAGTCCTTGTTCAAGACTCTCATCCTTTTGTAGGGTGGCTGTAGTTCAGGTGGTAGAGCAGGTCATCTACTGATCGAAAGGTTGGTGGTTCGATTCCTGGCTTCCCCTAGTCTGCATGCCAAATATCCTTGGGCAAGACGCTCTCCGATGCATCGGAGTATGAATGTGTGAATGTTGGCTTAAAAAAAAAAAAAAGCACTTAGACAAATGTGCTTGGGTGAATGCACAAGTTGTATAAAGCACTTTGAGTGCTCAGAAGAGTAGGAAAGCGCTAGATAAGCGCCAGTCCATTTACCATTTTTGCTTTTACTCTTGGATATTCCTATTAATATTAAATTAAATAACCACAGCAAACTTGTGGGATGTGGCAGAGGTCACATTACAAACAGGGTTGGGAGAACAGGAAGTTAATGAGGAGCCACCAGTTCATTTTTCCCTTGGGCCACCCTATCAGGTTAAAAAATATAGATTTGTTCTGCTGAATATTTCTGTGAATAGTAGACGTTCAATTTGGTTGCCAGATAGATAATTTACTTCTCAGATAAACACTCTTAAAGGAACAGGGAAGTGTCAGAGGCTTTATTTCACACACTTAAACTAAAACTAACTCAATTTTAATTTGTAGGAACCCAAGGATCAGTGGTCAGTCAGAGCTGACTCTTTAATTAACCTAACTGATAATGATCTTTCCCCACAGAGCTGGAAACAGATGGTGAAGGAGACAGAAATGCACAGGACACTATTACATTTCTTATTCTTGCAGGACAAAAACAGCCTTCTAGTCTATCCAGGTCTCTCTTTACTGTCTTGAATTGGCACAAATCTAACATGCCACTTAAACTGTAAATGTCTGCATTTGTGTCTGTGGTGGCCTAGTAGAGAAGCAGCTGTGCTGCATTTTTCACAAACTGAACACAGCGTCCCCACTGAATGAATCAGCAGCAGACTCGTTGACCAGCTGATAACGGTGTCTGAATTTGTACATCCTACAGTCTGAGGAAATCAAGCACAACGTGTCTTGTTCTCTTCTTGCCTCAGCTGCTGAGTACAGTCAATTTCCTTCTATGTCTGCTCATATTGTCTCTCAGCAACTACAGGATGTTTACTCTGGCTTTCAAAACTGACATGTTTTCGAACCTGTTCACAGAAGCACCTCGTAAATAGTAAATTCACCTGAGCTAACCCCTGCATTCAAAACAGAGGGGTTAGCTCAAGGTCAGTGTGCACTGTCTGACTGTAGTAGGCAGCGATTCACTGCCCACTGACCTTGACAGCAAACCATAAAAGGCCCTTCGATTTTGAAGAAGCTGTAGGATCTCCTTCTCATCATACTTATTCCCAGTATGGTTCTTAATTCTTGACAAATCATCCACCCCGGAGGAGCAAGAAAGCCATCAACATGTAAGTGGCTCTTCATATTATCAACCATAAAACCCTGGAAGAGAAAATTGTTCGTGTGGAGGGGAAAACATGTTGTTTCTTGGAGCTCTGCTGTAATTTCTTGTGTGACATTGTCACCAAGTCAAACACAAACCAGTGTCGGGTACTGTAGAACCTCCCTGAATTATAATGCAACGTTCTTTATTTAAAATACTTTTTATGGATGTCTCCTCTAACTTTGGCTTTTTTTTTTTTTTTTTTTCTTCAAGTTCAATTAGGAGCCAATGGAATGAAAGCAAGATGCAGTTTTGTAATTTAAAAAAGAAAAATCAGTTTCAAACTGCTTCTGTAAGGCAAACAGAACAAATATGAAGTGATCAGCTATGGCTGTAGATTTACATCCACAAAAGGTGTGTCTCTATTAGATGTGCTTTTTTTTTTTTTTTTTTTTTTATAAAGAGTCCTACACAAAATAAACCTTTACTTTATTCTTCACTATAGTACAAAGACAATTATGATGCTTTTTAAACTTTTTTTTTTTTTTTTTTTTTTCTAACTTTTTTATTATTATTGTACGGTCCTTACAATATAAAACACCTTAAGGTGACTGCTGTTGTGATTTGGTGCTATATAAATAAAACTGAATTGAATTTACACACTGACACCTCGAGTTATTGTTGGTTTCGCTTTAATCAGAGACTTTATTTGCTTCTGTACACATGTCAGAAGGTTTTTGAGCAAGACTCTGAATTCCAAGAACCAAAAACATTACAGATTCTGCAAAATGAATGTTCAGGATGGATAGGAGGGATAAAGAGATGCTTACCCGTGAATTTATCTGTAATAATAACCTTGTCCTAAAATAGATAAAACAGAAACAAGACACAAATTTGTTTGGCTGATGACTTCTGCTCAGGCTCAGCAGTGAGATCGAGCTACAAAATTATGGTGCGATGGCATGTGCTCCTGTTGGAACCACAAATCTTTAAACTTTTTGTTGTTTAACAAAAAAGCATTTTTGTGGGCCTGGGTACTGGGACCTGGTTCAGCAGAAGAGGGGCCTGTGAACTGAAGACTCTGCCTCCCATTCGACTTTTAAATATCCTGGGAACTACAAGTAAACCTCTCAGTCTGAGAGCAAAGTTGGATGATATGGTGCTATGAGGTCCTCAAGACAAGATGGGGTCTGATTATTCAAGACCTTGTCTGTCAAGAGAAGGAATTTCAGTTCAATCTTTTCATTGACTCAACAGGGAATCAATGAAGAGAAGCTAATGTGGGAGAAATATGCTTTCTCTTTTTGTCCCACTTAACTAAAGATGCTGTCTTTCAAATCAATTTCATCTGATGGTTCTTCTTTTATATTTCCACTTGGATATGCCATGAGTCAAAAAACATGTAATGGGATGTAAACCTGAAAATAACTCTGTAGATGTTAAGAGGTAAAGTGATATCTTGAATGCAGAACATTTATGTAAATTGAGTCGATATGCATAGCTACAGAGCAGGATTGCCACTGGATCTGAACACAGTTTACCACCACTGTAGGATTCTATTTAGAGGCTGAAAGTTGTTAGCATCCTCCCCGGTAATCCTCCCTACTGTGCTTACATCTTCAGCAGTGTGATCTCTATCTAGAGCCAAATGACAACCCACTTTGGATGCATTTTTTTTCCACCGGTCTGTGCACTGTAAGCACAGACCGGTGGAAACTCTCAGTGCTCACCACTGCAATCAAGCGCACGTCTCTTGCTGTTAGATTTGTAATCAACTTCATTTTCCGACTCAGCTTTTCCTCTAAGCTGCACAAATCACTGTCCTGTACGCTGAATGGAATGAGCTGAATTGTCTAATTACATCTATATCTCATCTAGCCCCCTCCGCAGTCACAGCCACATTAAACTTCCTATTTGTGTCCTCATGATTCCCATCAGCTCAGAACAAGGCCACTGTTTTGATCTTCTGAAGTTCACTGCTGATGTAACTACCGCTTCCTCTCCTTTGTCTCGAGCAAATCATCGGCACGCGTTTGATCTCAAGTCTTCTGGCATCTTTGCAAATTCATTGGGATAAATATTGTATAGGAGGCTGCAGATGCAACCTCAGCTGATTCTCTGCCCTTTTCCAAAAGACCGGGTGGAATTACCCTCGAGTCCAGGTGTTACGACCTGTATGACTAAATACCTCGAGTGTTGCTGTCACTCACTCACTCCTATTGCTCACATGCAAATGGCTTTACAACCATCTCCCTGTCCTTCAGCCAGCCACGGTTGTCATGACAACAGAGCGGCTAATCTCCAGTGGACAGAGAGAGAGAAAGAAAGTGCATGAGCTCGCACAGAAACGTGCTTCTGGGGACGCGGAAAAGGCGTGCGAGTGTGATGAAGAGATGCAGTGCACGCTTGCTTACGTCTGTGTGTGTGTGTGTGTGAGAGAGAGAGAGATTGTGTGAGCTTTTTTTTAAAAATAATAATGGAATATGATTGGAAAAAAACACACGTTCTCCATCCCACTGAGAATTCCTAAATCAACTCTTCCCTTCTCCCTTTTAAAAAAAATTCTCTCCTCCCATTTTCCCTTCTCCTGACCTTCATCGTCTATATCTACTTCCCCATCCTAACTTCTTTCCATTTAAATCTCCTAAATGTGCTCATTTTTAATGTCATTTCGTTGTTTTGTTCCACTCCGTTTCACCATACATTTTCTGGCCTTTTCCCCCTCTTCTACCTCTGACACAACCTCTTCATCCCGTCAACAACAATTCCTTAATCTTCCACACTCATCCTCTCTCTCTTGCATTCATCCCGTCAGCCTTTTCATCCTCTCAAACTGCTTCAGCTAAAACCTTCTTTTCTATCTTTGTCTCTCTCTCTCTCTCTCTGCACACCTCCTTTCATCCATGCTCTCATTTCTACCCCCCTCCGTCTCCGCGCATACATATACAGTGTCCATCCATTTCCTCGTGTTCCTAAATCCTTCCCTCTCTGGCACCATGTTTGCCTAGCAGGGATCTCTCAAACGCACATATGTTAGGGCTGATTAGGCTGGCACAGCCACTGGGCGCTCGGCCCACTGGAGGAGATGATGGAGAGATTCGTGGAGAGTGTGAGGGAGTCATGGAGAGCTGTGTGTGTTGGGGGGGGGGGGGGGTATTGATTGATTGAGCGTCAGTTGCTGGGAATTTTTTCTTTCCAATGAAAAACTACTTGGAAAAACAGTTCATATGTTCCCATACAGTGCACGACCATAGTCCGTGTGCGCGCGCTCGCTCGAGCGTGTGTGCGGATGTGGATCGGGGGGTTTGAAGTTGTTATCCGGTAGAGGGCGGAGTGAAAGTGTAAGAGAACGTGAGGAGAGGGGAAGCAGGAGCTGCAGAGGGCTGGAGCTGCGGAAAGGAACGGAGCGGACATGGGTGGCAGCGGACGCCGGGCACCTGCAGCCTGAGTGCGGGGGGCAGGAGGAGCAGGAGGGCCTCCAGTTGACTGAACAGGAAGGTTTACATTAGCAGAGCCGCAGTTAAAGAGAATAGCCTGCTGTCCGTTTAGCGCCTACACACACACACACACACACACACACACACACACACACACACACACATACACACACAGTCACTCACTCACACATCTTAAGAACAGCGGGAGATGCATTACGTCATAGCCTCTCATTGCCCTAGATGACCGCGCGCGCAGGACGGGGAGGATGCGGGGCTGCCGGACTAGAACGGTAACAGATTCCGCTGCTGCTGCTGACCGCGAGCCCCCGGCGGGTGTGTGTCGGCCGGTAGAGAAAGAAGAGGAGCCGCCGTCGCGCGGCCGCCGGCTCTGATGGCTCCTCGCGCCCAGGGCGGGAAAGAGTCACAGCAGTCGCCGCGGAGCGAGAGGGTAGGGGACAGCAGGTATCTGGGAAGTGACGTGGTGTCCGCGCCCCACAAGAAAGCAAAACGGTGCGTTTGTCGTGCATCTCGCAGGAGGGCAGGAGCGGGAAGGCGAACATGGCCGCGCAGTCCGACGGCGGCAAAGCCGGGGTCGGGTGCGGCGGCGGCGGGGGTTTCGCCCAGCTCTATGATGTTGACGCCGAGGAGCCTCTGGACTCCGCGGCGATCCACATCTGTCAGTGCTGCCGCTCTTCCGCTTGCTACTGGGGCTGCCGCTCAGCTTGCCTCGGCTCTCTGCTCGGCGGGAGTCCGCCTGCCGGAGGGGTCGGCATCCGGGAGACTCACTGCCCGCCCCGGGAGCAGCTGTGGCTGGACTGCCTCTGGATCATCCTTGCCCTCCTTGTCTTCTTCTGGGACGTCGGCACGGACCTGTGCCTGGCGATGGACTACTACCAGAGGCAGGACTACCTCTGGTTCGGCCTCACTCTTTTCTTCGTACTGGTGCCCTCGGTACTGGTCCAGATTCTGAGTTTCCGATGGTTCGTGCAGGATTACACCGGCGGGGGGCTCGGGGAGGTCGAGGGGCTGACCAAGCGGGGCACGGTGGTTCTGGGGTGCCTGTATCCTGGAAGGGACCGCCTGCAGCTGGCCACTATCTGGCTGTGGCAGGCCACCATACACATCCTCCAGCTGGGACAAGTGTGGAGGTAAGAGGGGGAGGGGGGCAACACAAACACACCTGATCCTTCTCTCTCTCTCTCTAACAGGCTCACAAAAACTTAATGCTCCTAATGAGCAGAGCAGGGTGTCCACTTGATGTGGCTACTAGAAAAGACAGCTCGCTTCACAGTGACAGGCAGGAGAGAAAAGCGAGAGGAAGACATGGAAAGGCTCTCTGCGACTCCCTCTGTGCTTCAGTTGCTGTTTGGGAATGACAGGAAGATATTAAGAGAGACAGTCAGGAGAACAGAGAGCCTGATTTCACACACAAACTCTGCTCTGTTGAAACTTTTCATTTCTGACTCATCCTATGAAAAGCTAATTCAGCAACTCGCTGACCACCCTGCAGTAAGAAAGAGTAGAATTCAGAGCCAGAACAGAACCTGAGTAAAGCATCTGCAGTTGCAGAGTAGCTACAGTTAAGCCTTCACACAGTGTAAAGAAACAAAGTGAGCCACATCCTTCAGAGTGTGTGTTTTAAGGGCTGACCGAAGCGCTCTCCATGGTGCTGAACAGATTCCCAGCATTTCCAGCTTTTGGTCAAGGCTCTTCCCTTCTGAAATGTCAGCATGCCTTTGCGTGTATTTGTGTGTGCGCTGACACATGTCAGCACGTGTGTGTGAACAGTGGAAAAACGGTGTCAAGGCTCTTCCCATGAGTGTCAGCATGCATGGAGAGTACAAAGAGGAAAAGCATCTGCGCTTCTGGCAGCACATCTCTTACTCTCTCTCTCTCTCTCCCTCTCTCTATTTATCTCTCTCTCTCACACACACACAGACACACACATATATTCCCACAGTTGGACAATGTTAGGTGTTAATTGTGCTAAAAGTACTGTTGGGGGAAAAACTGAAATACACACACTTCTTTTCATTGTGGGCTTCTTGCCTCATATAAGCATGCAGCTTGGTCTACACACACAAACACACACACTGTAGTTATAGAAGTAACATGAGTGCGCTGTTTTGTTTTGTTTTTCTTTTCCAGCCTCCCAGTCTATGTAAGGACAACGTTTGCTCTCTTCCCTCCCTCCTCTCTCTTCTCTCTGAGAAGACTTCTTAATGGTGTCCACTTGCCCCTGGGTGAGCAGCAGGGAGAGTAGAGTAGTGTGTGTGTGTGTGTGTGTTTACGTCCTACTATGCTGATGTGCTACACAACTTCTATGCTTTGGTTGTAGGGTTAAATCAACCCCTCTCACACCCATACACACTTCCCAGTATTTGTCCCCCCTTGGCCCGCAGAATGGACTCTCCCACCTGGAGGAAGGGCCGGATGGGAAGGAGCATAGAGAGAGGGTGGGGGAGAAGAGGGCGAGAAAGGGTGGTTATAGCTGGGGAAATTGCACGGCCTGATTGAAATTGAGAGATGGAGAGGCCGTGGAGAGGGAGAGATGGGGGGTGAGGACATGCACAAGTGGAGTGAAAAAGAAGGGGGAGGGGAGAGGAAGGAGAAGTGAGAGTGGTGGGGGCAGGGTGGGCTGGATGGAAGATCAGCTGTACTTGGTTTGAGACCACCTCCTTCCATGTCAGGGCATTAAGGAGCTCGCCTGCTACACTCAACACTAACCGTGACCACTGCAGACCAGAGCTCCTGTTTACAGAAGCCAAACAAATGATACTGATTATTTATCCTTCACTGCTCTTGAGTCAAGGACACACATCCTTCTGGCCTTATTTTAAAACCAAAACATCTCGAAATGGTTCGTTTGGGAGGGCCGGCGTGCTGTAAATCGATGCACATGTGGGCGTTTTCTTCCAGGGACGCTGCATTATTTATGGGGCGTGAATTAACCTCCAGCTCTAATAGGCGTACTGTACATAATGTAGAAGTGCACGTCTGCATGGAGGACACCCATGCATGCACTGCAGCCATGCATGGGGAAGCTGAAGGATTTTATTTTTACAGCACGTTTACATTTGTGTGCATACTCCTCACACACACACACACACACACACACACACACACACACACACACACACACACACGCTCAGTGTGGCAGTGAGGCAGTTTAATTGAGATCACTGCCTACATCCCGCCCACATGTGCTGTAGTTTCCCACATCCAGCACATATAGATCAGCATCTCTTCAAGGCTGTTTATAAAAAGGTTAAATTCAGTGTAATGAAGTAATGAAGGCTAGAAATATTTACAGCCACCAATCAGGTGAAACAGGAATAAGTCAGAGTCTTGGTTTTGATTTAGTTGCCCGATTAGGCGAAAGAACGCAAGGGAAGATGTGACCTATTAGGCTCATTTCCAGCTCCTTATTCTTATTCCTGGACTCTGGTAGAGTTCAAAATAATCCATATCTGTCTGATACGGGACCTTGATGAAGTCCACGAGTTTGACTGCCGTCTGAGACCAGCTCTTTTGGCTCCCTTTAAACCAGCTTTTTCTAATTGGCCGGCCCTCCAGCTGGCGGGAAGCTGCTTGTGTGCCTTAGATAACCATATTAGGGAGATCTGCTATCATTGACAGCATACAGATTTTTTATTTATATTTTTTGCATCTAAAGGAGGTGTGTTAAAAATAAGTCCTGAGGGCCAGAAGTGGCCCAGCACAGGCTCCAACCCGACCCAGTGGACATCTTTGGAGGAGTCTGAAGGAGGGCGTAAATTTTGAATTTATCTATATTTTAATAAAGTTGACATCTTGTTCGCCATCCATACTACATCAAAGTAATGAAGTAATAGATTTTTTCATGATCTACTATAGAAATGTAAGTTTTTTTCAGTTTGTCCTCAGTAAAATATAATTAATTAATTAAAAAAGATATTTTCTGTGATTTAACAAAAACATTCTGCTTCAAACGTACAGGACAATCCAGAACTTTTACTGTAATTTTTACACATTTATTTCTTACATTTTAAGCCCAAAGAGTAATTTCTTTATCATGTAGAAAAACTAACATGTACTGTTGAATTTACACTTCTTCTTTATTACATTGTGATATCGCAGAGATTTAATGTGCAGATAAACTGCTTTACACTTTGATCTTAAGTGAGTCTGGCACACTTAAGATCAAAGCAGGCCGTACATGGCCCACGGCATGAAATGAGTTTGACTTCCCTGATTGAAAGTGTGTAGAAAAGCCTGACATACGCGTGTTTGCCCCTCTGAACCCCTACAGGTACATCAGGACGCTGTACCTAGGCGTCATGTCGCGTCGGCAGAAGGAGCACCAGCGGCGCTGGTACTGGGCCATGATGTTCGAGTACGCCGACGTCAACATGTTGCGTTTGCTGGAAACGTTTCTGGAGTCGGCGCCTCAGTTGGTCCTGCAGCTCTGCATCATGATCCAGGAGAACCGAGCCGAGACGCTACAGTGTAGGTGGTTGGATGGATTTACAGACTGCGCTGTACCGGCGTAATAGCATGTTTTCGCGTAGCCGGCAAACAGCATGCAAATGAGCAGCTGCTCAAGTGCTAATTATCAATTTGCACCTATTGTGCTTGATTATGTGTAGCTGCAGATGGCTGCTGGATTTCGCAGGTTTTTACTGTTGTTCAGGTTGTCAAAGATAGAAAGCGATGTGCGAGTCAGACTCCATCATCCTCCTCTTCCGTGTTGCATGCATCATCTTGGGCGGCCACCCACTGGTGTTATTCATCGCGCTCACTCTGGAGTTTTGGGACACAGTTTACCTTAATGGAAAGATGTGACGAGTACACAAGGGGGCGGATACACACGGCAGCTGGGACATTAAAAATAACTTTGTATTTGAGACTCGTCATTACCAAATGTCTCGGTCGTGACACGCACTACCTCTTACTTATTGTATGCTCACACCATTACACAAAACAACCTTCCCCCCTCTCCCTCCCTAGTGAGTCATTATAATGTCGTGTTTATACAAAACAGGAGAAGCATGGAAATCATCCACCTCTGTGTCTCCCTGCAGGCATCTCCTCCCTAGCCTCCCTCCTGTCTCTCGCCTGGGTTCTGGCCTCCTACCACAAACTGCTCCGAGACTCTCGTGACGACCAGCGCAGCATGAGTTACCGCGGGGCGCTGCTGCACCTCTTCTGGCGCCTCTTCACCATCTTCTCCCGCGTCCTCTCGCTCGCCCTCTTTGCCTCCCTCTTCCACATCTACTTCGGCATCTTCGTGGTGCTCCACTGGTGCGCCATGGCCTTCTGGGTGGTGCACGGAGGCACTGATTTCTGCATGTCCAAGTGGGAGGAGGTGCTCTTCAACATGGTGGTCGGCATTGTCTACATCTTCTGCTGGTTCAACGTGAAAGAGGGTCGGACGCGATACAGGATGGTGGCGTACTACACCGTGGTGCTGGCCGAGAACAGCATCCTGACCGGGCTGTGGTGAGTTTAGCGCCGTTTGCATTCTTTGACATCCCTGATTCAACAAGCGTAAAATCGTAAAATATGTTTTTTCACATAAATATCACAGAATGTATGCAAGAACATCCAAAAACTATAAAAGGTAGGCGTACCTCTTACTTCACAAGGAGCTACCGTAAAGGCACGCAGTGTCCTGCAGCTTCTCAGTTTCGCACCTACAAGGTTCATCCAGCTTCACAAAGCTAAATGGCAATGATCTGTGTAATGATCTCTTTCTAATTCTCTTATAAATGTTTTTTTTCTCCTTCCTTTGTAATTTTGGAGTTTTTTATCTTTTCTATGCTGCCTGTGTTCTCTCGGGCTTTCCTTTCATTCTTTACTTCCTGTATTTAATCTGTATTGTATCCTGCTCAGACTTCAAATTTATTCTGAAATGAACAAGTAAACAGACACATTTAAAGTATACCATAAGTGCTTACCAAGGCTTAGCCTATTTACAACACTAGCAAGGTAAGCCTATATCACAATATTCATGTAATAAAAGGCTAGTAAATGCTTTCTTGATGAGTTTACTGCCATACTACTTGCAACATAACTGATGGCCACATGGCCCAGGGCCAGTAAGTAGTACACCGAAAAATTGTTTTGCCAGTTGATGACAGTGTTTCTGGCAGCCAGAGTCATCACAGTCATGGCTTTATTGAAATTCATCCATCTTTTCATGTGCTCTCATCCACCACCAGCATGCTTTACATGTTTGTGCAGTCGTTTTAATATGCTAAAGCAAAAAGCTGCGTGTATGCAAACAAACTGCTTGGTTAAATTTGACAGATTCCTTAAAGTTTGGTGCCCTCCTCCTCTCCCTCTAGCAGTGCCACCTGCAGCATGCAGGGGCTTGTCTAAAAGAAGGGTTACTGAGTGTACGACTCTACATTTATTTTAAAACGATGATTAGAAATTATTTTGCCGGTTTAGATTATTAATATTAAGTACAACTCCACTAATAAACCATGTTTTAAAATACACACTGGGCTACCCATCAGTAGATAAAACAATTATAATCAGCTTTGGGGGACCAGTGGGAAAGATGGTTTAATGCTATAAACACGTGTAGATGTACACCTATTAAGTTAACCCCTGTACTGTCACCTGTCATCCTGTAGGTATGCCTACAGAGATCCAGTGCTGACCGACTCCTATGCCGTCCTGGCACTGTGCAGTGTCTACCTGACATTCGCAGGGGGCGTCCTGGTCATGCTGCTGTACTACGGTTTCCTCCATCCTGCCACTGCCCACCTCCAGCCAAGTCCCGCCTCATCCTGCTGTGCCCAGCTGCTCTGGGGTCTCCCTCTCCCCCCGTCAGCCCCACCCACAGCCCCTCCCACACCAGCCCACATGGCCAAGTCACAGACGGAAGAGGATGTGGCCGAGACGTGTCTTCCCGTCTTCCAGGTGAGGTCTGCGCCCCCCACTTCCAAGCCCGAGGGCCCGCTTATAAAGATCGACATGCCCAGGAAGCGTTACCCAGCATGGGATGCCCACTATGTAGACAGGCGCCTGCGGAGGACTATAAACATCCTGCAGTACATAACGCCAGCCGCTGTGGGCATCCGCTATCGTGATGGACCCCTCCTGTATGAACTGTTGCAGTATGAGTCCTCACTCTGACAAACACACAAATCAGCACACACTCACACATATACAGACAAGTACACAAAAGCACATGTGCACCATAAAAAAACATGTATGTAAATGTGGATGTTCAGATTTAGAGAAGATTTAGAAACACGTTCATGCACAGAAAGTCACACTTGATATAAGCACATACACACACAGAAGCAATCTGTCACACTTATATGTGTGCGCACACACGCAATCACACTTACATTCCTTGCGGGCACCTGCGACCTGTGAGTCCCATGGCCATGACTCAACAAGCTGCTTTGGCGCGAGTCCGTCTCCTCCTCTCTTAAACCTTTTGTCACTCTATTTAACTTTAATCGTCCCTCACTTGGTCTCATTTCTTTAATTTCACATGTGCGCGCTCCGCTGCAAAGAAAAAAAAAAGTAAAAATATGAAAAATAAGCGTAGTTTTACGATGGAGTCCTTGACCACCGCAAGCCATTTATGTTGCACGCGTTCACAGGTTTAAGAAGAATAAAAGGATGTGACACAATGACGGTCACTTTTAATAAAATGAGTTGTAACATGTCGTTATTAGTCTGGTCAAAAGATAGTGTATATATTTTCTATGTACAGAGAGGATGTTTTTTAATCTGTTGTTATGTTGTTGTTGGACACATCAGTTTCTCGGCATCACTGACAAGGTTAACGGGGAGAGTGGCCGAGCATGATGGAAAAGATGGAGACAAAGTGGCAGTAATGGCATCCAATGCACACTCAAACAACAATTTTTACATTTGCAGCCTCAATTTTAAAGAATCTAAAATTTTAGCTACAGTTTCTCAAAAGGACAGTTTTAGTTTAGTAGATTTACTTGTTGTCTTGTCAAAGGCAACAAGTAAAATATTAGCACTAGAGAGTTGACTAGCTTAGCTTAGCTTAAAAAAACTGAAAACAGGTAAAAACAGCTAGCCTGGATTTCTTCTCCTAAAGTATCTAGTAGCTAGCATCTTGTCTTATTTAAATTATACAAAAAGATAAATGTAAAAAATAGTTTTTTGTGGGTTCAGAAAGTAGCCAAACCATCTACCATTAAGAATAATTGCACATTTACTTGCTCCTAAGACAGTAAAAGAGTAACTCTTTGAATTTTGGAGTTCATGTGCTTGTGATTCAACATATGGAAACAAATTCATACTATAAAAATTATAATTCTTATTGATCAGGGCTTTTAAAAGAAATGTGTTAGTTGATACCTGACCTATCAGGGTAATCAGGGGAGTAAGTTTTCCAGCTAATCTGGGTTACTTTGTGTAGCGCAATAGTAGATGCTATGTTATAAATTCATACTTATCTAAATAAAGAAAAGCATGTATATGAATTTGTAGCAAATGTTATTTCTATCAACAAAATAGTTACTTTTCTATGCTTGTTTCTGCCTACACGATGTCAACAACTCAGCAAGTCCTGCCACAAAATCTGACTCGAGATCTTTTAAAGCTAAAGGTTTCTACCTGTTTTTGGTTGTTATGCTAACCTAGGCAGTCTGCTTGCAGGAACTCATATTTAATGGAGAGATAAAGAACTAGTACAACTTTCCTCATGTAACTCAAAGGCCAATTGAGCATAGAACAAAACAAGTCCAACTATATCCTTAAGATAGACTTGAAAAAAGTATGTTGAGGGCAGTTAGCAACATGTTAGCTGTAATGTGGAAAAATGAAAAACAGTCGCTTCTTAAAGCATATTACAGAAGCACTAAAATAATTTCTTCCTGAACATTTGGAAAAGTAAAAATGTAAAAACAATTATGGTGATTTCAGTGTCTTTAACCGTTCTCAAAGTAAACCAAACTACAACACCTACACAGGACTAGCTAGCTTTCGTTAGATGTTAGCTAAAACGCGGTTTCAGATTTCATGAATATATAAGCCATGCATTAAAGCTCCCAACTATTTGAAAATTCAGAAACAAACGGAAGACTCTTAAAGAACTGACTTCCATGTTAGTGGAACAAGATTCATAAGAAATGTTTCTGCCTTAAATCTGTGCCATAGGTACATCATGATTGCAAACTCATTTGAAGCCCTACGCTATATTCATGCATGCACCTCCCTCAGTATGTAACTACATGTGGCGTCAGTGCAGCTCCCAACAACTGTTACAAAAGCCTGGCAATGTCTGCTTGCCTAGGCTATGTCATAGACTCTACATACATATACTACAAAATAGCATAAGTAAAGTCCTAGATGATGTTGGTCATAACCATATTGCTCATCTGGGAGGGAAATAAAGTGTGAAATTTGAATGCCATCTTAGGGGAAGTTCTCCATCATTTCCTTTTATGCTCCAAGCAGTTGTGGGAGGTCTTTTTATATCATAAAAATAAGGGTAGATTCAAGAGTAATTGTTTTTGATCGAGGTCTACTACATTTTTTTGTGTGTGATAGCTTAATCATGTTGGTCCCACACTAACAGGGTGCTGCCACTGAAGCTGACATAAAACAGTTTTGGACTTCAGTCATCACAACCCTCCCAGTGACTTGTCTTCTCCTGTTTCGTGTCCAATATCAACTCCTCCAAAGCCACCCACGGCTGAGCTGTGGTGTATGGCTCATTATTTATTTCTTTTGGTTTGTTTACCCCTGTAATCCAAGCTGTTACATTGGCAGGCGAAAACACATGAGCTGAGATATTAGTCATCAGCATGTCCTGTCATGTGCAACTCCTGAAATCTCACGCCATTGGGGGGGGGGGTGTTTCCTCTGATCCCGTTCCATGAGCCCAGTTTCTCCTGCTTTCTACAACCGCCTTTGCTATGAGGGCTGGGTATAGAGAGAGTTAAAATTGGGGTACGTCAACAAATTTTGTAATTTTGGTAAAAGTCAGTCTTTCTGAGGGCGACTTGCAAATATACGTAATTTATTAATTTATTAGTCCTCAAATTATAATTCTGTGATTGATTTCAACCAGTGACCCAGAAGTATGAGAATCTTTTGAATTATTGGTAAAACCTGCAATTTTAAGGTATCACATTAAAATTTGGTTGTAGAAAAGCTTGTCGGATATGACCAGTGCTCCCTTTCCATGGCCACTGACTCTGAAGATACCAAGGCATTCCCAAAACAGCCAAGAGACAATATCTTTAGTTTGTCCTGGGTCTACCCAAGGTCTTTCCTCAGTAGTCTCACCTAAGAAACTTCCAGGATGCATATTAGTCAGATGCCCGAAACACTTCACTTGGTGTCTTTATATGCTAAGAAGAAACATCTCTACTCTGAGTCCTTACCTTATCTCTAAGGATGAGTCCAGACAGTCTTTTGAGTCTTCTTTCTGGTAGTTGTATCCACCGTTTTATTCCTTCAGTCACTATTCACAGTTTGTGGCCAAATAGTTACGGATCACTACAAACATTGTACCAATCTCTGCCTCCCAATCCATTTTCCCCCATTCATGAGCAAGACCCCAAGACACTTTAACTCCTCTATTTGAGAAAACAGCCTGTCCCCATAGCAAAGTGGGCAATCCACCTTCTTCTGGCTCAGAACCATCGCTTCAGACTTACAGGTGCTAACTATCAACCCCGCTGCTTATTAGCTGTGAACCACTTAGTGTCTGGAAAGCAAAAAAGTCAGCATCGTACTCAAACAACCAAGACGCAATGCCAAGACCCAATATCCTCTGTCCTTGGCTGTTCCTACAAATTCTGTGTATGAAAGTTCAGAGAAAAATGACAAAGTTGGAGCAACAAAAAACCAAAACTTAGCGATAATGATAGTCCTGATCCTTACCTTAGGAAACATTGCCAGCTTTAACCCTAAGGCTTGTTTAAGGGTTAGGGTCACATCTACCATTTAGAGCTTTCACCTGTTTGGTGAAATGCAACCCTAACGGCAACCCTACCACCAAAGTGGTTCACCGATGAACTGGCGGATGTTAAGAACACCATTAATGACTGATAAAGTTAATCAGTAGATAAAACTGTAATAATTACCCCAGTGTGGAATTTTTTTTAAATTTAAATAAGGAGACTAAAAGCAGAAATACAGCGTCCCTTTAAGTGTGAACGATAGGTGGGCTCACATTATTTTTCTGTGGTGCTAGCCGACTAACAAAACAGACAAATCAGTCCATTTGCTGCGATCCGGCGAGTAGAAACATTAGTTGCGAACGCGTAACAGAAGCAGCAGCATCAGTGTTCATATGGTGCGACACTCTCGAGCTTCAGAGTCAACTGGCTGCTAATCCCACTTCATATGGTGCAAATACAAAACACACATGTACTTATGGTGCAATAAGGGCAGATTGTCTCTTTGAATTCTATGGTGCAACTTGAGTACTGCCTTCAGTTATCAGCCAAGGCTGTGCCAAAGGCTCCGTCCAAACGGACAACTGCTCTTCCTGTCCTGCAGAAGCTATGCAAGTCTCCAACATGGGGGAGATGTGCTTAGTGTACGTACACACACACACACACACAAACACACACGGTTTTCCTCTGAAGCAGGGAGAGACACACAATGAAAAGCAGTGTAATAACATGGGATGTATCCCTACCTCACCGCTTGAACACACACAAACACACTCACACACCAATGTCCAGTATTCCCTTACCCCTTTATAATTTGGGAACAATATTCATATGGTGCTATTGAGTAAAGCTAGATGGGTTTTTGTATAGTTGTGGTTACAGTGAAGAATTAGCCAAATATGTGTATCAAACATTCAGATCGATGAAACAGTCTAATTCCTTCATGTTGACAGCGTATGTAAAAACAGCAACACTTTCCGTCTCTGTGAAACACATCAAAGCAACAATGCCTTATCTGCTCAACTGAAGTGGAGGTGGTTTCTTTTTTTCTTTCTTTTTTTTTCTGTGTGTGTGTGTGTGGTTTTTTTTAAGATATGAGTCATAGGAGGGTGGTGCTACTTTTCTGGTACACTCTGATCTGGACATGCACTGTACATGAAGAATAGCGTCAACACGCAGAAATCAAAGGAAAACAGCGTCATGTGCCATTTAGAGAGCGCAGTCAGGCATCTCCTGCTCGTTTCACAGAAAAACAAATAATCTTGCATGAGCGATCTGGATTTGAGAGTAAATATAAATGGCCAAGAGTCACAGCTTATATGTTTCTGAACAAAGAGCAGCTGCCCCGCTTGTTTTTTTCCCACAGCATTAACCGCTGATTTTATTTTTTTTGATCTAATCCACAGCTCTTTGCACCCAGAGCTCCAGCCAATGAGAAATCAGGTTTATTATAGCCAAATCAGGTTAGAAGCAACCAAATAATACAATTCTCTCTCTTTATATGGAACTACTCATAAGGAGCGTTCAGACTCAGCAATAGCCTCATGATCAAAGTCCAGGTATCATACATCAGTCTCGGTTGTGTCACCCAGCAGTCAAAAATCATCCACACTGGGCCTATGACTGAGCCTGCACGCTCTGAGTGATAAGTTTCTTCCTTCATCGAGAAAACCAGAGCCTTATTCATGCCCACACTGTAAAAGAATTTAAATCCAGTCGGTGTTATGTCACTGTTGTATGGCTTCACATCCACAGCTATGCAAGGTTACGAGCAAGAAGGTTCTGGCCTTAGATAACCTTTACAGAAATACCACATCACTGTTCTCACGCGTTGCTTGTTTTTATATATATGTTTTAGGCTTTTTTTTCTCTTAGGAGGAAGGAATAAACCATAAAGACTTGATGTGCAGAATTGCAAATATGTGATGTACCATTTGTTTACAGATTTTAAGCTTTTTGCATTTTTCTTAAATAATTTGGTGATTATTTTTATGGACTTTACATTGTTCTCTATCAGGATTGACTTCTGATGGTTTAAAATTGGTCGGGAGGGGAAAACTGTACCTTGGGAATAACTGGGATGAATGCCACCTCCCGACTGAGGAATGTGTATCTTGCTGTGAAAATGAAATGAAAACCAAGGAGTTGTTTTTCCTTTGGATAAAATACATAAATGTTCCACTATCAGGGTCTACAAAGCATATGAGGCCTGTGGTAAGGCTGTGTGTGTGTGTGTGTGTCTGAGCACAAGCTACCATACCGTGTCATGAATGCTTCATATATTCTTTTGCGTGCTTGGTCTAGAGCTGTGAAAGTATGGTTTTATTGAGGCCAGATGTTAAGTTGTTTCTGATCTCAGACCAGTTTTTACCAGATCTGAGTCCGATGACAATTCAAATCCTTTCCTTGAGGTACCGATGAGGTTTGGTAGTTTTGGCACAGAAAATGAACAAAAAGGATTTCAGTGGTTTGACTCAGGTTTGGATACTATAAGCACAGGGCAGGGTCAAACTAAACCTTAACTTGGAAGTACCTGTTAGACATACCATGAGCTTTTATTTTGTTAGGGTCATGCTTTTCTACCATGTTCTTCAGCTTGGGGGGAAAAAAAGTAGCTCTAGCGACTTTGATGTGCAAAAGTAACTTTTATTTTCTTGTGGGTGGCATTTTGATTGTAAATACCTTTTTCTGGTAATCCTTCTCAGTTGGATCTATGTTCCATGGGTTTGCTTAGATGGCTCTTTGAAATGTACCGATAGTAAATGTTCTTTCTAAATATCCAGAATGTAAAACGAGAGAAGAAAAATTCAGCCTGACTGGAAGCTGTGTTTTCATAGGAATCTGTGCCATTGTGTTGTCTTGAGTGTAAGCACACTGATATTAGCTCTGTGGGTGGGATGAAGTTTTTGGAGGTGATTTGCCAGACAACTGTGCTCCTTTTTTTTACTTTAAAATAAAATAATTATTAAGCAATAATTTATTTCAAAAGAAACCTTCACAAGAAATGTTTATCATAATATATAACAAAATAATTTGTTATACATTATGATTTTCATCACAGAAAATTCAGAGAGAAGACCTTCATGTTTATGGGGAAAAATTAACAAGACAAAATAATGGTAAATGTAAAAATAGAAAAAGTTAACATAACATTCTGACAACTATTTTTTTTTTTTAAACCTTAATCTTGATTTTTGAGTTCAATCTTGCACATTTATCACTTCATCAATTCAGGTTATCTTTGCTTACATATTACTACAAAAATGTCAAATTAAAAAATCCATTGGGTAATTATTTTTGCTTCAGTTTAAAGTTTAACGTACAAGGAAATGGCTAATTAGCTAGCTAGCTAGTTCTGGCCAAAAAGCTAACGCTAACGAAAAAGTTTTTTGCACAATTGGTTTTGTTTGGAATAAATAACATAAAAGATATAAAATAATAAATCGAAAGTATTCATTTATTATAAAAGAAAACTTCTCCCACATCTAATCTCTGTACAAACCTTATCTAGAGAGTTTGTGACTTCTAGTCGCATTTATGATTTATCTTTTAGTCGTATATTTAGCATACATATCATTAGACATGAAAGCAGCATCTTTTTATAATTGTCCATATTTTCCAAGTCAGTCATTAGTTTTTACCTTCATTAAAAAAATGTTCAATTTCTCAATTCACCCCAATTCCAAATATTAGCTCGCTAGTTTGGTTCTGACTAAAAATACAGTATCTCGTACAAAAACAAAAAAAGCTAACTAGCCATTTCCCTTTTCCTGCAGTCCAGGTGATTGTGATTAAAAATGTATATATTGGATAAGGAGGACATTTTAAACTCCACATATAATCAACTAGCTGAGTGCAGTGCAATCACAAAAAAGCCAAAACATGGGCGTGTATTACATTTCATATGCGAGTCGGGCTGTCTGGCTAACATCTCCTAACTTCACTACAGAAATTCAAATCGCTCCCATGTCAGCTCATGAGAGATACCATTCAGGGGGTTTCCCTAATTCACAACAAATACAAATGGGAGGGGAATGAGAAGACCCATCGTGTACCTTCAGTTTGTCTGTGTATTGCGTGTCTACGATAGTACCTAAGCATTACGGTTAAGAGTTGAATGATATTTTCGGTGATTCTAGGCAGCCACCATTAGGAAATGTGTTATTTTTGTTACAATACCTCCTGAAAATAAAGTCTATTTATCTGTGAAGAGACAAAGATTTACAATAATACAGATGACTACATAGAAATTATGACAGATTTTAAATGATGTGAAAGAAATATAAATGAAAACATGTACAGTTCGTTTGGTTTTGAACACAGAACAAATGTATATGCGTCAGTATTGAGTTTGATTTTATATGTTTATCATTTTATTACATTGTAATGTGACTGCGATGGAGAAAAAAAAAATATAAAGGAATATAAATTAATTTTTCCCAAAGGTGTCTCGGTGGTTTTTCCCAATGCCAGCTGACATAAGGAGTTTTAATCCTCCTCAGAATCACTACACAAAGAGACGAATCAGGCTTCCCAACATTTTTTATTTTGTCAAAATCTCGTAACTACACAAATATTTTGACATGTTAGACACAATTTGCATAGTACAGATTTCTTTTACACTTCTAAAAACAGTAACTTTAAACATCAAGCCTTGATGCGAGTGCAATACAGAGAGCATACATGTAGCATTTAAACACCTGGATATGACATCTGCATAAAAAAAAAAAAAAAAAAAAAAAAAAAATGTCATACCAGTGGCCTGAATTTAACTCAGTGCACAACTTGCTCTATTTCCTGAGCCACAGCTGCCCACATATGTGCACATTACATAAAGCCATCAGAAATAACTATATGTGCAATATGCAGAAGAGGGAACATCACATGGCAAACTTTACAAAAGTTAGGGTTTCACATTCAACAATGGCTAAAGTATGCAAGCAGCTCTGCACTGAGTGCAAGTTGTATGTTTTTATTCTGTAATGTGGTTATACTCAATAAATCCCTTGAAAAGTACAGAAAATATTTCACCCATTTCATTTTTTTATTTATGTATATATATATATATATATATATATATATATATATATATATATATATATAATCCATTTAATAAAGAAACAATAAACAAAAAAAACTGGGACCTTTGGTTTACAGTAAATCTTACAAGAGAAGCAAGATAGAAGTTTTTTTTATTTTATTAAATATTCATCTAGTGCTCTGGTGAGGAGGAGCAGTGTGTCACTGATGTTCTTTAAAATTTTGGGGGGGAAACAGGAAAGGTTACAAGCACAAGAGCAACATTTCCACAAAACATGTGTCATATGGATCCATCCCTCATTGGTTCGAGTCATGTTGTTGAATTTGCCAATAATAGGAGTGTTAAATATCAACAGGCTCATGCTGTGACCTTGAGCGGTGACAGTTTCTGATCCCTGCTAACAGGCGTGTGCTCTATCTAAATTCCTTGATCAGGACAGCAGACCTGTGGTTGCTCCCTCTGTGAGCATCAGATTAAATAAAACAGCCTTTGAAATTACTGTTCAACTTTCAAACTACTACCTGAATTTGCGTTTGTACTGTTTCTTAAAAAAAAAAAAGAAAAAAGTGTGCAGCTAACCTATCTGATGCTAAAAATAACAATTACTGTTTTAATTTTGTAATACAAATCCCTGTGTAAGAAAAAAAAAAAAAAGACGTAAGTGCTGATTATTTCTTTCTGCATCTAACAGTCTTTGGTATCACTCATATACTGGAAGCAAAGATGGACCCCTGACACACCCTCATGTAAAGTGAACAATTGGCATAGAAAGCTACTGTGAGGAATTACCTGTAATTCTACAAATTAATATTATTGTAACAATTCAGATTTAAAATTCAGGTTTTGGCATACTTGGGCAAAAAAAAACACAGAACACCACATAAAGAAAACTGAAGGTTAATCACAATCAAATCTTTGTCACAGCTGAGTTAAATGAGCTAGTGGCTCCCTCTGCTGTTAAAAATGTAACAGCACACAACTTCAAACAACATTACCAAAGAAAAATGGAAAGAAAAGTAAGATAAATCAAAGTAGTCAGTAGCTTTTGTCTCTTCTTTGAGAATAATAATAATAATAATAATAATAATATCAGACTCATTGTTACCGTCTTCCCACCAAAGACTTCGCCAATATTTCCCCAAAATTTCACAGCTAATCACCACTGGCTTCTTGTCACATGTTCAAGTCCAAGGATTTTTAACAGCAGTAACATTATGGAGACTCAGTAACAACAACAGAATATAGCATTACCCACAGCTGTATTTATACCAGTGCACGGGATCTGCAGACCTGAGGCCTGTATTATTAAGCTAGTTTTCCACACCCGGGATGTCTTTTCATTATCTGGGTTCACTAAACCCGACCTCTGTAATCAGGCTTAGCAGTCACACAAACGTTGTTATCCACGGATTCCCAGTCTAGCTGTGAGCGGATTTTGGAACATAAGACCAATCACCAACGTGGACAGGAAGCAGAGCGGCATATTTTACAATCATAATACCAGACAATTAAAGAGAGGTTAAACATAATACAGGCTAAACTGTTAATGCAGTAGGGAGTGTGTGTAATAAGAAAAGTGCCATGTTTAGTTATGGTATAAAAAGTCCACTCTTGCCCATTTCCTGCATGTCACTACCACTCTGTCTCCCAGCTTTCCTTTCTAGTCTGCACCGTCCCTGGAAAATGTGACTCCTGGATTGAAACAGTTGGCAGCGACCCCGTTCTCACCACCAGCAATGAGCTTCCAAGTTCAAATGGTTTGTTGACATCGTCAAAAAGGGACTCTTACAGCATGATCTGAAAGTAGCCAGGCTGGAAGCTGTGTGAATATGCTTGACATTATAATCTTTAAAGGAAAAAAAAATGATCTCTGGTAAGGTTCTGAGTCTGTTCGCTGAACTCTGAACTCCCTCATGTTTCTGTCGTTAACCTTTATGTGCTCCCAAGAGCAAAGCCTGGGGAGCAGCTGAAAGACTAGCATGACATATTTATGTCTCATAACACAATCACGTAATAAACTACACAATTGTACTCTCTTTGCATAATGATGGGGAAGTAAGTGATAGGCCTACTAAATTATACAGATTGCATTTCCTTCCAGGCTTTAGTTGAAGCAGCTTCTTGCTTGCTTTTAGCCTGGATTACATTTTTACATTCTTGTTTTGGGTTGCATTGTGTTCTGCTCTTGATAAATGTGTGGTTCTAAATCTGTTTGCGACACAGTTGGTTTACTCCAACAAGGGGTCGTCGTCATCATCATCATAGTCGACCTGCAGCCTCCGGAAAGGCCGAGGCCCTGACTGGCGGCGAGTGCTCAGAGACCTGAACAAAACTGAGGGGGAGAAAAAAGAAAAAACAAATCATAGCTTGTTCATCTAATGAAAAGGCTGAGAAAATGTTGGGGGGTTCCACAGGGTTCAAATCTGGGTCCCCTTTCTCCCCCCCCCCCACATCAACACAATACAACAAGAAGACACGTTATTCTTACTCACCAGTGATTGTAGTGAGTACCAGCAGGACACCCACCACCAGGCCGATAACCAGGGGAAGATCTACGCAGGCCTCAGCGGCCAACAGGCACCGAGCCTGGGTCAGGGTGCCATTGTTGGGCTGCGCGGGCACTGACAGCAGGCGGCACATGAGTGCATAAACATCCACAGTTTCTAAGCTGTTCAGCTGATAACCCTGACGGAAGCCAGGCCCAGTCGCTGCCAGGAAAGGATGCATGCTGGGAAGAGCATTGTCATAGCCATGATCGCCCACTAAAAGTAAACAGGAGTAACAGGAGGATTACCAGGCATTAATATTGTAGTTAATTCAGTTAATTCATTGTGCTTTGGCTTTTGTCTTTTAGTCTTAACATATCAAAAACTCAACATTATTAAAAAAAGAAATTTAAAAAAAAGCACGTACATCTCGGCAACTTGTTCCCCTTCTTCACTATGGTCCAGCCTTCGTCAGCAATCAGTATGATTGGCTGGATGCGCACATTGTTCTGGTAGTGCAGCCTATCAGGAATGGACTTCTTCAAGTATGCCGTCATGTGGGGGTGGCACTTACTCAGCGCATTGAAGACAGCATCAGCTTGATCACCTGGGCAGCAGACACATGGAAAATTGCAACTGGGAGCTCAATGCACAGAATAACAGAGACACAAGTTTCATTATGTAAAATGAGATTAGCTTAGCACAGTTACTTTGATTTGGGAAGAGCGCCGCCACAGGTGTGAGGTCCACCAGTGTGTAGTTGTCTTCAGGGAGGCACTCGTCCAGCCGTATGAGGCGATCGGCTGAGCACTGGGCCATCCCGTGGTCGCTCGTTATCACCACGTTGATGCGACCCCAGAGGCCGGTCCGATTTAGCTCAGATATCAGCAGGCCGATGTTGTCGTCAACCTAATCGCGCACAAGCAGACACAAATGTCTGCATCAAGTAAAAAAAAAAAAAAAAAGACTTGCACCACTGGAACTAGTCTTTCATTTTAGTGGAGAGACAGTATATCAGAATATTAGTCTGGAGCTCCAGGCAAGATGTGGTGAGGATGATCACGAGAAAGGTCTCGGATCAGTCCAAAACTACATGGGAGGAGCTTGTTAATGATAACGCACCAGCCTGCATTTGATTGAAATCTTGTTGTGCCTCTGCTCAGAGAAGCCACATGTACAGCTCCGTCTGAAGTTTACCAGTGAACATCTCACTGATTTAGAGAAGGACTGGGAGAAAGCTGTGGTTAGACAAAACCAAAATCAAGCTCTTTGGCATCGACTCAATCCGCCGTGTTTAGAGTAAGAGAAATGTGACCCAATGAATACCAGCCCTACAGTAAAGCGCGGAAATGGAAACATTATGGATTGGGTCTGTTTTTCTGCTGAGAGTGCAGGATGGCTTCACTGCATGTAGGGGCCAATGAATGGGGCCATAAAAAGTGCATGAGTACCTCCTTCCCTCAGCCAGAACACTAAGGATGGGTCATGGATGGGTCTTCCAGCATGACAATGACCCAAAACATTACACCAAGGCCACAAAGGAGTGGCTAAAGAGCCACATTAGGGTCATGGAGTGGCCTAGCTGGTCTCCAGACCTCAGTCGTGCTGCCACTTATAAACTTAAAACTAAAGCTTTAAGTTTATAAGTGGCAGCCAAGAAACCTAAAGGATTTAGAGAGTTTTTGGAAAGAGGAGTGGGTCAAAATCTCTCCTAATGTGTGTCCAAACATGGTGACCAACTACAAGAAATGTCTTACAGCTGTGCTTGCTAACAAGGGTTTCTCCTCCAATAATATCAAATTTTTCTGCTTGGTAGCCAATTATTTCACTCATGACATGCAAATCAGTTTATAACTTTTATGTAAAAGGATTTTTGGCTGATATTTTGTCTTTCTGCATTAAAATGAAACGACCACAAAAATTACAGACTCTTCATTTGTTTTTAAGTGAGCAAACTTACAAATTCAACAGAGGACCCAGTAATTATTTCCTCCACTGTACATGCAGGTTTGCTGTAGCAGTATGACAACCTAGTAAGCTTGTTTGAGCATTTGAATATAACCAAATGACTGTACCTCCTTCAGCACTTTGCCCATGGCGGTGGTGTTGTCAGGGCCAAACATGTGACCTGATTTGTCTGGCTCCTCCCAGTAGAGAGCTGCAAACTTCACTCGTTGTTCCTGGTGGGATTATAAAAATCATAAACAATGTCAAACCTTCCAGCTTTTCCAAATTAGACCATCTCCACAAAGCGCCACAAATAGGAACGTAGAGACATGATATTTCAACCTTTTCATTTCCTAACAGCCAGTTTGTCACATTCCCCAGTCGTTCCTGGAATGTTACGCTGGGGTTGTAGGGAAAGAAGTGTGTAGGTGTGCAGTTCCTGATGGTCACGTCGGAGCCGGGCCACATCATGGCTGCAGTGCTGTAGCCGGAGTCCAGCGCGGTGATCCAGAGGGGCTCCGCCCCATTCCACCACATCGGGTCGGTGTCGTTGCTAAGGCTGAAGTGCTTCTTGCTGATGGGATCATACATTCTACTGGCCAGGATACCATGAGACTCTGCATAAAGCCCTGTAACCTGCAGAGGTAACAATAATAAAAACAATAATATTATACTGTCTATGTGATTTTGTTCTATTATCTATCTTTAAGAGACTTGATTACTCAAGCATGAAAAGCAGCTTCCAAAATGTTAAAAGGTGAATGCAATGATGAAAATTTTGGGAACCCAGTTAACTGAATTTTGATTTGATTTGAATGTCTGCACCATCAGAATGCAAAGAGCTTGTTCCTAGAAGTGGATCTTGATGCATTGCTTGGAAGTCTTTAGCATTAGGCCAAGTGGTATAAACCAAGAACAAATCATATGCAGCCAAGCAACAAAACTGCACTGAAAATACAGTCCCCAGTTTAATTTAGTCAAGTCAAGTCAAGTCAAGTTTATTTATAGAGCACATTTAAAAACAACCAAGGCTGACCAAAGTGCTGTACAGTAAATACAGATAAAAATACAATAGAACACAATTTCGTAGTAACACCTCGCTGATAAAAATAAAATAAAAATAAATAAAACAAATAAATTAAACCTTTCTAAAAGCCAATGAAAAGAGGTGAGTTTTAAGAGCGGTTTTAAAAGTTTCTAGGCTTTTGGAGAGTCTGACGTGAGGAGGTAAGCTGTTCCACAGTCTGGGTGCAGCCACAGCAAACGCCCTCTCTCCCTTTGTCTTTAATTTAGCACTAGGTTTTTATACAGCTCCGTACGTGGATATGAAAGCAGTGTTATGCTTACTTCACAGTGCAATAAAAACATTTTTGTCCATAAAAATAAATGAATGATCATGACAAATAGCCATCATCACAGTACTGATCAAAAACAATCATGTAGCACTAATATCACACTTTGAAATTGATTTTTTTTTTTTTATATTTCCTTTTAAATCTGACGACAGTAACAAACTTCAATGACAATATCACATTTACAAGGCTTTTACGGGAAAATTGAAAATCTTGTGTGATTTAAAAAAAATAAATATATAAAAGACCCAGTGAAAGATTTTGCAGCTAATGACATTAATTAATAATTAGAATAATTATTAAAACAAGACCCAACTCTTAAACCTGCATTCTTGCTGTTGGCCACCTGGGGGCAACCCATATGGTAGAATAATAGCCCTCTTAATTGTGTTCTTTATTTGTAATCAGAAAGGCAGATTAAAAGGAGTTTACTCATCAGCTAATGACTTGTCAATCACAGGTGTTCAGCATCTCCCAACTCAAGTCACTATGTCCATCTTTTATATACAGTCTATGGTTCTGACCAAGTCAATTTTTTGGTGTAACTTTTCACTCTAGAGATACTCCAGCTCAACAAAAGCTCTGTTCTTTCTTTTTAATGCATGCTTACAGACTAAATAAACAGGAGGAAACGACTAGTGAATCTGATGAAAGATGAAAGCAGTGAGGCTTTTGGGTTTTTTTCTTGGAAATCCTGAGTGCTGTCGCCTCTGGGTTAAACGGTAGCGAAAGAAAGGCTGTGGGTTTTGAGGCAACGTGTTTTTCAGAGAAGAACCTGCTTATTTCTTGCATCAAATTCAAAGGA
Source organism: Simochromis diagramma (assembly GCF_900408965.1). Classification (NCBI taxonomy): domain Eukaryota; kingdom Metazoa; phylum Chordata; class Actinopteri; order Cichliformes; family Cichlidae; genus Simochromis; species Simochromis diagramma. The sequence goes on along the minus strand of NW_024387209.1, from coordinate 9,484,723 downwards.
AGGAAATGTTTTCAGACCAGAATTAGACACAGCTATCAGACAGATCATCTTCCAAACACACACGCACACAAACAAAAGCAGGCTTACCAGACTGTAATGGTTTGGAAACGTCTTGGTGATGAAGACATTAGTGAGCTGCTCCACCAGGACCCCCTGGCTGTACAGGAGCTTCAGGTTCGGCATGGGGAACCTCTTCAGGTAGTCAGCTCGAAACCCATCAAATGACACCAGCAGCAGCGGCGGCGGTTCCTGCTGGGTGGTGGTATTTTCTGTGGCCCAAACGCCAACACCACAAAGGAAAGCCAGCACCAATTGAAACAACATCCTGAAAATGTGTCAGACAAAAAACAGAAACCTGAAATACTCGAACCAAGCTGAGAGGGGTTTTAATTTCACATTGCTAAGCTAAAGGTTACAGTGTGCCAGCCTGAAAACCCCACCTGCAGAAAATTAATCTGCTTTCAGGATAAAGATACAAAAAAGGCTAAATAAATGAGATCGGCTTACACCGGGTATGATTTCCCTAGGTGTAAGTCTCACATAGATAAAGGAAATGAATATTCTCAAAATACCAGAATCATTCTTTGGCCCTTCACTTTTACTTTATAGGAAATGAAACTTATAGTTGTTGGCTTTGCAGTCAAAGAAAGCCGGAAAACTCCAACCAGCTAAAAATACCAGTCGCCAGAAACCGTAAGAATCTTTTAACACGCTGTGACCACGGTCTAAACCAGGTTTAAGCTGGAAGGTTTGTTCTTCCTGCAAGTTTGCACGTGGATAAACAGGATGTGTTTTGTGCAAACAAAGTCAATAAGTGGCTCAAGTGTGTATGTCACAGTGGTGGAAGAACTGGCTTGAACAGAGGCTCAGAGTGAGCCGAGTGAGGGGTGAGGATTATTTCTGCATGTATACAGTTACATTGGTGGATGCTCATAATGGACAAGGCCAAATTTTTAATGAATGACGAGTAGAAGTGATCACTGAGAGTCAGAAGCTCAGGTTGTAGCCTGCCATAAGCTCTTCACTTTAGACAGTTTGTTTTGGGGGGTTTGCAACCCAATTTTGGTCTGTATGACATCAATAAGAGCAGATACCACAAATAAGGCCATCTTTCACACCACCCACCTGCTTCATCTGTTTAGGCACAGGTAACCATCAGAACATTGGCTTAAAGAACAGCTCGTTTCAGACAGAAGATAAACTGTCTGAAACAAGCTCAGAATCACACAAACAAGGATTATTTTTGAACGGTTACTCATGAGTCTCCTCACTGGGACCAGTTTCTCCAGTACTTTCTTCCTATTCACAACTTTGCCATTTACGTTCGATTATATTTTATCAGTGCATGGAGTAGTGCGGCAAAGAAAACACAATTAATAAATTTATAAAAATAAAATTATACCTTATTCATTAATTTAACTATTTATTATAAAGACATTTTGTTTTATTCATACACTACCTAGTTACATTTCATATACGTGTTGGAGGAAGTACTGAAGTGACACCAAGGACTTCCAGCGAAAAGCCTTGGCTTTCACAGTCTGAGAAATAAACACAACAAGGAAGTCGCCGTTCTTAAAGGGAAAATATCGACACAGCTCTACTTATAACACAGCAAATAAACACTGAAAATCATGCAAAAACTCGTGTTTTCTAGTGGCAGATTGGAAATACAAAAAGTGTTGGGTCACCCGACCAAGAAAATTTTTATTTTCACTTTCAGCAGGGGCGCCTGTTAGCAGTTCGTATACCAAGTTAGCTTGCCAATGTCACAGCGTTCCCCCAACAACAGTCCGTTTAAACACGTTACCTGCCCTGGCAGAGCTGACGGATAATTGTGCTCCAAACAGCGCCTCTGAACACCTTTCCCCCTATCTTCGCAGCAACATCACCGGTGGACTTTCACAAAACACACAAACAAACGCTGCTGAGACGCTGTCTAGTTGGCTAATATCGTTCTCACTCAGTTCCGGTGAGAAATTCCAAAATAAATCGCGTCTCTAACGGCGATAAAAAAAAAAATAATGCAATTCTTTGGCGTCTGGTAGTTTCGTTTGCTATTTTAATGCCAACTTAATTGTTTTTTTTATAATTAATAAATGCTATATTTGCACAAATTGGTTTATTCATAGAGCGTTAAAATATAGTGCTTTAATTTTGAAATAAACCTTTCGCTATTTGCTTTTGTTGTAGCAAACTTGACGTGCCGGTCGACCGATGCCATGACCAGGGAAAAATTACACATCTTCTCTTCTTTCGGCTACTACCTATAGGGGTCGCTAAAGAGGAACATCTGCTTAGTGGCGTGCAATGCTGCAATTTTTGGTATCGATTCACTATCAAATATTGCAGATACTAACACAGATACCAATATTTTTAACTTATAAAGGCAGCTTATAATAATATAGGTCAATCAAGTGGACCAATATGGCATTGCCATAATTTCTCCACTTAAAAAATAAATCTGTTGGGCATCTTTCCTGCCCTTCCGACAACAGTTCTGATTGCTAAAGTACTGAACGGGACAGGCAAGAAAAATGAATAAATAAAATAAAAATAAAGGCAGCTTATGTAGGTAAGAGTGGTGTGTCATGACTTATGAGATGAATCTGAACACATTATACTGACCACTAAATTACTGTGATCTTTATTTTTTTCAGAATAATTAGGTAACATGGTAAAACAAGTTCATGGTGTTGTCACAATAGAGAATTTCCTGCAGATCAAAAAGAAGAGTGGCCCAAGTTGTATGCAGTTTTTAGTAAATCTGTTAAAAAAAACAACTGAGATAATATTTTCCAACATGATGCCCCTCAAGGTAACATTTTAGCCGCGCGTTGGAATTCCCCTTGACATTTCTGATGATGGAAATTCCCTGTTTGGACCGTTAAACCCACAAAGAAAGCCGTGTAGATTTGTATGCACAAATTTGTGCATATCAGAGTGGAAAAAAGTAGGTTGTACACCAGTTTTAGTGAGATGAGAGTTTAAAAGTTAAACCAAAAAAAGTGTAATCTGTCATTTAACAGGTGAAATTATGAGAGTTTATAGGATCCAGTTTACTTTTTTGTCCTGCAGGTTTCACCTAAAATATTATTTGATATTAAATCTAAAACACACTTTTGCTTTAAGCAGCTGTGTAAAAAGTATTTTAAAATAAAAAAAAATTCAATTTTTTTCCATCACCAATGTGATCCATAAGCTGAAAATTTGGCCTATCTCAGCCCGGTGCGCAATGTGTCCTTAAGAAATTTAAGGAAGATAAGTGGATGAGAAAAGAAGAAGTGGCGGATCTATAAATGTATCTACAGCAAATGATGAGTATCTGACAGTCATATCCTTAAGACCCAACAAATGCATCTGGCCCTAGTTACTCTTCACTGAAGCCACATGAGAAATGTCTTCAGCAGTGTTGGGTAAGTTACTTTAAATTAGTAACTTAGTTACATTACTAGTTACTTCTATCAAAATTAACTCAGTTACTTCAAGTCACTCGTTACTTTCAGAGTAACTGGTTACTAGGGAAAGTAACTTTGGTTTAACTCAGAATTCTCTTGTTAATGTGTTGCTTCCGTAACTGGATACCCAGGACGATTGCCAGTCTTCTAGCTTGCTTACTTGCCACAAGTGCACTGTGCCACCTACCAATAGAAAGGAAAAAATAATGTGCACATTTCCACGAGAGAAATCCCACACCTGATTCTATCCTAGCCATTCTATCCTCGCTTTTTACATCCAACACAAAAACTGCAGTCGTGGTGCTTTCGATTGTACTCAGAACTCGGAAATTCTGCCTTCTGAATAGGAAGATGTAGGTAACACCAGACTGCAGATGAGCTGCTTACAGGGCTGGACTGGGACAAAAAAATCGTCCCGGGCATTTTGACTAGAGACCGGCCTACCATTATAGGAAAAATCATAAAGCCTTTGAATGAAAATAAACACTGTTGTGACAGTGATGTACACTGTTCTGATGGTATATATGTATCAATCTATCAATCGTTTGTTGTAAGACTCAGATAATTATTTTTTTAAAAGCGAGACATTTTAAATGAGAATAAGAAAGTATTTCCCTGTGCCCCCCTTTCCCTTTTAATGCCCTAAATGGACCCCTGGCAACACTTTGCTAGATCCGCCCCTGCACAGTTACCAGCTGTCAGCTACTTAGAAACGATCCTGGTGTTATTTGTCTCTCAGAAACAGTTCATAACCTCCCTTCAACTCATTCATGTCACCTAAAAGGTAAACCTGTTTCTCCATCACAGCTCTGATGATTCAGTAAGGACATCTCCTGGTTTCATCTTCATGTTTCCCTCTCACCACATAACCAAACCGATATCATGACCAGCAGCTTTACAGCTGTGGCTCCAGCAAACATCAGCTGATACTAGAAATTAATATTAAATAAATTCTAACAACAGCTGATCAAGCTTAAACGTGCTGCTGTTGTTTACGCGACATCCGCTGGTTTCCTCTTTCTGGCGCAAAGTGGGCGATAAACAAACAAGAGAGAAAAGCTGATCAGCTGATCATTGATCAGTTTCATGATTGAAGTAGAAACAGGAGAGGGAGGGTGAGAGGATGAGAGAAGAAGAGGCAGCTGTGCAGCGTAAACACAGAATAACTCCAGCTTTGTGTCTTTTTCATTGTAGCTGAAGTCCGGGACAAACTGTGTTTCTTTTCACCTCAATAAGAAACGCGTAATATTTTCTCTGAATACGAGACGATTCCGTTTTTTACGGGACGGTTGGAAACTCTAATAATTAACCTTATGAACAAAATCAAGTTCAACATCAGTAACATAGCACCCACCCAGCTGTATAGAAACTCCGTCATGCTAGCTAGCACGCAGTACGAAAAAGTTAGCATAACGAAAATAAACTCCACCTAAACTTGGTTCATATCTGACCCAGATGGACTGCAGGTTATAACTTCTTACCTGAAGTTCAGTTCACCTGACACTCTCGGACCAGCGGCCGCTTCGGGTCTCTCCTCTTGCCTCCCTTTTCCTTCATCCACCTGCTGGCCTCCACCACTTGCTAATGTTATTGAATCTGTGGAAGCTCCACGATAGCCACCACACGAAGTAACGAATAACGAGCCTATCTAAATCCCAGTAACGAGTAACGCGTTCCTGGTTTTGGCATAATAACTAGTTACCGTGCTCGTTACCACAATAATAACGTAGTTACTGTAACGCGTTACTTAATAACGCGTTAGTCCCAACAATGGTCTTCAGTAGAAGGGTGGCTGCCAAGAAGCCATTTTTGGCATCATGGTGATCCACACCATAAAACAGAGTGGAGGCTCTGTTATGGTTACGGGCTCCTTTTTAACCAGCACTGTTGAGGATCTATCGATGGAATTATGAATACAGAAAAGGATCAACAGTGTTGGATCATGTGATACCGTTTGGCTTGACTTTTCGGCATGACAATAATCCAGAGCAAACTGCCAATATAGTAAAAGCATATCAGGATAGAAAGCATACAATGGGACACTATCGGTCATGGATTGGTCTCCCCGGAGCACAGAACTCAACATTACCTAAGCAGTGTGAGATCATCATGACAGAGAACAGAAGAAAAAGCAGACAACATCCTTAAAAGAGCCTTGGAATGTCCTCCAAGAAGCATTTACAGTTATTCCTAAAGACTACTTAAGGAAATTACATACAAGCTAACAGAGGTCATGTTGTGTTGCGAAAATACAGTTGGTCCCATGGTTTTGAGGTGGTTTAGGGTTCCTTCGTTGCCTTCCTAGTGTTTTTCCCTTCAGGTGGCCATGAGTGGATTGTCTGCCCAATGTTTGAGCCATCTCAGTTGCCACTCCTCACCAAGGACTAGCTCAAGACACAACTGTCTGTCAGATCAACATGGTAATCAAGATCATGCAAGCTCACAGTGTGCTCAACAATTTAACCTGTGCTTATATCTTGCCATCTCTGTTTTTAAAGTTGAGTCTTAAATATTGGGAAAGCATTCCCTGGGCTTTCCAAGCTGGTCTGCATCCTCTGAGAAAGGAACTGAGGAAACCAATATGCCATAGTCAGCTGCATGTCAACCTTCACATCTCTGGTCTCTCCGTGGAGCCCTGGTCAGTCCATTCCTGTCCCACCATTGCCTCCCAAGAAACATCAAGGAAGAACCTAATCCAGTTAAGACACTCCATCCTCATAATAGCTCTAGCTTCCACTGACCTTTCTCTCCTTTCCTGACAGAATTGCTGCTTGAACCGAGTCCTGAAAAAACCATGGCGTTTGACTGCGGCATCAAGTCTTTGTTCCTTACTAAGAGAGCCTTGTGTTAATACAGTTTTTGAACAGCACTTTGTCACTTGTTGGGTTGTGCTTTAGAGTGTGAAACATTTTTAGCCAACTTTGATTTATGGCAGGCAATCATACAAAATCAGACTGTCAGACTCCTGAACTCTGCCTCCTGACATCTGACCCATGTTAACTCATGGACTGAACATACACACACCCACAACCACCTACACACACACACACAATGGACAACTGTACCCTCAAACACACAATAATAACATGGACTGAACCACCACTCACAACCACCAGCACTTTATATAGCCTCTGTAGAAACTATCTACACCCTCACTTATCTTAACTGCACTACTGTATAGCTCTGTAATAATCATTCTGTACATACGATAATTTTTAACCCTACAGCTGTTTACAACTTGCATAGTTCCCATTTCTGTATAGCTGTATATCTCAGATTTCTGTAAAGTTATTTATTTCATATTCTGTATAGTTTTTCATATTTATATCCTGTTCATAGCCTGTACATAGCTTGTACTCACTACAGCCTGTACATACTTATAGTTATAGAATATTCACAACATACTTCATACCGTGTACATTATAACATACCATAATAGACCCATTTCTGTAATATACTTACATATCTATACTATTGCTAATATATATTGTAATATATCTATATCACTAAAGCACTTCTGGATGGATGCAAACTGTATTTCGTTGCCCTGTACCTGTGCATGTGCAATGACAATAAAGTTGAATTCTATTCTATTCTATTCTAAAATATTAACTTCTAAGCTCTCTAGAATTCAACAAGCTCTTTCTCTTATATGCTGGATTTCCATGTGTGTCTACACGTTCTTTTAAACCTTGACTTGTGCTTCAGTTGTGACAAAGCTATTATGACAAATTGTCCATGCTGATAACCCAACTGACAAAACATTTCTCTGTGCCATTTTAGTTTATATGTCTTGTTGCGTTCCCTACCTAGCTTTCTCCAAATCATAAAAAATATAATAACCTCAACATTACCGTGGACAATTACAATCTGTCAAGAGTTCTGCCGCATCTGAAGTACAGTTTAGATATGTGTTCAGCTGACATAGACAGTGTGAACATGATTTTGGAATGAATGGACCCTCATATATATTTTTTAAACATGCTCATATTGTGTTTATAGACACTAAGACAGTAATAACATGCAGTATACTGACTTACTGCAGTTCCCCTTGGCCCAGCCTTTCGGCCATCCCTGTCCAAAGTCCTGATTGGGCATCTTCTGATAAGATAGGCCCTGTTGCGATTGCCCTCACTCTGCTTTACACCTTGGCACGCTCCACCATCTCTGTTTGATTTCTCCAACCAGGATGGACCTTTCTGAGGGGAATGTGTACGAGAACCCAGAGCCGACCTACCGGAACCAGTCGTCAGGTGAATATGAATTGCCCTACGAGGCCCCATACGAAGATCTTTCGCATCTGACTCCTGAGTATGAAAACACCGAAGTGGCCTCAAGAAGAATACCAGCTCCTCCTTCGATCCCGGCGCCTGAGCCTCCCGCAGAGGAGAGGCGAGGGAGCACGTCCTCTTCCTCATCCTCCTCATCGTCTTCATCTTCTTCTCATGAGAAAGAAGAGGAGAAAGTGGAGCTGGGGAGTTCCAGTGGGGAGGAGGAGGTAGAGGAAGAAAAAGTAGAAGAAGAGGAGAACACACAGGTAGAGCCGTTGAATGAGTTAAACTGGGAGATGGAGGTGGACAAATCACGCAGATCCTCATCCTCATCATCATCTTCATCAGCCTCTGAGAAGGAAACAGCTAAGGAGAAGCCAGTGCCTGACAAAGATGGACCGAAGGTCGTACTCTTTGTTAAGGTAGGAAAGAGAAAGGCTCAGATCAGGTGAATGTAAAATATATTGTGGCTCTACAGGACACGCACACACATACATACACGCCGTCTTCTCTTTCTTTGAACTAACTTATAGCGTCCATAAATTTCAGTCATGATTAGGTTCATATCATCGTGGTGTACAAGGTCGGTGACTATCTATAGTGTGTGAATTTATGTGGAATGTGATAAAGCCACATTTGAACCTTATGCCTCTTCAGTACAAACGTCCTTCTATTAATAGGCCATATTATTTAGTCATTTCTCTGCACATGTGTTGATGTGTGCTGGAGGGAGATACTCTGATTCTAAATATAAGCTCAGTTGAACTGACAGGAATGTTCGGAGTCAGTGCCGGGATAGTTGGGGACGGTCCCTGTCAAATGACCATGTGAAGAGTGGTATGTGCATGTGTGTTACGTATACAGTGAGAGTGTGTCCATGTTCATTCGTCTATCGAGCTTATATTAGCAATAAGCATTCTAAATCCGCACATGTGCTATTACACAATCAGCACATTCCACACTAAAGTCCAGTATCACTCAAGTACACAGGGATCATAAATGTTACACATTGACACTAAAGCAGCACATAGCAATATAACCCAGAGGCCACTGCAGCAGAGAGGCCGAAGTCTGCTGCAGGCAACAACAAAGAGCCCGCAAACTAATCCCAGGTTCTCTGAACTCTTTCATTGTGAATATCCTGATTCATTTAAACTCATCCATTTGATGCCACTTTCTCTTAGACTCATTCTAAAACCTCTAAATTAAAACATCTGAAACACGTACCTCTGGTTAGATTCAGTTTTATAATCTTTTATTTCTTTTATCTTTTGCCTGCAAAGCAGTTTGAATAACTTCTAAGGTCTGATAAGGTGCTGTCTAAATTACCTTGCACTTACATTAGCCTTGCGTTATCTTGGGAACCAAACTTAAGTCACTAGATAGCTATACACATTTAATATACAGACACAGCTAGCTAACTCTGGTTACTGTGTACACTGCTATACTCTACATTCACTTAAACCTGACTAGCTAGCATCAGTTGCTATGATTTGACAGCTAGTAAGCTAAACTTTCGATACTCATTTCTAAAGAGCACCTTTATAAAGATAACATGATAAATGATTTATTCCTTTTTTATTTTTGAAATTATTGTGTTACAGACTTTAGCATACTAATACTACTAATAATAAAAATAATAATAATAGAAGAAACTATTTTCAGTTGCTTCCTTATTCACAAAGGGTCACCACAGTGAGTGACTCCACATGTTTGATTTCCTGACAGGGGAAGCTCCCTTGTGAAATAGTAATAATGATAATAATAACTATAATAATAATATAGATGCTCATCTGTAATTAGCTATATTAAAGGCTACATCATTGCTTTGACAGAGCAGTGGAAGTACAACGAGATAGAGTTCTCTTTATCTTTTACTTCCTGGAACATGTCCACAGGTCGTTTGGAAAACTCTACATACTAATTACAAATGCTCATTTGGCAGAATAGTGTGAGGGTGTTTCCTTAATGATTTATTAGCCTGTATGATGTACAAACTTTCTGTGAGAGACCAGTCATATAGTAAAGAACGTAATGCTTAGTGTAGAAATACACTCATATTTGTCTTTCTTTTGTCAGCTGTACATTATGATTGTATACACTTTATTATTTGTAGTAAAGTGCATAAGTACCAACTCCTTACAGGGTTGCCACTTATGCAAAATGTTCAAAACAGGATACACTGGTGTGACAAAAGTTCTGAATGTAAAAATTATTTAGTTTGAAAATAAAATCTGAAATATGCCAAAAACTATTATTGTAAAAATGCCTTAAATTGGATAAAATATACATCTGGTGTTATTCAGGTTGCACTTCTTAGTTCTATAGACATATCAAATGAGAAATAATTTTTTTGTATGTTTTTCATTTTACACTGCTGCCTAAAAATATCCCCATAGCACCACCATGCTTCACTTTAGGGATGGTAATGGCCAGGTTATGAGCAGTGCCTTGTTTCCTCCAGACATGACTTTTCGCATTTAGTCCAAAGAGTTCAGTCTTTTCTATTACAGTCCTTTAGGTGTCTTTTGACAAACTCTAGGCGAGCGATCATGTGCCTTTTACCAAGAAGTCTCACCATCTGCCATCAGGCCTGATTAGTCCAGCAGATATGGCTGTCCTCCTAGAAAGTTTCTCCTATCTCCACCCAGAAACCCTGGAGCTTTGTCAAAATGATTACCAGGTTCTCGGTCACCTCCCTTCTAGTCCCATTGCTCAGATTGCTCAGATAAAACCTGCAGGACACCAGCCCTCGAGGCCTGGACTTCCTGCTAAAATGGAGGTTTTCCTTCCCACTGTTGCCAAGTTGCTCGTTGGGGGGGGGGGGGGGTCATCTGATTGTTGTGGTTTTCTTTCTATTATGGTAAGATCTTTACCTTACAATATAAAGTGCACTGATGCAACTGGTGTTGTCATTCGGCACTACATAAATGAACTGAACTGGAATAGAAGTTTAAGCTTGTGTGCAGTCCCACTGTAATGTAATATCATCTGTATTAAAGGGCTATATCACAGGGCAAAAAATACAATTATGCCTAATGTTTTCTACATCAACTTTGTACACTGTATTTAGTTATCATGTTTCTTGTTCCTGATCCCCTTTAAAACATCTTGGTCACAGGGATGAACAGCACTGATATAGGGTGCAAAACAAACCATGCACTGTGTGAGAAGCTCTCTGAATGTTTGACATCACCTTGCTGCCATGCTGACACAGACACCATGAGACCTATGGGTGGTGATGTCTGAGTCACCACAAGTCTGAGATGGTAACAATGACTCGTGGTGATTCAGAATCACCCAGCTGTTGTCCATCAAAGCTGTAAGAGGTGCGAGGGGCCAGGGCACCCTTGCTCTGCTCTTTCCCTACTTACTGTATTAGTACTTTCACCAACACCCCCACCTCTCCACAGAGGGGTTATTTTTGCTCAGCAATGTCACGCCCCCACGGCTAAGAGCTCAGGTAGAAAACTGAGCCCCTTACAAACACACACACCACCCCCTCCACCTTTTTTCCCTCTCTCTCTCTTCGTCACTCATCCTCAGCTGACACTCTGACAGAGCTGCTGTGGGACTGAGCTGACTTTACCGAATGGACCCGGAGGAGAATCTGCTGAAAACTGAGCTGGCTCACTAACATATACACACAAACAAATACAACTGCACTGTGGAAATAAAACACGCAAACAAAGCCAGTCTTTCTTGACCATGACGGATACTGCCACCGAGGAGGACAAAGACCCTGATATTGAGCTGTTTGTCAAGGTGGGGGTCTAAATGTGTGCATTTTGGTGTGAGTACATCAACATTTGACTAACATCAAACTAATATTCGATCATTTCTTGTCTCACTTCTGAATCTAATGTTGCTGCACATTTGTTTGCATGCTGTTGATAATGTTTTTTGTTTTTTGTATGACAAGTAACGTTTAAGTTCAGTATGCACACATTATTATCACCTAAATAGCGACTGTGTTTGGTAAGGTGGGGGGTTAGCGGCTTCTTCAAGCGTGTGCATGCCATGTTGTTGTTGTTGTAGCATGCTGATTTTCCGTGTGTTAACCTGACACCCACGTGCACAAACAATCTCTCTCTTGCTCTCTCCCACTGAATTATTACTGGGGTCCTTTCAGTATTGAGAGCAGCAGCTTTTAATAGCTGAAGGTTAAGCCACAATATCTGTTGGCATGTGGCGTAATACGCTAATGCATAACATGTATCCTTGCTACGTATACTAAGTAATACACTTTCAGCCAGAAACCCTTTAACCAACTGAGGTCAAAGTTGTTGACGACTACAAACCCTGACCATAACTCTAAAAGTAACCAATCAGAATATTTACATTTTACAGTCCTCACAATCAGCAGTCAAGGAAATTATGAATTATTAAACTGTTCATGAATTTGATTCTACCTAACAGAAATAAAAATATTTTAGTATTTTTTTTTCCAAAAAGTCTGTTTTTCTATTCTTCAGAATAAGAGTCATCACTAGTGATGACGAGATGACTCTAAGGCAAATTCCTCCCACTTTACAAGTTACTGACATATCTGTAAAGAGAACATTCATTTCCTTTCTGAAATGAGACCATAACATGAATGTATAACCTTTCAAGTAGTTTTCATTGTGTTACTTTACTGTTTTTTATTCCTTTATTCCATTTTTGTGAACACTTGAACATATATGCAGAGTTAAAAATAATAGAAAAAAGGAGACATTAGCTAGCCATGTAAGCTAGCACATCTCTTATCATCTCTAGAGTCCACAAATTAACATATTCATTTCATTTGTTTGAATTAACCGAGTGTCATTGTTTCTTAATTTTGTTTGATTAGTTTCTATCCAAACTGAGTCTCTAACAGATCCAGACAAACTGTTTTCCTTATTTCTGGTCTTTATGCTAAAATGAACTGACTGGCTAACTAGTAAACTTTAAGCTATCTGGTTTAACTTTTAGCTTGTTTTGAGACTGTTAGTGGATTTAAAAAATAATAATTTTATAGATTAAAATTCAGATTCTAATATATATTCTGATATATATATATATATATCAATATTTTTTTAAATTGAGGTTTTGCAGAACTGTGACCATTGACCACTTGGCGTTAATCATTTTTATTGTCAGTCGTGGTGCTTCTAAAGGATCAGTTGAAAAAGACCCATCTGGCAACCACCAGTCGTGAGGGGAAAAAAAGAGTATTCCCTAACTGGCTGTGAGTGTTCTCTGCAGCCGCTGAGAAATTTACCACTAAAGTCACAGTTAGGCAAGTCTACAGACTGGTCAGTGAACTTTCCCTTTGCTAGCTGCAGCAATCAACAAGGGCAGGAAGAGAATCCTGCTTTTTGTTACTTTCCTGCTGATTTTGATAGAAGAAGAGGTTGGATTGGAGAAGTGAATCGGAAACAATGGTAGCTTACTGTATACAGTAGATGCAGTGATGATTTAATTACCAATTACCACAAATCACATGAAAATATGATTTAAGTGGCATATAAGTCAGGTTCTTCACATTCCAACTGATTAAAATGTATATATTATGCAACATTCAGCGCTTCAGTGTCTTATGCACTGTACCTGAATGGATGGCAACAGCAATGAGAAAATTCTTGAAACACTATAAGCTTTATACAGTACATTTTTGGCTAAAATGGGTTTTCTTGTCTTAAAATAAGATTGAAAAATATTTTAGGTGAAGTATGAGTGTTTCCTCGGCTCGACAGTGAGCGCTGTTGTATGATTTGATACACACTGCTGCAGTAGGTAGGGACCAGAAGTCCAAACAGGCAGTGAAGCATGTAATGGAAGCAGCGTGGATTATTCATGTTAGACCTGGTGTCTCGTTACAGTGTCCTGTTGCAGCTTTGCATTCACGCACACACTGAAGAACACATGTACACAAACATACACACTTTCTATTTCGATAATATACACACAAGCCCAACTGCAAAACCCCCGCTTCACACTATAAAGCACTGATTCTTCGTCTTTCACTGTGCCAGTGAGCTGATTAATTGATAGCTCATCGGGACTGCATGCATTGTGTGCAAGTGTGTGAATCAGTGTATGTGTGTAAATGTGTCTGTCAGTGGATTCTTGCATGCATTAAAAGAAGAGTAAGTCAGCATTCATCTCTATGTATTACAAATGCACGTTCTGTTTTGTACTCAGCTCTAAACTATATTACAGGCTGGGAGTGATGGCGAGAGCATTGGAAACTGTCCTTTCTCCCAGCGCCTCTTCATGATCCTGTGGCTGAAAGGTGTTGTCTTCAATGTCACCACTGTTGACCTAAAGAGGTAATAACTAAATGTTATTGTGTTAAATGATAACACAGTGTTGTGCTGTCAAGTTACAGTTCACAATCAAGCCATTTACATATTATAAAGTATATAAAATATCTCAACTGGTGTTTTTTGTTGTTTCGGTTGGGGGTTTTTTGTGCCTGTTTTTATTTGAGCCCCAAAATTCATATAAATTCTTCTCTTGGTTGCGTTCCTTGTAAAAATAAATAAATAAATAAAATAAATTAATAGATACACAATGTAATGCAAATAAAGCTTTGTCACAATATTAGTATTACGTTTAGATCTGTATTTTCAGCTGCACAGTTGTAGGAACAGGAATTCTGTCTGTTTAGCTCTTTGTTGCAGTAAGGCAAGGCAAGGCAAGTTTATTTATATAGCACAATTCAACAACAATTGGTGATTTGGGTGTCCAAATTCATAGACTCTTCCAAATGGTCCTCCTTCTTCTTTCGCTACTCAGGTTAAACATGATATATAGGGCTACATCCACACGTTTGAAAACGCAGATTTTTCTATGCGTTTGCACCTTTCGTCCACACGTAAACGGCGTTTTTGGTCACTGAAAACTGAGATTTTTAAAAACTCCGGCCAGGGTGGATATTTTTGAAAACTCAGTTTTTGCATTTACGTGTGGACTAGAAAAACGCAGAAAACACAACGTCAAAGGTGTGCGCATTTTTTGACATCACACTGTGCGCCACGTTATTGTTTCGGTGAAATGAATTTCTACAATACTGTTACTGTTAATTCTACTCTCTGCAGTGTTTAAATGCTTACATACACACACAGTTACTGTTCCTCCACACATACCACTGGGTTCTGCTTCTATGCCCCAGCTTTGTTTACTTTTTCCCACCGAGGCTTCTAGACTTCTGATTGGCCAAAATTTCTGCACGGTTAGGAATATACCGCCACCTGTTGCTTTGGCATGTTCATAGCAGCGTTTTCCTTCATTTCTGCCTTTACTGTGGACGGGATTATTTTTTAAAACGAAAACGGAAAATCTCCGTTTTCAAAAATACCTGTGTATGTGTGGACGTAGCCTCAGTCACTTAGATAACTTAAACAGTTATTGTTTGGCTTTTTTCAGTGTTTTATTTGTTTGTGAGTAAATCAGTTTGGCTGAGATTAAAGTTGTAGTTTCTACACAGCTGAAAAAACAGAAGTGTGGGATGGTCGAGAATTTACGGCAGTGTCCTGTTATATTTTAGATAGCAAGGAGCAGGCGGCTGAGTTTATTAAACTCCACAGAGACAGCGGTGATGCAAATCTGAAGGCTAGACCGTCCCATTTCACAGCTGCTCACTTCCAGCCTACACGGCCTTCGGAGGACCCGACCCACGTAGACCGCAAAAGCCGGGTCCTAAGGAGGATGCAGCCTCTGAATATGGACACAGCTTAGATGTAGCGTTTTATTGAAACGTGTAAACTACGAAATGTATTACATTGTATACGACTATCTTTTTAACATTCTTTTATAAGCTTTATTGAAATTTCTTTAAGCAGTCTTTGAGAATAGTTCCTAGTTCTGTGACTCGAAATAGGCATAAAACAAACATTGTTAAATAAGAAAAACAAAAAAAAAATGTTTGATATTGTTGCAGTATTACACAAACCTACTTAACATTTTCTTTTATCGACAAAAGTTAAAAATAGCTTTCAGAGGTCTATTTAATTAGGCTCTGGCTCCAAGTGGTGCTCTGAGATATACATGACGGTAATAAACAAAATCTCTGAGGGTCGCAATTAAGTTTTAAGAGCCTCTTTACTACATTATCAGTGTTATTACATATTTGACATATTTATTGAAGAGGGTGTAAAAATGATTCCACTCTAATCAGGAAACCAGCTGATCTTCACAACCTGGCTCCTGGGACACACCCGCCCTTCCTCACTTTCGAAGGGGAAGTTTACTCTGATGTCAACAAAATAGAGGAATTCCTGGAGGAAAAGCTGGCTCCACCGAAGTAGGTCTCACACACAGACAAAAAGAGATTGGTAAATAGGCCAGGTAACAACCCGAAACAATGTTCTGCTGTTTTGTCAGGTACCCGAAACTTGCAGCAAAGAATCATGAATCCAACACAGCAGGAAATGACATATTTGCCAGATTTTCAGCGTTTGTCAAAAACACAAAACCGGATAAAAATCGAGGTGAGCATGCAGCACCCAGGAAATATGTCTATAATTGGGTTTGTCGTCTTTTAAAATCCTATGGTAATGCTTCCTGTGTGTTTTAGCTTTAGAGGCCAATCTAAACAAGGCCCTGGCTAAGCTGGACGAGTACCTGATTAGTCCTCTCCCTGATGAGGCAGACGAGGGAGAATCCACCCGCAAGTTCCTGGACGGAAATGAGCTGACACTTGCTGACTGCAACCTTCTACCAAAGCTTCATGTCGTTAAGGTAGCCTCCGCCGGAGTGGTTTCTTTATCTTCAGCTACTTTAATCATTTAACTTTGGCTTTTAGCAGTGTCAAAATAACTTGCGCTTTTGCAGGTGGTTGCAAAGAAATACAGAAACTATGAGATCCCGTCAGAGTTCAAAGGTTTGTGGCGGTACCTCGGAAATGCTTACAAACAGGACGAATTCATCAACACCTGTGCAGCTGATGTGGAAATCGAGCTAGCCTATAAGGATGTCGCCAGGAGGCTGGGGAAATGAATGCATCACAAGCACTCAAGAACCTTTTTATCTTTTATTGAGAAATTTCTAATAAATCACTTCTTTTTTTTTTTTTGAAAACCATTACATACACTTTTGGCACAGTGTGTGTCACTTGTAATAGTAATATAGTAAATATGTTTAACTGTAGCACACTGGTGTGATGTTTCAGAGAAGGTGCTAAAAATCATGAATAGTGTTTGTAATGGTACTGTGTAGCAGCAGATGTCTGACGCATCAAACGATGCTTGCAAACTAAAGAGGCTGAAAATAGTTTCATAATGATTACATTACAATCATTTTTTAAAATGATTCAATGAGGAAAAATGTATGAAGTTTGCAGCTCAGTGTTTAGTTATAGTAAATCCCTGCCTTAAGCAACAACTGTCCAGTCATCAGTGATTAATGAACTGACAGCAGGTGAACTAAGTAAAATTGCCTGGGGAGTGTAGTTCACACTACATTCAAACACAATGATCAAAGCGAAAATTTACAAGTAGGAAAAAACTGTAGCATTAAAATCAAATGCCAGCAAAAAAAATTAAAAAAGAAAGACAAACAAACAAAAAACATTCCGTTAAATTTAGCGCAAATAAAAAAACAAACAAATCCCTTTTTGTTTACAGGTCATGCAAATATAACACACCCTACTATTCATAGTCAAGTGCAAGGAAAGACTGCTTTGCTTTGTACAGAGAGTTTTGTGGTGGTATTGTACCAATCAACATTACATCATTAGCCTCTAGAAACATTATGTGTTAATAAACACTAATAATTAAATAAGTAGCAATAGCTGACACCTCGCATACTCAATTTTACTTTTACAACTTCATATTAAACATATTAAAAACTACCGATAGGCAGATATTTTCACAGCTGGGAAACCTTTTAAATCACAAAACCGTCCCAGTATTCTTTTATGGTTTACATGGGTCAGATTCTCTGCATATATTGGTCATTCTTTTAGCCTTTCTTGGGTAAATAAACAAATAATAATAAAATAATAATAGAATAATAAAAAAATAAAGAAACTGTTGTATTTGTTGGAGTTTTATTTTTGCTTTAACTTTTGCCAAGTTAGCCTTAATTTGCTAATTGGCTAGCTTTTTCTTCAAGGCTCATAGACAGGGGCGCCTCCGAGAGGGGGCCACTGAGAGGGGGGGGGGGGGGGGTGTCAAGAGAAAGGAAGACCCTACAATAATACAATAAGGTGAAACATTAACTTTTATTCCGGCATATATAATATTTGGCATTCGTATTTCCTGTTGTGACCCCCACCCCGCACAATATTTTTCAAGTAACCTATATATTTGACAACAGCATAGCATAACGTAAGTTCGGTTTTTGGTGTGCCACCCCAATATTTTTAGTGGCCACCCCTACGGAAAAAAAATTCTGGAGGCGCCCCTGCTCATAGATGCAACATTTGTCAGCATAGCTGCCTAAGCAACACACACACACACATTTAGCATAATTGCCTATGTTGCTTCAGCTAACGATGCTCTAAAGTTGATGTTAACAGTCATTCAAACCAAGGTGTCAAAAGTGTAGGAAAAATTTTTGTAAAAATTTGCACTCGACAGATCCCCAAACAGCCAGTGAGTGTTAGGAGGTTAAGATGTGTTTATCCCAATTTCTACTAAAGTATTATCTCCTTACTAATTAAAATCATATTTTAGTGTCATAAATGTCTTTGATATTGGTGAATCTAACTGTTCTGTTTGTTTGTTTCTTTTTTTTCCCTGTTGATTTTGATATGATTTTGTGTTTTCCAGTTTTCCTGAGTGTTTGAGGAAAGCACTGCTAAAAACGTGTCTCAGCCAAAGCAGTTTGTCTTTTACTGGTGCAGCGTCAGCGCTGTGATGGCCTTCCTTTTTCTAACAAGGCAATTAACCATTTATTTGATCAGTTATATACAGAGTATAAGACAGATTTTCTTAAAAAGTTACAAATCTTTGTTTTTCTTTTGTTAATATAGTTTTCTTGTTATATTGCCTCACACTGTAGTTTACAGCAAATACTTACTCTGTAGCCCTTTTTTAATAGGTTACAGTCTTGTTTTCAACAATAACTTTCTTTTTCTGATTAACAAACAACAATGCTCTCAGTCTGGGAAATCAGCCTGTAATAAAAAGATCATACATGACAGTAACCACCTAAATAAACCAAATTTAGCTAGTTCTTTTATGCACACTGATGGTAGAGGATTTAATCACGGGTGCCTTAGTGAGAATCAAGCTCACCTCAGCCTTCGGCTCTATGTCTGTACAGTAATTTATGCATGTTTGAATATGATAGGAATGTGAATTTTTCATGTCATCTCTGTAGAGCTGCTGGGAAAAAACCCCAAACTTCATATGTCTGTAAATGATCAACTACCATATTCGTCTTCTCTCTGATGATTGCAAGCCACTGTGTAGTCTGTCTTGCTTATTTGAATATTAAATCTATTTTCTCAGAGGCTGACCTTGGGGCTCGTGGTTTTTCACTGGAAACTGTTTCATCACGCATGCTGTGGTCTAGTCATACAAAAGATCAGTGAACAATTGACAGCACTGACGTTCCCAGTAAAACACAAAACAGGTTTTCTCTGATTTGTTTATGGAAATACATTTCATCATATTCCACGACAGCACAACCACCCACTTTATTTCCACTCAGGCTGAAAATGCCTTTCTCTGGAGGTGATGAATACAGCTTTCTCGCAAGCTTTAGATCGAAATTCTCTGTTTTCATGGGTCAGTGAAAAGTGTAATTTATTTGCATTGCAGTATTTTTTTTTTTTAATTTCCTGAATTCTGATATCAGTATCTGCTTGAAGGTATGATCCCGGTTGAATGAGAAAATGCACTGTATATGTAACAGCAGGACAGATGTGCAAAAAGGACCGTGAAGGAGCAGCAATTGACAGTAATGATGACTGAGTGCTTTACAGTCCAGATATGAACAGTCTGTGGCTTCTACCAGCCAGCAGATGGCAGCAAACACAAAGTTTTATTGCTCTGTAACAGAGCGTATATAAAGCAAGGAGCATGCAGTTAGGGACCGTCTTAATGTAGGTGTCTTCTTTCTGTTAAACAGTCACATTTAAAGGGAATTGCCACCTGTCATAAATGTCATTAAAAACAAACAAAAAAAGATAATTGTGGTATAAAATCATATCATGTTTCTTTGAAGCCTGATCATCTGTTGTGCTAATCACTATCAGAAAAGATAGATAAAAAGCAGCATTGATGTGTATTGACACTTTGTTCACTATAGATCCTTCTCTGTATTATACGTAATATAATAATAATAATAATAATTATTATTATTATTACTATTAGTAGTAGTAGCAGTAGCGGTGGTGATGGTATTAGTATAAGTATTATTAGTATATTAGCAGTAGTATTATTATTAATAGCAGTAGTGATAGTAGCGATACAGTTTTATGGTTATGTGCGTTTTTCAGCGGACTGGTAACACGCGGACGGTCCCTGAGCGCTTATTCGCCTTGCAAGTGGGCAGAGCGAACACAGAGGCTCGTGCGCTGTGCCCAGAATCTCTCTGGTATATTCAACATAACGACGTCTCCGCACGCTCAATGTGGGGTCTCAAGCCTTAAAACCATCTCGTAGCATCACGGCGGGCTGCCGACAGAAACCACTGCAAAGGTGAGACCCGTCTTTCCCCACAGCAACGGCTCCGGGGCTCGTTTTCTGCCCCGTAGTTAGGGTTATATCGCTGGAAGAAGAGGCGCAGTGTTTTGCCTTGTGTGCTCGGGAGTGGGCGACTTGTCATTGCGGCTGTTTTGTTGTGAAATGTGTGGTGGTCGTAGCTAGGAAGCTAGACAGCTAGGCATCTCCCTATTCCAAAGCAAAGCTAGGATAGCCTGATAGCTGGCACGAAAGGCAGCTGGATGTGTAAAAGGCGAGCCCAGTGGTGGGTAACAGAGCTGAATAGCTAACGTGAACGCTAGCTGATTTTTCGAGCCAGTTGGGGAGTCAGGACGTTAATCGCCGCAGCGAGCAGGGGGTCCCATTGTTATTACACTGCCGGTTTAGCTAGCTTATAACTAAAACTACAGTAACGCGGTGTTACAGTGAAGGCGGCGATGGCTGCTCTTTCTGCCCGAATGGCATCACTACGGAGAACAGGTTGTTCAGGAATAACAAAAAGCCCAACTCTCAGGTCATTGTAACATGTCTCGGTCAAGGACAGTTTATTTAAGCAGCCTCGGAGCAGCTGTCTGCACTTCACCAGGAGAGCTCCGTGTTGTTTCACTCCACGGAGCTGTTAACCGGACGAAGGTGAGTCGTTAACATTCCGCGGTGTGTAGCTGACAGACGACCTTGTTCTTCTCGGACTGTGTTGCACTTCCTCGTGTTTTTTAAGACCACTTTCTTAACTCGGTGAAACAGTAACCAGGCATTCCAGCTTGTTAGACACGAGCGAGGGAGACGCGTCTGCTCCGAGGTGATGTTGCGTTTTGGTGACACAGGCTGATATAGCAGGCTGTGGAAGTTAATCGTGTTAATCCTTGCCCCGTGGGGCCCCCCGGCGTTTTCTCTGGAAGAACCTGCGTTTTTGATCAGCTGCCCGGAAAAGGACCGGTGTTTGAAAATGAAAGGAAATGCCTGGAAAAAATACCAGGGCAGGCAAAGCTGGTCATACCTGGTAACAAGGACATACAGAGAGTGAGAGATTCTTTGTGTGCTCATTGCTCAAGCACTCAGCTCGCCAGAGCAGGCCACTCATTTCAGCGTGCACCCATTAGTAGCCTCATGTAATCAGGTTATGACACACTGATTTGATCATATGAAATGCATCCTGCTTTATTATCATGCAGGCTCCAAATGTGATTGTATTGTCTACACAAAGGATGTAAAGATGTCTTTAAACATGTGTGGTGGTAAAAGTTTGGCGATTTCCCCCCAGAATGGGAGGAAATCCTGTATTATTAGACGTGACCCAGCAAAACCTCACCTCCTTCCTGCTTATGATCCTCGACTGTACGCTGTGAGCTAATGTTGGGAGTAGTGTCCATCCAGAGGTGAGCCACTGACTGCCCTCTGGCTTTATAAAGAGCTCTTTGAGTTGCTTTTTTTTGCTGCTGGAGCCTTTGGGATTATAAATCCTGAGGAAAAGGAGCTTTGCTTCAGTGGCATGCTTCACTGGCAAGAAATCGTTGGAGAGTGCGTGTGTGCAAGTGTGAGGGGAGGGTGGGCTCCAGTGGAGAGCCAGCAGAAGCAGCAGAGGGGTGAGGAAGGAGGGACTGAAGATGGAGGGATTGAGGCACTGTGGTGATGATGGAAACCACACAGGGAAAATAGAACACTTGGCTTTTCTGTGATTAAAAGGCTCCTGTTTCTCTTAGGACAAACACACCTGTGTTTCTGCTGTGTGCCAGCTTTCTGGCTACTGATCGCTGAGCTAAAAAATTCAGTATGGTAAAAGCCAGCGATTTCTGAAAATTATCAGATTTCCAATGGGGCTGCACTGTTATATCGGCCAGTATTGACTTTGTTAATTGATATCTGTATCTAAGCAAACAATGTGTGGCAGTGGCCAGCATTTATTTGTTGTGTCACATTGGTTTTCAGTGTTTCCAAAAAGCCAGAGATCTCTGAAAGTGATTGGATTTACAACAGGGATGTACCAATATCCAGGATCGTTTTTGGCTGCTTGTGGCCCTTTTGACTAGAGCTGGGCGATAGAACGATAACGATATGTATCGCAATATAACTTTTTCTCGATAGAAAAATTAAACTATCGCGATAGACCTCGCCGCTCTTGTCCTTTAAAAAAAAAAAAAAAAAGAACAGCCAATCAGCCAATAAGTAGCGCAGAGCCGAACCAATCACAGCCGCAGCGTCACGTGACTTGTTACGTACAGCACAAGTGCCAAGCCGCACATGTGTATTTGTTTGGGAAGCAGCCAGCCACCGTACCGCCCGGGTAATGGAGGAAATGAGTGTGCCGACTAGAAAAATCAACCGAGCGTGACCGAAGGTTACCGAAGAGAAAACAGACGATGGTTCCAACGCCGGAGAGATTGTCGAACGGAAGAGCCATAGAAGTTCCGTAGTGTGAAGGTATTTCGGCTATTTCAAGTCTGACAAAAAACAGAGTAGCGTGCGCTGTAAATTGTGCCGAAAGCAAGTCTGGAAATACAATAAACTGGTGCATGCTCAGGCTACGTCCACACGTACCCAGGTATTTTTGAAAACGCAGATTTTTCTATGCGTTTGCACCTTTCGTCCACACGTAAACGGCGTTTTTGGTCACTGAAAACGAAGATTTTTAAAAACTCCGGCCAGGGTGGATATTTTTGAAAACTCCGTTTTTGCATTTACATGTGGACTAGAAAAACGGAGAAAACGCAGCGTCAAAGGTGTGCGCATTTTTTGACGTCACACTGTGCGCCACGTTATTGTTTCGGTGAAATGAATTTCTACAATACTGTTACTGTTAATTGTACTCTCTGCAGTGTTTAAATGCTTACATATACACACAGTTACTGTCCCTCCACACATACGACTCGGTTCTGCTTCTATGCCCCAGCTTTGTTTACTTTTTCCCACCAAGGCTTCTAGACTTCTGATTGGCCAACATTTCTGCACGGTTAGGAATCTAGCTCCACCTGCTGCTTTGGCATGTTCATAGCAGCGTTTTCCTTCATTTCTGCCTTTATGTGTGGACGGGATTATTTTTTAAAACGAAAACGGAAAATCTCCGTTTTCAAAAATACCTGTGTACGTGTGGACGTAGCCTCAGTCTCTGACTGGAAGCGCTAATTCGTCATTCGGCTTTTGTCAGACTAAAGTAACTGTTAAAACAGTTTGAAAAGCTAAGCTATACAACAAGGAGAGATTGAGAATTTCCTTTTAGTTCTCAGTTTATTTGATATTGACAAAAGTTAGTCAATTCTGTCTGTTCTTCTGTAAAACAAAGTAAGATTTACTTTTAGAATTAATATTTTGTTTCTAAGTGGAATTGACAATTTAGTAGTCTGTTTCGTTTGTTCTATTTTGAAACTTAAACGCTTTAGCGGCTGCCTTTTGTGTAGTTTGCAATATTTGCCTTTATTTATCTGAAAAAGTCTCATGTTCTTTAAGTACATCTACCCTGTTGAACTTATTATGGGAAATAAATATTTAAATAAAAACAAGCTGCTGATTATTTCACATTTTACTTGTGAGCAACGGCACATTTAAATCTTACAAATATAGTTATTTGGCTTATATCGTGATAGATATCGTTATCGCCTGAAATTAAAAAAACATATCGTGATATGAAAAAATCTTATATCGCCCAGCTCTACTTCTGACTGACATCGGTCAATGTTCAGTTAAGCTGTCAATGGACAAAATTGAAGTATTTCCATATATTTCAGTAAGACTTGAAAGCAAATACATTTGTAGTAGGTTGCACCAATATACCCTGCATATATTCATATTGGTTGATGGCTCTGTGGTTGACTGACATCAGTTAATCACAAACACGGTATGAAAGATGGACCTAACTTCCAGGTTGGAAAAATAAAGCCAGCATGGAAGTGCCTTAAGCCTGAATTGTATTTGAAGGCTACCAGATGGCGATAGCAATTATTATTATTTGTAAATAATAGAAACCTTGTCTATAAATTTCTTTGTTGCACTTTGTTGCATAGTTCACTGGCTACAAAGGTCGGGGCCACTTTGCATTGCTAATTGTTATTTACCAGTCACTGAGCTCATCAACTTTCTCTAGTCTCTTATCTCCTTTTCTCGGAACAAATGCGGCAATAATAAAACTGAAAATAGAAAAAAGAAAAAGAATATTGGCATGGGCTGTTGGTCATATTGTTATGTTGTTTCGTTGTATTAGTATTGGCCCAGAATTTTGCGATCCCTAATTTCCAATTGTATTAAATGACATTTTCACATTATATTATCAGCTTTTTTGCTATTTCCTCTCTGAACTGGTTCTTTCCCACAATGCAGTCACTTCTTTACAGGTGGTGAAAGGGCTGGTGTAAGCTCTGCTGATTCATAACCCTCCCTTGTTTTGTCAAACCTGGAATAATAAAAGTAGTGCACCATGGTCCAGAGAATCTGGTTTTACCTGTCTGCCAACATAAATGTCACTGCTGGAGCTTTAATGAGAGGAAGGGGGGACATTTTGCCACTTGTGACATCTTTAAAGGGTTTTAGAGGATTTGGCCGTGCATTAAGAGTGAAGAGCAGAAAAAGGATTAGTTTTATGTTGGGGAAAGTGAAGTGTTACGGTTTAGAGCTTTAATGTAGTCAGTGAAAGTCGGTACAGGCATGTTAGTGTTAGTGTATGTATGTCATGCTGGAACATTGCCCTTAAATGCTGCACTTGATTTATAGAACAGCTGAGTCAGCTGAGGATAATTTGCCCATGTGTAAAATTTAAGGTGTGTTTTTCTCACTTTAATGTTTTCGTGTGCCATGTTTTTGTAATCATTAACAACAACAAAAAAGCTTGTATGCATCACGAACAGGAAGAAGGAAGAGCTTTGTGTAGCTTCAGCACCCCACCTGTGGTTACCATACATGTAGGTCATGTTGTGGCCTGTTGAACCTGTTGTTCCTGGTCTGTAGTGCCTGAGGTGCAAAGGCTCAGGCCCACAAAGAGCAGTTCCTGTAAAGTCAGCCCTGCAGGTTCTGGGTATTCACAGGTCGAGTTTGGGTTCTGGCATCATCTTTCTGCTGCTGTGTTTACTAGGGCTGAACGATATATCGCATTTGCGATAATATCGCGACATGATCAAGTGCAATTTTCTAACCGCAAAGGCTGCGATTATACTCTGGACATGCCCAAATTCATGGGCTGCATCCTCCTGAGGCCGCATTTGTAGACCGATTACGTCACAGCGACGCGCCGAAGGCTGTCCAAATTACTACCATATCCCAGAATTCATAGCGCGGCCCAGCCAAACTCCAGTTTCCAGCAATGGCGGCCGCTACTAAGTTTTAAAATTACTCATACTAATCTTTCTGGGTCACAAAATAAACTTTTAACATATTTTCAGGCGAGAAAGTAGTTGTGTAAACATCAAATATCTGCTCGGTTTATCAAGATATCCCATATTTGCAAAAGTGCTTCGACGTTTTCAGAGGCGTCTGCTACCCACCAGCTCGACAGCTAGCCGGGAGCTCGAGGGTTACTGATGCGGCCGAGAACGGCACAACTCCCGGCACATCATTTTCAGATCACCGCGGAGTTTCGCTGCTCGGGTTAAACGTAATATATAAGTCACTTAGACAACCTAAAAATGTTATTGTTGGGCTTTTTTCAGTGTTTTGTTTGTTCGTGAGTAAATCGGTTT
Source organism: Simochromis diagramma (assembly GCF_900408965.1). NCBI lineage: Eukaryota > Metazoa > Chordata > Actinopteri > Cichliformes > Cichlidae > Simochromis > Simochromis diagramma. The sequence continues at coordinate 9,458,711 of NW_024387209.1, read as the reverse complement.
GGCTGAGATTAAAGTTATTAGATTAGATAAAATAAAACTTTATTAATCCCCTGGGTGGGTTCCTCCTTGGTTTTCACACAGCTGACTAAACGTCAAACAGAAAACTTATTAAACAGAAGTATGAGACAGTCGAGAATTTACACCAGTGTCTGGTTATATTTTAGATAGCAAGAAGCAGACGGCCGAGTTTATTAAACTCCACCGAGACAGCGGTGACGCTAATCAGAAGGCTAGACCGTCCAATTTCACGCCTTTAAATTTTAAAGGCGTGTTTGTGTGTGTGTTTATACAATTGCTATTATGTTTGCACTTTATGTGTAATGTTACTGACTGCAGAGATCAGTAAGATGTGTGTATTTTTTATTTATTAGTTTTATTTATTTAATATTATTTTTTAATTTAATGACTGTCTAGTAGTTCACAGATGTCGAAAAACTGAGTGTGGTAAAGCCACTGATTTTTTTTATGTATATTTCTGCAATCTGCACATTGTACTGACTTTCATTTTAATGTTTACACCAGGGTTCCTTGTCAGCACTTTATGCTCAGATGTTTGTAAGCTAAAAATAAACTATTGTGTATGTTCAAATATACTGTTGTGATTGAAGAAGTTAAATAAAAATGTCAGTCATCAATTCATGCATCACCTCATGTCATCATAACAGAGGTCTGTCTTCCAGGAAAGAACAGTTTAAAATTAATGTAATATAGTATTGGCCATACTATATGATGTATTGCTTGTCTTTGTTTAATAATACAGAAGACAAAGACCTTAAAAAATAATTGCATATCGCATCGCAATCGCAATATTGGGGCAAAAAATCGCAATTAGATTATTTTCCATAATCGTTCAGCCCTAGTGTTTACCACGTACTTGTGGTGTTAGTGGGTTTTTTTTTTTCAGGTATTGTTAAACAATACTAGGGTTCGATGTAACCGCTGTCTCTATAGCCAAAAGTCTGTCGGGCAAGTTGATTGGTCGGCTGCTGGCTTGTTTGGGCCAGCAACAGTGTTTCCACCAAGCGCAGATATGACTTCACCTTTTTTTGTTGTTGGTGATGTGGGGCTGGACACAGAGAACAATTACTAAAAGAACATATACAATGACTGTAAAATATATTTAGAGACACAGAGTACGCACACAAAGTGTGTGCATACAAAGTATTGCCAGATTTAGCCCAGTCAGCCTCCATTTTTGACATCGCAACAACAGCTAAGATGGTGCTGTTATGGTTTATGATGCAGCAAAAACGCACAACAAGGTAACCCAGGTGTTTCCTGACCATGTTTCCTCACATACAAGGTCTTGAATAATCAGGCACCATCTTATCTTAAAGACTTCATACTACTGTATCACCCCAGTAGTGCACTGGGAGCACTCTCAGACTGCTGGTTAATTTGTCGTTTCTAGGATATTTAGAAGAAGAATGGGAGACGGAGCCTTCATCTTTCATGCCCCTCTTTGGATTCGGGATACAGACAGCCTCTTGGTCAGCCAAGCCACTGAAGAGATTTTTAATCTCAAGAGTTTCACTTCTTCGTTAAATAAAGTAAATAAATAAAACAGCCAAACTGGGTTTCTGCTGGGTTTTGCCACCGTATTACTACCATCCTGCTGATCTTAATTACTCTGACTTTTTTCCTCCTCTTTTTAAGCACATCTGTGGCTCACCACCTACTTCTTTTCCTTAAGTCTGTGTGAGAGCCACTGTGTTCCCTTTGGGGAGGCCAGTCTGATTCTCAGTCTCAGCTGACGGTCCTCCCAGCCGTCCATGCTGCCTATGATCACAGTTGATTGGATTTAGACTTCTGTGCTGGACCTAGATTTCTCAGTGTGGAGATAAAGGTTTAAGGTCAGGCACACTGTTCAAAGCTCTGAATAAATATGGCTGAGGGAGCTGTCACCAAGCTCGATCCCTTCCTGTAAAGATAACCCGATGGTGCTTAACGGCACTCTGGTGTTTCTTTTCAAACATTTTCTTGTTATTCAGCATTTTGTCTGTATCTTTATTGAATTCAAATTGTGTGTCATATTAGCAGATTGTGTAATTGTATCTATCGGTATCAATGTCTTTGGCGATACCAATGGCTTGTTTTGTCTGATTAACAGAAAAATCCAAATATGTCTTATTTGTAAAGATGGAAAAGAGTGAAGAGCGGTACATGCTGACATAAGTAAGAACTCCAGCTTCTTCTGACAATCCACAGACATGCATGGATTAGGTAAAGTTGGTATTGTAAATTGGCCGTAGGTGTTCGCTGCAAGCCCTGAATTGGATAAGTGGAAGAAAATGGGTGGATGGGAAATGATGGGTCAGCGGTGGTTGTGCTGGTAGACGAGCAGTTGAGATGAGTTGGGATACCTGCTCTCACTGTCATTGTACTCTTTACAGAGAGTAGGAAAAAACTGTCTGAGCTTATTATTTAAAACTGTTTCCAAGGTAAATATGAATATTCACTACGGTAACTTATTACATTTAAATATAATATACCAAAAGATAGAGCTGGGCGATAGAACGCTAACGATATGTATCGCGATATAACTTTTTCTCGATAGAAAAATTAAACTATCGCGATAGACCTCGCCGCTCTTGTCCTTTAAAAAAAAAAAAAAAGAAAAAAAAAGAACAGCCAATAAGTAGCGCAGAGCCGAACCAATCACAGCCGTAGTGTCACGTCACGTGACTTGTTACGTACAGCACAAGTGCCAAGCCGCACATGTGTATTTGTTTGGGAAGCAGCCAGCCACCGTACCGCCCGGGTAATGGAGGAAATGAGTGTGCCGACTAGAAAAATCAACCGAGCGTGACCGAAGGTTACCGAAGAGAAAACAGATGATCCAATGCCGGAGAGATTGTCGAATGGAAGAGCCATAGAAGTTCCGTAGTGTGAAGGTATTTCGGCTATTTCAAGTCTGACAAAAAACAGAGTAGCGTGCGCTGTAAATTGTGCCGAAAGCAAGTCTGGAAATACAATAAACTGGTGCATGCGCTACGTCCACACGTACCCGGGTATTTTTGAAAACGCAGATTTTTCTATGCGTTTGCACCTTTCGTCCACACGTAAACGGCGTTTTTGGTCACTGAAAACGAAGATTTTTTAAAACTCCGGCCAGGGTGGATATTTTTGAAAACTCAGTTTTTGCATTTACATGTGGACTAGAAAAACGGAGAAAACGCAGTGTCAAAGGTGTGCGCATTTTTTGACGTCACACTGTGCGCCACGTTATTGTTTCGGTGAAATGAATTTCTACAATACTGTTACTGTTAATTGTACTCTCTGCAGTGTTTAAATGCTTACATATACACACAGTTACTGTCCCTCCACACATACAACTCAGTTCTGCTTCTATGCCCCAGCTTTGTTTACTTTTTCCCACCGAGGCTTCTAGACTTCTGATTGGCCAACATTTCTGCACGGTTAGGAATCTAGCTCCACCTGCTGCTTTGGCATGTTCATAGCAGCGTTTTCCTTCATTTCTGCCTTTATGTGTGGACGGGATTATTTTTTAAAACAAAAACGGAAAATCTCCGTTTTCAAAAATACCTGTGTACGTGTGGACGTAGCCTCAGTCTCTGACTGGAAGCGCTAATTCGTCATTCGGCTTTTGTCAGACTAAAGTAACTGTTAAAACAGTTTGAAAAGCTAAGCTATACAACAAGGAGAGATTGAGAATTTCCTTTTAGTTCTCAGTTTATTTGATATTGACAAAAGTTAGTCAATTTTGTCTGTTCTTCTGTAAAACAAAGTAAGATTTATTTTTAGAATTAATATTTTGTTTCTAAGTGGAATTGACAATTTAGTAGTCTGTTTCGTTTGTTCTATTTTGAAACTTAAACGCTTTAGCGGCTGCCTTTTGTGTAGTTTGCAATATTTGCCTTTATTTATCTGAAAAAGTCTCATGTTCCTTAAGTACATCTACCCTGTTGAACTTATTATGGGAAATAAATATTTAAATAAAAACAAGCTGCTGATTATTTCACATTTTACTTGTGAGCAACGGCACATTTAAATCTTACAAATATAGTTATTTGGCTTATATCGTGATAGATATCGTTATCGCCTGAAATTAAAAAAACATATCGTGATATGAAAAAATCTTATATCGCCCAGCTCTACCAGAAGATAATGAAAAGCATAAACAGCTAATTTAAACTGAGCAAAAGAAATGTATCTAATTAGCATTTTTATTATTCACTTCTACAGTTTAGTCACTCATTCATGTGTAAATATGCAGATTAGAATAGGCCTACATTGCTGAAATTACTCATTGCACTTAGCTAGTAAATATGTGACTAATATCGTATTGTATATGTAAGTATGGGTAAATAATATTTCAAGCAATACTGAAAATAAAACAATGGAGATGGTTGTGTTCACATTGAGATGTCACTGTTTCCCTGCCTCGTGCAAATTCATTTGTGTTTGTGATGTGAGGTGTATTTCCTCTAGTGGTACATCCGGTACATCTGGTTCCAAGCTGGATTCACACCAGTAAGGTGACGAAGCCGCAGCATGGTCTGTTTCTCTGGAGGGCCCATATGAATAATTAAGAGGTGGAGCTTATGTGAAGGAGTCAGTTAAGATGCAGAGTCACAGTGGTCTCCATGGTAGCAGGATCATATTATCAGGATCACGTCTCCTTTGGCCAGGTGACAGTCGAAATAGGACTGTGTTAGGCTGAGAGAGATTGGCCTGGAAGGAGGATTTTTATTTCAACTGGGATCGTTTCACAACATCCGTGAGTCAAAACTTTGGTTTAGATTCATTATTTTGTGGTCAAAGTTGTGCAGCTGTTCATATTTCATTACTTTTCCATGACTGGGTCTGTGGTGTTTTTCACCCAGCTGAAACCAAATAAGGAAACTGCAGGTGAAAGTGACCCTCAGGTTGGTGTTACTTTAGGTTCCAGCAGTTCCTGGCTGCATTAGAGCTGTCAGCGATAACTACACCCCCCCCCCCCCCCCCCCAGCAAAAAAACAAAACAAAAACACAGGGTCAGATCATTCAAATATTGCATTATAATCCACAAGAGAGCCAAAAATCATAATAACTGCTTTGATAAGTAGTTATAGTTCAGCATAAACATGTTTATACCTTACCTACACATTAGAAGGGCTGCAGTTCCCTGTTGTGGTCTGTGGCTTTGTAATATCCTGGCTGGCAACTGGCACTGTGCATTAAATACATCAGAATTCATTTGACTGACTAGCCCAACTGATACAGGCTTTTTAAGCTTGATACAGATACCAATATTTCATGCCTTTAAAGGCTGATATTCTGATACATGAGCCGATATTTCTTTTGTAATGGTTTTCTTTTTTCATTCCAAACATGTTTGTTGCTAACAATGAAGCTGCGTAGTGTGTTCTGGTAGAAATGCTTTGCATTTTCAGTCATCATTGAGGACGTTTCTCTCAAGTTGAATCTACCCCCAGTGTCTTCAAAGGGAAACTCAACAACCCCACACTGCTTGCATCAGTACTGCTTTCCCTCACTTGTTTCATTTTCACTATTGAATGTTTTTTTTCTTTCAACATTTAGTTATACAATTGAATTTGGCATATTTGTTGACAGTGCTCATCTGCAGGAAGGAAAGGCTAGAAAGTCAAAGGGACAAGAAGAGCTTCAGCTAAGTTGTGTGTGTGCAGGTTTTTCTGGAATTTCAGTTAGTTTTTAGGTGCTTAATCATAATAAACACGAACACTAATTCTGTCTTTGGACGATAGCATTAATCCTAAAAGTATGTGTATCGCAAAAGTCAGACAAAGTAAGGCTGTTGGTTGTCACCACCTGAGAGCTCTGCGGTCACCTGGATGTGAGAAGTCAAGACCATATTTATATTCACGGGGAAAATGGATCCTTTTTCAAAGCTGATCAATAATTGATGGCTGAGGCTACATCTAGAGCATATTTCACTACTTTTTGTGCTTATGCAACAAGCTCTTAGTGTATGCTTTTTTTTCAGTTCAGTTGAATTCTCTTTATTTTAGGCCTGAAGCAATGCAGTGGAATTAATCTAGACCTCCCTGAGTCTGCTTCACCTTTATGAATCATCCCCTAAACTGCACTTTAAAGGAAGTTATTTTCAGCTCTAATCTCAGATGTGGAGGAAATGGATGGAGCCTGTATCTCGCTTTGCAGCATGGCCTGTTCATAATCGTATGAGGGCAAAGGCTATGTGATTGGGACTCCTGTGGAAGGATAGTGAAGCCAGAGATGATTGACAATGATGAGATATCATTTTTTTTACTCTTAATCCCTGTGACTTTACAGAGAATGCAGGGAAAATAAACCTCCTGGCCATGATTGCACCAGGCTAGACTGATAGCACTGATTGTAAGCAATTGTATTTGATACTGCTATGACCTAGAGCAACCATAAGGGCTTTGGTTAATCAGAACAGACATTTGTAAGAGCTGGACAGGCTATACATGATGAAGGTACTTAATCGCAGATAGCGCCACTAGTGGTGACTCCAAAGTTGACACAGTTTCATATTTTGTAACTGAGTGTGTCTTCAGTTTGCTGAGTCTGTTTTATACTGTAGCTACCACATGAAATTTTACATTCATAATGTAGTTTTTAAAGGGAAATTAAATTCTGTCTGTCATTTTTTGTTTTTAAACTAAAACGATGCAAGCAGCAACCTCTGGGGCTAAAAAATCATCTCATAGATGTTAATAACTGTAGGACCACGTGTATCCCCATTCAACTTCCATGTTAAAGTTCCCGATTTTAACCATGTGAATCATTTAACATGTGCACAGACTACTATAAAAATATTTCTAATTTCTATTTGCAGTTAATACTTTTCTCATTCTTTTGGATACTTGTAAGGTTTAAGTTCGGGGCCATTGAAGCAGGGTTATTATAGTGAACTAAAACAAAAAGATTTTCTGAAAAGCTGAAACAAGAAAAAAACATTCTGAAAATGAACTGTAACTAAATTGAATTAAGACAAATATTGAAAATGAATCCCAAAATACAATTGAATAACAAAATGCTAAACTATAACAACTCTGGTTTGAAGTGTGTCCAAGATACATGCAGTCCAGGTTCTATTCCTCTGTTACTTAGCACTTGCTGTATATGCACATTACTAATTAAGCTTGCTAACATTAGCTGGGAACTGCCGAGCATCTCTAAATATGGCCATGGCCTCAAAAAAACATGACAGTTGACATAATGCTAACATTGAAACTTCAAGATCCGGAGTTTTGAAACCACTGGGTAAGGTAACAGTGGCTACACCTATCTTTTATTTACGGTTTTTACTCTGACAGTAAAACACACACACACACACACCCTTAAGACGTCTCCCTCAAAGAAAAACCTCATGGTCTGTGTTTGCCAGTGTTTATTGTTGTTTTTGTTTTTGTTGATCACTGTCTTTTTTTAGATTATAATCTTTCCTCACAACTTGAATTTCAGCAGTGGCCTTAAGGCTATTGGACAGAATTCAATGCATGCCTTCAAATGTAGTTGGAAAATCCCCTGCATATTTACAGCATTCTAATTGTTTTTATAACAGTTGCACTACTGTGGAATTGGGGAAGAAGTGCTGCACACACAGACTGAATACTGACCTGGACAGCATTTGATGCATAGCTAGACTCGTTTCAAACATATTTAAAGTATGTAAATGTGGCTCTGATGAAGAACACTTTCTGGGGGAAAGATGCCAAACAGCAGTTCCAGTTGATGTTAACACTGTTAATCTTCAGACAGAAAGCAGAAACCTTATCAAGTAAGGGGACAGAAATGATAAAACACAATCTATATTTATGTTTGCCTAATGCGTAAAAGGTCCTGGGTTTGAGACTGGGAGGAAATACTCCTCCCTCAAGGGAGCGGCCAAAAAAGGCCTCTTTCTATCGTGGGAAATCCTATTTTTATGGAAATGTGAGTTTTAGTCCTCATCCTTTTAACACAAAGTTTTAATTCCAGCTAGACAACTAGAAGTTTGCCTTGGATGCTTGTTTTCTGCCATCGGCACCATCATACTCTTAGCTGTTACAGTTCACCCTCTCTGTCGATGTGAAACTTGCTGCTATTGTTGCAGCTATGCAGAAATGCCACCACAGAAACTGCATTTGAAAGTCTAATATCAGTGCAGTGCAGGTCTACCTGGAGCACATAGGGTTAATCCACACTGCTTTAAGCTCAACAGCTGAAGCTTAAATTTCACTGCTTTTGTCCCAGTAGGATAAAGAACTTTGCCACTGCTCTGGGAGGACACTGATTTCTGTCAGAACTGAATGATTCAGTTGTTTTTATCTTTACCGTCGCCTCTTGAACCTTCAGAGTTTGATGCACTGCCATTTCTTCCAACAATGAAATGGCCATTCAGCAGGTAGTTATGTCATCATCTCAAGTTGCCACGGATCATATTTTCTGCTACCGTAGCCGGCTGTCATCACACAGAGTTTCAGTGGGCTGTTGCTGGTGAGAGCCAGGGGGCTCCCTGCCAGACTAATTAAGATCCTGAATTAGAAACCAGAAGGCAACTGAGAGGCAATATATGCACCACTGGGGGCTGAATGGTTGCATTGCTCCTTTCTCTAGGGATCACAGGACATCAGAAAGCCTCCTAACAAAGGGGTTATGGATTTCAGAGTTAAATAAGATGGATAGATGCAGGAAATCAGGTCAGACAAGAGAGCTGGCACCAACTGGGACTATGTGTGTTTTCAGAAACCGAAGCGGTTGAGTCAGTGTTCTGTGTAGGTTTTGGCTCGTGCATCTTACAGCGATGTACCACGGGGTTGTCTGAGCAGCGTTCCTTTCTGATAAACAGCCCCAGAGCTTCCCATGCTTGTCAGCGCCCAACTAGAGAGCACTGCCAGCCTTTTTTCGTGCCCTCCTCCAACAGAGTCCTGAGCAGCGAGAGACATCCGATGTTATCAGCACTGCAGATTTGCCAGCGCTGCTGCCAAAGGCTTGTCTTATGAATTCACAGTGAAGTACCGAGATTTTTCTTTCTTGCCTTTTTTTTATTGTCGTTCCCGTTATGCACACATCACAAAGCAAATTGGACTAGTAAATGTCCGAAAGACAGAATACAGAATTGGCTTAATTTCTGACAATGTCATATTTGTACAAATGTATAAAACCATTTCTGTGCACGCAAAAAGCAAAAACAGGCCTTCGTCCTAAATGACTGAACATTTATGGTGTGTCATAACCTGCAGTGAGATTCCAGCCCTGCTGGAAGCTGCTCGCAGCTGTCTCTGACCTATTTATGAAGCTGATGGATGGAAGGTGAAAAGAGCCTTTGTGTGGCTGCCTTTTGTGTTTCTTGGGAAGGTGTTGATGATTTCCTTTCAGAACTTAATTGCTGGCGTATCCATCTTTGCTGTGCTTTAGATCCAGGACAAATATTCCTCTGTAAATGTTCAACAAATTCAGTAATTCTGATATAGGCAGGAGCATGTGGTGTTGTAGTTGAGAGTATTGGGGTTTTTCAAAGTGTTGCATTCATGCAAGCGGCTGTGGTTTTGACCTGGTTAGAGCTGCTTTAAAAGGGTCTAAGAAAGACGCAGTTCAGAAGCAAGGCTGCAGAAATCCTCTCCTCACACTTACCCTCGTTTACAGCAGCAGCGGCTGAATGCAGATGACAACACATCTTTTTTCTTTTGGCTTGATTGCGTGCTGTAAAGTTTTTTTTTTTTTTTTTTTTTTTGTTTGGGTTTTTTTTTATGTTTTTGTTGCTGTGGCATAATGCTTAAAGCCTGAGGCATTTATTTAGCTAAGCAGAAATTGCCTAGAGGTCGTCAGTTAATACTTGTTGAACTATTTAACAGCTCCAAAAAGTGCTGCAGGGCAGCCTCATTTTACATTATGGGCAAAAGCTTGATGGTTAAAGCCAAATTTGCTGATAATGGCGCAGTTATGTTTAGCTAGCTGTAAAGCCAGGGAGTGCAGCAAATTAGAGTTGAATGTTTATGCTGATTAGCCTGGTGAGGGTTTCTCTACAAGAAGCTGATCGCACGGCAGAGAACAGAACAATGCGTTATAATCAGAAAAGGGATGTTTGTTTCGGTTTCATTCATGTGGTCAGGCATGCACGCAAATGCTGGTTAATAAGATATCTGGTAGCTGCTTGTTTACAGCACACACAGGCACCAGCATAGATTAATATTAATGATGTGTGTTTCTGATAAACGTTATTTCCTGTTGCTGTAAATAATAATCGGGGTATTCAATACTCTCATCAAGTATATTCTGCTAAGATTAGCGCGGGAGTTGCAGGTTAAAGGTGACCTGTTATTCTTGTTATGGCTCCATTCTGTTATCTTTTCTTTAACATAACTCAGCATATGGCTTCGGTGTAGAGCTATTCAATATAACGATATATATCGGATGACGATATGAAAACGTCTATCGTTTCATCTTACGCTTTCGTTTGTTTCATGGTGTCGCAAAATAAACTGTTCACGGCAATATTTTTTCATGGTTTTCATGGTCACTGTAGTGGCTATATTAATTTCTTAAAGTTCTCCCTTTCTCTTATATTTAAAATATCTACACTACGGACGGTCAAGTGACTGTTTTTATGCATTGTCGTTAGCAAGAACGACGGTAAAACCAGCGTGTGGTTCCGTCATCCGCTTGTTTATTTTCCACATAAACCTTTCACAATAAAGCTGAAGATCCTGTTGAGATTTTTTAAAATAAACTGAGATGATGACAAACAGAAAGACCAGTCAAAACAAATCCAGGACCTTATTCCTAAACGAGGGGCTCCCTCTGTAGCATGGACATGGTTTGGTTATGAAAAGTCTGACACGGACCAGAAGATTGTACAATGGAAATTATGCAGGAAACTGGACTCCATATCAGACTCAAACACAGCAAACCTGTTCTACCACATACACAAGAATCACGTGAAAGAGTGTGGAGAGAGTTTATGGATGAGAAGCAAAGAAGAGTCGTCAGGTGCTCCAAATAAACCTTAGACTCGAACGTTGAAACAGGCTTTTCCCAGCATCACGCCGCGTAATAAATAATCGCAAAGAAAATGGCAGCCATTACAACTTGCATCTTAAAATGTATAGTTTCAAGCATCGCTCAAAACTAGACTCCAGGTACACGACACCCAGCTGAAAACACTTCACGCAAGTCGAGTTGCCCGAGATTCACAGATTTGACAGAAAATGTAAACTTTTTGTGATATATATCATTGTCGGGGTGATAAATGTCTTATATCGGGATAACAGTCTTGTAACCTGCTTAGCTCGGAGGTTCCATGCGATTTAAATCTCACAAAATGAGCGATACTACAAGCACAGCAGAAGGGCGGTTTGATGCAAGAAGCATATACAGGCTGCTGACTGGACAGATTACATGTGCTATGTGCAAACCTGCATTCCAGCTATTCATCAAGGTACGATGCCACATGTGTACAACTTCTGCTGACTGGATTTCAGTGATGGGCTTTTGATATTCTTCATCGGGCATGCTCTAAAAACTTAAAACGAGAAGAAATACTTCTAAAAACTCTCTTTTCCTGTGACTTGAAAAGATTCAAAGTCTGTGTCCCCCAAACTCAGGTGTGAATTTATTCTGAATAGTAGACTTTTTTCTTTCTTTCTTTTTTTTTTTTTTAAACGAATATCAACAACTGAGCTTAAAAAAAAAAGTGTAGTTCATTTAGTACAGCACCACAAACAGCTGCTGAAAAGGCAAGACTGTCTCAGACTGTTGGAAGTTGTAGACAATTATTAAACAACTGGTTGATTAATAATTTAAATGTTAGTGAAACCCAGGCCCCGTATTAACTGATGAATTAATTGTAGCTCAGCTTGTCTCGCCTTACTGTGTTTACCTGTACGCCTCAAGCTCGCGTTTGAGTCTGAGCCCCTCTCTAAACGTGTTGCGAACATGAGAGTGCAATGACAAAAAGTGAAAGGGATTAAAATTCTGTTTGTGTTCTCACCTGTCAGCGAGGAAGATAAATTGTAAGCTATTCAAATGTTTTTATTTCAGGGACAGTATACACCCTTTTGCATAAACATTCACACAGCAACATCAGTCACACACGATACTATCTGGATTAAACAAGTCTGCTTCTGTTTCAAGAGTCGCAGAAGCATTAAAGTCATTTCTTTTTCGTCTTTTTTCCTTTTTTTTCTGTTGTTTTTTTTTTTTTACTAGTCAACTTTGGTGTGTTACCATGCGACACGTAAATGAGCCTCCACACACTGAGCACAGCAGCTGGGTGTGCTCCGGCTCCGTTGTGTGTGGCCTACTGCAGTTAGAAACAGGTTGATCTTCTCAAACTAATAGTGGAGGAGAAGTACGCTTCACTAACATTAAGCACCTCCACCCAGTTACTCATTTTCAAGAATTTGTTCAACTAAATTGCATGCCTTAAACTTCATAGTTACCTCAAAACTCCAGGACGTTACTGAAACAACTGAAGCGGTCTGTTACTTGAATCAACTACAAATATTTAACTGAATATGAGTTGCGGTGCACAAAAAACAAATGTTGTGTTGTTGCATCATTTTTCACTAAGTTTTTAACTTTAACAAATAACAGGACATTGGCCCTCTTCTCGTTTTCATCTCCACAGTTTTGCTCATTATCTGCTTTAATCTTTTCGCTGCTAATACCGAGGCTCATACTGAGGCTGCTGGCTCTGAGCTCGGGATAGGTTTAGCTACCACTTTAGCTACTTTGCCTTTGTTGGCTTTTTTAAAATCTTCATGTTTATCTGGGTGAGGGTGATTGAAGTAGTTTTGTTGTTTACTTTGGTAAACTTTGCATCTTCACTTACAGTGAAGTATTTCCATGCTAGTTACATATGGGCATGTGACTGAGTGTGTGTATGTTGTGCATGCTTGTAATAGGACCCCACCTCAGTTTACTGTAAGTTATATCTCAAACTGCCAAACCTCTCTTGGTTATCAGTGTTTTAAAATAATCATGGTCATGTGGGATTGGGGTAGGGAAGGCAACTCCCTTGTTATCTGAGTTTAGCAAAGCAACTACCTAACTCCTGATCTCTCCTTCCTCTCTGTTTGTGTTTTCTGCAGCAGGTTGGACTCTGCCCCCTGAGATGTTACTGAGCGGTGAGGATGGATCAAAGAAGGAAATCATGACGGTGACGAGCTGCATGCCACCCTCCAAAAACTGCCGGAGTCGCTCCAACTGACACAGATATGCCTCGCCTGCCCTCCTGATTCCTCTTGCCCAACTCTTTATCTTTCCCCCTGTCCAGTCAAAGTCAGTCCAGCTCTTCCAAGTCTCTGTCCTGTCAGCATGGCTACACCTTTCCTGTGGAAACTGTCCTCTCAGAAGCTGGGCTTCTTCCTGGTCAGCTTCGGCTTCATCTGGGGCATGATGCTGCTGCATTTCACCATCCAGCAGCGAGCCAGCCACGAGAACAGTGCCGTGCTGCGTCAGCAGATCCTCGACCTTAGCAAGCGCTACATCAAAGCACTGGCTGAGGAGAACCAAAGTGTCATGGATGGTCCGTATGTTGGAACCATGACGGCTTACGGTGAGTAGTCGACTCGCTAACATGGCTGCTCTGATTTTAGCAAACAAGAGTAATCTTTCTACCTTTACTACAGAATCTTTGTCGCCAAATGTGCAAGGCCAGGATGCATATCTCAATCAGTCACAAAATAGTTTGACACATGCTTCCAGAGCTGAACATTTCTGGGACATACCTGACAGTGCATGTCATCAATCAGTCCAGTGATTTGCAAGTAGTCTGGGGCACTTAGTGCTCACAAGTGGTGGGCCTGTACTTGGCATCATACACACCCTTATCAAAGCAGCTTCCTTGCTTAGACCACAGAGTATTTGCAGAAGTGCAAATGCATATGAAGCAGATCTTTTCCTGGTGCGTGGTATGTAAGAGCTGAAGAAAATCATTTGACCTGATTCTCTTGATAGTGCCCCCCTCTCCATCTTACTGATATCGCTCTCCAGGTTTAAGGTTGGGTATGGTTGGTTATTTTAGTGCTGTAAATGTGTCACTTTAAGTGTAAAAGGCCAGATACATGTATATGTTTAGGTGTGAAGCATAGCAAAATTCAAGACTGTTATTTTAGGCTGTTGGCCTCTGTTTCCACATCTTCTTTAAATTGGATGGAATAGTTCCACTTGTCTGCATCCTGAACAGGTGCAGCATCGGCTCTATTTTTTAAAAAAAATGTTCGGGAGCTTTAACGTCAATACGGCTGCATTGGAGCATAATACTGTAATAGCACAGGTCCAGAAGAGCCATCAATAAGTTATTCATGCCATTAATAGACCTGTATGGCTCAATGGGAGGCTTCATTAGAAACCTGAGATTGGAATTGATTGTTCTCTAATGCCCAGAGAAACAACAGGATACAGTAGAGCTCCTGGAGATTAGGAACGTGAAGAAGGAGCCAGAGCGAGAAGAGAAACAAGTGCGCTGGTAGCATAGGGTGTCAAATTTCTGCTTCCCCCCCTTTTCTGACACGCATTAAACTGCTTTTGTTTATTTCAAAGTGCATGCAGAATGTGGAAAAAATTCAGGTCCCTACGCAAAACGTCTTCCTTTCCAAATTACTGCCAGTAATCAGGCTCTGCTTAAAACATTTAACTCAGCAGTGTCATCTGAGCTGCTTGGAGGAAATAAACTTCAACATCTGCATTATTATATTAAGTCATTATTATTGCTTGTTTGTGCTGCTTTCATTGCCCAGACTTGAAGTACATTTGCATGGGACCTATCCTCCTGTAAACTCTGTGATTTGTTTGGGGTAAAGTGGTCTGAGCCCCATCCATAGATTTATTTGTAATACATCAGCCTGTCGTTCCAGGGAACAGATTCCTGTCCAGTTTGTTTTGTTCCCTTATATGATCGATTGATTTTCACACTGCTGTAGCAGTCTGCTGACCGGCGTCCAATATCCCATCACAGTCCATTTCAAGTCCTTGATTAGATAGCCGAGCACTGGGATCCTCTGTGCTTCCTGTGTTTGGCTTGATACAATTCGTAATGAGTTTACTGGGAAACAGCGTTTCCTCCTTTACCACCCATAAATGACCCATGCCATCTTAATGCATGTGGTTTTAATACTGTAACTCCTGAAAGCTGATTTGGGCCACTTAGTTGCTTTTAATGGTCAGGATAATTTTAAGAAACCCACATGTTGAAAAGCATCTAATCAGTGAGTCCAAGCCTTTATGTACACAGCCAGTCGCTGAAAGATTTCAGGTATTTGTTTCTCTCTGCGGGTGTTTAAAAACATCTTCAGGGTTATATTTAGATTTTTAAAAATCCTGTGCTACTATATGAACTGAATTCATCAACAGGTAAAAGTGTATTTTTAGGAAGATTGAATTAGTGGGGGAGTACTTAGAACCACTCGTAGCTGATTTCCCACATAGCAAGAAAGTCCTGGGTTCACATCATCAGCCGGCTGGGGCCTTTCTGTGTGGAGATGTTCTTCGTGTGACTGCATGGGTTCTCTGTGGGTACTCCAGGTTCATCCCACAGTCCAAAAACATGCTTGTTAGATTAATTGGTGATTCTAAATTGGCCATAGGTGTGACTGTAAGCATGAATGATTGTGTGTGTCTCTGGATTGGCCTTGCATTGAACTGGCAGCTTGTTTAGGATGTAAAATACGTTTCACTGTATGAAAGCTGTGTTAGACTCAGCACCCTGTAACCTTAAATTGAATAAGTGAATGAGAAAGTGGATTTATGAATTACATTTGAAATATATGGTTCTGATTGGTAGAAATCCCTTTAGTACAAGTATATTGAATTCCCTGTTTTGCTTCCTAACTATAATTTCTTTCAAGCTCATTTCTTCAAGCAACTTTAAAGTGGACATTGTGTTCCTGCTTTATTAAGTCTTCTGTTTTAGTTTTCAGTGTGTAAAATGTTTCAATTATATTTCAGTAGACTGCAGTCAACTGGCTTCGGTTATCGTACATCTCACAATTCAAGTGCATAACCCTAGCTACAGTGGCTGCTACAGGACAAACATGTTTTAGTTATCCAAGAGAGATCAAAAACATTATAAACATGTCATACTCCATAGCACCAGCTGGCGTGTTTCTGCTGCTGTTTGGCCTGGATCTGTCCCAGAGTCAGTCCACTGTTTACCTCAGGTGTCAATGCCAAGTGAGAATCGTCCAGCTTTATTTACTATGGAAGAAGCTTTAAAACTTAATGAAAGGAGTCTGATACAAGTTGAAAAGTTAGACAAGCTCACTTCTGAGTTATGACACTGATACTCAAGTGAGTTGTTAAGGATATGCTGAACTGTCAGTAGCGCTGCTGTTTTCTTTCAACTCATTCAATGTTTCAATTCAACGGCTTGGACAGTCTCGGTTGTTGTGTCCTTGGGCAAGACACTTCACCCGTTGCCTACTGGTGGTGGTCAGAGGGCCGGGTGGCGCCAGTGTCCGGCAGCCTTGCCTCTGTCAGTGCGCCACAGGGCAGCTGTGGCTACAATGTAGCTTGCCATCACCAGTGTGTGAATGTGTGGATGACTGAACATGTAAAGCACTTTGGGGTCCTTAGGGACTAAGTAAAGCGCTATACAAATACAGGCCATTTACCATTTTATTTACCATTTATGATCATGCTAGTAGAAAATGTTAGGTCACTGCAAGTGCAGTGAAAGCTTCCCATCAAGTGAACATAACGTTATGAGGGATTGAGCAGCTGACAGGGAAAGCAGAGTTTTTCAGTCATGTCATCTCACTTGACCAGCCAGCGTCAGTTTTAAACCTGAATAAAAAGGCTGTTAGAAATGAATATGATTGGATATGAGCTTTACTCTTCCGCCTTTCCAAAACTGATCCATGGAACTGGTTGGAACGATCTGCTGTTACCATGTAGCTATCAAGCTATTGTGGATTTCTATTGTGGATTTCTTTCATTGTTGGGAAACATATAAAGCTCTTGTGCTCTGTGCTTGGCCCGGCAGCCTCGGTATGTTGCTTTTCTAATCATCTTCGTCCTCTCCAGGATGGTAGGTCACCATGTGCCTCCCTGCTCTTTGCTACAGTCAGTCAGATGGAGCCCACTGCCTGGCTGGATTGAGCTTTTGGTTGTGGATGATAGGAAAGAACAGGGGTTGCTGATAAATGCTTTGGGCTTGTGTTTCTGTGTAATCACTTCTTTTTAATATGTCTGTGAAGGTTCTCAGTCCTCCAGGTCATCACTTCACTTCTTTTTAATGCTCACGAGCCTAATGAAATGTCCCAGGTGATTGTGTAACCACATCATTGCCTAGTTTGACACTATTGTTTATAACAGAATGAATTTCACTATGTTTATTGCTGCAGGGTTTGTTTTTGCAAGTGCATCACCGTAATAAGAAGGATGGAGGCCGGCAGAAATGTTTCCCTAGGTGTGCCATTACTCATCCAGCTTACCTGGCAGCACATTTAATGCACACAACGACAGGTCAAAGCATTATTCACAGCAACACACAGCCTAATGAAGGTTTTTGAATCACAATCTCACATTTAATTATAGTGAAGCCTCACGTTTAACTATAGTAATTATAGTGACAGATATTACTTCCTCACTTGATAAATACTCCTATCGATGCTACTCTCCACATTTTACTATAAAATAAAGACATGATGGTGGTTATAGTCACTGATGTTTTTCATTTCCTACTAAGCAGATGTGCTGGTGTTTATTAATGTTCCTCCAGGGTCAAGGGCTGGGATAATCCCCCTAAAGTTCTCAAAGTATTGCAATTTAACTTTCTCAGCTCATGCTATGATCCAACTCGCTAGTGCTGTGATCGAGATTCCTCAGAAATCGGATGTCGTAACCTTTAGTGCATTCCAGAAAATGTCCAAAAAACCCAAACAAACTGAATTTGTTATGGTTCTTACCTGCAGGTGTTGTTGCTCAACAGAGAGGGTATAGCTACTGCCTCTTCCAAATCTAATGATATATGGAAAGTGGCAATTTTTATGCATAGAGTCTGATTACATAGTCCACCGGCTTGGTGTAAGCTGGGGCTGTTGGTTTTCTGGAAAAAAACCAAAACAAAACCAAAAAACAAAGGATAAGATCATTTGAATACGCTTTAAAAAAGGAATGTTAACTGTATCCTAACTTCATCAAAACAGTCTCATCTTGACTCGAGGTTGAAACAGTTGCTTTAACAGTTTGGCAAATCCCATCAGCATCAGACCTAAAGCAGCCAACTACACTGCACTGATTCAAATTTAGTTTAAAGTCAGATTTGTATATGTGTCAGGGTTTTTACAGAGCATCTAACCTTTCACAGGCGGAATATCACATTGAGCTCCATTTTTCATTAAATACAGTAAAGTGAGCACAAACCTTTGAACATTTTGCCCTGTCAGCCATGACAGTAGAGCACAGAGAAACATGGCAACATCAAGAATAATCCCTCGACCCTAAGTGTCATTACCAGTGAAACTTAGGAATTTTAAAATGTCAGCTATGTTGGTATCGCATATATTAACATTGCATAAATATCAATAGCTGTACCCTTTTGTCTAGGTGCCTGTGTGTGCCTATTTAATACTGGTCCCAGTACTCATGCTTAATGGTAATAAACACAATTGGTAAATTACCCTACTGGCTTGCTCAGGTAAGTCTGGTGTAACTGGAGTGACCATGGACAGTGTTTGGACTCTTGTTGTGAGGAACATTTAACATATGGACACTATAACTTCATACATCTGTCACATAAGCTAGAAGTTTCTATCTTTTGCTCTCCTATTAGAAAGACGTACCAAATGAAATTTTAAACAAGTCTAATGAATCTCTGTGTTATTCGGCCTGAAGTCAGAAGGCACAGGCCTCTGTTTCTGGGGTGAATATATTATGTTCGGCCCAATAGCTTGGCATGGCAAAGCTTTCCGTTTGGGTTCTTCCTGGTGTCACCGAGCTGCTCTCTGTACATCTGCTCCTCCCAGCATACCTCGGCTCGTCCAAATCAGACAAATGCTCTGGCCTTTCCCTTCACACGAAACATACTGGTGGTGCTGTGCCAGGCCTCGTTGTCCTATTGCCAATCTGTCTGACGTGATGAAAAATGGCATGTTAAATGCATCATGGCGCGGGAAAAAGTGGTGTTTACATGTGACAGACAAGCAGCAATTACCATCTTCTGAGTAAAGCAACCCTGAGTCATTTTGGATTAGTTCAGTAGATATTTAAGCCAATATACAAATAATATAACTGGCTATGGCTTTTAAGAGTATCTCAGACCTTTTCTCTCAATGAAAATTAGCAGGCGTAGGCGTTTTCTCTCTGTTAACTACATAACATGACATTTAAACTGTCGCCAATATTCATTTGTGTTCCTGATGTTGCTGCATTTAAGTTATCTTTATGTAACCTCTCTTAGCTTTGCTGGCTAATATAAATAACAACTGTTGGCTGTAGCTTCAATGCTATCATTGTTTGCATAGCTGTGTAATGGCCTTTGGCTCCATTGGTAGTCATTAGCATAACCTTTTTGAGTGGATGTATTCATAGAAGCGGACTTGTGTCTGTTACCTATGTACCCTTGCTTTTCAATGGTAGGGGATACTCTGTGCTCTGAGTAGCATTTCCAGCAGCTTTACACAACTTAACATTTCTCTGTAAATGCCAGTGCATTTGTTACAGGTTAAAGTATCAAGACAAGTACCTTGATAAATGGGTCCAAAAATACAGTATTTAAGCATTGTGACTGTGCAAATATAATCTAAATATGGCCTCATCTATCTGGCTACTGGTCAGGAACGTTCCTACATGTTCTGCATTTTGCCATGGTTGTGTTTTATGAAAGTAAATTTTAAAAAGATTTATGTGGAAATGCAAAGACCCTCACAAAACTGGAGGAACAGGAAGTCATTTGCAAAGACTCGGGTGCTCCCCATTAATATTTAAATGAGCTGGAAGCTGGTCCCTGAAGCCTCAAGAATGTGTTGTTGTAGGACCTGAGCTTGTCATTGAAGCTGAAGCTATTTATTGTCAGAGATAGCTGAGCAATTTTCCTCAGTCAGTTCCATGTGGGGACTTTTACAGAAAGGCAAGCACTACTTGCCTTGCTTGTCCTGACTGAATACCACTGCTCATACTACAGATGGCAGCTTTAATGGCACGTTTGTGTCGATTTCTAAAGAAATATCACAATTGACCAACCATATTTGAGCTGGTTTTTGCTGCAAACGAATAAACAGTGTTTGGAGTATGTGGAGAGCAAAAGAAAGAGAATGTAATCTTGAAACTACTATCCTTTCCGTTTTGTGGTAATTAAGCCGTAAAACATTGAACTTAACATGATACAGAAACACAAGGAAACAAAGAATGCTGGGTCAAAATGACCCAGGACCATGATACTTAAGCTGGAGACCCCAAATTTAAAACAAAAGCGTTAGGACTTTAGTCAAAATCCTTCTAGGAGCAACTTGTGCCACTTGGTGACTATCTCACACTCAGATGGCAGCTGGCGGTAGTAGTCCTTGTTCTGCTTCGTTGAGCTCCATGAAGCTACACGTGAACCACCTTGCACCAGAGCAGAAGAAGTACTACCATCTCACAGTGTTGCTAGCTACAGTCCAAAGTTACAGCTTCTCTTTCTCATTCCACAAGAGCACTGAGCAAATATCATATTTTATGGATTGAGTAAGTGAAAAAAAATCAAAGATACACTTGCCTACGTCTATCCCGTAGTACCAGTATGCCTGCCACTACACAGCTGAAACCTCAACTGTGCAGTTGTACCATTAAAGTAACTGGTTTTCTGGAAACAGGGGCAAGATACGTGCCAACTTTGGTTTTATAAAATTCTCAGAAATTTCTAGCCTGGTTTTTATTCCTCTCCCTTAAAATGTTTGCTTTAGTCACACAACACTTTCAGCTTTTAGAAGAAATCCCCCATTGATGCCATTCCCACCACTGTTTAGATTAAAGGTTGATTTTGACAACTTAAGCTCTTTGACAACTTAAGCACTCTACTCCAACTCATGGACCTGACACACCGCTTTTTTTTGCTGGAGAGAAATAAAATTTAACATTCTCATTTTGCAGACCTGAAGAAGACTCTCGCAGTCCTGCTGGATAACATCATGATGAGGCTGGGCAAGCTAGAGTCCAAGGTGGAGAACATCTACAATGGCACAGGGCCCAACCTGAGCAACGGCACCAGCACTATTACGCCCAGTGCTCCAAACTCAGAGAAAGTAAACGTGGCAGGTATGTGCGGCAGTCTTCTTTCACTTTGGAATAGAGTGTTTGTGTGCATGCTGTGCCAAGGTGGGGGGCAGTCTAAAGGATTTATTTTGTATTTGTATTTGTAAATGTTATCAGTACAATCTTAGAATCAGACACCTTCCTGGCTCCAGTGGTCATTGATCCTGTGCCACTTAGAAAGACTATAAATGTCTCTGTGCACTCATCCTTTTAGAAGTGTTTGATACATACACAGTACTGAGAAATGGGAATAAGCTGATTGTGGCTGTAGAAAATTTCTTTAAAACTACTCTAGTCAATATCTTTCCTGCGGCATGCAGCTAGCTAAACTTTCCCAGTATTGCCACTGCACTTGATGGGTCCAGACCGCATCCTTGGACTTGATTCAAATAAGGCCTGTGTTCACGCTGCATGACCCTTTTATTAGTTTTCATTGATTTTCCTGCCAGCTTTCAGATGATGAATTCCGCCCAGCTGAGAGAATGAGGTGTTGGTTTTTCTGAGACCCCTCTGAGGGACTTGCTCTCAGTTGTTTGCGCAGCATTAAACAGTAGGAATGTGTAGCTGCACAGCGAAGCAGTATGTGCAGAATTGGATTAGACTGATTGAGATGTTCAAAGAAACACTGGCATTAGTGTAATTCTAATGAGAACTGCTGTGCTGTGCTGCCACCATCATTTTGGAAGTGCTGATGAGGCCTTTGTGAATTTGTTATTTCACATGACAAAGGACGGTAAGAATACGACAAAATTATGTAGAGTTGAATGAAAGTGTGAGTGTTTGTGATGAAAATACCTGTCAAGGATATAAAAAGGCCACTCACTCTTATAGCAGTAAATTCAAAGAGATACAGTGTAGAACATTTGAAAGGCAACACCGAGTAAATTACATGACCAAAGTGTGTGAAATGAATGTATATTGTTTTCAGAGCTGCCCAAGGAAATTAAGTTCTAGTCATATATACGGGCAGGGCAGTTTCTATTAGAAAATTGAAGCCGTTGAAGTTTCCTCCAGGGAAGAGAACATAGATCACCTGCCCACAGATCTAAAAGAAAAGGCAGCATCGCATTAAAAATCTTATGGCTGAGTAACTAAACAGATTAATTGTTTTTTATTTTGTTTAAAAACTGTTATTTCATCTTCTTTTTCTGGT
Organism: Simochromis diagramma; assembly: GCF_900408965.1. Classification (NCBI taxonomy): domain Eukaryota; kingdom Metazoa; phylum Chordata; class Actinopteri; order Cichliformes; family Cichlidae; genus Simochromis; species Simochromis diagramma. The sequence goes on along the minus strand of NW_024387209.1, from coordinate 9,436,372 downwards.
TTTTGCTTTAACTATATTCTATAACTATATATGTAACCACCCTGCACAGGCCTGTGGTGAGCCGCGGTAAACCTTGGATGCATCATTTTGAAACAAATGCAAATTAAAAAAAAGAAAATGTGATAATGAAAAAACAGTAATCAATATAGTAACGGTTCCAGACGGTGTCCGACTTTCAGAATTGCTCAGTAAAAAAAACAAACCCTCACTTTCTCTTCCTGTTTCTGTGATATTCAAAGCCTGTTTTGCAGTCGTTCTAATGCCACATCCTTTCACCTACCTTGGTTTGTTTGCCTGGCACTAAAGCAATTTTCTGCTCTTCTTTAGCATCTTTGGAAGGTTGCCTTTGACTGTACCTCTATGAGTTCTCTGCTCTTTCACTAATAGAAACGTTTGTACAGTGAAATGACTCAAAATGATGTGATCAAAAGCCAGAGTACTCTGGGCTTTAAAAAAAAAAAGACAGGGATCGTTTTAAAAGAAGCTGTTATAATTGTTAGTGAAGCCGAAATGTTTGACTCATCGGTTGATTTAGTTGATAGTTGATATTCAGTCGATCAAGATTGTCAAGTTAGTGTTATGCATTGAATCGTCTGGACATCTTTCAGTTTCTTGACGACGTTTCACCTCTGATCAGAGAAGCTTCTTCAGTTCTGAAGCTTCTTGGATGAGATGTGAAAGATGTCCAGATGCTTTTCTTTCCAAGCTCCTTAGACCAGGAGTCATATTGTTTCTCATTCGGGAGCTGTTTTCAGTAAGCGTATTAAAACCATTGTGCATATTCTTTCTCATGTTCAAAATAACAACAGTGTTTTTTTGTTGTTGTTGTTTTACTTGGGGTAACAATACTGCAGTCTGTTTGGGGTTGCATAAGGTTCTGATCTGCAGTTACTGTGTTACCTGTAGCTGATGGCAGTATTTACACCCCCCACCTGTACAGAAAATAAAGCCGTACTCTGCTGTGGGCACGGCTGGCAGCAAAATGAATTTTAGCCACCAAACAGAAGGAATCGATATCTGTTTTAGTGGATTCTATATTTAGAACATTTTCACTGCTTCACCTGCTGTCAGACGGGCCTTTACGACGAGGAAGCAGAGCTGTTACGCTCCACCAGACTCCAAAAAAGATTTGAGCTGTCTGCTGCTGCTTTGATTGGTTATTTAGTGGTGTATTTGAATGTACTCGTCAAATCAACAGTGAAAGTATCGAGCAGCGCCAGATTTCTGTGAAATAATAAAAAAAACCCAAAAAAACTCAGCAGACTGTGGCGAAAGCCGCCACAGTCTGTGTGCAATAGTTTCCGCAAATCAACAAACTTTGCACCTGTTGCCCCAGATTAAGATTACATAAATGTGTCCTGTCAAACTTTATTATATAAATTTATATCCATTGTTGAAAGAGCAGCACTGTCTTGCTCTGTGAAGTACAGATGGAGACGTAATACAACATCAAAGCATAACCATATCAACAATATTGTCCCATTCCATCTCCATTATGAAGATATATCTTTGCATTAATATATGTAATTAAAAACAAACACACAAACAAAATGTAATATTATGACCCAGTCCTAAATTTGAGCATAAAACCTTGTCATTAATTACAGCTTAATTACATTTTTGCAAACCAAGGAATTAGCAGATTAATCAGTAGCTAATTGCAGCTGTGGCTGTCAGATAGTGAAGAAAAAGCTTACATATAATTACATGGAAATGGAATAAAAAAAAAAAATAGATGTAATATTTGTAGAGGTTTATGGAAGGCTAGACTTCTTAGATGGAGCGGGTTTTGTGACATTAGGTGGCGGTTAATGAGCCCTGCCTTTGCAGGCAATCGTGATAAAACATTGTCAGAGCACTCTTGGCTTGAACTGCCCTGTTCCACAGAAATCGTAGCTGGACCTGTGACTCATCTCAGTGAACTTGCAGTGGCCTGTTGGCCTAAAACAACCAGTGGCACCCTTCAGAGACATCTGGAACCTGAATGTATGTCAAAGCTGACAAAGCTGCACCAATGTAAAGTGTGTAAAGTAAAGTGTAAAGTGTGCATGTTAGTCCCCGTAGGGAAATAGTTCCTCTGCATTTAACCCATTAACCCAGTGAAGCAGTGGGCAGCCACCAATGCAGCGCCCGGGGAGCAGTGTGTAGGGACGGTACCTTGCTCAGGGGTACCTCAGGGTAGCCGTTCAGTGGAGTCGAACCACCGACCGTCCGATCATGGGGCCACCACTCTACCTACTGAGCTATCCCTGCAATGTCTCTCTTGATAGTTGAACTAAAGGCCCCAGCACTCCAGAGCCTCCATTGGAGCATGTCCTCTGTCTTGGAGCAGGGGCAGTGCTGTTGCCAGCTCCACCGGCGCTCCTCCCTGACTGGAACGCAATTACAGAGATAAGAATCTGGACAGTGAGTGCAACACGCCTGCCTTTCAGGGAGGCTGCTATCAAGATGGAGCTGAGCAGCAGCTCTGGGACTGCGCCGTTTCCAATGGAAAGAGGGAACAGAAAAGAGGCGCATAGAGAGACTACAAACCAAAACTACTGGAGTGAGGAGTCTTTAACTCCTCACGCCTTTAAATCTCACATTGCTGAAATAAAAATGAACCAGGTCTTTAGCCACATAAGGCCATGAATGATTTGCATACAATGCTGGTAGTTCCCTGCCAACTGTTTAGACATTGTGAAGAGCTCCTTCTGTCTTGAGATTGCAGCTGCCTTGCGCTGTGTGTTGTACAAGCTTCATTAGAGGTTGAGGAATTACATTAACATGGTACGATTTTTCTTCAGCCAAAGACAACAGGCACAGATGTCTGTTATGGTGGCCTTTAGATTGCTTCTTAGCAGTAAGCAGATGGGGCCTGGTCAAACTGCATGTGATGCCATGTCTCACCACGCTGTTGCTAATGTAGCTAATCAACCTCTCTAACCGTGTTTCATCCAAAGTTCTGCCCCTGGCATGGAGTCTATGTAATCTCCTTCTTCTCACACACACACACACACACACACACACACACACACACACACACACACACACACACACACACACACACACACACACACCAGGCATAGAGATAGATGTAACGAACGGTCAGGTGGTGATTTGCAGCATCTAACTCTCCCACAACTCTCACTTGTTCCGTTTCATTCCCCCTGCGATGTATTTCTCTTCCCTTTGCGAGTGTTTAAGGTTATCAATGTCCCTTCCGTCTCAGCCACACCACTGGTGATGTTTGGCTGATTTGCAGCTCGCCGTCTCTCAGACGCCGCCGGCCAAACAGAGATGCTTGCATTCACCGCTCGCGGCATCTTTGCCGCTTTGTCTCTTTCAGCTATCGATCGGCTTGATTTTCTGTTTAATGTTCTCAGTGAAAGATGAGATCCAATCCTCAGTATCAACAAAGGAAAGAGACGAGGATAGTGCTTCTGCTGGGAGTTGCTGGTGGCTCTCTCACTGTGCCTTATTTTCTCTTTATTCATCTGCTCGATATTCCTCATTTTCCAAAGCCACTTGTGTGTCCAATGTACCTCACAACAGGACCTCACTATTATCAGTTTAATAATAAATACATTTTTCTACTTGGGTTTAGATTAGACTGGATAGCATCTTGTTTTTGAAGGCCTGGATTCTCAGTGTACAGATGAAAACTAATAAAATACACATGCAATTCAATTCATTGCTAATAAGTTGCAGAGAGATGCTATCCACTCCCACACACTAAAATCCTCCCACGAATCCTGACTTTCATCACCCTAAAATCTTTGAATGTTGCATAGCAGCATAAACGAAACCAGAATTTGAACCATTGCTTTTACAGCTGTTGGATCTGTGTTGTATTTCTCAGTGTTTTAGTTTCGCCCTTCAGTGTTTCTTACAGATTTACTTTCTAGTTGTGGCTGTCAGTACTCTGCTCTAAAGCCTTGGTATAGCAGCACATTAAGCAGTAAGGGTAGCTTTGCAAGTTAGTATCTTATGTCTTACAGTGTCTCACAGGTTAGAGTGGACATCGATAAATCTTATAACAGAAGTGCTGAAGACTAAACTTTAGCGTTTAAAAACCTAGCATCATCGGTCTTGACGTACCATTCAGTCTCACCCATTCTTAATTCAGTCATTCACCAACCAACTTTAATCTCAACTTTAATTTTTAAGGATTAATTTTTTGAGGATAATTTTATCTTCTTTTCTTTTTTTTTTGCTCCCAGTACCAAAGTCAAGTGGCAGTATTCTGGCTCTTTAAGGCAAAAAGAATCTTGACCGTCTGCAGTCAGCCCAGAATGCTGCGGCAAGGCTTTTAACAAAGACACGAAAAAGAGAGCACAGTAGACCAGTTTTATGCTCATTACACTGGCTTTCAGTACATTTTAGAATTAATTTTAAAATCTTAGTACTGTTTTAAAGCTTTGAATCATGACGCTTCTCTCTATATTTCTGATCTTTTAGGACCTCACACTCCCTCTCGCAGCCTGAGATCATCTAATCAAAGGCTGTTGGTAGTTAGTTAAAACCAGAGGTGATAGATCTCTTAGAGCTATGGCCCCCAGGCTGTGGGAGTCTCTCCCTCCATCTTTACGTTGCCTGGATTGTATTTATTCTTTTAAACATCATTTTAAGACTCATTTATTTAGACTAGCTTTTAATTAGATTTGTTCTGTATGTTTGATTGTACTGTTTTATGTTTATCTGTTATATATTATTGTGAAACACTTTGTGGTTTTTATCCTGTCAAGAGTGCTATATAACTCAATAAAGTAAAGTAAGTAAGGGTGTTGGCGATGACCCGATGCATGTTAAGAGTTCAGCTTTGATGTGGCATTCTTGGCAGAAAGTCTCACTCTCCTCTACTTCCTCCACATCTTGTGCGTACCTGTTTGTTTTAGTTTGACGTGGACTGAGCCTCTCCAGGACTTTTCCCACTTGCACATGATTGCACGTCAAGCACAACAAACTTCTTCCACTCTGATTGTAATTGCCCCGTGTGCATACTTTCATTACCTTATAGTATCTATCGCAGCAAACTGTGTACTTAAGTCTGATTTTCAATGAATGGACATTCGAGTTTTGCCATACGATAGTCAAACTCATGCCATACTTTTGCAAGCATGCCTGGAGTCACTGTAGCTGTTGTGAAGTTACGGCGGCCACACAAAACTCACCAATCTGCTCTTTCTAACAGTTCATTCGATCATTAGCAGTTAACAGCTGCAAAATTAAAGCACGTTGAAATCTGTGTCTCATGAATAAGATACTCCATGGATAACACATCTGACTCTATTAGATTAGATAAAAGGGAGTCATGATGGCCAGTTTTTTAAGTCCCCCGCCCCCCCCCAAAAAAGTTCACAGTTATCAAACATCAACATACTAACCCATCTGAAGGCTCTTTACAGATACAGATATTTTTTTGTTGTTGTGAGGTCACATAGTGTAAATCCCCTCGTGTCGCTCCTTTCCCTCCACACTTTTATTTCTCTATTTCAGCCCTTTATCCCGCTGGCAGGTTTGTATGTACCCTTGAGGTCTTGACTGGGTTGAGTGGAAGGAACATCTGGGGCTGATGTGCCATTGGCTGCGACACGTGCATCCAACTTTTTCTTCTTTGTTTTCGTCTCTCATCTTACGACTTCCCTCTTTTTCTTTTTTTCTGCCCAGTGACTGTTTGCAGGGAATCTGCTAATTATGAAATCTGACAAACACTGAGAGTTTAACGGTGTGTTAGGTCCAAAACGCCATACCATATTTTTCTGCTTTTACCATTTCTAATTCTCGTCCCTCTTGTTTACCTTCAGTCTCTTCATGCTCCATGTTTTTTTTTCTTTTCCCCTCTTTGTATGCTGCCCTCTCTCTTCCCCCCCTACATCCTCTTCCTCTGTGCCAGTTTTGCTGCTCTGCTGGTTCAAGCCGCTGCTCCGGCCCTATAGGAATATAATCGGCTTTGACTCCTTCCACCAAATATCAACCATTTCCCCAGGCATATTTTATATATATTTTATTTATTTATTTATTTTTTAATAGACTGATAAACACACACACTCACTCCAGTTTTCATTCACTGCAGCTGCAGATTTTTCAGGATCCAGATGACAGAACAGAGCAGCAGGCGCACATGAACGCAGAGCTGATGCAATACAATCCTTTTTCACACAGAGACTGACGACTGCATTATCGCCCGTGCTTGTTCATATTCGGGTTGCATGTTTAGACACCCATCCACATACGACAGGAAACCAAATTCTCTGCATATTTTCCTGCATCGTGCAACTGCCTTCCTCTAAGGCCGTATCTTGCATTGTAACACCGGTCGCAGAGAGTGCATGTGTCCAGCACTTGGTCAGAAACAATTCAAGGTTTCAGGCCTTGCAGAGGAAATGGAACATCTGCAATAAACTTGCTGCTATTTTTAGTCTAGTTTCTCAGGTCTGTTTAAAATCTGTCATCAAAACAGTGAATTCTTTGAAGACACAAGCCAGTCTTCACAGCCTTGCTCCTCTAACCACAATTGGTAGAAATCAGCAGTGGAACATTAGTCATAGCTCAGCAATGATGAGAGCTAATCACAGCTTTCTGGCAGCCCTGTGTCCTTGTGTCGCTTTTGGTGCAAAATCGGCATCGTCCTCTATTTTCGGAGGGAACAGCGAACCGATCAGATTGCTCAAGCACAAAAGAGGGATTGATTACAGACAGAGTTTCTGTTCTGTGCAACAGAGGAAGGGAGAGTAATATGAAACTTGGTGTGGGCTGGATGTTGGGGTTACGTGGGGAAATTTGGATTTGGTTTTTTAGCCTCCAGGACTTTGCAGTGGAACACTTGTGTGGACCAAAGGCAGAGAGACATGTGTTTTGACCACTTCCAAACACGTGCCGCCTCGTATTGGGAAGCCCCTCTGGTGTGTGTGTGTTACCCTGCTGTGGTCCCTTCAGGTGGCAGCCTGGCCTAAAGAAATGGCTTTCAGTAGCTTTTGGGAGTTTCATTTAAGGGGTGCAGGTCAAGTTTTACAATATACACAAACACTGTAAACGCAAAAGCTGTCCGTAATCCTTCTATAATCCTAATGTTTACATTTTTTACATTTTGGAGTGGTGTAATTATTACTTCAATTGTGTATTTAGTGTGTGAATGTTGTGGTTTCCAAAGTTTGTGTTGCTGAGAGTGTAAATGTTTCGCCAACATAGCTAGGGCTCATGTAGCAGTTAATTGCCTACCTCTCTGTGTTATTCTGGGTTATTAATAAGCTTTTAATAAAACGTAATTTCCTATATGAGACACTGAAAAATTGAGCAAACACTGAGCTCGTTACACATGAAGAAAAGCTTGTGTACAACAAATGTAGGTAAATCTCTACCTACATTTGTTTAGCTTTTTTACTTAAGCAAGCAATCTCAAGATAATATTAAGCTGCCTTGTCCTACCTATGCGTTGATTATCATTGTATTTTTTGTCCATTTTTCTTTGAGGCAGTGAGTTTATACAGTTTATAAAAAATGCATCAAATTTTACAGTGTACTCAAAAGTTAGGCTTAAACTTTTGTGTTTCTGGCATTTTCTGCTTTAATAATTAATACAACATTTTGTTTAATAATGTGAATGAATGTGTATTTGGTATATCCTGTATCAGAGGTTTTATTTTTTTAATGTTTTTTATTGCATTTAGATTTAGAATTCACTGAACACTGGTGTAGTCTCTGTAAACATACGCATCAACACATCTTTGTGCTTGTTGTCTTGGTAAATTTGACCATATTTTTAAAAAAACAACAAAAAAAAACAAACTAACGACATTAGTATTATTATTTTGTACTGTTTCAGTCAGTGTTTATTTTTTCCTAAAGTTTACGTCTTTAATTTTATTTTGTATTTCTTTTAACTAATTGTTTTCTCACAGTTTTGAGTTGATTATAATAATCTTGATATCTGCTTCTCTTGCTGTGAGGCAATAGCAAGAAAAGGAAGTAAGACAAAACCGTTAGCATGTTCCTTATTTATAGAAAAAAAACCTTTCTAACAGGTAGATATAATTGAGTTGACTTATTAGACAATTATTAATTTAACTGTAATGGAAAGGGACAGGTGCTATTAAAATATTTTTAAAGGGGAAGCTTTGAATGAATCAGTGTGGCATTGATAGAGGATTCGATTTCACAGGTTTAATGTTTTGTGTCACATGTCACTTCCTCATATATAAGGTCACACGGTTTCCTCTCTTCTGAGTGAGCTCTGTCTGCAGCTTTCAAATACAGATCTAAAAGTCACAGGGAAGTAAATGAAAACAGCAGAAAGGAACATTAACTGTATCACGTCTTAACGTGTCTGATTCCTAGAAACCCTTAAGGTCAGCCGGTGGCATCCGTAGCGTTAACTTGAACTTTAACTCCGCACTTGAACCCAAGTAGACAGCTTACAGCTGAGTTAAAAGTGAAGAGCAGAAGCACTGTTAACAGGCTGAACAGGCTCATAGCCTAAGGAGGTGGTGGATAATCAGCTTTATGATAAGGTTTGTGTGAAGCCAGGCGAGCCAATGAGAGTCGAGCTAAGTTGAACTTGTTCGTAGCACTCCCTGATAACAGTCGCTGATCTCTCCACCTGCACAGCTGTCGAATCTCTTTGGTGACTGTGCTCGTCAGCCTTCCTCGTGTCTAATTGATGAGCTGCTGCTGAGATGTACCCTCGCTGATACCTCTGCTTCTTCTCGCAAAGTGCATCTAAAATTAGTGTTTCTAAGCAAGTGGATCAGAGGACACGGCGACAGAGGATATGCTGCACTTCTCCCCTCTGTAATTTTTTTTTTTTTTCATTTTTATTTTTCAAGCTTTTATCTCAGTTGTCACCATAGTGACAGTTAACGCATCATGTGCTTTAAAATTGCTCATTGCTCCAGCGTCTTTGTTTAGCTAATTGTATTGTTGAGAGTTAGATTCTTACCGTCTTGCACTTGCACAGCCCTTCTCTTTTGCATTCCAGTTAATTTGGTGACTTATTTGAGTCCCACTGACCAAATTATGCCATTAAAGCAGGGCCTTGGCACATGTCACGTTATCTGAGGGTTTTTAGTTAGGAACGCCTGAGAGGGAAATCATTGAGAGTGAGATGGATACAGAGAATAACAGAAACCACATATAACATAAACCAGATGTCTTCAATCCAGTTCTGGAGTTGTCAAATGTCAGATTACCTCATGCACTTGGACAAACACACATACACACTGGGACAGGGAACGGAAGAAAAACCCTCTGTGTGTGTTTGTGTGTAATATCACATATTGTTCAGAGATGATGCTATTTAAGGGCTCTCAGATGGCCAACACTGTGTGCTGGGAGCTGGCTAATGGTGACCTCAGTGCTGTGAGCTCTTGTGTATCTTATGCAAGTTGGAGTGATCTCATCTGTTTTCTTCCTCTGGTTCTCTGTATTTTTATTATTGTGAGAAAAAATCTAGATCGAATAAATCCTTTTTGGGATTCATTTTCACTACAAAGGGTACAAAAGTGTAACCTTTATTTTGGCCTGACACACCCACCATTTCCTGCAAGGTTTAGCCAATCAGAAGAAAGCAGGCTTGGTTGGGAGGTATAGTCTTGTATGGGGGCGGAGTTAAAACTGCTGTCTATGAAATAAGGAATATTTTTGAACTGTGAATCATGCAAAGCAACTCTAGAGTCTCTGTATAAAGAAAGGAGGTGAAAATGTACATAATATGCTCACGTTCAAGAAATTTTATTAACATTATACATAATTATGTTATGAATTACCAGAATACTTGATGACAGCTTTAACTGACTTTTTCTGGTTAACTCATGAACTATTTACATATCTAACATACCACTTTTATTTTAAAAGCAAAAGTAAAAATGATAGTATGTTTGTCTTTTAGTTTCTAGCAGTTCTACCATCAGCTCTCTGTTTGTATAGCCATCCCTCACAGGGTTGCTTGTTTCTGTTAGAAATAAGCCAGGTTGTTTCCTAGAAACAGCTTTGTGGGTTGTTCTTGGAATACTCTTTAAAGGAGTTTGTTGTTTTAAGCTCCATGCATGGTTTCCTCTTCCCTGCCTCTGTTTTGTGTACACTAGACTGAGGTGTGGTTTGCTGCTTGGCTTTTCACCTCAAATTGCCGCTTATAGACGTCAGTCATGCTTCACATCATCTGATTCAGCGTCAAGCTGCATGACAGCTAGGAACTGTGAGGCTTATTTCTACATGAGAATTTCTTTATTTCTTTTCTGGTCAGTAAAGGCCCTGCTGATGCACCTTGACACCGTGCTGGGCGGGGTTGTTTCGGCCATGCTTTTCCCAGCTTTAATGTGCAGCAGTAGATGATTTGTGCTGAAAATGATCGTGGTTCTCTGTGAAGCAGGTCATTTTGTCCGACCTAAACATCCCTGGCGTAGCAGAGGTGAATAACTAGGAAATTGCTCCTTTTGAGGCAGCACCACCTCTTCTACGTTTGATCATGAAAGGAACTATATTTAGGTCGTCTTTGGAAACGGCTTCTTCCACTTCATTACAGCTAGGAGAGAAGATTTGCCTGGTGGCGTTGGCGCTTGCTGACCAACTGGCTGAATGACAGGCTGCCTCTTCGGCTGTTTGCTTGGTTGGTCTGTTGGGTTGGTTGGCAGACTGACTGGGTGGATGGAATGACAGGAACTTGCACAGAGCGAGTTCCTGTCATTCCACCCATCCATCTTGTGTGCTGCACAAGATGGCCCCGTCACCAAATAGCAAATCACAAGTCACATTTGTTTAGCTTATTCAATACACACAGTCAGCAGACTGTGATTTACAAAAGAGCAGGGAACTCAAAGGAAATAAAGAAGAACGATGAAAAGAACAAGATACATTTCAAACATAGCCCAGATGTTTTCACACAAGTGTGATCCTCCCCATGGGTTTGAGAGCTACAGCTCTCTTATTTTTTATTTTTCTCTTATTTGCTTTCCTCATTTTTTGCTTTGCTTTCATAAGATGTCATTAAGTTGTAACTCTGGTATGTGAAATAGTAAGGGGAATTAGTTTATAGTGACTGCATATTTAAATAAAAGTTATTTAAAAAAAATAGAAATTTAGCTTCATTGTAAGGGCAAGCGCATCGCTATAGGACATGATGTAATATTAGCATTTGTTCCAACCTTGAGATTTAAGTATTTTAAAACTAGGACTGATATTTGGTGATTTCAAAATCTGATATTCAGATGGGTCAGCCAGTATTTTTTTCTTTATTGTGACAAATTAAACATAAACAGATTTCCACAAAGTGCATAAATTTTCTTTTATGGGCCATTATGCTAATTATGCAAATGCTGATATCAGCCGATAAATCAGTGGCTCTCCAGTCCTACGCTGTCATTATGAAGAAAGCTTGATTCTCATGGTGAGTTTAGGCCAAAAGCAAAATAAACACCCTACATACTTCACTGCAGTCAAGGAGACTCTTACAGCAACTGGAAGAACTACTTTGTTCCAAAGTATATCTGATAACTTATCAGTAACGTAACGCACAGTGCTATAACCTTAACTCATAACACACAAGCCTCTTACTGGCATATATCTTATATCTCTATCTCTTTATGGCTGTGTTTCTATGCCCATCTAATGTTTAATAGTTCAGACAGGTCCGGCCTCCATTATTCGTTTATAGAAGGCCAAACCTTACTCTGGCTGTTTGTTGCTCAGCTCCTGCTGTTCTCAGAAACAAGAAGAGGTTTTGATTGTGTCCATCTTTTGTGAGATACTAGAGTGGCTCTCAGGCCTCCCACAGCTTCCCTCAGTTTTCTGCAGAGCAGTAACTTCACATGAATTGCCAAAAAAATCTTGTGCATTGTGCTTCAAGATTACTGTAAGAAATAATGTGTTTGGTGTAATTAGTCGGCCCAAGACAAAGAACTGTTATTCCGACTGGTTTGCTGTTGTACCTCTGTAGGAATCATGGTAATCATTTCCTTATCGGGGGTGGTAACGGAGTCCAAACAGTGAATCTGTTTGTGTGATAGTCTCTCTGACTGCTGTTTTGTTGTCTCAGCCCCACTAACTTTCTCTAGGGGCGTCTATCTTTGGGTTCTGACACGTTCTTATGGAAAGCACCCAATTTCTGTCCTGCACTTCGGGTGTGTATGAAAGAAATGTCAAATCTTATCAGCAGAATGACATTTCATAAGATCAGAAGTTGTTTTGTGGTGTGTTACCATTACCAACATTACTAACGTTGACATATCGCAATCAGGTATTTCTTCTTTTAAGCTTCTTGAAGGCTGAGTGTCTGTTCTGGCAGTAAATCAAGGCTATCATTGGCTGATGACGAACTTCAACATCGACGGATGTTGAAAATGATATTTATTGTATGTGATTGTGTTGTGCTGTCCTAAACTGTGTGAGTGTTAAATCTGTTCCACTGCAAATGATTGCAGCTACTGCTACTGTACAGCATTGATCGTGTTGTTATTTTTGTGTGTGTGTAGATTACCCAAGTTAAAGTTTGACATTGATGAACCACAGTACTGAGGAGAAGGGACTTTGAGTCAAGTGACTCATCTGTGGCTTTTATTTCAAGTCAGGATTTGACAGGATAGTAAACTGGTTCTGATGCCAGAGTGATCTTTCTATAGTTTTTCCCAGCACAACATTGCAAGAAAAGAAGCTAAAGGAAATCTGTCAATGAAAAAGGTTTATTCCATGACTGTCATGGTGAAAGTAAGACAAACATTTTGACATGAAAATATGTAGTTTCAATTTCACTTCTACCTGAGTATAGTTACTGTATATCGTTACCAGTTCAGTATTTGTCAGGGAGCGCTCTGGGTTATAATTATTATCTTTATTATAATTACTTTATACTTTATTATAATACAGCATAACTAAGGGGGGGAGACGTGAAGTTGACATCAAGCAATGATGAGCCAATTGACCCACACTAGCATCTTGCTGTGTGTCGAGGTAAAATAGCATTATTTTACTATTTATGTATTCATTACTGTGACATGTTTTTACCTATGAGCGCACTTGTTATCAAATGCCACAGTCTTATTGGTCAGATCTGCTTAAGCTGGGCATACACTGCAATTTTTTTTTTTTTTTCAGTCCTATATTCAGCTCCTGCTCAAACTATACGGTTGAATAGCAGGGGTTAGAAGTTCGTAGGTCACGATGCAGGGTCTCACACTATACAGCCCCATGCTCTGATGCAACCTGAGTGCTCACACTGTGCGTCCATAACATGAAGTTTTATGGACTCACAGTGCAAGAGACAGATTTTATAACACAAAATCTGTCTCTTGCTCTCCCTCTCTGTCTTACACACACACACACACACACACACACACACACACACACACACACACACACACACACACACACACACACATCGAAAAGGCTGGGATGAGCTTGCCAAAGTTCTACCAGATGGTCCTCCATCACTTGTGTCCAGATCAAACGCTGCACTTCTGTGCTACTTTGTCTTTTTCATTTCCATCTTTGTGTTTGCGCAAACAGGTTTGATTTTCTTGTGACCATACGATTGCTGATTGTTAACTTTTTTGAGATTTGACTTCTTTGCTGTATTTTAATAAATATTTTCCAGTATTGATATCAAGTTTAAAATTTCAGGGTCATGACAACCCTGGTGTATAGACCTCTGCATCCAAACATATAGCAGCATGGCGGTGGAAAGCTGCAACCAGTGTGTGTATATGTGGATGGTGAATTGGGACTGCAGTAAGAGAGGAAGTTTGCTTAAAGAGAGAAAATGGGGAATAATTAAAAACACACCACCTTTATAGCGAAGCGCTCAGCTTTACTGCCAACAAGCGTTTTATTGGTTAATAGCTTACAGAAGATAAAACGCAAACCTGAAAAGAAGCTAATGGTATGTCATGCTGACTCGACCGGTTCAAATCTGTTGCGTACTCGAACCCTCCTCTTTTGCATTCCTGGGTAATGACTAAGGCAACGAATGTAACGTTTCTGTAGATCTGCATCTAACTGTTGAGGTGTTCTTTGATATGATGACCCTCATTCCTCTGAAAACACACACTGAGCAACAGAAAGAGGTAGACAGAGAGAAAGTTATTGATGGCAGTTGTTTATTGCGGCAATTTGTCAGTGCAAATAAACTGAGCCTCTACTCCGGCTTCCCCCTTTCCACCCACAGAAGCCTGACCCACTGCTGGAGCTGCTGATTAGCTCCATGCATACGCCTCCATAACGGCACGCAGCCTCCTCTTAAAACACCACTCGCAAACTCATTACGTCAGCCTGGCATTCACCTCTGAGCTTTTTATCCATTTGCCTTCCATTATTTATATCCTGGCACTAAAGGTCAGGGCGGATGACGACTCTGAATGACGATATCAGAAAAGATGATTATAAGACCGGGAGCCGTGTGGGCCATGCACGTTAATCCTGCAGGGACATTCAAATCAGTGTGGAGGAGATCTCACAGGAGCTCTCTCCTCCAACTGCAGCTTCTGGTTTTTATTCTTCTACTGTTTGCATCACTGCAGCTTCAGCTGGTGCAGCTCTTGCCCCTGTGTGGTTTTTCGTTTTTATGGAGTTAAGACTACAGAGCCGAAGGTGATGCTATTGGATGACCATCATCCCTGACCGCAGGGTAATGGCCAGTCTCCATTTGCAAATTCAAAAGACATCCAGACATAAAGTGCTGAGAGTGTTCTGCACTGGGATGATTGTGTAATTTTATTTCATTTCACACTGCGCAATAGGTCTAATGCAATTCTTGTCACATTGTCTGATTACTCATGTCATGGGCATAAATACTTGTGCAAAACTTACAGTTTAGTTAAAGTAAAAATCAACCCTTGTGATCTCTTGTTTTATTTGGAGCAGGAGCGAGTACAACTTCATCTTGTGGCAAATTCTTTTAACGCACAGCCTCAAAGCACTTTCAGGTATTTTTCTTATTCGCTGGTCTGTCTTAATCAAGTTTCAAATGAAACGATGTGATGAGTTCCTACTTTGAAATTACAGACACAAAGACGAAGCTCTCGAGTCGTCAAACAGATGCTGTTGTCTTCGATTTGCAGAAAATAACTTTAAAGTACCTTTGTGGGCCCTCCTTTCCAGTTTGATGTTTACATTGGACTCTACAAAGGTACCTTTGCATAGACCATGGTTCATAATAATCCTAGTTTGTTATCCTGGGCCTTGGTGCAGACACTCAGCTTGAAACAAGCTCACTTTCAGCCATCTTTCTTCTGATTGGCCACCTTTTGTACAGAAAAGGCTTGAACAGCTGGTTACTGGCTTGTTACCACAAGCTTCACTCACAAAGTCACACACATTCTGCAGTCCTGTCTTTGTAATCACCTTAAGACGGGGCAGCTCAAGGGTTCAGCATGTTGCCCAAGGATGCTTTGACATGTAGGCTGGAGGATTCAGTGTTGTATAAATAAAATTGCCATTGCCCCTGTGTCTTCTCCCTCGCCACACCGCCAGCAGGTTGTAGCAGATGTTTGCCCCTCCCCGAGCCTGGTCCTGCTGGATGTTTCTTTCTGTTAAAAGGGAGTTTTTCACCCACCCACCTCATTTTGGGCAGGTTTAATGATTGTTAACTACTATATGTGACAGCAAATAAGGAGAAGCACAAGAGGTGACATTTAACCAAAGCAAAGCTTTTTGAATTTAAACATTGTTTGTTATTGCTTCCTTATTATATGATGCTTGTTGTCCGTGGAGCATCACATCTAAACAATTCCTACACTCTTTTGTATCTTTACTGCTTTCTTTCTTGTATCACTTAGCATCTGTTTAAACTTGTATTGTCACAGCTACCATCGTGTTCTGCAGAATAGCAGTAGCAGAAATTGTTGCGATTGCATTGCCAGTTATTACAGCCTAAGGATAAGAAGTAGTGGATAAACATCAACAAGATCAAAAATAAAAACAGATTTTGTATCCACGTGTTTGCATTTAAAATTCTTTGTGTGTTGTAAAGACATCTGATAGGTCATTCAGAATGTAGGCAGTTGCACACAATAGCCCTAATGACCTACATAGTACATGTTTATTGTAAGTATTGTAATGTAAACTAGTTAGCAGTCAACAGAAGGGGAAATAAAGAAGGTGTTGACAGTGTGATTGGAGCTAGAAAGATAAATGTGTGACACGGTTGTGTGTGGGCTTTGTGTACTCCACACATGCTTCATTTCCCCTCACAATTCAGACCATCAGTGTGAACTGCAGATGTTAATATTTGTGTCTCTATTATATCCACTGTAATAGTGATGTATCCAGTAAAACAAAACAAAAAAAAACCCACGCAGACAGATAAAGAATTCTGGAGCTGACTGACTCGACCTTATTGATTTAGTTTCTCTCTCTTTCTCTTTATCCAGACCTCCTAAACGGAGCCCAGGAGAAGTGCGAGCTGCCGCCTTTGGATGGTTTCCCTCACTGCGAGGGCAAGCTCAAGGTGAATCAAACATGCAAACACACATTAAAAACAGGCCTCTCCATCCCACTCTCTGAGCACAGCTTTGAAAAGGAGGTTTGAAACATGTGAAAGACGAGCTACTGAAAGGAGAACTGCCTGCAGAAATTCATAGCGAACAGAAAAGAAAACAAATGACAGTGTAATCTACTAAACATAACCAGCATCTGGCTTATAGCTTTTACATGGACAGTGGACAAAAAGAGTTGATGCAAGGGCGTTAATTAGTTTATTAAATTGCATTAATATTCAAAATATAAAAATAAAAGGTGTAATTTTAGGGCCAATAAAACTCTGAGCTGCAGGTCTGAAGTTTGTTAGGTTGGACATTAATTAACATGCACACCATCATAACGCCTTATTTTCATCAGCACAAAAACTTTGCATCATAGCACAGGGCAGACCTTAAAATGCTGATATGCTCGCTTTTCTACATTGCAGCCATCACGTTCTCTTTTAAAGACTTACAGACACAAACTCTTTAACACAAAAACTCATAAAGCTTCCAAGACGGCTGAGTAAAGGTTCATTGTTTTTTGTTTGGGGTTTTTCTCACAGGTAAAACAAAAAACAATGTACCTTTACTCAGGTACATTGCAGCAGGAACTGCAGATTGGAGCCGATGACGTTGAGGCTTTTGTCATTGTAATGGAAACCAATGAGCAGCTCATTTTGAATTTGACCTCTGTTTTTTCTCTTTTTTTATTATTTATTAATGCTCATTAATAAAACAAAAGTATCTCTTATTAGATTCATCGATTGAATTATCGATAGCAGCAGTGTCGGTGAACCTGGTAACAAACATTTTTTGACCACTAGTGTAAGAAAAAAAAGATATATATATTTAAATCCTGATTGCACCTGTAACTACGTAATCTTTGCTAATGTTCCTGTAGTATTTTTTATTATTATTTAAAAGTAGCCTGTGGAGTATTCCTGTGAATACTCTCAGTGTTTCCTGCCAGATTATGGCCTTAAGAGGCACAGGTTACATTCTGCATACCTACCTGTGTGTTAATTTATGGGTGGCCCAGGTATTTGAGGTCAGTTAGTAATGATGCTGTTTTCTAGATTGAAATGGTGATGCACTGAAGAACCATTTATGTAACCCACACGTCGCACCGATCGCAACCGATTCCCTCAGCTTCTTTTCAGCACCACACAACATCAGTCATCTCATATATAATGAGCCTTGTAGTCTGTGCTCTACGTTTTTAATCTGTCATATGTTATAAACACGTTGCTGTTAACGAGGTAACGCTTCTGACTCTCTAACAAAAGGAGAGAAAACATACCTCAGAGTAGGGCTGCTCAATTAATCGAATTTTAATCACGATTACGATATGGGCTTTCAACGATCATTAAAAATGACTGAGCCGATTATTAGCCCCTCCCTCATTTGTCCGCGACACCTTAAAGGCCAGTCCGTGAAAATATTGTCGGGCATAAACCGGTCCGTGGCGCAAAAAAGGTTGGAGACCGCTGATTAAGAGGACCCGAGGGAAGCTCGGAAAGCTAAGCAGAAGTTATTTGGAGAGGAGAGTGACTGCCGTTGGTTGAAAAAAGAGGTAAAAAAAACTTCAGTGGTGTTGCACACTATTTTATATTATTTTTTTAAAGTCATTGTTAACCCTTTAAAGCCGGTCAGAGCAGCACGCTCCGTTTTGTGTAACTATTTTTAAATTCCTGTAGAACCTGAACCGTGTAAGCTAGCGCAATAATTTTTTTTGCATATGAAACCGGAGGAGTTGTACTTACATCTCATGCCATCAGCTTGTCCTCGGTCACGGTTTCCTTCCACATATAGCTTTGCAAAAATTGCATAAAAAGCGCTTGCAGGAACATTTCCCACAGTGAAACAGATGTCAGCGCGAACTATCGCATGTCTGCCATTTCCTGGCCGAAACCGGAAGTGACGTCATTTTCGCGGAACATGTAGTGTTTTTACTTGTAGGCCTTAAAAGGTATACTGGTCATGTTTGACTTTTCTGAATAGTTTCTGGGATGCTTAGAACTCAAATTGCACTGCTGGAAATGGTTTATTTTGATGCACATGCTGTTTTCTTTGCAAATTTGCATCATAGGATTGTTTTTTCGTTTTTCCTGCAGTATATAAAAATTGGTGTATCTCCAAAATAAAACTATGAAGACACTCAAAATAAATTTCCTGTTGTTGTAAACTATTTTTTGCAACTTTTTTGTATTTAAAGTTTTGAGGGGTAAACCTCTTAAATTTCTCCAAGTAGAAATATATGTTAAAAAAAAACAAAAACGATTTTCAATTCTTTTGTAGTTTATTGCACTTTTTTTGCAATTAATGTAGTTACTATGGACTTAATGCATACATATTATTAAAATATGGGCTATAACAGTTGTATAGCAACTTGAAATGCTCCCACAAATGGCACTACAACATGTAAAAAAAATAATATAAGCTCTGGCGGATTTGGTTCTATGGTAGGACTTAAAGAGTTAAATAAATATCGTCAAATAATCGAGATCTCAATTTCAGTGAAAATAATCGTGATTATCATTTTTGCCATAATCGAGCAGCCCTACCTCAGAGCCTGTTTCTGTAAATTTGCCTGGATCACAAGATAGACTGGGATAACTGTTACTCAGGTCAACTCAGGTCTGGGAAACACTTTTGTTGCTCTGCATTTTTATTACAGGAAAAATCTGCAATGCAGCTTGAAGCTGGAAACACCCACACAGATTTAAAAGAGCACCACCGCCTCATATTTCGAATAATTGTGAATGATTAATGAATGTTTTTTTAATAGTTGTTTGCATTAAATTACTCAGTGCATATATGTAGTTGTAATAAGATCTCTTATTACAAAAGTGCAGAGCCCCTAAAGTCCTGAAGGAGGATGCTTTTCATCTGGTGTGAACCTAATTATCTTGCCTGCACAGTCAGTGAAGCTAAAGCCTGATAAGCTGAGTTCTTTGCATTTTTTTGGTGGCTGAGTGCAATTAAATCGGTTAATTAGTCAATTATCTGGTGTACACAGGACAGCTAAATATTATTTTCCAAGGCGTCCAACGACTTCAGACACATAACAACAAGTTTTAGTTTGAACTCAGGATGTTATGCAGTGAAGTTCATCTTTGTCTTAAATCCTTTGCACAAGATAACTTATATGTTATCTTATATGACGTATATACAGTGTGTTTAGATACCGGGCATAACATTATGACTGACAGGTGACATGAATAACTGATTATCTCTTCATCATAGCACCTGTTCATGGGGGCGATGTATTAGGGAGTGTTAGAAGCACAAACAATGGGCAACTGTAAGGATTTGAGCCAGTTTGACAAGGAGCCAAACTGTGATGGGTAGATGACCAGGTCTCAAAATCTGCAGCATTTGTGGGGTGTTCCCAGTCAGAAATGGTCAGTATCTATCAAAAGTGGTCCAAGGAAGGAAAAGTTGTGAAAAACTGACAGGGTCATGGGGCCAAGACTCATTGATGGACCAAAGGCTGGCCCGTCTGGTCGGATCAAGCAGACGAGTTACTGTCGCTCAAATTGCTAAAAAAAAGCCTAACAGTGGTTCTGATAGAAGAGAGTCCCTATCATGGAAACGGTAATCCTTGATCTGTCAGGAGGATAATGGGCCCTGCCGCAGAGCAAAGATGGTTCATGATGGTTTTAGGAACACAACAATGTGTGAGTAAGCTGTGAGGTGTGTGAAGTCTTTTGGCTCAGACGTCACACAGTTTGACTATTTTTGTTCACTCTTGACTCTGTATGACATCACCAAGAGATGATATCCCTAATATGGTCATCTCAGACACTCAGCCCGACCTGAGCACATTTACCCCCACCCACCTGCTGTTCAGACCTGTTTGCAAGTGGCAACCAATCAGAAGAAAGTTTGTTTAAATGACTTGTTTTAAACAGTGGATGAAATGAGGGGGCTGGACCAAGGTCCATCATAAAGCAAAAAAGGATTATTTTGAAGCAGAACTCATGCATAGCTACTCTAGTACAGTCTGAGATTGAAGAGATGGAGCTGGGAATAAGAAAGTGCTTTCTATCTATCTAGTTAATTCAGTCTGTGATGGCACACTGCTGCCTTCACTTTTAAACAACTAACACATTACTGTTGTTGTGAATGCATACTGCCCAAAACTCCCACATGACGCTGCTGTACAGTACCTGCAGGCCGGATGAGCAGATGACAGCCAGGTTTAATTCTGGGGCAGACGGGTACTGGCAGACACAGGTGCATACACCCAAATAAAACGCATAACACATGCTGTACATATGCTTGTCCATTGTCTTGTTTTGTTTTTTGTCTGTGTGTTGGCGAGTCTGTGTCCCTCAAGCTGATGGGGGACTATCATACACACCATCTGCTCAGCCAATCCTAATCTTCCATTTGTACTGTTAGAATTTCCAACTTGGCCTGAGGAAATGCTAAAGCTTTCCTTACACATACATCATCTACACGAGTGCTGCACATGAACTCCTTTTTCCTTTCAGAAAAGGGATCAAAATTCAGTAAACTGGCATTTCACATGAGTAAAACATCTGAAAAATACATTTTCTCCTACTCACAGAACTCTTTTTGGTCATTGTTTAAAGTAACGCAATCTCTATGCATTTGCCTTCCAAACGACTCCGAGCCCATCTGCCAGTTCTCCCAACTATGAAGCGCTTTGAATAGTCGATTTTCTGTTTGCCAGTGCGCTGCTCCCTTAGGTTACTGCAAATCAGCATGCATGACGTATTGGAGCCTACGAGCAGGATAGCTGTCAGTCCACATCTCAGCTCAGCAGCCCTTCCACTTCCACAGAAATGCCAGTGCCACAGAAATCTGCCCCCCGGACATCAAATTAGAAGAAGAGTTTCTCATCGCAGTCCGCATCCAGAGTCTCCATCAATCCCGGCTTTCCACACATTTTATTGAGGACATTCTACATTCTTCCATTTCAGTGAAGAATGACATTTTCACATTGAAGGATTTCCACTCAGTCACACATGAAAGTTGCCACTAGGGCTGCCACAAACGATTATTTTGATAGTCGACTAGTCACCGATTATTTTTGCGATTAGTCGACTAATCAGATCATGCATCCATTGGACGTAAAACTTATTGCACCAGCATGCATCTGCTCTTATATAACTATCATTAGCTTACAGCTTTAAGTGTTTAAGGTATGTGCTAACCAAAAATAAAGACAAGTTGATTAAATTTTAATGAAATTTGCAGATTGTTTCGGTGAAGTTTAATAAACTCCTTGCTATCTAAAATATAACAGGACACCAGAGTATATTCTCGAGCATCTCACACTTCTGATAATCAGTTGTCTGCTTGACGTTTATTCAGCTGTGTAAAAACTATACCTTTAATCTCAGCCAAACCGATTTACTCAGGAACAAATAAAATACTAAAAAAAAAAAGCCCAGCATAACATTTTTAAGTTATCTAAGTCACTTATATATGTTTAACCTGAGTAGCGAAAGACGGCAGTGGGTTTGAAAACGATTTGCCGGGAGTCCGGCGTTCTCACGGGCTCTAGTGAGCCTTGCCCCCGGCTAGCTATCGAGCTAGTGGGTGACAGACGTCTCCGAAAAAGTCGGAGCGCTTTTGAAAGTATGTGGTGTCTTGATAAACTGAGCCGATATTTGAGGTTTACACAGTTACATTCTCGCCTGAAAATATGCTAAACGTTTATTTTGTGACCCAGAAAGAATAATAAGAGTAATATTAAGACTAACTAGCTGCCGCCATTGTTGGAAACTGAGCTGGGCTGCGCTATGAATTCTGGGACACTGCTTCTTCTTCTTCGGGGTTTAACGGCACCTGGCATCCTTGTACATGCAGTGCTGCCATCTTCTGTTTCGGTCCGTTATTACACTCTTAAATCCTACTACTTATTCCTGCGTCTTTTGTGATCTTACAAAGCTTCAAACGACGCGTCGACTATTAAATCAGTCGTCGACGATTTTGATAGTCGACGTAATCGTGACTAGTCGACTAATCGTGGCAGCCCTAGTTGCCACAAAGTTAGTAAGGCTGCTCTCAAAAATATCACCCTCTCATTCAGATACGATCACTGTAGTTTCAGCAGTGGAGGTCTTTTATATACAGTCTGTGGCTCTTACAATATACGTGTGACATTAAAGTTTATGTTGGGTCAGTATGCCCGTCTCACATTTGTCTTCTCCTCTTTCTCAGTGGATGAAGGAGATGTGGCGCTCTGACGGCTGCTACGCCAACTACGGCGTGGATGGATCCACCTGCTCCTTCTTCATCTACCTCAGCGAGGTAAATCCTTCTTTTTTGTGTTAATAAATGTAGATAAAAAAGACTGATTGTATTACATCGTCATGATTACTTTTCATGTGGTACAAAATCAACACGGCAAAAGCAGCACTGGTGTATGAGCGCCTGACCAGCATCTTAACAGCTGGTTACTGTTTACTATTTATATACAGGCTTTGCGTTTATTGATGGCAGATACACCATTGGACCTCAGATACGCCACTGTTCTCTGTATGCTGCTAAGTGTCCGTCTCTGTGTGTCTGCATGTTTTCTCATTAGTTGGCTTTTATATATAACTGTCTCCTTTACTGGTTTCTTTTAATCTGCCTACATTCAGATGTTAAAAGCAGAAATGAGTAGAAATCACCTTCATCCTCATATTATTTTATAAATGTTTGTCCACCGAGCAGAACAGTTTTAAATAAATACGCTGCTAAACATGGTGTAATTGTTTTAACTGGTTTCTTGTGTTAATTTTGGTCAGTTTTAAAGTTGAAGTAGATGCATATGAGCTGCATACTGTAATCATAATTGTTTCATTTCCTCATCGCCCAAGAGATTGTTACCTGGGTAAATAAAAACAGTTTTCCTTTAAATGCAGTGCTTTTCTACCAACTATATAAAATGATAAATTAGTTACTCATTTTCCTGTCTTTAAAAAATATGTGAACCTATTTCCAGCCTTCTGTTTTTATTATTGGACTGTACCAGCATAGCTTGGCATGATTGACAGATCAAAATAATCCTTATTTAGTTTACATTGGCTCATGGCACAACCCCCCCAGTTCTTCCCATCTGACAGCACTAAAAATGATTTTTCAACCTCAGTAAACATGAAGCAATAATTTTTTTGTAAAATGTAACTGAAATATATAAAATCAAAGGCTTATTTGTTCAAATACCTAATCATTAAGGAAAATGTGCTTGTTATAAACTGAATGTAAACCAATCAAGTAAGTTTTATTTTATATTGTGCTGGTATAACAAAATTAACTGAAATTAAAATAGCATTTATATTTGAAATGCTAGTTAAATTAGCATTCTGGGCAGATTTTATTTATTTATTTATTTATTTTATTTTATTTTGTGGGCGGGGCAAGCAACTGCAGAGCTACAGAGCTGAAAGTAAAGAAAGTTGCCTGAAACAGAGTCTCTAAAACACTCTGAGCGTTTGGCTCACTGGGGCTCCTTGTAGATGAGCCAGCTTCATTATTTACAGCCTGAAATGAAATATCTAATGTGGTTACTGACAAATAAAACAAAACAAAAAATTTAGTTTTAATTTGTTTTCATTTGTTTCATGTTTGCTACATTCAGAATTTTTGTCTAACAAGTATTCCTCACTGTAGCAAGTGCTTGTGTCTTATTTGAATATTATAATATGTATTTAGGGGTTGGCGATATAAACGATATACGATAGAAACGATATAAATTTGGCCAACGATAGAGATTTTGACTATACCGCTCTATCATGATAGCGCATGTTGATGATGTCATCAAGCTGCGCCTGTTTTGGTCGAAAGCATCGCAGCAGCTAAAACCATTATCATCTGCAAATTATGGCGGGCGCCAGTCATAGCAAAGAGATGAAGCACTTTTGAAATATGGGGAAAGCCAAAAACTGCGCTTCCTCCACTTCCGTAACATTGATTCATTAATGTTGAATTCTCTCGCAGCTGCTCTATTCCCATGTTGTTGCAGTATATTAATAACTAACCTCGTATTGTGGATGAATAATCTCAGTTGTTCTCCTGACTGAAGTTTGGCCCGTGTATAGCATCCTGCTATGCGATTGCATTTGTCCCTGACCACCAGAATCCCTCACGCTAACTTTTATCGAGTGGAAAAAAAGTTGGCGTTCATCCTCCAGCTTCACTGTGCTAATGTTATGCTAACATAGCTGTGTCGCTAGCAATCACATAGCACAACATTATATACCAGGTAGTCCAACTTCAGTAACCCTGCAAACGTTTCCAACATTTATGTTGGAAGTGGTAGCAGAGCTGTACGTTTGAATTAGTTTCAAAAATATCTCAGTCAGAACATGGTATGAAATGTTTAGGTGTAAACTAGCAAGCTAACTCCCTGCTAACTTCTAACTCCGTTAAATTTAATAAATTCTGTTTTCATGGATGCCTGGATGTTAAACTTAATTGTTACACCCGATAAAGCAGCAATGCTGATGATTTTATTAAAGATGAAAGAATTTAGACCGTTTTTAACTCTTAGTGTTCGTTTGACTTTGGGAGCTGAAGCGGACGGAGTTTTGGACCCAAATTACTCCGCAAAGCTCCTCACTACAGCAGCCGTAATGCTCTGACAATCCATCAAGCAGTGCGGATTACCAAAGTTGTACTAAAACATTTTTTAACAGATTTCTGCACGCCAAAATCAGTTCGAAGTCAGTAAGTACAATCAGAATTCATACATAAGGCACACTCTCGATTTTTGAGAAAATTAAAGGATTTTAAGTGTGCCTTATAGTGTGGAAAATACGTTATACAGAAGAAAAGAATATATCGCGATATATATCGTTACCGCACGTGCTTCAAATTATATCGCGATATGAATTTTAGGCCATATCGCCCAGCCCTATATGTATTATTACTATTATTGTATATATGTCTCAAAAAGTCATAAAAATCACAATGATGTAGAGGTCTCAAAGCTCATGTATCAAATAGGATTTGATTGGCATTGCGTAAAATAAGGAAACGCATAACAGATTCCCTTAAAAGCAGAAGAACGTTATGATGAAACATTCTTGTTTTTTGCATATATTCGAAAAATGAAGAGTCTTACATTCTTTTCAGAAACCTGCAGTTGCTTGATCTATTTTCCCGCTGCTTGCATGGTCTCTTTCTGCAGTATATTTTTGGTTTGTGCTTTGGGTTTGTTCTCTTTGGATTCAATAAGTACGATAAGAGCTGCAAAAAACCTCAGACAACCAGTAAAAAATGGATACTGCATACCCAGAGTGGCCTGACAACATTCCTGCAAACTGAGAGTGATCACAAAAGAATGAAGTGCTAAAAATAAGTAGAGGTAAAAGGGGGATTTCATTTTTCATGAGAGCAAATTAGTGTGTTGAGGAGGACGGTGAGGGAGAACGAGGAGATGATTCAGTGGGAAGCTGGGGAGTGGGGAGGGGGGTGATGTGGTAATGTGCGAGGCACTCCTTCAAGGGATGAGTTTGCAGCATATGAAAAGAGATTCAGAATGACTTCACTTCAGTCCCGGCAAATAGGGGGAAAAAGCCACGGTGGAGGGATTATTCATTATTGACGAGTTCCTTCAAGGGACACTTTCAGACCTTCAATTTTTTGCATGATTTATCTTTGCCCCAAACACGGACATGTACTCGTTTTGTGGCGACAGAGCTAATCTTTTCCTTAATTCTAATTAAAGTCTTGCCCCCCCCCCCCCAAAAAAAAAAACCCCTAAAAAAACCCCAGCTTTGCTTCACATAAAACTTCCGCTGTGATTTCTCATTTCAAAGATCTTCCGCAGATCACAGCAGCTGATTACGTTTGATCAGCGAGCCTTTCGTTTCTCTCGGACGAGTTTGCCTTAAATTTGTTTCATCAACTAATTCTAAAGTTGGAAATTGAGCTTCAACTGGAGAGCTCTTCCATGTTTGTTTTGTTTTGAGGCGTTATATTTTTGGGAAAAGTAGGATTTCAGATTCAGAGAGGTCAGCAGCCTCTTATGAATTTTGTATATGAGCTGAAAGCGGTCGACTGGTAAAGAAGGCAGAAAGCTGGCTTGGTCGGTATGGGAATAGAAGCGAGATAGACATTAGTGGAATCCATTAGGTTTGAGAGAAACCTCGTCTTTCTATTCATGGAAGCAGGAAGCAAACAGAAATATTTGTCAGAATTTATAAAGACTCTCTGCTAAGCTAACATCATTCACTCTTCACCTCTAGTGTTACGGTTCTTCTTAGCTAAGAGGAAAAAAAAATTCAAGCTCAGATCATACACCCTTTACCATGTATAATTCATACGTGTCAAGCGCTGCATTAACCTTGCAAAGGGGCAGCGCATCCTGATGGATGTCAGCGGGAGAAGGTCAGGGTTTAGCTAATGGTGGTGTGTTGCTGATTGACAGTAAACACTCGCAACTTGTACAGAGCCAAATTTTGCCAAGACAAGCAAAATGCACAATTAAACTTCACTTCTCCATAAACATCTGTATGTACAAACGGATGAAGAGGAAGGAACTGCAGAAGCAATTGCTGAGAAAGAAGAAGTGATTTAAATCAGGCGTACGAACAGGATGGAATATGGAGACTGCAGTCAGAGTGGCAGTTGTTCAGCATCAGGCAAATCCTCAGCTGTGTGGCTGTGTCCCACCTTCACCTACCTACAGACCCGTGTGTTGCTCTAGCGTTAACAGTTGGGTACTTTTCCCTCGTCTATGGAGGGCAGAGACACAGCACGAAAACCAGTCCTCTTCCCCAAACAGCCGCAGGGACAACTCCTTGATATGTTGATATATGTTGTGTTTGTATGAAAGTAAATTTACAAAGCTGGAGGAGTTAAAAAGTAGATTGAAGTGGGCCAAAACAACAAACAAATCAATGGTCCATAAGGGTCATATGGGATGCACACACACCCAAAAAAACAGTCATCCAACAAGTCGTAAATCTACATGATTAAAACACAATTCTAAATTTTAGAATCTTTTCTCATAAACTTGTGAATTTGTTCTTGGAAAACAGGGATTTTCCTTTTTAAGTTTAAGATTTTTTTCCTTATAAAGTCTTGTTTTTTGTCCTCACAAGTTTGGCCATTAGTCTTTTACATTTATGGGGTTTTTCTTGCTTCCCCCCCCCCTTAATTCATTATTTTTATTAATATTTTTAAACCTTCAATGGCCCTCACATATTATCAAGTACCAAACCAAAAAACTAGAACATATCTCCCTAGCTAAAATAACAGGAAGACATCATTAAAAGTAAACAGCGGCTCACGAACACAGCGTACAGCAAGATGTGGCTGTTTTGGATGAAGAAGACCAAATCCCTGCCCTGAGGTGTTAACATATATATGTCATCAAACAGGAGCCACTCATCTGCGAGCTAGAATTTACCACCAGCGTACCTGCATATGAAGCAGTTGTATCTGCTTCATATGTTCAGACAGTTGTTGGCGTAAACACAGAAGCCACACCCACCTGCTGTTTAACCCTTTGTTTATGTTGAAGGACATGCTGTTTGAATGGGTGTGAATGCACTCTGAACCTTGTGAGACGTGTGGTTTCTAACAGAAAGTCAGACAAAATAATAGTTTCTTGCATTTTTCATTTTCTTTTTGGTCCAGTGCTTTTCTTCTTGTTGTTAGTTTGTTTCATGTATGAAATAAATAATTGGTGGGGACGAGGGGGAAGCTTGCTTAAATGGTTGAAGTAAAGTTTAGCACTGGTGTATAACCTGTGAAAAGCCGGATGAAAACAGACGGAGAATTAAGGGAAACTACTTTTGTAATGGCAGGAATGGCCGTAGCTTAAATGTACAGTGGAATTTTTTTTTCCCTGAAGAAGTTGAGCTTGAAGGCCAAAGCTTCTACCTCGAAAAATGGAGGAACAGTAGCACAACCGTCATGTCGAGAATGTAAAGCAGTAATGATGCTGGAAACGTACAGCCAATCCATTAAATGCTTTCTAAGTAAGAGGAGTATTTTAAATTGTCTTGAGTTGCTATCTAATGCAAAGAGCTGAAGAAAAGTGTTATATAATCACATATATATGAACTTGAGAGGATTCCTGCAGTTGCTTCTTGGCATTTAGTAGGCCAAGTTTAGCAACAGTGAACAGCAGCAGGGTCCATTTACATCTCTAGTAAAGTGAAGAGTTGTGCTAATGTACTCAAAGTTTGTATATTGACATTTCTGTGCCTGTGTGTGTGTGTGTGTGTGTGTGTGTGTCTCACGGTTCCGGTGGATGTCTGATAAAAGGTTAAAAAAACAAAAAACAAAGCTGTAAACTGAACAGGTGTTTTGGGCTTCTTCCGTAGGTGGAGAACTGGTGTCCTCGTCTGCCCTGGCGAGCCAAGACCCTGAATGAAGAAATGGACCAAAGAGGCCAGGTGAGAGAAAAACAGCACACATCTCCTGTTAACTGTAAACTGAAAACACAATGGACCGTTGAACTACTTCAGCTGCCCTTCGAGATGAACCTTTCAGAGGCTCTCACATCACGAGCTACTGCTCGGACAGGAGAGATAATAGTCTCCGCTCGCTACTAACCCCTCGTGTTGTTATAAAAATAGGCTTGTGTGAGAGTAACCAGTTGCAGTTGCTCACTATTAAAAAAAATCTATTTGGTCGGCCTATATCTATTAGGCACCGTTATGCTGGGGTTGTTCGGGTGTCGCATTACAACACAGATGCCATAGCTGTGGTCCATTTAACTGAATGGATTTCATGGATGCTTGTATGCGTGATGGCAAGTTTTATCATTAGGATTCATTTTCCTTACATGTTTAGACCTACTCCATTATGCTTCATTTATAGGATATTTCATTTTAAGAAATAAGGGGTTGCTGTATGGAGGTAGAGCAGGTCATTGGTTAAACAGAACATTGGCAGTTTGATCGCTGGCTGCTCCAGCATGGTTGCCGAAGTACTCTCAGGCAAGTTACTGAACCAATACTGATGATCTGTTCCTTTTAGCTGACCTCAATTTGTCAGATAGGCTCTATTGAAATGAATGGCTAGTAAAATTAAGCACACATGTGGTCAAATGTATAAGTGTGATACATATGCAAAAAACAGGAAATCGGGAAGCAGGCAAATGCTTTTTTTCTCTTCAGCACTGTATATCAGTTGCTTAGCGTTAGCCGCAGAGCAGACAGTAATATACATTAAAATACTATGAACTGGTAGTCAGGTGAAAGTAAGTCTCATAACAATAAAAACTGTCCACCAATAGCTAACATTTTAAAATGTTTGCTTTTCAAGCTGCCTTTACAACCAATCAAAGTAAAATCGAGCCAGCGAATGAGCAAACGGGCTGAGCTGAACTGTAAACATACCTCGATAGCTTATGATAGCTTATGCTATCGAGGTATGTTTAGCCTCTAGAAGACGAAAGCCGGAGTGATGGAACCATGGGTCAAATCTGAAATAATGATCTTGCATCTGTGCCAATGCGGTAGCTCAGTCAAATCCCACTTACAGAGCTTGCTTGCTGGCTTTTACAAAGTCTACTGTATCTTCCCCCTCCCCCTGCCTTTTCCTCTGCTTTGGGTGAATCGATATTAAGCGCTCTTCATCCCCCTCTCTGGAAGCATCAACAGCACTGACCCATCAGTAGCGGGGACATGCCATTTGACAGGCTTTGGAGTTTTTAATTCAGGCACAGATTTTAATAGCTTCAGTCCGTGCAAGTGATTTCCTGTCGTGATGAGGAATGCTAATGCCTCGCTACAACCTTGTTTCAGCCACCTTAGCAGCTAGTAATGGCACTGTGGTTTCTCCTTAGCACTCTATCTTTCTCCCACTAGCGCCGCCTCACTCACAGCTTCACTTCTTTTCCTAAAAATTATATTCAGGTTTGTTTATATCGCACCTAATTATAACAACAGTCGCCTGAAGGCACTTTATACTGGAAGGGAAAGACCCTTCAGTGTTCTGGAGAAAACCAGCACTTGGCGACAGTGGGAAGGAAAAACTGGCTTCTAACAGGAAGAAACTTCCTGCAGATCCAGGCTCAGGGAGGGGCAGCCATCTGCTAATAACTGGTTGAGGGTTAAGAGGGAAAAGGGAAAGAAAGACGAGAGCGGAGGGAGATGTGACAAAGCACATTACTCTGCT
The DNA here is from genome assembly GCF_900408965.1 of Simochromis diagramma. Taxonomy (NCBI): domain Eukaryota; kingdom Metazoa; phylum Chordata; class Actinopteri; order Cichliformes; family Cichlidae; genus Simochromis; species Simochromis diagramma. The sequence continues at coordinate 9,405,845 of NW_024387209.1, read as the reverse complement.
CAGCGTCATATTCAGATGAGACGGGGTGATATTTGAATGTGTTTACACTATTTCCCTTTCCGTGGCCGTCTGTGACCTCACGTTTATTTCCATCCTTCAGCTTGACTAGCAGTTAGTCAGCAGTCTCACAACAGAGGCAAGATTACTAACATGCAGATAGACGTTTCACAGCATGAGCCGCTTTGCTTCACAACCTTTTTATTAAACATTTAGTTGATGACGATGTCCCGTCTCTTGAAATCTGTGCCCCCAGAAAAAAAGTAGCAGTGATCCTTCTTTGTGCTTTTTATGTCTCTTCTGTGGGAATCATCAAACCCTGCACAGTTAAGCCTTCTTCCTCTTCTCCGTTTAGACATTTGTTTGTAACAGGGAGCACTTGGCGCTCCAAATGTTTCAGCACCTGATGTTCCCGTAACCATAACTACAGTATAGTGCTTTCTCAATTCACTATATGTACTTATAACTCACTGTATAAGATTTTTGTTTCTTTTTAAAAAAATAGGACAAATAGGGCACATTAAGCCCAGATTCACCAGTCATTCATCCACCCCCCTATTCCACAGACCAGCTCCGCCTTTCTGTCTCTATCCGTTTAATCCATCTGCCGATCCAAGGAGATACAATGCGAGACTCAGTCACTTTGGATAAACCTTTTAATCGTAGCTACACAGTGCTGGGATTGAGCTGAGGATCTTGTATTAGTGGAGCTCACTCCAAGAAAACAAGCCTTTGGCAACTTGGAAGGCAATATTGCAAATTCTGAATTACATTAGATAAAATTTTAAAGATTGCTTTGGGATTTTCTTGCAGCAGGAGAACCAAGCAGCCATGAAGAAACACAAGTAAAGCAGATAACAAAGTGAACATAATCACTGTCTTGATGAGAGATTTTAAAGAAGTTGATGGTCATGTTTTCTGTGGACCTACACGCGCACGTTATCAGATTACAGTCGCTGTACTTGTGTCCACGTTTCCACACAGGCGGAGATCCGGACCAGTTTCGAGGAGCTTTACCGGATGATGTCACAACGGGAGGAGTTCCGCTGGATGATGCTGAGGATCAAACGCATGGCCGAGCCGTGGGTCAGCGCCATCCGCTCACTGGCTGCAAAGCAGAACCTGGGCAAGCGGCGGAAGAAGAAGGTGGGCATGACAGATGATGATGTAGTTCACCAGAGCTTTTGTCCACTCAGGTTTTGTTTTCAGGGACGAAAAGAAGCTGCTCGTTTTTTGTGCTACAGTTGTTTTGTAAAGAGTAACTGCAAGCTCCGACATAAATGTGTCACTTCCTCTCTGCCAGGAAAGGCCCTCTAGACAGCGTTCAGAGTAATGGATGAAAAGCTTTTGTGAGCTCAGTGTCCTGTTTGTGTATTATATGTAGAAGATGGAGGCACAATACCAAAGTATGCAGTGAAACTCCCAAGTTTAGTCGGCTAAAAGGGAAGACTGGTGCTTTTCAGAAAAATATTCTAGCTGAATAAGTGAAATGCTAATATTTATCTACCTAAAACTCAGCAGGATGCAGCTTTTTTTTTTTAGCTTTCAACCAGCCAGTTGAAATGAATGCACCACCTTTATGTATACCAATACCGATATACACCCAAACACACTTTGACACACTTGTAGACCGCCTCACTTCTGCTCAGAGAAGAGCTGATGCTGGGAAAGGACTGACACAGATATTCCATTGTGTCCCAAGCTAGAAGCTGCTCCCAGCTCTGAATAACTGCACACTTCCCTTGGCCCTTCTGAATAATTCACATCGTGCTCCCTTGATACCGTGGTGCTGAAGTGAGGCAGCGTCCCCTTCATGTGAAACTCAAGAGTACAAGAAACAAGAAATCTCATGATCTTACCCGGCCGTTGCTTTTTTCCACCCACTTTGTTGAATCTGTTCAGTCTCTAATGAAACAAAGAACGGTTTCTCATGATAATTTCAGCTTCTGATTTGTTCAGGAATTCACGCTGTCAGCAGTGAAATATGTGTTGGTCACTTCAAACAAAGCCTTCTATTACTTTCAGCTCCCACTGTGGAACACTATGTTCCCGCTCGGCAGCTGAAAACCATCCTGTGTGTTCATGTTTTACTTAAGTTGTGTGTGTTTTCTCAGCATGTGACACTGCTCACCTGTCAGCATAGGAAAAACTAGAACTGCTTTTACAGCAAAACCTCTTATTATAATGAGCACTGTAAACATTTTGCACTCTTAATAATCTAACCAGTTATTTTAGATAGGAAACCAGTAACGTGTCTTTTATTTGTCCACTGTTCTTGTGGGCTACGGTGGCTCAAAACAGTCAAAACAAGAAAGAAAGAAATGGCTCAGTCACTGCTGTCTTTCATAAACTTTATGATCGCCCTTTTATTCCACATTCACAAATATTAAAAAGTATTCTCATCTTCTAAATGAAAAGCTGCGCTACATTAGTTCCTGCACTTACTTTTTATTTTCCTATTTTCTCCTCCGTCAGATCCTGGTCCATCTTGGTCTGCTGACCAAGGAGTCAGGCTTCAAGATTGCAGAAAATGCTTTCAGTGGGGGCCCACTGGGGGAGCTGGTCCAGTGGAGTGACCTCATAACCACATTGTACCTGCTGGGCCACAACATTCGCATCTCTGCTTCCCTCAATGAGCTCAAAGAGTAAGATTATTATTATTAAACTGTCTATTTAAGGTGGGCTGATGTTAAGAACACTCGTGTGGAGGATGATCGTTCATAAATAATTGAGTAAAAGGCAGCTATATGGGTATAATTCTCTGTGTAGTCAAACCAACACCTTTAACATTAGTATTAATCTTATTTACAAAGTGTAAACTTATTTAAAACTCCTGTAGTAGCTCACATTATGAACTGTCAGCAGTCTGACTAAACAAAGTTGTTTGTCTTTTTCTATTATAATGATGATGATGATAAGACAAAATTTCCAAACCAAATCACAATCCTTAATCCTGAGTTTGACAGATTCCTTTCTCTGTTGTATACGTGCTTGGCTTTATCAATGGCCTGCCTAGGAAAATTAAATGCAGTGGCTGCCTGCTGACTAGTTTGACATGTGGATCAATTTGCTGAATCAGAGTTGTTGTTTTTCTTTTTTCTACAGGATCATGCGAAAGGTTATGGGAAACAAATCCAGCTGCCCCACGCAGGGCGATAAAGTGGTAGAGCTTATATACATCGACATCGTGGGTCTGACCCAGTTTAAGAAGACTCTGGGGCCTTCCTGGGTCCACTACCAGTAAGTATATTTGTATTTTACATTTGAAGGCCATTAAACTTCATTTTCTACATCACCTTGTGTTGACTGTCAGGTTTCTACATGAACGTAAACACTGTGGGATTTGGATCTAGGATTTACATCCATATGGCTCGTTCCATCCTTGGCTACAAAGGCCAAAGTGCTTTGCACCACCATGTTGCAAACATGCTTTTTAATCCAGTAAAGTTGGGCCAAGAAGACAGCCGCATGTAACTACATCAGTGTTTGCTAGTTCACCTTACATGCATTAATGTAATAACGTGGTTAGCCTACTAAACGTAAATTACACACGAACAACATTAAGCTACTCGCCCAGAAAAGAACGGCTGCTGCTGCATCATCATCCGTCATCATTTCTGCTACACTGGCAGGGCTAGGGGCCAGGACTCTCCTCTTCGGGTTCTTGGGGGATGTTGCTAACTCGGGTCCGATAACAGGCAACCCACCCGCAGTAGATGTGCTCGGTGTGAGGTCTTGCAGCAAGCTATCAAATACGGCGCATTTCTCGGCTTTTAAAAAAACGCTATGCATCGGCAGGTGTTTCATCAGATTCGAGGTGTTACCTCCTTTGCACAGTATCACCTTAAAGCACTTGTTGCAGGCTGCTGAGTTTGCATCTTTTGCTGTGAAGTACAGCCAGACTTTTGACCGCTTCACCTTGGGCATTTTTAATCTGTAGCTCTGCTCTAAAAGAACGCACGTACCTGGGCCCACCTACTATCCTTGGAAAGGTAAAATGATTGGCTAGAATCCAAAGTGTATGACATCTCAAGAAAAAAAGCACTGAAATAAAGCACCAGAATGTGCGCTGCTTTTCAATCTGGTTACTACCGTTTATGTCAGAACCGGTGCAATTACGGCACCGAATATCGGTACCGATCCTTCATAAGTAGAGATGTGTGATGTATATATTGTGAATGTTAAGACCACTTCAAACATGATTAGAAATCTTAGAGAAAAATGTCTGATGTATTACAGTTAAATATTTACTTTCAGAATTTTAAAAGTTGCTAGCTTGCTAACTTATATTATGATTTCTAACAATCATCCCGAAGTAAGACATAAAACAGCATGCTTGTGTGTTGGCTCAGCGGGCTTAATATTAATGAGAAAATAAAATCGGTCACATTAAACAGCTAGATTTCATATCATTTACTTTGTTATAGCTATCAGTTAAATATCATGTATAGCTATCGAGGGCTCTCATATCATTTCTCTTTCCTCATGTAAAAATCTGGACACCACTGCTGCCAACTGTGGCTGCCAGCAGCTTCCCTCACGTAGGCACATGTCGCTGGGTCGAGGTTTGTCTGGCACTCGTTGTGACAAAGAGTCTATTTTCCGCTCATACATTGCCACAATTTCCCAAAAGGCCCAAGGAGCGTCTGTTGTTCATGATGTTGTGACCAATTCTATTCTGTCTCCCCAACTGCTCCACTGAGGACTGTAGATTAGGCCTTCCCGGTTTGTTTTGAAAAGAGCCTCCTGTCAGCGCCGACTGACAGGAAAAAAGAAGGAACAATAACTCTGGGGCAGTAATAGCTCTGTCGGTTCCTCCTGCTTGTCACCAGGTTTTGTTTGTGTGAGACTGAACACTTTAACCTGCATCCGCTCACTTTATGCCCTGAGGAAATTGGCTTAGCCTCAGGTATAATGTAAGGTCCAGATGCTGTTATTGGTGTTAATTCTCCCACCATTATTGAACAGTTATGTCAAAGCGCTTTGTGTCACTGTATACTTCATATGCACTTTCGTGAAAGAAGACCTGGAGTGCAGGCTGAAAAGTTATTTTCCACTAAGTGTAACCTTAGAGTCTGGGAAATAATATCTCTTCCTTTTAAGGCCTGAGAATCCCACAATCCCTTTTATTTTCTTTATATTCATACAGGGAGGTACCCGATGTACAGAAGAAGCCAGATTTGTTTTTGTTTTTTTTTTCATTTAAGACCCCAAATTCTTAAAAGCAATAAACTCTAATAATAACACATATTTTTTTTGTGTGATGAGACAACACAAACAAGTCTGTCCAAGCTGTTTGTGATTGCTGTTTTGTTATTCCTGCCATGTTTCATACTACTCTGTAATGAAAATACTCCGAGTTGTTATTTTCTTGGTAAAAACTAGAACAGGTGTTTGCCTATCGTTCAATCTAATTTAATACTTTCATCGCCTTGCTTAATCAGACACGCTTCCAGGGATCTAGTGGTTAACACGTTCGCTCCAGGTCACTGGTTTAGTTCCAGCTAGAGACATGGTTCCTCACTGGGGTTGTGTCACGAAGGGAGTCCAGCTTAAATCTCTGACAAATTAGACATGCAGAGCCACCTGCTGTAGTGAGCCCTGTGGCGAGGGAGCAGCCTGTTTATTCAAGCACAATATCTAATTCAATTTCATTTATAATGCAGCAAAACACAACAATAGTTGCTTCAAGGCACTTTATGTTGTAAGGTAAATACCTTTCAATAATAAAGAAAAAACCGCAGCGATCAGACTACCTGCTGTTAGCAAGCAGCTGGCAACAGTGCGAAGGAAAAACTCCCGTTTAACAGGAAGAAACAGCAGTCATCTGCCACAACGGGTTGGGGTCGAGGTGAAAGAGATGGGACAAAAGACTCAAGTCTTGATACAAGTATTTCCTGTTTCTTCCTTTGTTCAATTTATTTTGCCGTTTCTATTGTTTTGACAACTTTTTTTTTTGTAGGCAAGTTTGTTTTTTTTGTGACTCATGCTGTTGTTTACCTTCTCTACTGTGTCAGTGCAGAGGTATGACTTGCAAGTCCTTAAACAGAAACATGTAGGTAATAGACGTTGACATTTTTGGTGTGCCATCGTAGCATTGTTCACACACAGCCACTGTCAAGAATTCGTGGTATCTATGGAAACATCTAGTCTTTAAATCGAGACTTAACAGGTTTTTCACGTTTACTTCAGTTAACATTTGAAATGTAGACCTTACTGAGTCAAACTAACTCAACTTTGTGTTGAGTGAGACAATAAAGGCCGAGTCTAACAAAATATACCTTACAAGAAATTACCAAGACTGGCTGCAGGTCATAATCTTATCTGAGGACTGGGTTGCTAATGTTATCCTAATCTGATAACACTGTGTAACATCCAGGGACACAATCATAGACTGGGCGACAGCGTTGCATTTTGGTTTTTCTATCCTAATAGCATTTGTAATGCTGTGTGTACAGCTTCAATGCAGGTAACTAAATTAAACTAAAATCAAACTAGTTGTTTTTCTTCTTACTAGGTCAGTTTGTAGCTTGTTTAGCATGTCAGAAATGTTATAGCAATTACTTTATGGCCTAATATTTACTGGATACAGTGAACTAAAGGATGAACTGAGCCTATGTTATTATAAGGGAACATTAATGGTTCACAGCCAGTGGGACCCCAAAATAATAACAATTAGATGCTGTTAAGAGTGTTACAATTTTCACGTTTTTATTAGACAAACCATTAACTCATATCTCTGTTTATCATTCAGCTCTTGTGTTTAGCTTCAGGCATGTGCAGACCTGTAACAGACCGTCAGATAGATCAGCTGAAGACCAAATGTTTCACTGACGGTGTTTGTTGGATGTGTTTGTGTCGCATCTGAGATAACCATGATATGAGAGAAAACTGACATTTACTATAGTGATCATCATAATTTATTTATTTGGCTGGTGTTTATGGGGAAATCGGACTCATACTGTAACAAACAAAAACAATAATAGCCCAGCTTGATTGAAATAAAGCAGCGAGTATCACCAAGTACATACTTCTTCAGCTAAACAGCCTCATCTCCTGCCACATTATGACGCCCACAACTCACGGGCCTCGCTACAGCCATATTTACACCGTTTTACAGCTCCAGCAGCACTACCCCATCTGTTAAGGGTATATCTACCAGGGACGGATGAGGGTTGTTTTCCTCTGGAGTGACTGGAGATGGCATGTGGGCATGTTGTTGTGCTGCTTTCATTTTAAAGTTTCCTCTTGGCGAATCTGTTTCCAACCTCCCCACTCTCCCAGGGTGTTTCACAGTTCACACAGCCAGCTGCACAGCGTCTGGGTGGGCGGAGAGGCAATCAGTGACTGAATCAAAGTCTGTGTGTGTGTGGTTGTGTGTCTTCCATATATGCACCTGGCTTCTTGTTATCATAGTGATTAATGCTGAGTTTTGTACCATGACCAAAAAGTGAAAGTCACTTAACTTTAGTTACCTCTGAGAAAATCCACCAGAACATAGCAGTCTAAAGGGGGGTTTAGTCAGTGGGGACAAGATTAGCAGCTTGGTATTAATTTTTATGTTGTTCAATGATTTTTTTATGCCTAACTAATGAAAAATGAACCCAAATAATAGAGGTGGAAATACCCCACAATGCAATGTTACTATATTTTTAACATTTTGCATTATTGTTAGTATTGCGGTAACTGCGGTAACACCAGTTTGTTGCAGGGCTAACACAGATACCACTTGCACTCACATTCACACCTATGGGCAATTTAGAAATACCAATTAACTTAACCCCAGTAACTCTGTGTCTTTGGACTGTGTGAGGAAGCTAGAGTACCCAAAGAGAACACACATGGACACGGGGAGAACCGTGCTGCCCTAATATAAAGTTAAGTTCTCAGTTAAGTTGTTTTTTTCCTGCAAAATTGTCTGGCATACCAACACTGTCACTAAATGTGACATAAGCATTTCTATAAGAAGGAGTCAGTCTGCTTTCAATCTGCCGTTGAATTGCGATTAGATGCAACATGTTTCTGATAATATAACAATTAACTGTGATACATCATTAATAATCACATATCTGTTGCTGTCTGCATAGACAGAAATTCACATTTAACTCAGATTTACATGGCTATTACAATTACATCTGGACTGATAGTTACATGTTGGAATTATGTCTGCATTCATTAAAAAACGTCTCTGGAGCGATTGCAGAAAGGTTGTTTCCTTTCAGGCAACCTGTGAAATCGCAATTAAAAGTGGCGAAAGTGTGCAATGCTATCAAGCTCTAGGGCAACCATGTAGTCACCACAAGTTACAATCAGTCATAGAATGTGGAAAAAATTCAATACAGTCAGCATGTAGCCACCAGTTTGTTTTTTTTAATGCTTTTGTTTTTGTTTGTTCATTTTTGTTGATACGAGGAAGCTGCTGTCCTATTTTTACTCGCGTGGTTGACCCGTTAGCTTTCTCTGAATTAGCACGTAGCTTTGTCAAGCTGAGTGTGTCCAATATGTTTATGTTTAGCTCTAAAAAAAAGAAATAAATAAATGACATGGCATTTGCTGAAATGCCAACTCGGGCTTAAAAACCAATGAATAACATCACATTGGCCACATCCATCTTTTCTATACAGTCTGTAACATTGACTCGATTTAGCCTCTGGGACCAGTGATCGCTGTTTTGGAAACTTCTGTGTAGCTACCCGATATTGAAATAATGTATACGTGATATCTAAACCAAGACTTCTTCTTTCATGTACCAGGCATTGTTTATAATGAGAACACTGAAGCAAATACATTTAAAAGAAGGTAATAAAAGCAGTGAGGCCTCCTCTTATGCTTTCCACACAGACTGTTTACTTGCATGCAGGTGAAGTTTGCTGAGTCGTGACTCACACTACAACTGGAAACCAGAAAGCTTCTAGGGCCAAAACTGTTTCTTTCCTACAGATTCTCCATATTTATATGCAGATATCTGTTTGTGGAGATTGGCGAATGCACAGCACGGAGTTAAAGGTCAGGAAGTGCTTTACAATTCCCTCCCCTGGTTTTTGGTCTAATTAATCCCACACTGTGACCTTTAAGTCAGCCATGATGTTCCCTCACAGCCACACCTTCAGAACAAACCTCAGTATCATAGTTTGAGGATTTATATTTGTGATTTCATGTTCTTACATGGATGATATGTGTCTCAAGCGCTGACATGACAAAGACCGTTTTTAGCTTTTTAAAGCTCCAAATTTAAATATAGTGTCATTCAAAAGCTAACACAAAAACTTCAGCATTTATTTCTTGAGCTAAACACTACTATTAGTAAAGCCTTCTGTTTCTTCAGTAAGGTGGCTTAAATGGAAAGATTAGGAGTTCAAATGTTGACAGATTTTGAATCATGCTCTTTCTCAGTAGAGTAGCTTAACATGTCCCCTTTCAAATAAATAATTATGAGCTTGTTTCTGTGTGCTTCACTAAAAACAATGGGCAGGAACACAAATTGGTGATTTTAATTGCGTGCACTGTGCTGTTAGTGTATTGTTCTCTGGAAGATCAAGGGTGGATTTATGTGATTGATATTGTTTAATGTTACACAACGTGTATGCATGCATACATCTGTGCATCTGACCGTCATTAAAACTTGTGTGTTTTTGTTTTGTTTTTCCACAGGTGCATGTTGCGGGTGCTGGATTCATTTGGGACTGAGCCAGAGTTCAACCACGCTCACTATGCCCAGTCCAAGGGCCACAAGACGCCCTGGGGGAAGTGGAACCTCAACCCGCAGCAGTTCAACACCATGTTTCGTAAGTCGGCAGATTTAGGACTAGTAAGCTGTAGCCATTTGATTGAATGCAGGATTTATAAAATAGTTAATGTAATGAAACCCATCATCTCTGAGCCAGCAGGATAATCCTGTGCATCCAAGAATGTTAGCGTTTGAGAATAACACTGGTCTTCTTTACACTAAGACATGAAAGATTTCATCACCTCTCCAAGTGACCCACACTGCTGTTTAAATAAAGTCAAGCTGCCGTATGAGGCCGCTTGCAACATAAATCAGTTTAACTGCTCAGCACTCCGGGCTGTCATCTGTGTCTACAGGTCAGTTAGATGTTGAAGTTTCTGTAAAAAGAAGAGGCATAAAACACGCTCTGAGCATCCAGGACAGTGCGAGTTAATGGAATCTCATCAAGCAGATTAGTAAGTAAGAGGTCAGGCACTCAGCTCTCCATTTTGCTGTGATTATGAATGTAGGACGTAGTGTGTGGATGCTATGGGTGTGTGTGTGTGTGTGTGTGGGCGCATCGCTCCTGCTGTGGGATCACTGTGTAACTGGAATCAGCCGCATTTGTTGAGACGGATGAGCGGCGGCAGCACAGCAGACGCGACAGCAGACGCGACAGCATTAGCTGGGCAGGAAAGGGAGCCAGCATCCCCGGAGTACTGACCTTTTCCCCATAGCTAAGAGAAAGTGAAATGTTACCCCTACAAATCCTCCGTTTGCGAGGTGAGGCCCGGAGCTATCCAGAATGCCACCGCACCTGAATAGCTCATTGTGCACTGAATAGGGTATGTCTTTCTCATAAAACACTGGAGCCTTTGCACAAAATCCAGTCGAGAGTCGCTGGGTTAGATGATATCGCTGGTGAAACAAGTGCACAGCAGTTGGGCTGAGTGTTAAAACCACAGAATGGCCTCACTTCCAGACATGAGAGACAAGAACAACCCCCCACCCCCCCCCCACCCCCGCATTGTGCTGCTTTACACCGGCCTTCAGGCTGAAGTCTGCTGTTTGAAACTTTGAACATTTAATATTTTCACATTATGCACACATTGTTTTTGCATATGGAGCTGCTGTTGCTCATTACGTTGTTTTGGCTTTACAGTTAGTGGCGTCGTCAGCTTCACATCGTGAGTTTCTCAGCGTTCCTTTGGGTTATTATTTTTAGTTTATTTCTTTAAACCTTGAATTAAAATGAAGAAAGGTACAGTTCTAGAAGGTCTTATAGTTGCCCACATTTTCCTGTCGATATTAATTTCAGTTTTCCTGCATGAAAAGAAAGTAATGTAGGCTTAATACTAACTTATAAAAGCCAAAACATTTGTGACCTTATTTAGACTTTTTCATTGTCTTAAAATGCTCTCTAAGAAGTACGGATTTTCACATTTTCACTGCTAAACATAATCTGTAACCATGGTGATTCAGATTAGCTCTTCAGAGTGTGAACACAGCTTCATAGCCCAACAGTCAGAACTCCTCTGAAATGGATTACTCGCATTTCTTGCTGTATCAAACTGTTTTTCTGTGTCACATATTGAAGGGAGATGTAACAGCGGAGTAATTGAGTTCGGCTCGATAATTTATGCTAGATTCGGATTGGTTCATTTATAAGGATAAATCATTGGCTAGGGGGGGATTGGGAGTGTGTGGCCTGTGGTCAATAAGACAAGACAAGACCAAATGACCTCATTAATCTATTTCAGAGTTGGGAAAGCAGAGAGAGTTTTCTAGTGTACAAATTGTATTCATATAGGCTGTGTATCCTAACACGAGTCATTAATAATCAGAAGATCTGAAGATTTGACAGAATAATTATGTAGATCCATGCAGCGCAAAAGAGTGACATTTGATTTGATTTCACTTTGTCAGGGAAAACTTGTGAAATTTGTCTCGCATCCCAGGATGTGCACCGTCTCACATGAATAACAAAAACACAACAGCTGCTGTGTTCAGCTAGCCAGGTAGTGGAGCAGCCTGTTATTAGGTGGGCGGGGCTTTGTCGCTCTATTAAAGAATAGAGAAAAAAGATGGAGGATGAAGCAATGAGATGAGCTGCGTTTGCTGTTTGGAAGTCTTTAGGTTTTAAAAAGACAGAGAGATGGGGAGGTTTTTTGTTTTTTCTGAAAGGCCTAACCAGCTCCTCCACAAGTAGCAACAGGGAGCCAAGTGAGGTGGTGATCCAGTGTTACGCAACGCCAACAGGTGTCCCCCCCCCATGATGTATTCCCAGCTCTGCAGTGGAAAATGGAAGCCAAAAGGAGTGTCATGTTTAAGTGCAGTGAGAGGAAAAAGTGGCAATACAACTTATCCGAATTCATGTTTGCAGGATTAGTAAGTGTCTTTCACGTGTAATTTATTCATGGATTCATCAGCTTAGAAATCCACATTTTTGTAAGTTACATAGGCCTGAAGTGACTGCAGATAGATTGAGTATAGCCAGGTTTTAGATCTCTTTTTTTCTGGGCTTAAATCACTTAACATTGCTGACGCTACTGGGGATTTTATTAATTGGTTAAACATTGCAAGGATAAGTAATTTGCATTGTTAAGCACATTTCTTGTTCTTGCTTAACAAAGCAAAAAGAAAGCTTTCAGATGCAGCGAGGTTCATCTATTCCTGTGTTGTGGTGATCCCTCAGATTTGCATTCACTATAATAGGTTCTTATCCACCATATGTTCATGCCCAGTTTCCTTTGTGTTGCTCTGCTACCGAATGTTTAATCCTTCATGGAAATCATGATTAATACTGGTCAGAGGTCAAATGTAGCAGATGATAGCATTTATCTCTGAACCTCTGCCAACTACGTAATTGACCCTGATGTCTGCTTGGCCGGGAGTGCCCTGAGAGCTTTGATTGATAATGGCACTGCCACACATGTTGTCTTAAGTATTTCTTTTAATCTATTGTTTGCTCTCTGACTTTCCCTCTCAGCACGCCTACTTTACATGGCATCAAAAGTACAACAGCATCTGTTTACAACAATGAAACGAGAGCCCTCGGTCAAACCAGCGCACCTGCTTTTCCTGTCAGTTAGTATCAGAAGGGAGGATTATCCGGGGTTAGCTGATTGGCTCATTGGCTAACAACTTGTCAATCACAAGCCGTTAGCTGATGACGTGCAGTTTATCAGTCAAAGCCACTCCTTGCTCATTACATTCATTTTCAAAATACCAAGATGATGAGAGGAAAAACTCTCAGCTTCATAACTGGACTCCTCTAATCAGCGGTTAGGCCACAGTGGCTGTGCAGTAAATGAATCAAATCGTCCTGTTTATGAGGGGAAGCACATCAGAAAAAAAATATTCAGTGACAAAAGCAGAACTTTTTGTGTCCCGTTACATCTGGTGTAAAACTAACACAGGATTTCATAAATAGAACATCATACCAACATGGTGGTGGTAGTGTGATTGTCTGGGCCTGCTTAGCTGTTTTACCACCTGGACCACTTACAATGTGTCCGGCCTTCAGTTCACCGAGCACTTGGGTTACGCAGGACGATGATGTGAAACACACCAGGCATCCACATCTGAATTGCCCAAAAAACACCAAAATGAAGGTTTTAAAGTGGACTAATCAAAGCCTGGACTTGGCACGACCTTAAACAGGCAATTCATGCTAAATTAAAACAATTCTGCAAATAACATGTGAAAGACTCATCACCAGTAATCATAAAAACACTTGATTGCAGTTCTTGCTACCGAGGGTGGCACAACCAGTTATTAGGGTTAGGTGACAATTACTTTTCCACACAGAGCCAGGTAGATTTGGACAATTTTTTTCCCTAATTAATGAAAAAGTCATTTAAAAACAGCGTGATCTGAATTACTCAGGTTGTCTTTGAGTAAAATTACAATTTGTTTGGTAAAATAAAACAATAACAAACCAGGAAGAGGGCTAAATACTTTATCACATCACGTCTCTATGTCAAAATAGATTTGGATAGAACAGAATAGAATACACCTTTATTGTCATTGGATATGTACAACGAAATTTGCATTACTTTGAAATGTTTGTCCCTGACAAGAAAATGTAATTCCTGACAAGTAGAATCCGTGTGCCTGTTTCTGTTTAGCAATGCTCGCAGTGAAGGGGACACCGAGGGTGTTATTTTGAAACCTTTACAGATGCTCATTTAGATGGATTGTAGTGGATTTCTATAATATCACTGGAGGAGAAGCCTCAGACAATATAGGAATGCTGCCGAGAAACGCAAATATGGCTATTTCGTTCTGTTCTGCCTATACTGTAAGTGGTTGGTAGTTAAAGAACACCTAAATAAGAAGCAGACATTTACTTTGCAGACCTGCTGTATCAATTTATACTAATGGTTTCCTAATGTTATCCTTCCATTCAATTACACTAAATGGTAAATGGCCTTTATTTATATAGCGCTTTACTAGTCCCTAAGGACCCCAAAGCGCTTTACATATCCAGTCATCCACCCATTCACACACACATTCACACACTGGTGATGGCAAGCTACATTGTAGCCACAGCCACCCTGGGGCGCACTGACAGAGGCGAGGCTGCCGGACACTGGCGCCACCGGGCCCTCTGATCACCACCAGAATATGCTAAATAGAATATGCTGAGAAAGAAAGGCTGTTAGGGACCCTTTCAGTTTTCCTCATTGAATTCAAAAAGATCCAAACTCTGCTCGAGATTTAAAATCTCAAACTTGCAGATATAGCTTGTTTATTTTCCCCCTTCAGGGCCATTCAGAGATGCTGTAAGACCCTGAAGTCTTTGATGTTGGTTTTTCAAAGCGTCTGAGATTTAAGCGCTGATGTTGCGTTTTTGCAGTTCTGTCTGGCCAGCAGAATAAAAGTTTCTTGTTGGGCCAACACTAATCACATAATCCCTAGTTTATAATTTGGGATTACATTTGTCTGATATTTTTTGTGCAGGAGCCATTGTACGATGACGAATAGTCAGAATTTACTGAGATCTTACTGCTTCTTTAGGCAATAAATATCCCAGAAAGATATCTTTCTCCTCAGAGTCCTATATGGACTGCTAATCTAACACAGTAAGTCTAGGCTTCCTTAGAAAGCAAATTTGCTCCCTCACCTCTGGCGCTCAGAGCAAGTGCTTCTCCGACAGCGCTGTCCTCCCAGGCTGTTTGTTAGCTAATAGCGAATGATGCTGTGGCAAGTTGAGTGACATTTTGAGTAGCGGCCCTTGTGGGACAAGAAGCATCTGTTACCAAGTGCATCAAGAAGGCTGAACACTAATTAATAGCCTGTCCTGTTTACACAGTTTGATGGAAGAGTGTTAGTTCAGTCTCCTCCAAGTTCTCAGGACACCTCCGCCTCTTTGGCATTAGAAAACCATCATAGTCTCTTGTTATCATCTGAGTGGGCATCTTTTTGGATCTGACTATGTAAAAATACATTATATTAAAATACGTATTTATATATAATGTTAAATATGAGATTTGTCGTCAATCAGCTCTTGGAGTAATTATGAAGACTGACCTCTGCTCCAAGGTTTTCTCCAATCTAGCTTTTACCATGATAGCTTTGTTATCCTTTCCACACTAACAGCTGTCAATGACTTTAAATATATGTTTCTGCTTTCTCAAAAAATCTTTTACTGTCACGACGGTAACAATGTTTGTAAAGTAGCTCCAAATACAGAGAAGATGTTCAGCAGCCAACAGGACACCAGATCACAGCCCGACTAAATATACTTTCAATTTAATTTTATTTATATTGTGTAAAATCACAACAACAGTCACTCAAGGCCCTTTGTATTGTAGGGTAAAGGCCCTACAATAGGACAAAGAAAACCTTGGGAATCAAGTCAATCCTCTATTAGCAAGCACTTGGTGACAGTGGGAAGGAAAAACTCCATTTTAACAATATGAGGCTCAAGGAGGTCTGCCGCGACCAGTTGGGGATAAGGGGAGGGAGTGTATAAACAAACAGAGTGAAAAGAGGTGAGTTAAGTGGCAAATCAGTTGAATTAAACACTCCAGGGACATGGATAGTAAGGCACATGTAAATTTAGTCAAAACATTACTGAGGGCAGGAAAAACACAAAGGAGGGAAGTATAAACAGAGAGAGTGAGCAGCTGACTTGCAAAAAAAAAAAGTAGGAAGTAAAGTAAAAGAGGGATTGGAGGGAATATACAGGGTGGGCCATTTATATGGATACACCGTAATAACATGGGAATGGTTGGTGATATCAAAGTCCTGTTTGTGGCACATTAGTATATGTGAGGGGGCAAACTCCTGAAGCTGGGTGGTGACCATGGTGGCCATTTAGAAGTCGGCCATCTTGGATACAACTTTTGTTTTTTCAATAGGAAGAGGGCCATGTGACACATCAAACTTATTGGTAATGTCACAAGAAAAACAATGGTGTGCTTGGTTTCAACGTAACTTTATTCTTTCATGAGTTATTTACAAGTTTCTGACCACTTATAAAATGTGTTCAATGTGCTGCCCATTGTGTTGGATTATCAATGCAACCCTCTTCTCCCACTCATCACACACTGATAGCAACACCGCAGGAGAAATGCCAGCACAGGCATCCAGTATCCGTAGTTTCAGGTGCTGCACATCTCGTATCTTCACACCATAGACAATTGCCTTCAGATGACCCCAAAGATAAAAGTCTAAGGGGGTCAGATCGGGAGACCTTGGGGGCCATTCAACTGGCCCACGACGACCAATCCACTTTCCAGGAAACTGTTCATCTAGGAATGCTCGGACCTGGCACCCATAATGTGGTGGTGCACCATCTTGCTGGAAAAACTATGGGAACGTGCCAGCTTCAGTGCACAAAGAGGGAAACACATCATCATGTAGCAATTTCAAATATCCAGTGGCCTTGAGGTTTCCATTGATGAAGAATGGACCCACTATCGTTGTACCCCATATACCACACCAAACCATCACTTTTGTTGTTCCAACAGTCTTGGAGGGATCCATCCAATGTGGGTTAGTGTCAGACCAATAGCGGTGGTTTTGTTTGTTAACTTCACCATTCACATAAAAGTTTGCCTCATCACTGAACAAAATCTGCGTGAACTGAGGGTCCTGTTCCAACTTTTGTTTTGCCCATTCTGCAAATTCTGTGCGCCGATCTGGGTCATCCTCATTGAGATGCTGCAGTAGCTGGAGTTTGTAAGGGTGCCATTTGTGAGTAGCTAATATCCGCTGAAGGGATATTCGACTAATGCCACTCTCCAGTGACATGCGGCGAGTGCTACGCTGTGGGCTCTTGCTGAATGAAGCTAGGACAGCCACTGATGTTTCTTTGTTAGTGACAGTTTTCTTGCGTCCACATTTTGGCAAATCCAACACTGAACCAGTTTCACGAAACTTAGCAAGTAGTTTGCTGACTGTAGCATGGGAGATGGGTGGTCTCGTAGGGTGTCTTGCATTGAAATCTGCTGCAATGACCCGGTTACTGCGTTCACCAGATATCAACACAATTTCGATCTGCTCCTCACGTGTTAACCTCTTCGACATGTCAATGGCTGTGAACAAAGAGAAACTTGTAAATAACTCATGAAAGAATAAAGTTACGTTGAAACCAAGCACACCATTGTTTTTCTTGTGACATTACCAATAAGTTTGATGTGTCACATGGCCCTCCTCCTATTGAAAAAACAAAAGTTGTATCCAAGATGGCCGACTTCTAAGTGGCCACCATGGTCACCACCCATCTTGAGGAGTTTGCCCCCTCACATATACTAGTGTGCCACAAACAGGACTTTAATATCACCAACCATTCCCATGTTATTACGGTGTATTCATATAAATGGCCCACCCTGTATATGGGCTCAAAATGTGGTCATAAATATTTTGTACTTGTAAATCAGGATTTGTATGTGTAAAAAGATTTGTGTGTGTGTAAAAAGATTTGTGTGTGTGTAAAAAGATTTGTGTGTGGACTTAGCCAAAAAAAACCCTGCAAGTTACAAGTACGAATTTTGACCCTATTTTTCTTCCTTTCATCTGATTGGTCAATGGTCATGTCAATCACAAATGTAACAGTCCAATCAGAGAACAGACGGGTTTGGCTGTCAGAGGGGCGCTTTTTTTGAACTGCAGGTCTTTGAAGGGAATAAATGCCCTTTTACATGCCAACCCAGCGTTTTCCTTCATCACCACGAAGGAAAACAGTCTGTGGTCGTCCAAGTTTGGTGGTGTGTCACAGGTCTACGTGTTTAATACAGGGACTTCCACGGCCTTTTCAACAGCGCTGCGGATTGCGGGGGAGGGTGGGGGTTCTTCATTACAAAGCTTTCTTCGTTATGAATTAGCATACATGTTTTTATTGAACATTTGAAGAACTAGCAAAAAAACCCAGAAACTCTTGTAGTTCACATAAAGTCAGAGATGGAAAAGACAAGCAGCAGGTGCATCTAGTACAGGTAGAGCTGCTGCAAAAACCCACAGAGCCCAGCAGCCAGCGCAACAAATTCTGGATCCTTTGCTTTTAGTTAGCATTAGCAGCACATCCTGCGTCCGATGTGAAAGGACTTCTATGCTGCGCACTGTGACTCACAGCCATGGTCCCGGGTCAGCCCTGACTTTGTGTTAAACTAATCCTAAAGTAATAATGGTATTTCTAACCACTGACATACCACAACTTTATCCTTTCAACAACTGCTGAAAGTTACGGGACCTAGCTTCTATCATTTACATAGAGATCCTCCAGCTTCAAACTGTCCACACAGTCCACACACAAATTCTTTTTACACATACAAAACTGACTTACAAGTACAAAATATTTATGACCACATTTTGAGCCCATAAATATAGGAGGACATTAAAAAGGAAGGGACTCAGGAAACATAAATGCAAAGGATTAAAGGATTACACCAATAAACAAGGAGCAGTACAATGGCCGTAACACAGTAACGATGATCAAAAATATACATTTTATTCTCTGATTCTTTCCCTCCCACAGACAACAGTTAGCTGAGTAAAAGAGATTAAATGGATAATCCACAGATAATGTTGACTGACTCACAAATGAACACACAAAAAGGTCACAACTGAAGTAACAGGATGTGAAATCCTGAATTTTAAGTCTTTGGGATGTGGCAGTTTCCATCTATTGTCAAATTTCCTTTAAATGTCACAGGGAAGGGCTCTCATGCTTAAAGAGATCGGTGCTTATCAGCAATTTTATGTTAACCTTACACTGTGTATTGTGGGAGTGGCGCTTGACTCCTTCCCACACTGACACCTCGTACAGACGTGGCAATATCTCCACAACAGCTACTCCCACGTTATTGCACTCTCCCACACTCCTCACACAAAGTGAATCACCTGTAATGTTGGGTCAAAGGTTCCTTTGTGTTTTCATGTTAGGAAGTGAAGCGCAATAGTTTTGACTGTAATAGACAGGAATTGAAATCGCATGATAGTGTTCTACCCTCGCCAAGCAGCACTTTGCCCAAAGAATAAGCTGCTTATCTGTGCATCTCCCCAAAGTGAAGAGTTTGACGTGTAACGGGTGAGGCGCGTGTGATGACTGTCCCAAATGAAATATTTCAGCACAGTCATGGAAACTTTGAAATCTGTATTTGCTTTATGTTCAGGCAGACCGTAACAACTGCTGTCTCCTTGCGCCCTTTTCAAGTCATTGCAGAAAAGGATGCGACTGCATATTTTTGTCATCGTTCAGGAGTTGCATGGACTGTTGCTTTACTCTGCATAGCCATTCCCTTTTCTTTTTTTTGTTTGCCTAAACGTATTAAGCGTGAGCCAATATGTGAACTGCCCGGTGAGATGGCAAAAGCAAACACTGTCTCTTTCTTAAGCAGGATGCTGTACCAATCCAGCCATCACCACGACAAAGAACACGTCAGTTTTACTTGTAGAACTGAGAAAAGTCATGCTTTCTGTATTCCTGCCATCACGTGTCAAAAGTCACAATATATTCCTTCATGTTACATAAAGTATTATTAATCCACAGTTTAATTGCAGCGCTTGAACTTGAGTTGTTTAAGTGCTGGCAGGTAGTTGAATTCCTCTCTCAATCTTTCCCTTATTTACTGCCCTGAAGCTCATTCCGTCTCCCCTGACTGACTGACCTCAGTTTGCCTTTGTAGTAATAAGCTTGCGGTAAGAACAAGCTCTGACCGCAGTGGCTCCCCGGAGCTCCAGCTCAAACCACAAATGCGCAGCCAACCGCCTCCCCAACACAACCTCGCTCCGTTCGCTTCCAGAGGTGAAGGCACGGGCTGCTTTGTAGTGCTCCCTTATTTCGTTTTAAATGATGTTATTAGGCCATTTAATTCCTGACTGAGTCTTTCCTGTCCGCGCTCCAAACCCTTGTCTTCACACTTGTTTTACAAGGCAGATGCTAGTGAGGTAAAACGCTGCCAGCTTCAGGCTCCGCACTCAACGCTGAGTAGAAGTGGAATGAAAGGAACCAGGATGCAGTGTTCGCTGGTCTCTCTCCCGGCAGAGCTCACCTCTGATCAATTTAAGTGTGTTTTATTTTTAGAGAAATTAAAACATTTATCGTCCTCTTTGTTTGTTTGTTTGTTTGTTTGTTTGTTTGTTTTTCATATTCAAGCCCTGATGCAGTGACATCATCAGAGTCTTCTAAATAAAATTTATTGTTTAGTTATTGTTAGGTGCACGTGGTCTTTCAGTCAGCCAGTCTCAGGTTTTCAGGACAGTTAACAATGAAGTCTCATGGTTAATGTTGAACGATGCCACGTGGTGTGCTGACAAAAATAGATGTCACATGGCACCAAAAAAGCTTTACACGTAAATGCAAAGCTGACCTTTGTCAGGTACAAATGACACCAATTCTGTAGAATTGCTCACATATTCTTTCCCCCGTTCTGTCGCAGCTCACACCCCAGACAACAGTTTCCTGGGCTTTGTTGTGGAGCAGCACCTCAACGCCAGTGACATCAAGCACATCGATGACGTTAAGAGACAGAATCAGTCACTAGTCTATGGCAAGGTGGACAACTTCTGGAAGGTAACATTATCTTTAAATGCTCTTATATTAAACTTAAATTCATTTATATTGTTACTTATATGCGCCTTTATGTTTTTCTTTGCACATGTTTATGATCTACATTCACTGCTTGCAGTCACTGTGTCTATACACCTCCAGATTCCACCTTTTTAACACTTACAAATGGGCACAAAGTTAGATATGTATGTCCTCCCTGTGAAGATGACAGGGACAGACTTCACTAAGCATGCCAGAGAAGCCCAATGCACCAAGGATAACCCATTGTCAGCCCTCTGAGAGCTCTGCAGTGAAACTCTTTGAACAACCTTGGGTGAAACTTTCACAGGAAACTTAATAGCAGTCTGGTTTAGGAGCTCAAATTCAGCTTATCACCTCCTTGGTGGAGGTTTTAATATATTCAAATGCATGCTCACTCTGCAGCACAGAGACCAAGGGATTACTGTATCCTAGACAAAAATGGCTTGGAGACTTTGGGGAGATTTGAACATTGTTTGGCTCGACATGGATGGCTGGATTAGTACCCAGGCCTTGATGAGCTTTCAGCTGACACCACGTATGCTTCTGAGTGGGTTGCTCCAGATCCAACTGACTCTATAGATGTCTGAACTCGATGGGATAATAATAGATGCTACAAAGAGAACTGTCCTCGTGTAGGAGGCAGTGTGATAAAGATGTGGAGGATTAAATAATAAGCCCAACCTAACCGGTTAATGATCTTACTCTGGAAATAATACTGTTCTTGTGGATTGTTCCACTTGCTTTTATCTAACTTTACTTGCTGCCTTTAAGCTCATTTAAAATATGCGTACTGTTTTTTTTTTTATTCATACCTTTACTGTGTCTCGGAAAATCTGAGAGAACAGTTCTCAGCAGCTCTAACTGCGTCGGCAGACTTCAGCTTTGGAATAAAACAGAGCGCAGACAGCCTTCACTTGACAGAGAGTGACCCTGTCTGCAAGCATTACACTTTGCACTGTGTGCAGAGGATATTGATGGAAAGGATTTTGTTCCTAAGAACAGCAACACGATGTGTCGTTATGCACCACGATGAAATCTGTGATTATTAATTTGAAGCTAATATTTGTGGTGAAATATTAAATCAGCTAAATTAATACTTCTTGGCTATCTAACTCATGGACAAGCTGCTCTCTAGTCCCTAAATTAACTTGCAATAACCAACTAAGTGTTGCATTAGTTAAATATTACTTTAGCTGCTCTAACAAAGGCAACAGAATATCCCCCAAAGTTATCATCACAAACAGATTACGCACAAAATATAACACCGCAATCCAAATAAAGTACATTAATCGGTAACTGACAGTCCTCGTTTTCCACACAGTGGTGCTCTAGCAGAGCACGCTGGCCTATTCTTGCTACACAGTCGACTGGTTAGTAATGACATGTTCACGCTGTCATGTTTTCATACGAAGAAACTTGTGTTTGTTTGAATTCGTGCTACATCCGGTGGTAGAATGTGACGTTGTTAGCATGCTCATTTCTGTTAAATGCATCTAGCTAACAATTTTAGCTGTTTGTATCGATGTAATTACCTGTTTGCACTTACAGTTTTAATTACACTTTGAGCTTCATCTTAGCACTGACGTTATCTATCTATCTAGTTATTGTTATCATTATTATTATTATTCCCTGCTGGCTTGCTGAGGGTGTTAGTAGCTGACTGGCTTATTATTATGCCAACCACTGAGGTGATTCATCCTCAGAGAGGATAGTGAGAAGAAGTTCAAAAAAAAGAGCCCTCCTAATGTAAAACATATTCAACACTTACACTTCCAAGCCACTTTATAAGTCTGTAAATCCCGAGGCGTTACAGTTTTTAATCCAGAGGTGTACTGCTGTGGTTGATGGCTTCTTCTGGTGAGTCACTACACACACAGTATTGTGCCATTCAGTCTGGCTTTAAAAGGGCAGACGGGGAAGCCCATCAGCTCCCAGCAAGGGGCATTAGCTGCTAATCAGACTCCCGAGCGCGTTCATTACCTCCTGCTTTTAATTAAAGGGTCGTTTTAGGGCTGACTGATAACGAGTTGACTGGCTTACTGCGTTTCCCTTCCTTGTTCGCTTAAACCGTGCGGTGCTGCCATCTCCTTCTATGTACTCGAGAGGTTTCATTTCAAAATGACGTATCGTCTTTTTAAAGTAGAAAGTGAGACCTGCTGTAAGAAGAGGCATAATGATTTCTGGCGTTAAATTACAATTCCCAATAAGAGCTGTCTACTTTTTGTTATCATTACGATTCCTTTCTTCAGTGTTTCTCATTATTATTACCTGTGATGTATGATTTATGAGTTTGAGTCAAATTAAAGGTAAATTCAACCTGTGAAAAACACGATTTTATTTAACTAACAGTAAAATAATTCAGACTGCAACTAAAGGAAAGGGTTTGATGATAAACTGTATATAAAAGATGTACTTCTTGCACTCAGTATTTTCTACTTTTTAATTGTTTTTTTATTAAAAAATTATTTTGTTGCAGAATTAATTTGTAGTATAAAACAACCCATTATAATATACTGTTATAGATTACGTTGGCCCACTAAATCACTAGTGGAAAATGTTGCCATAGAAGCATAAGGAGTATAATGATGCTGTTAATGGAGACGGGAAGAGGAAGTGGGGAAATTCTGCTTCTGTTCTCACATCCCCTTTAACCCATGTCCACACTGGTTCAGAGCTCACACTGCCTTTAAAAAGAAAAGCTTCTTATGCGTCATCTGAACAGCAGCGCTTTGTACATTCACGTTTATTTTATTTATTTCTTGCTCTCATTGAGCGCAAAGCTGATCTCTAGACAAGTCTTATCAAATGTTTTTGTTTTATTGAGCCAAAAAAGCAAAGGAGCGTGAAGAAAGTGGACACTGAGGATGAAAATGTGTGGCCCAAACAGGAGCCAGCCTCCTGCACAGGCAGGTTTAATGTGGGGTTTTGGTGGGTAATAGACTTTATGTAAAACAGAGCTGTTTGAAAGTATGGTCACTTTCATCCCACAGGTGTGTGATGGGAAGCAGTGTGTGGAGTAGATCGATCACAGGGACGCACGCTCTCTCTTTTATAACGTTTGTGTAGATTATTTGAATGTTATACGTACTTTTGTTTTTCTTTTTCTTTTTTTTCTTTTTTTTACATAATTTGAGCTATTTTCCAAAAAATCTTGCAAGATACACGTTATTAAACCTTTCATGTGGGCAAGAGCGATACCCATGTGCCATATTTGTACCTCCAAACAGGAATCTGGTGGGAACACGGGGTACAGAACAAAAAAATGCAGTCTTTCTGAAACCCCGCAGAGATTTAATTAGAAAAAAACACACATGCTGGGAGCTTACAGAGGGGGAGGTGTTCCATGTTCATTACATCCTTCTCCAGGGAGGATGTATACTCAGAGCCTGAACACTGGTGTCAGAAGCGCTTCCCTGTGTCATGAAAAATTCATGCGTGATAAGGTCTGTCTGGCTGAAATGTTGCAAATAGAAATAACTGTGAGCTCATTAAGTGCAGACAGTGACCGAGGCGGTTACAGCAAAGGTCCCTTAAAAGAAACCAATCATTATATCTCCTCATTTTCTATCTTATGTGTTCTGTTGGACATGTTGGATGTTTATATTAAGCATGGCCAACACGTTAAATAAGAAGGTCAGTTTATATACACATATACTCCTCTAAATGCTCCATTTCACACTGTATTTTTCTACTCTTGGCTCTACGTGACATTAGTAATATCAAACACAGAAGCCCCATTCACCCACTGTTCAAACCAACTCTTTACATGTTAGAAGAAATTTGTCTCAAAGAGAGGAAAGTGAGCAAAAACGAAAAAGGTGGAGATGAACTGGAAGGGTGGCACCAAGGCATATACATATACAATTATGCTCCTATTAGCTGTTTGCCAGACGACACCCCTGGGCAACAGAAATATGAAGTCTTGTGTAAAACTAAAACATGTCACAGGTTATTTGGGAGCAGCTTAGAGTCGGGGGAGCTGTGAGTGCTGCACCTAGTGTTGACCAGGATTATGAAAACTGAGGTGGAAATGAGTAGATCTCTTTAATAAAAATCTTACTCTAGGGATCGTAGCTGATCTGTTAATCAAAATGCATGAAACGTACTAGATACCAGGATTATCAGCATCTGTATAGCTTTATGGATTTGTTTTATAACACTTAAATGTGTTGTTTTAACACATGAGCGAACTAAACAAGTTCTTTTATATTGCATTGAGTCCTTGGCTCTGTAACAGTGATGAGTAGCAAGCCTCTACTCATTAATAGTAAACTGGCTGTTTTTCATTTGGCTGTGTGTGACCTCTGAAAAGCACACGGTAGCAGGTGGCTCATCTGACCTCGAGGTCAAGCACGGCTGCACGTGAAACGGCGAGGGAGGTCCTGGGGAACAAAGACATGGATGTTAAAAAATTATTTTGTTTTTATAAGAGCCAAGGTTGATTTTTGAGACCTGAAATAAGATGGCTAGACTTCCTTTGAGAGAGCTGTTTCTATAGCAACCCATAGCTGGAGGAGTAGAAATGCAGACCCAAGCAGCTGAGAGTGACCAAATGCCCCCCCCCCCCCTTTAATCTTTTTCCAGTCATTCACATACACACACACATTATACAATCGAGCTGTGTGTCGGTGGCTCCTGGCAGGTCAATGTTAAGAATGTAATGGCAATACAGTTTCACCAAGGAGCAATGAACAGGCAGTGATGATACCATTAATGTTCAGTAACTCAATATTAATTGTAACTGTAATAATAAAAGTAAAAATGATACATTTAGAAGATTTATAATATATTAAAGAGGAAGGATTCTTCTCTAACGCGTCTAGGTTTAATTAAAAACATCAACGAGTGATTATTGCTTTTACCTTGACTTACAGCAGCAGCGTGCTACATTAGTCGGTTTTCCTATTTCACAGCATTCAGCGTGTACGAGAGCATTTGATGAGACAGAAGGGAACATGGAGAAAGGTGAGAATGAGTGGGCTGTACAGGGAGGAGAGCTGCAGGCCCTTGGCGGCATATCAGAGGACATGGTGAAGAAAGACGAATCGCACCGCGCTGACAGGGAGAGAGACACAAACGCTCACACAAGCAGCACAGTCAGAGCACTCTAACCCTTGTAGGCTCATAAGCAGACAGCATTGTGATTCCCCTTCTATGATAATCCAGTTGAGTCGAACATTAAAGCTCAACATGAAGTTTGAGGGAAGAGATGGGCTGGGTTGGAAACATTTTTTATTGCGGTTATTAAATTGACTTCTCCTGTCACAGATGTTTTATTAAATTAGGCTCAAGACATTTCCAGAAGGTGGGAGCTGTTATTGCTTTTCTTTGTTGATCTGCAGTGTTAAATATTCAGTTTGCCATTTGTAGTATTTTGCAACTGGAAAAGCAGGACATCCTGAAAAGAAACAATACTTAGCAGCTAAATTCATGCATTTGGTGCTGAAATGTACAAAAATTCATAAAATTTTGGTTCACATGATGAAATACTTTAACTAAGCCTGGGTCTGTATTTCGAAAAAACAAAAACTTAGAAATTACTCAGTTTTCTGATAAACGTTTTTTATACTTTTTATACAGTATATACAATTATATTTTCAAATACAGATATAATAGATATAATAGACAACAGTGTTACTATTCAAATACAAGTATATGATACAGTTCATGCATGAATTAACTTTAGTACCACTGCAACGAATGAAGGCTAGACTACAATTTTATTTATTTTTTTATGAACACATTTTTCCACCTCCGGCCTTCAGGCCCCATGTGTGATACTTATCTACTTCCATCCATCCATCCATCTTCATCCGCTTTATCCGAGGCCAGGTCGCGGGGGCAGCAGCCTAAGCAAAGAGGCCCAGACCTCCCTCTCCCCAGCCACCTCCTCCAGCTTATCCGGGGGAACACCAAGGCGTTCCCAGGCCAGCCGAAAGATATAATCTCTCCAGCTTATCTACTTATATATTGCAAAGTAAAGACCCTACAATAATATAGAGGAAACCCCAACAATCAGAAGACCCTCTACATTAGGCGACAGCGAGAAGGAAAGACGTCCTTTTAACAGGTAGAAACCTCCTACAGGACGAGGGATACGGGACAAGGAAGAATACCCATTTCGGTTCAAAGTAAAAATTTAACCTGACCATCAGCTGGATGTCCTCTGTTGGTAGTGTAGCAAAGAGGCTAATAAAACCAATAAAAACCATGGGTGTGTACCTACAACGCTAACAGAACTAACACACACCCGCTGTGCATACAGTCTTATATTTGAGGAGCACACAGACAATTAGAACGCAGTCTTTAGTAATTCTTTAATAATGTTTGTCTACCCTAGATTGAAATTTGATTTCAATCACTGAAATTGTGAAACAGTGGCAGTTGATAATTCAACCAGTGAGAAGAGTTGAACTGTCATCTCTGTGATTTAAAGAGACAAGCGAAGCTGGCAGGGTCATTTGTCATTGTATGTCCTGGTTTTAAAAAAGTAAAGAGGAAACACGCATTGAATATTGACGCGCTCTGCTTCCACAAACATTTACAGGAGAGGTGTTTAATTTAGACAGCACAAGGACAGAGCAGGAGAACACACAGAAACCATAAATAAATCAGTAAATTGTAGTAGCTCCATTTGGTTAACAAGGAGAAATGTATTACCCAGCACCATATCCATACTGAATGTGAGTACCTTTCTTAGCCAGGAATTAGCTTAAACTCCTCCCAGTAGCACCTATTTTGTTCCCTGCACCCTTTTGTGCTTTAAATGTGTGGAAAAATGGTATTCCCCTGTGCCTTGAGCTACCATATACAAGCCTTTAATAGCACCCATTGAAGCGTGTGACAGATACAGGTGTTTCTATTACAGCAGGGCAAACAAGGACATTATAGCTGTGGTTTCTCTGTTTGCTTTTTATATGATTATGATTATTAGTCCTCCTCTACAGGACTTGAAATTCAACTCTTTGTCACACACCAGTCCAGGCTGAAACACTTGGATGATTAACGCAGAGCCTATACACACAGCTGAGGTGGCAGTCATGTAGCACCTCCTCTACTGTCTCACAATCAAAAACATGCTCCGTGTGGTGGAACTACCAGATTCCTCCAGTAGATTAGAGACTGCTCTGCCTAATGGGGCATTGCAGGGTATTGAAGTGTAATGACCTTTCCTGACTGCACCCCAAGCATCTCTGGATGCAGATTTATCACCAGCATTCCTGTGGCTATTCCTTCAGCATCTGTCAAGCTAGCTATTGAATTTTCCAGATTCTCCATGAAGGTAGCGGCGCCAAATGAGCCAACACACTGGTGATCAAGCCTTCTGATAAAAGTGTTCCAGTATTTATAGTGTGCTTTAATATTTGTCACAGCAATGGTTTAAAAGCATTTAAACGTTATGAAATCATCACAAGAGAAGCAGTGTTTGTAAGCTCTGCACCTGCCGTTGTTGTTAACCACACATGCATCTACAATAGGAAACAACAGCAGGCCAATTTGAAATACTAATAGAAGCAGAGGGAGCAGCAACGGTGAGCTGTTAAATTAATAACTCATCAGGGGTTTGGTATGTACACTATAAGCTAAAAGTACTCACTGGTCTGCTTTCACACTCATATGAACCTGAGTGACATCATATTCTTAATCTGTAGGGTTTAATATGATGTGGGCCCCACCCTTTGCAACTGTAAAAGCTTCAATTCTTCAGGGAAGTGTGTTTATAGGAATTCTCCCAGAAGCACATTTGTGAGGTCAGGAAATGACATTGACATTGGACTCTGTGCAGGCCAGTCAAGTGCTTCCACATCAAACTCTCATCCATGTCTTTGTGGACCTTGCTTTTTGTACTGGTGCACAGTCATGTTGGAACAGGAAGCAGCCATACTCACAGAGCTGGTATGCTGAACCATTAGGAGTTCCTTTCAGTGGAACTAAGGCAGAGAGGTTGCGCAGGTCATCTGCTAATCGGAAGGTTGGTGGTTCAGTTCCTGGTTGCTCCCAGTCTGCATGCCAAATATCCTTTGGGAAGATATTAACCCCAAGTTCTACGAATGTTAGATAAAAAGCACTCACTTAGAAAAAGCATAGAAAAAAGTGCTTGTGTGAATGGTACCTGGTGACTAAAGTCATTGTGTCGGCCACTACATCTGCTTTACATATCTGTGTATGTGATGTTTTCTTTTGGGATGTGTGAAAGGGAATCATTGAGCCATCAGCAGATGTGATGCTGAGCTTGACTCTGTGTCCTCCCTGAAGTGACTCCATGGTTGATTTTTAAAACATACAGCGACAGAGATAAACCTCTCTGCAGCACCGTGTACACATCACACTTAAACTGCAGCCTTTCTCCAAGGCTCAGTATATCACTGCAGTATGTGTGTTGAATGGGTCTGAGTGTTGTGGAGGGAAATGATTTTTCCCGTCTCTCTGAAGAATGGCTGAAGTGATTTTTTTTTTAACTTCATTTTATTCTTTGCTTTGATTGACAAGCTTGCAGTTTTGGGGCCCCCAGAGTCTCTCAGTTGGAAATAATTTCAGATTGGGGAGGGGGCCGATCTGAGGTGCGTTTGATGTTCGATGTTGAAGGCAGTTTGATGGTCATGTAAGTCGAAGCGCATGCATCTGTCTGCATTCTGATGAGGCTCAAGCTCCCCGCGCCTCTTCAGGTTACTGCTCGACTCAACAGTCTGCTCTCTTTTCTTTAACTTGAGGCCTGAGAACAAAATCAAGTTTAGGAGGACTGTATACAGTTGTGTACATGTATTTCAATGATTTTCTTTTTCTAAACTTGTCAGACCCCTGTATGGAGCTCAGTGTTTTACCAGTTGAAATAATCCTTCTTTTTATCCTATACCTGTCTGGAAAAAAAGCAATTTAACTTCTACCTTTAAGAAAACCTCTTCTGATTGGCTGCCTCTTTGTAAATAGGTTTGTAGAGATGTTGCGAGCCAAGAGTAGAAAAAACCCCTCAGCCTGATCTTTTTGGCTCACAGAGATCACTTGTACTTACACTGGCCTTATTTTTTTATCCATGTTTAATATAAGCCACTGTTCTAACTGTGCATGTGTATGAAAGGAAATAGATAAAAGCATAATAGATTCCCTTTAAACCAAAAATGTGTGTGGGTCTGCTGTTCTCCGATTCTGTGTTGCTCACGCTGTCTGCTTCCATCCCCGGACACTCATCCCTCAGCCCGACAGAAAGCAGCAGCCTCCTCTCCTGTTTCCTCTTTGAGCCAAGGTTTACAAATTCCCTCTGATTTACAAGGTCATAAAACGCACCTCCTCCTCCTCCCCCTGCTTCAATCAGCCTCGCCAGCTCAGGCAGTTATTTTATAACTCCCCGAGCACCTGCTCCTGTACAAGGCCGCCGCAATCGATGTGCTCCCTGGTTTCACGTTGCATATCGCACGCGCTCTGAAACCTACACATATACGTACAGTACGGACGGGCGCCCATCACCCTGCTCGCCCAAATGCACGCAGGCTGTCAGAGGGGGAAGACTTTGAGCCTGTTAGTGCTCTAAAGTCATAACTTCTTTGTAATTCACAGCGTGCTGACAGCTGAGATAGGATCATGAATAGAAGTTGACATAACATCATTACAGGAAAGCAAAGCCAAGGAAATCCACGATAAATCAAAAAAAAATGTTGATCCACTTTGCAGTCACGCTCCTCTAGCTCGTCGTTGTTTTTGTAATGTTCTTCATGCTCTAGAAGACATCTGGATAGTAAGTACAAAGCTGAGTGTGGCCTGAAGGGCCGCAGCAGTCGACTGTGTATTCATCCTCCGCATACAATCAGGGTTACTGGAGCAGTCCCCATTTATTTAAAAAAAAAAAGAAGCTCACATCCTGCTGCCTTCAGACTTCTTCCTTTTATTGTGTGTGGATTTTTTTTTTTAGTTACATATTTGCAAATCACTCTTACAGATGACGCAACCTGTCGCACACTTATTTTACAGCACGTATACTCACCCATGCTTCCTGGAATGGCAAACAGCGAAGTAACCGCTGGGACATCACATATCAGTTTGGTGCTTTGAAGCTGAGCATGATGTGACTGTGAAGACCAGGGACAGTGCGCGACTGTAAGCTGACAGCTTGGCGTTAACACTTTAATATTGTAGGCTTGCACTACAGGATTTTTCCTGGTTTTTAACTCTAACGGGGACCATCAGCTACAAAATTTAGACAAACCGAATTGATTATGCACTTATCAAGAACGTGAGAGCCATTGCGTCACCCCCTGCTAGCCGTTAGAAACAATGCACGGTTAAGGCAGTTAGCTTTGGTTTCACAGTTCATACAGACAGTTAAACCATGATTTAGTCACGCAGGAGCTATCACTGTTGCACATTGACTTGCTGAACACACTGTGACACTTGGTGCATTTGAGGGTTTTTTGAATTTTATTGTGTTTTACAGTCTTGCTGTTGTGTAAAAGTTGCAAGAGTCGTTTTTTTATTATAGGGTTTGTTGGTCATAAAAAAAGACGTGACTGCCAACCGACTGCAGTAATATTCAGAGTATTAGTTTATGAACATAACATCAAAAACTCTGCTTTTAAAGTAATCCTAGCTCTTTTAGTCAGTCAGTGCACCATAAACTGATGTAAAAGTAAAAAATATGTTGCATATGTACACAATTAAAATATTGATGTGAATCACCAGACTGCATTAGACGTATTTCGGTTATTGCTTTAAATAAGACAAACTTGTAAAATATCAGAATTATAGACCAGCAGTTTATTTGTTTGTCTTTTTTTCCTTAGTGTCTTCTGAGCTCCAGCAGCATCGCGTTAGATTTTAAACGCGATGTTCTGCTTTCTCTTCAGATACCTACCAGTAACCTTGATTAGTAAAAACCTTCTCACTCACTCCCTCTCACACTCACACAGGCACGCACACAAATCCTGGCTCAGCCCTCCTGAGTGAGGAGATTACAGGATAGTGATTTCACCTTCTAATTAGGACTTCATCTCACACACACACACACACACACACACACACACACACACACACACACACACACACACACACACACACACACACACACACACAGGCTGCTTTAGTTACAGCAGGCTGGCTGGAGGCATCTGATAGCCAGGCCTCCAGGGACCCTGACGAGCGACTACCTGAAATTTAACCCCCAAAAGGAAGTACTGTGGGAGACACACACACACAACAGCACGGAGCAGGAACAGATCCTGGAGGTAGAACAGATTCAAAGGCAGGCTCGTGTGTAGGATATCTGATTTATACTTTTAACAACAGTGAAGCCTTGCCTCTCTATGAGTGTTAAAGCTCTTGTAATCAATAATGTTCCATTATAGAAGTGTGTGTGTGTGTGTGTGTGTGTGTGTGTGTGTGTGTGTGTGTGTGTGTGTGTGTGTGTGTGTGTGTGTGTGTGTGTGTGTGTGTGTGTGTGTGTACGCACACATACTGGTAATTGTGGCTTCACATCACGATGGAGAAGAGTGGCAGCTTTCATCTTACTGCCTCCCTGAAGGGTTCTACCTTAAGAGCGCTCAGCTGCACTGTACCCCGCTCCCACAGGGCTCAGTGCTTAGAAGGCACAGGATACAGTTAAAAACATATTTTGCACTTCAGTTCAGCATTTTATGTTCGAGTGTTGCTGGGTTATACAACAGTTATGTCCTTGTTTTTAAAAGTCGAACACCTGCTGCGGGTTTCTCTGTGGGAGAAACTTAAATATGATAGCCTAAATAAGGAATAATGTGCAGAACCATGTCAAAAGCAAGTCCAGAAAATTTTTGACTGGGAGTTTTTAAAGAGCCCATTTTTCTAATCCACATGTTGCCGTGTCTTCTGTTCATCATTAGCTAACACATGTCCTTTTGACACCTTTTGCATATCTAAATCTGCAAACAACAATCTGATGTGGCTTAGTGACAGTTGGGAGGAAGAGCTTCCTTTTTAACAGGAAGAGATCTTTAACAAGGCTTAGGGATGATCTACCACGACACCTTTGTGGGCTGCATGTCCCTCTACTTGACATTAGTTTGTAGAGAGGCATGCATCTGATGTCAGCTGGTAGACTTCTATTGCTCTGAATGAACTGAGAAAATTCAGTTCAGTTTTATTAATGTAGCACTGAATCACAGCAACCGTATGCTTTACACTGAAAGGTAAAGAGCCTGCAGTAGTCCAGAGAAAACCCTAACAATCAGACAACCCCCCACCCCCAAACAAGCACTTGGCTACACTGGGAAGGAAAAACTCCCTTTTAACATGAAGAGGCTCCGAAGAGAGGCAGTGGTGAATAGTAACTGATTAAATGCAAAGTAATGTATAAACACAGAGAGTGAAAACCGCTTTGAATGCTGTTTATTGTGAGGCGGCACTGCTTCCTGTCATATCCGTCCTCTCTTCAAACCTGTGTGAAATACCTCCAAACCGCAAACTCTTTGTGCTGTCTGTTTGATTCAAAATAACAGGTGTGAAATGTCGCCAACCAAACAGTTAAACCTCGTTCCAGTGTGGAGAATCTGCAGTTCAGGCCAGCTTTAACATCTGCAAGTATGGCTGCAAGTTGCTTAACTAATTACCGAAAAAGGAGCTGACATATCTCAACTTGCAGTGCCTAGTATTTGTCTCAAGTTAAAATCAAAAAATTGTCCTACATTTACCACAATGCAATTGGATAGCTGTAGCTGTTTGTCTTTAAAACTCCTTTCCCCCATTGTAAAATTGCTAAAAAGAAAAAAAAAGTAACAACACTGGCAAAAACACAGGGAAACTGTGTTTGTCTGTTATCAGTAGACGCCCCTTTAAATTAGATTAGATTGTTTTTCTATCCATGTTTCACATTTGACCTGATAATCAGTTTGTCAGCATTCCTGTGCAGTAGAAACAGGCCAGGCATGACTTTAAGTGTAAAAGTAGCAGGATTACTTGGTTTTGGGTCTTCTTCTTTAGGAGCATAACAGATCAGGTAGACTTTACTAACAACAGATACTGTGTGCACTGATGCTCCTTTTACAGTGCTATTTTTAGCTGAGCCCACCACTCAAGCCAGATGGTCTGTCGAGTAGCCTGAACAAAAGTTCACCAGGACACGAAATGAAATACTGATACTGATCCCCTCAAACAGAAATTGCTATTCAAAGAGCTTCATAGCAGGAGAGTTTGTTTCTAGATTATACCAGTTTAACCTAAAAAGGTTGACGTTTGAATGCTGCTTTGAACCTAATTTAAATTGATCTGCTTCATTTCCCTCCCCATTTGTTTTTTAGGACAAGAAGAAGTACCTGGACATCATTCACAGCTACATGGAGGTTCACGGCACAGTACACGGCACCAGCACCGTGCACCTCCCGGGCTACGTTAAGAACCACGGCATCCTTAGCGGCCGAGACCTTCAGTTCCTCCTGAGAGAAACGAAGGTGAGAGATCCTCACTTTAAATTGTCTAACATGGAAAAATGAGCCTTGAGGGAAATAAAAGTACATGGCTGCAGTTCTTACTAGGTGGCTGTAAAAGCCACAGATCAACTCCCACACTTTGCCACACTGACATTTTTTTAAATAATGAAGAAATTGTAGCGAGGCTTACCTGCAGTATATCGAAGAAACTCTGTATCTTTTTTAACTAACCTTGGACTTTTTGATGCGCCGTGACTACAAAATCACCTCTGAATGTTTTTCTTCTTGCTTTATATTTAGTCTGCTTGTCAAAAGAAATTGAAAAAAGAAATATTGAAGCACATATCAGTGCTACAAAAATAAGTCTACAGGCAAGTTGGAGTAAATATGTGATTCTTCTGAGACTTATTGGAGGTTTGGGTGGAAAAAATGTCTTTATGTGAATAGAGGTCTTCTTCTGAAAGAGCCTTGAGCCAAGTGGCTGTGCTTTCTCTGAGCCTGGCCGTTCACAGAGGTACTTCCCCATTCAGGTCATGACTTGTCCCTTCCTCTCACTACTCCAACCACTCGCACTGACAAAGACAACTACATGGCAATGTGTTGTGTAGAGCAAGCTCTTCAGACGCAGTGACGTATGAGAGGCAGGTTTCTAGGTTTTTACGAATGTATGCAAGGCTGCTAAACATACAACACTTTGTTTTACACCTATTAAAACAAACACTTGTAGGTAAAAATAATAAATAATTCCCAGAAGCTGCAGTCCCCTCTTGTTGTAAAAGCAGTTGCTTTATATCTATAATTAGCTGTCCGCTTTAGTTCTTTCAAGGCTAAGTTAAACATTATTAGAGTTATTGCAGCTTTGTGCAGGTTCATCTTTGATATACAATCTATGTTTTAAACTAGACAGTTTTACCACCGGATTGATTTATCTTGGGACACATTCATTACACAAACATACCTGTTGCCCTAGAAGTCTGCTAAAGGTCAGGACACTGCTTCTCACTTGAGCCTAAACCCTGATAGTGTCCATAACTGCCACACAGAACAGAAATACAAGGAGAAGAAGCAGAAATCGATTTCCTGTGAGGTCTGCCATGACCTGTCATGGTTTTGCTAAGACTGCACGGTCATGTGGGGATGTGTTCTGAACGGTCTGTGGACCCACTTTGAAAACGTATCCAAAAAATTCCCACCGAGCTGCAAACTTCTAAAGAGCTACAGAATGAAAATGACAAGATCCTCACATAGCTGACAGCAACATCCACTGGAGGTGCAAACTGGCACAAATTCAGCTAAGAATCTCTCTGGCTTCAGTCTTCATCCCTTTCAGGAAAAAATGAGGTGAGGGGAGGCTTCGATTTTCTTTAGCCTCTGAAACTAGATACTTTCAGGCAAGGGAGGGACATCAGAGCGAGACGGCCACAGCTCACGATACAGTCAGTTATAGAAAAAAAGATGGATATATATCTAAACCTCTTTGACCTTAGCAGAGCTGCAGAGTTGCTTTAGCCATAAAACATTAGTGATTCTGTCCTGAGCACCTGAAACCAAGGATCCGGTGATGTTCGAGGCACCGAGGCACAGAAAGACAAAGATGCATTCTGCAGTGGAGCGGATCATTAAAGACTGAAGGCAAACAACGCTCCACCAACAGTGCAGTGAATTATGATTTGCTGGAGCGAGAGCTTTATTAGCAAAGTCTGGCAGGTAAACACACAACAGAACCAGGATATAATATAAACCTCCATATCTTCTCATTACATGCGTTCCTGGCTGGAAACCCATCGGGGAACGGCCAATTAAATCGCACAAAACCAGACATTTCTCCGGCATTCTTGTTTAAGAGTTTACGAGCAAAACAAGGGGCGTTATAGGCACTCGTCCTTTCGTCACTTAAACAACACATTTACTCTTACCTGCGAGCAGACTGCCTCAGCTAATTGGCCTCGTGAGGTTTAGCTTTAAAAGTGCTCCCGCGTTGAGGCGCTTTTGCGAATATGTTGCCTTGTGACATTTGAAGGAAGGGGGAAGGTTGTTCAAGCTCCAAATTCCCTGAAATAAACTGTGACGTGCTGCGCTCTATCAGGTGAATAGCGTGGATGATCAAACCGCTGACATGCAGCAAAACGTTGCTGCGTCATGTTGCAGACTGACAGAGTCAGAGGTTTTTGATGTTTTTCTCTCTGCCTTCTCACATCCGTCTCACAGGCCTGTCTAACTCAACCTGTTAGATTCTCTTGCTTCTGTTTTTCCACCTTCTGCACACACCGTGCTTTCAACAACCAATTTATGCTACTGTATGCAGTGTGTGCAAAATAAGAAATGGTGTTAGTATGGTAATGGTGTTTGTCTTGCTCCACCGTTAATGCCGCTGTAATCAGCATAAAGGGAAAACTCAAACATCCCATGGCAGGTGCTGGGATTAGAAATATCATGAACAAACAGCCTAATTAACTCGCTGGGTCATTACACTCAGAAGCCACCGTGTTTTTAAGCCCTGCGTGGCAACGGCAGAAATCTGATGTTGTTCCAGCACGTTTTGCATGACAACTTTCACTCCAGATACCTCGTTAGCTTAAATTTACATGCTAGACAAAGGTGCAGATAGCAGCTTCTTCTCCTTTGTATATGATCTTGATCTGGCGTTGAGTTCTGCAAGTTACTAAGAGATTGTGGAAGTTGTAGCACCTGTGAGTGTTCAGGTCTTTTGGCTAATAGCTGCTCACTGTTCCAGGGAAAGACAGTCGAAATAATCAGAAATGCAAAACACCTGCTGCTACTGTGGCTAAGAACTAAGACGCTATTGTTGCACGAGATAATGTTGGAAAGTTCAGGTGATGTCTGACATTTGACAGACACCGTAATGTAAAGAAGAACACATAAAATATCATTTATAGAGCACTTTGGTTTCCACGGACAAATTTCACCTCTTGTATTTTTCTGATTTTGTTTTTTATGCAAATTAACCGATCTGACCAATCAGACCACCAACAATACTGAATATACAATGAATATACAGTGATATAAAGATGGTAGAATAATACTGTTTCACCTCAGACACACAGCTAGACGCAGCTTCGAGTCGAATGACTGACCCAATCTCTCTGAATTGATCACCTCGGATGTGATCCCTACTCTGCCAGCAAGAGTTCAAACTGCCCCACAGACGAATATCCTGAAATTCGTACGAAAGCGTGCGAGACAGCATCAACTCCTGGATCAAACTATGAAATTCTCCCTACTGTCGCCGTCTCCTGAGGACCCCAAAGTGCTTTACACACCCAGTCATCTACCCATTCACACACTGGTGGAGGCAAGCTACAGTTGTAGCCACAGCTGCAGACTGACAGAAGCGAGGCTGCCATATCGCACCATCGGCCCTTCTGGCCAACACCAGTAGGCGGTAGGTGAAGTGTCTTGCCCAAGGACACAACGACCGAGACTGTCCGAGCCGGGGCTCGAACCGGCAACCTTCCGATTACAAGGCGAACTCCCAACTCTTGAGCCAGATTAGTGTTTAGAAGCATCAGGACCAGCTCACCATCGCTTGATGTTGACTCCAGTTTAATCATAGTGCATTTTTGGGTGGATTTTGGCAAAACTTTAGCAAAATCGCAACTGTTTCGATGTTATACGACAAATTTGCATCAAAAATCTTCAATGTGCTCAGTGCATAAAGGTGTTAGCCGAAAGCTCAGGCTGATCTAAAGTGTCCGTTAGTCTCCATTTCATCCACTATGTTTCTGTGTGATGTCAAAGAGAGCAGATACTTTAATTCCTGACTAAATTCCAAGAGTAGAACATTTATTTGATCATAAGAGTTTAACTTTTAGTGTGTGAGCGCGTCACATTTATTAGTAAAAAAAAAAAAAATCCCCTCCCTCCACCCTCAAACCACATCTGCAAGGTGATACATGATATTTTCATATCTATATAACTTCTTATATGCACAGTCTCACTTTCACTCACCCGTTCAAACTGTTTTTCTGATCATTTTGTCAAGGCTTGCAAAAAACCCTGAGGGCGTTTATGCTGCTTCTTCTGAAAGTGTTTAAAACAAACAAGCCAAAAAAAAAAAAAACTGGTAAAGGAAGTGATCTTTGATATTTAATAACTACAGGTAACTTGTACTACAGTAACTGCTGTTCTTCCCTACAACATTTAAGTGCTTTCAGAGACGGCTACTGGTATTTAAAAAAAACTATTCTTGGCCCTCATTAATATTTTTAGTAAAATGCAGCTGACATATATAAAATCCAAGGTTTATTTATTTAAGGAAAATATGCATATGTATACCAATGAAATCCATTAAATTTGACCAGATTCTAGTTGAATCTAAAGTTTTTGAATGTACTTGCGTTTACAGAACATTTACATGTAGTCAGGTTGCTTAAAGGCAACGTTTTGAGGCTCCAGTGATTACACTACAGGATGTTCACACAACAAAAACACATTTTTCATTAACAGCATACACACACAAAAAATACACAATTATTGTAAAAAAATCAACAGAAATCAATCAGATTTTATCCATTCAATATCAATATTTTATCATGAGTGCATAGTTACTGAGCAATCATTTCTATTAAGTAAGAAAGTACTCATGGTAAAATGTGATTGATTTCTGTTGATTATTTTTACAATAATTGTATATTTTGTACAGTTGTTGTTACAGACTCCCGCATTGCCCTCATGCATATTTGACTGTTAGCACTGATGCTACTTTTTTCCTTCAGATGTTCTGCAGATAATCATTAGTTGCATCCCTCGACTTTAAAGCTGAGCGATGAGAGCAGAAATGAAATCTTCTCGTGTCGTAGGTGTGTGTCCTTTGCATGAGTAAGGCAGGATGTTTCCTCAGGGGTCCAAATCGATAGCAGCTTTCATGTGGAGAGCTGCATGGTGTTGAAGTCAGCCTGTCCATGACCACGGGACTCCAGAGCCGTTGTAAACTAATGATGAGATTGTGGGTCAGTGCTATAAACTCCCATCCACAATCCATTCACATCTAGCTACAATCAATTTGCAAGCATTAGTCATAAACTCCCACCTGAGTTATTCAGTGTGTTTATCTCAGCTCTTCTCCCCCTCTGTGTCCTCTCCCTACAAGTACCAGCTGAATGGTTTGCAGCTTCCAGGAGCCTTTGCATACATGCGATTAAAGAACCCACGTGCTTTGCTGCCACCTGTTGGCAGAAATATTTCAGTAACACTCACAGCTGAAAGAGCAGAATTCACTCCACAGGTCTGATTATTCATGTGACTACAGGCATACCTCATGACACAGCGCTGCATTGTGCACTTAAAGAAAGCGTGTGTATGTAACACCGACTCAAACACACAGATAAGCCATTGTGTCAGCCAGCTGGCTCCACTCAATAAGCCACTCAGTTGGCACCCGGCCTCCCCTCTCAGTTTCTCGATTGCTGTCTCACTACTCATGCAGGCGAGCTCCACAAATATTTGCTTTCTTTCCACTCAGGAGAAGAAAAATTGCTTCTAGAACCCTCCACCCGTTTTCACTGTTTACTGAAATAAATGTTTGGGATTCTGGCTAAGCACAAACAGTGGAGACACTATACCGTAGCATAAACACCCAGAAACTTCCAGAGTCCCGGTCGGCCGTCAGGTTTTGTGGAATGTCACAGTTTTACTTTCAGTGCTGAGAAGCCACTCGTTCCTTGTACAGAGCCTTCTTTTTTTGTTTAATATGGAAAACTACATGTTTACTACATGGTGGTGGAAAATTGTCAGACGGCCCCCTTTGAGCAAGCACATGGCGACAGCAGGAAGGAAAACCACTTTTTTAACAGAAAGAAACCTCCAGCAGAACCAGGCTTAGAGGTTTGAGTAGAAAAATTACGTATGTCTGTGTTAGTAATGGCTAATGTGGTGCCAAACAAGCCGAAGAAACACCTAAAAGACATAAACGTTGGTTTAAATGAGTCATTTCAGAGCTGAAAGGCGGTTCTAAGGTGTCTTTGCCAGTTTCCATGATCGTTTACTATCTGATTTGATTGCTGAGCTATTATGTACCTCCACGCCTAAGATATCAAACTCCTTCAGCCCCGTGGGAGGAGTAAACGTAAAAGTGATGTCTTCATATTATCGGGCTTGTTTTCCCTCCCTTGTTTCATGGTGAAAATGTGCTGCCTCCGTCACAATTTGTGCTGATAACAGGGGAGATTTGTTTCTACAAGGCGCTATTGGCGACTCCTCAACACAGCCAGTAAACTTCGGCGCCCCTCTGCCTCCTCCCACCGGCACCTTTAGTTGTGCTTATTTCAGGACCTGCACACTGCTGTTCACACATGCCTCCTCCTTACTGACTTGTGTCTGTTAATATCCAGCCTATGGAGCCTGACAGCCGTGTGTGTTCTCTCCTCTGCAGCTGTTTGTGGGTCTTTCCTTCCCGTACGAGGGTCCTGCCCCCCTGGAGGCCATTGCCAACGGCTGTGCCTTCCTCAACCCCAAGTTCAACCCTTCGAAGAGCAGCAAAAACACAGACTTCTTCAAGGGCAAACCCACCCTGAGAGAGGTGAGAGGAGTGCGGGATTTGTCCCCCGCAGCTCGACCCATAACTTTTAAATCGTTTGATTTTCCTAACCCCTCCCCCCCACCCCTCTCATTTCTGCTTTGCTGCCTGCAGCTGACCTCTCAGCACCCATACGCCGAGGTGTACATCGGTCGGCCCCACGTGTGGACGGTGGATATCGAGAATTCTGCCGAAGTAGAGAGGGCCATCCGCTCCATCCTCAGCCAAAAGGTAACCGCGGGCGACTGAAAGACGCTAAAATTTGGTGCAATTTCACAAATGTTATTGCATATTTGTTTCTACAACAAGGGCAGAAGCCCCTTAGGTGCTGTACAGACACACAAGCTTTCGGCCCTACTGCTGCATAGCTGCAAACATCTTTTAACTAAATTCACTGCACATTCAGCAAGCTTTAACTGACAGACTTTAATACCTTAAATGAACTTAAATACAAACACAACAAGTCATCTTCAAATTCCCTTTTATGCCCCTTTCATCCTCACTGGGTTTCAGCACTTTTCACCTTCATTTCTTGCCAGTGTCTGGCTCCTGGGTGTTCAGTCAGTAATTGCAGTGAGTCTCTCATCATGAGCTGACAGATCTGACGCGCCTTCTTCTCAACCTGCTTCCTTCTTTATTTTTTCTTTCAGTTACTCTTTTTTTTTACCCCCCTTATCAAGTTAAATGTCAGACCTTTTCTCTTTTTTTTTCTCCATCCGAGCCGCTGTCTGAATCTCAGAGGACACAACATTCACCTGATCTGTATTGCAGCGCAGGCACTTCCCAAAGGTGTGCTTTTTCCAGCTTCATCCTCTGACACTATTCTTTCAATTTCTTCACTTGTGAAATTCTTGTGCTTTTTTTTTTAAGCTGCCAGTCTTCTCTCTTAAGCATCACCACTTTTTCCACAATACACCTCCAGGGAAATTTCCATATATAGTGAATGTTCTAAATGGTGGTGGTTCTAATATATAGCACCAAACCACAACAACAGTTGCTTCAAGGTGCTTTACATTCAAGGACCATATTGTAATACAAGAAAATTTAAAAAAAACCCAATAATCATATGACCCCCTATGAGTAAGCGCTTTAGCGACAGTGGGAAGGAAAAACTCCTTTTTAACAGGAAGAAACCTCCAGCAGAACCAGGCTCAGGGAGGGGTGGGGCCATCTGCCGCGACCGGTTGGGGGTTAATGAATAAAAAAGTTAAATGAGCTTCAGTGTACACTTGTTTGTTGTACAGACCTTCTTGCTGCTCTACATAAACATGATTGATTCCAGCAGTGTCACTGTTAGTGAAATGGACCTGTGTTGATGTGTCAAGTGATTGTAACATAAAACCTCCTGTGTCTGGGAGGTCCAGTCTCTTTTTTAGTATTCCTGCTACAATTGCAACATGAGGACAAAAGTGTGCTCTAAGCCACTCAGAGAACAGATTGAAAAGTAAAAGTCAGGACATGGTTACAAAAAGATTTCCAACTGCTGGGATGATTTGTCCAGTTGAGGTTCTTTGGCCTGATGAGACAGAATTTGAGCTTGTTGTCCATTAGACTAGATGCTGTAGCATCTAATCTAATGGACATCCCCACAAATACACCATCTCCGCTGTGAAGCATGGTGGAGGCAGCATCATGCTCTGGGGGTGCTTATCAGCAGCGAGCCCTGGAAGGCCTGTAAAGGCAGAGAAGGACATGAATGCAGACAAATATGCACCAAAGCAGAGAAATGATCCACAGACAACAAGGTGAATGTTCTGGATTGGCCCAGATCTCAGTCTGATCGAGAACTTGTGGCTGGACTTGAAAAGAGTGTGAGTGAGCTTTTTTTTATTAACGTTATTGCCTCCATTCCCTTTGCTGTAGTATTTGGTGTGAAGAGGGAATGAATTTGTTTACTGAATAAAAATGTGGACAGCTGCTTTCATAGATTTCTTATATGATGAGCTGCAGTGAATGAATCTGAAAAATTCAAATCTTCAAATCTTCTTCTTCTAAGTTAAAAAGCAAGTGTGCCTCACATGTCTTAACATGGAGCAAAAAAGAGGGTGTGATTGTGTAAATGGCGTCCTGGCTGGTTAGTTGTTAAGGAAAACCTTGTTGGAGCCGCAGGAGGATTGATGGAGATATCGTGTTCCGTCTCCTGGTCCGGGCCCATGCATATTTAAAACTGGACTCGGGACCTCGTTGTGTTGTTGTACTCCGCCGAGCTGGTCAGAACAATGCCTGTGTTCACTGGACGAGCCCACAGAGCCTCATATGCTCCGTGATCCGTGGCGAGACGCAGCCTACCAGGCTCCGGCTCTCCTCCTGCTCCCCCCCTCCCTTCCCCTCTCCTCATCCTTGCTTCCTCCCAGCAGCCAAAAGCTCAGAGGGAGCACGGAGCGACTCAGTTCAGCAACAAAGGCTGCAGTTGTTGGTCGTCCCCCGTTTGAAGTTTCCTTCAGCGGCGCAAAGATCAGACAGCAAGCTAACGCTTCACCGGGAGGAGCTCTCTGAGCGTCATATAGAAACACTGTCGAGCACAAGAGTTTACAAGCTCCCTCACCCTGCACGTGTTTTAACAGTCTGTGTTTTGTGTTATTCAGATTGAGCCCTACCTGCCCTATGAGTTCACCTGCGAGGGGATGCTGCAGAGAGTGAACGCCTTCATCGAGAACCAGGTACTGCCTCTGCAGAGCGCCTCTCCATCTTTTCCACGTGCACACAAGTCAGAATGAAACCATGTCGGGCTTTAATTCATGCCACCCTCAGCTGTGGTTGGCGTCCCCAGGGCCGTACAGATTTTCAAAAGTTCAGCTGCTGCTGATTAAAATTCAAAGATTAAAGCCTGTCGAAATAACTCAACATAAGCATTTACAGCAAGTAGACATCAAAGCAAAATGAAATATGAGAGGAAGTAGAAGCTATAAGAGCGATCAAAACATCCCATGAAATGAACAAAATCTACAATAAAAATGAATTTAATGGAGTTTGACAGGTATGCCAACACCTTTCTTTCATCTCCTTGATCATTTCCTGTTATCTTCAAATTAAAGGTATAACATGCCAACAAATTGCTTT
This sequence comes from Simochromis diagramma, assembly GCF_900408965.1. Taxonomy (NCBI): domain Eukaryota; kingdom Metazoa; phylum Chordata; class Actinopteri; order Cichliformes; family Cichlidae; genus Simochromis; species Simochromis diagramma. The sequence continues at coordinate 9,362,121 of NW_024387209.1, read as the reverse complement.
TATTCAGATTAATTTGGCTCTTATTTTCTGTCATATTGTGTTACAGTGTTGGAAGATCATATTAAAGACGGACATGTTTTTTAAATAATGAGGTCGGCACGTGTACAAAGAATACTACACGTTTCATTTCTGTCAGCTTTTAAGCTCTTGGATCTCTGTAATCTCCGAGCACAGAAGCCCCGCCCACCTCCCGTTTAAACCTTCTGCTTGCATGTGGCAACCAATTATATGAAAGTTAGTTTAAAGAGCGGCAGAGCTAACTTATTTTTACTTTCTTTACATAAAGCATTACAGAGTTACGGGGTTTTTTTTCCTTTTCTTTTTTCCTCCTTTTTGCACTCCTGTTGTTTAACATCATGTTGTGTCCTCAGGACTTCTGTCACGGTCAGGTTATGTGGCCTCCCCTCAGCGCCCTGCAAGTGAAGCTGGCAGAGCCCGGGCACTCCTGCAAGCAGGTCTGTCAGGAGGAGCAGCTCATCTGTGAGCCCTCCTTCTTCCAGCACCTTAACAAGGACAAAGACCTGGCCAGGTGGGACACATACTTTGTCTCAATATTAGTGGCCACCAGGTGGTAGCACGACACAGGCTTAAGCTCATGTGAGCATTTATCATTCTCTGATGAGCTGCTGAAACCTGCAGTTATAGTTATGACCACTAGTGGGCTGAGTTTAGTTACAGAAGAAAAATGGATTCTCAAGCCTGCAGCTCAAAGACACCAGTGTGTGCATGTGTTTTCTCTTCTTGTCTCTCCTTCACATTAAAAAAAGTGTTGAAAAATAAAATCTAAAGCGTTCCGTCTCTCCGTCAGGTTTGGCATGGACTGTCAAACGGTGGAGTCGAGCGCCGACACCGTTGTGCCCGCATACAGTGAGACTCGCCATCACTGCATCTTCCAGTCGGACCTGCTGCTGTTCAGCTGCGCCGGCGCCCACTCGACACTGCAGCGCATCTGTCCCTGCCGTGACTACATGAAGGGCCAGGTGGCACTGTGCAAAGACTGCCTATAGCAGCAGCACCCAGGCTGACAGAGGGTCAGGAATCAGATGGGATTGCGGTGATCGGGGAGGGGGCGGTGGTGGGCGGATGTACAGCAGCTTCAAGGAGTGTGGTTGAGGGAGACGCACATTCCCGAGCAGTCATGCAGCTATCAAACACACAAACCAGACTCCTTTGTGACAACAACAGAACAAAAAGAACAATCACAGGACTGAGCTCGCTCTTCATATTTATTGTTTTCCTCCGGTAGCTGGAGGAGGAGCACTCCTGCAGCTGACCGGAGCATCTGCCAACTCTCACCTTCATCAGCAGGTGGCGCTATGAGGCCTGGAAGTGGCGTGGATTTACTTGAATCAACAAAGGGAGTCGTACGAAGTCGCAGCAGATGAGGTGGACTGCACATATCGGTGACCCTCCACCCCTCCACTCCACCCTTCCGTCCATCTCACCCCTGCTCTAATCTGAAACTGTTATTTTTAGGTAGGTTTGCACTGGACCGGCACCGCTGAAGGCCCACATCCCCCAGCATACACACACACATAGAAACACACACAAACACAGTGGGCTGTAATCAGATTTACACTGTAACCAACCCATTCATCTCTTCTGAACAAAAAAGACTAGATTGGACAAGTAAAAGTAGAAATCTAGATTTTTATCCTGGCAGTTTCGATCGTTTCCTGACGCATCCTCACCACATCCCCACCCCCCCCCCACCCTTAAAAGAGAGGAAATTCAAGACTGTCGTGTTCAGTTTTCATACATTTAAGTTGCACACGTGTTTTAAAACGTTGTAAAGATGAGGGACTGTGTGTGTCTGTGAGTGTTTCTGCAAAAGGCCAGTAGAGAATTGTAATTTTTTTTTGTTTGTCTGCCTGTTTTAAGCACACCATCCGGCACTAGGCACGCACCAAAATGACATCGCTCGTTCTCTGTGTCGTGACGTCGAGTCGTAGACGATAGCCGTCATAAGTAGCAGCGGTAACACCTTGCAACAAAAGGCTGGGAAGCCTTACTGTCAACACGTTGTTCCGAAGACTCGGAGAGAAACACAAAATCCTTACGTCCATGTCTTTGTGTAGTAAACTGTTTTTAAAAAAAGACTAAGAAAAAAAAAAAAGACAAAACACAGATTCACACTCGTCTCCCATCTTCCACACGACCGCTGTAAATCCTTTGCAGCATACTGTACGCACCACAGACATGTCAACAAAGAGCTCCGCGGCGGGCGCTACGCCTTGCATCTCCTTTTCTTTGGATAATCGTTAGGATCTTAATTTGCCTGTTTATTTGCTAAAAAAAAGATAAATAAGGAAAAAAAGATGAGATTTGTATTTCTTGTGGTGAATGGAAAAAATGCACTAAGTTAATCAGAGGTTTAACATGATATTAGTAACACTGTATATTGTTCATATGAGTTTTAAAGGTTTTCTTTTGTATTTATTTTGTATACAGATCTTTATCGCTGTGTTCGGCTGGAAATCTTTTTCTTTTTTTATTTATAGGATGGGTGTCTTTTCTTTTGTTTCCCTTTTTATTGACTTTTATTTATGGAGGGTAATTTAAATGTAATTAAAAAAAGCATATTTGTCTCTAGGTGTATGAATAAAGAGAAGGAGACTTTGTCTTCTGCTGTCCTGCTTTCAGCTGTGATATGAGACCAAAAAAAGCAACAAAAATAAAATATTGGAGCATTTTTATTTTGCACCAGAATTTGGTCTCAAATGGATTTACGTACCTAAGCCAGGCCTGTGTCTGTCTGGCTGCTTTGTGATCATTCTAGAAAGTATAGTATAGAAAATAATTTATCAAATGTTTGATTATTTATTCCTTAAAGAGCTTAAATGACACAAAGATTGGTTTAAACTTTCCAGTCTAAACGTAACTCTCATCGCGCTCTCTGTAAGGCAGACAGTAGTGGACAAACATGCTTGTTTTGTGGGGAAATGAGCCTCGTACACTTTGTGCTTTGCTTTCATTTCACTGTTGTTTCTGTTTGCACATGTTTCAGTTCAGTCTGAATGGCGCCTTTTTCTTCTTCTTTTTTCTTACCCTGTTAAGCAGGTCACTGATCTGCCGCCAAGTTAAGTGTTTCAAAAAACATGACGTGCCTTTTTGTGGTTTAACTTCAGTTCTGCTTTTGTTTGACGACTGTTGGTGAGCTATTTGTGGCAGGGTGACGTTACTCTGTTATACATGTTTACTTCTGCAACATCAGAGTCAAGTTGGGTTTTTTTGTTTGTTTTTTGATTTATATTCATTTTAAGAAATTTAAATTGGCTGTCCACATCTTAAGATTGTTTTGATGAAGATATTTGGGAAAGTGATAAAACTGATAGGCTCTTTGTTTTTCAGAACTAAAGTCAAAAAGAAAGAAAGCAGTGTCAGCTCATCATGTTTACCAGTCAAGCTCGGCAGTGGATTCACATGTGTGATAGTAATGCGATTAACCAGTTGAGTAGTCAGTAATAAGAGGAATCAGATGATCACAGCACATGTAGAATAAATGGGTTGTCTGATTTTGAATGCCTTAAACTGATTACTCATAGTTGTCTGGTCCTTTCTAAACGTGACCTGCAGCACATGTGATGGATACACAAGTGGCTTCAAGCTTGAAGAAAGAAAAAAAAAAGAGTGGTTTTTAAACTTTCACGAAAAGCATCTGGTGGTGCTTCAAAACAAATCCCATAAAAAAACCAAAACCAACAGTGCATTAGTGCAAATCGCTAGTTTCCACATTGGTTCCTGTTAAAAATGTAAAACTGGAGTCCAGTAATCAGTTTCAGGGGCATGCATTTAAAAGGAGGCATACCTACAGTTTGATCAGTGAATTGTGAAACGTCACAGTATGTGCTGTTCTACAATAAATAATGAAGCAATAATCAGCTGCCTCTCCAGTGACTCTGTCATCAAGCAGACGACTCAGTTTGTGTCAAACCACAGCTGGTACTTGTTTACTTCTACTTGAAATGAAAGTCCAAGAGGAGTCAGAGTACATCTGACCATTATCGAGCCTGCTAGTAGGAAAGACGAGCCAGGAGCCATTTGTCATGCTTGCCCATGGGGGGCCGTGCTTGCCCATGGGGGGCCATGCTTGCCCATGGTAAGTTGTTGGGGTTCTCTGTGTTGTAGCACCTTGAGGTCACTGTTGTTGTGATTTGGTTATATAACTGAAACTGAATTGAAGTAACTTTCAAAATAAAAGATTGTCAGCTAATAGATCAGTCTGGATGGTGACATTTTGGGTTCTTTTAGAATTCAAAAAGAAAATCAGGGCTGTAAGTGAAGCCTTGTATTTGAGTAGCACTGAATATGTCAATGTTTAGACCAGTGTGATCACACACATCGTTTAAATCAACCGTGCACCTGTGGTTCTTCATCTTTAATGCACATTTAAACGGCGTCAAAATAGTCTCACTAGTATCTCCAGGACCACATTTCACACTTGATGACAAGTGCACACAAGCACTGAGTGACTCACAGGATGATTACTGGACTGTAGCGCTTAGCAGCCATTCTTAAAACATGAGGACAGAGTAGCAGGTGGGACTGAGTCAAACTAAACGGCACATGCATAAGAGAGTTGCTGGAGCAAACTGTTCATTGATGGTTTTGGTCTTTTTATGGAACTTGGTCATGATTTATTTTTTTATTTTTTAAAGGTAGAATATCACCAGCGTTTAAAGCTCGTACATATCCAAGGTGGGAATGCTTGAGTTCGTGCTAAACCAACAGTGATACCCAGCACGATTCCTTTTTCAGCGAATAGGCAAATATTTTGAACCCTTAACAGTCGCTTCTTAATAACCATGACTCTGAGGCCTGCTTAAATGATTAGCTAAACCCCTTCTGCTGCAGCCAGAGCCTTATTTCTTTTCTGTTAGCTGGGCTTGTTCAGAGCACATCTTTGATCAGATCATAGGATGTTTGGTTTCTGGAGGAATCTGCTCAGAGCGCCAAGCCATCAGCAAAGTTTGGACAGAATAAATCAGCGTATCTCATCTGTTTTGACCTCAGCATTGAATGTCTCCATTGTATGAACTCTGCTACACACACACCAACATGGATGAAGATTTGTTTTGCTCTCAGTTAAAAGTCAGAAACCCCAGAACAGCAGTGAAAAGTGGGTAACGCAATGGTTTTGTTTTCACTGTTCTTGACGAGTAAGAGGGATACAACTTTATTTTTAAATAAACCTTTTTTCTGTGACAAATGGCTCAGACTCTGGTTTTACATTACAGCTATACAGATTATTTACACGAGCAAAGAAGTGTACAGTCAGCAGGCTGAGGAGCGCCTCAAACTCTGTATCACAGAGTTTAAGAAAACCGAGCTGATATGGAGTTAAATGTGTCTCTCGGTGTTTACGACATGTCCAAGACAGGAAATTAGTGATTACAAGCTGTTTGTATTTTTGTTGTGATCTTTTCTTAATATTATGGCCTCCCAAAATAATTTTCTGTTATCTGCGTGTTTTGTTTCTCACACCGATTTTAGGCACACATGTATCTCCACAAGCTCAGGAACAGAATTGATCCCTTATTTGTATTTAAATAAATAAAACCAAACAGCACAGTCACAGATTTTTCATAAAAACTAGTATCACAGCACAGCGTGTACATTCAGTTACGGTCACAGCAGCAAGCACAGACTGAGGAAAATGTGGGAGATATGAAAACTAACAAAAAAAACCCTGATCAAATTGCACAAACACCTATGAGCAAAATTAAGGCTTTGGGATAGAGAGGAGCTCTATTGTACAAAGTAAGTCCTTCAATACGACGATGAGGAGGAGGAGGACAGCTAGAAAGTGAAAGCTTCTTTAAATTAAAACCAAAAAGGACTTTGCCTGAAAATGTAGCTGCGACCCTTCTAAATGGCCCAAAACCAAACAGCAGCTTCAATATGAGAGGAAACACGTTGACTCCTGATAAACAGCGACTCACTTAATGTCCACAATCATCACTGCATTGAATTTCATTCAAATATTTCCCTGTTGGGGCGTCGCCATTGACCCAAAACCGTATGGCAGCCTCTACAGTGTATGTCTGTAGGACTGTGAGCTCTGAGTGCAGGACAGACACTGTTTTCATTTCACCAGCCAGTAGGTAACAAACACGTGTGTAAAGGTGGTAACAAGGAGAGCTGCTACAAAGGCCCTAACTGACCCCAGTAACTACTCCCAGTCCTGCTCCTCATTTTCACTGGTGCTGGAGTCCTCCTCTTAAACACAGGAAACACGTGAACCCACCGGCTGTTGTCCAAAGTTCAGCACCTCAAACTCAAAGAGAGCAGCAACCCGTTAGATCCATTTAGGGTGAATGCAAACAAACAGGGAACGGAAGCTGTTGATCTTCCAGCGTACACGAAACAAAACCCACTTGAGTCTGTGATTAATAGACTAATAATCCAGCTGCTTTTGTGTCAGAGGAGGTGGTTGCACCAACTACGATAACATTAAAGAAGTCTCCAAAGGAAGCACATACAGGAGAATCAGACAGATTATAATTGTTACTTCAATAAATTCATTTTGTAAGTTTATTCTTTCAGCCACGCTCTATTTATGGTTAAGGATAAATATAAAAAGCAGAATACAAATGTAGACTTGGTGTATGTGATGATTTTAGAATCTTATATAAATCCTTAGAGCTCAATAAAACTGAAAAATCAACAACTAAAGTTCTGTCTACAAATCTACATTTATTACGGATGTCCTTCAGGAAAACACAAAGACTTTAGATGCTCTTTAAAGACTTTTCCATTACTGTCCATGCACTGCAGTCCCAGGGATGCTCCAGGAATGGTGACGCTATTTTCCAGCCAATTGTCAGGGAGTAGTGATTTCATACTTGCAGCTCCAGAGCACGTTAGGTCTGCAGCATAAGTTATCCCAGTAAGAAGTAAACCACCTTCGTAATACAGAAAAGTCAGGTTAACCCTGGAGTTACCTGGTTAAACTCAAACCTGAACCAGCTCAACCTCCGATTCTTTCAAAGAACTTCACAGTTTCTAAGATTTGGTCCTCCAGCAGCAGTAACCTCACGTGTCTAAAAGTCTAGTCTGTTTGTAACACGCACATTTGACAAATACTGAGATTCATTGTCCACGTGTACACTGATGTCTGTTTGTGTGTGTTTTTACATACCTGCCCACATTAACGTGCAAAAACACAACTGTGGCCCAAACCAACAGAACTCCTACTTCATGCACAGGTTGGCTCGTCAGAGCGCTGACACGACAATGTTACAAACATAAGAGCAGAGAGCATGCATGAACTGAACCCAGGAGGAAAAATCCAGACAAGTTTGGTTCATGTTCTCTTAGGTTTTCCGATCTTATAATGCTCGACTTTGCGACGTATCTGAAGAATCCATCCAATTACCTCTGACAGTTAAAAACCTGCACACTGCGCTACAATCACCTTCTGATTACATGTTCCTGAAAATCTCTCTGCAGCTTTTGGACCAGCCCTGTTAACAGACAAACTGAAACAGATCACTTCCCTGGCAGAGGTAAGAACTCAGCTCTTGCTGCCCACTCATAAAAACAGCACAGTTTGTGAACAGCTTCTGTCTGGAACTCTTTCATAGTCTTCAGCTCCTAAAACTGCATCAGGGTAAAGAACAAGCTGAGCTTACTGATACCTGTGTACGCGTGGGGCCTTTAGCTTCAGCCATAAATCTGTTTTTGTGTCACTGGTCAGTATGAAAGCTGTATCTGCATTGAGTTCAGTGCCAACAGTGTGGAAGCATTTAGTGTGACGGTCATTTTCTTTGACCTTTACATGTGTCTCGTGCGGAATTTTGGGGTCAGGCTTCAAACACTCAGCTACAGTTGGTGGTCACAAGTTTATGTAGATTTACACAAGTTGGGCTGGTCTCTCGGAGGCATTTCTAAACAACTTCAGACGCCAAGATCATCGGTTCAAAGAATCGTAGTTATTCACGTAGTTATTCAGACGTGTCACCACTTTTCCAAGGTCTGGAAGAAAACCCCAACTCTTACCCTCGGGAAAGAGGAAATTGGTTGAGATGTTAAGGATCACTGAAACAAGAAAGAACCTCCTGGTAAAAAAAGTCGACACCTTCAAGCACAAGTGAAATGTGTGACTGCCAACATGGACGAGCCAAATACCTCCTGGAGGAATATTTTATGGTCAGAGAGACACAGATTGAGCTGTTTGGCCACAATGACAAGACGTATGTTTGGAGGAGTAAAGGTGAGGCTTTCAAACCGAAGAACACTGTACCCACCGTCAACCATGGTGGTGGTAACATCATGCTTTCATGCTGTTTTACTGGGATACACGTGCACTGCACAAAGCGGATAAAATAATAGTGTAAATTCAAATTCTGCGGCTCGAGGTGCAACTTGCACATATTTGATCCTCTGTAGACTTTTGATCCCGCGTGGAGTAAAGAAAATCTGAAATATACTGAAACCTCTGCAGCCAGTTCTTGTTTTTGTTTTTGAATTATTGCACATGTATCCTGAACAATCATTCCACCCTGGTTCAAAATGCCAAATTACTATGACAGACCCATGATGACTGTGTGTAAACTTCTGAGCACAACTGCATATTAGATAACCGTTCTCATGTAATGACCTACATTTTGTAGTCTCCTCTTTTGGTCAGTAGATGGCGCGAGTTAATTGTATAAATGCTTTTCCTGGGAGGCAGCGCAGCAGTTTTGCTTTCCTTCTGTTAGAGCTACAGTGGAAAAGAGTCAGGTCCCGACTCTTTGTGCGACTCAGTGCCAAAAAAGATTAATTTTTTGCTCCAGGATTGTAAGCTGGCACTAAAAGGACGTTGCTGCAGCAGTCTGGATAAATATTATAAACGGCTAATCACACGTCACTGAGCCTGTCATGTGTGTGCTTATGTACCTGCTCCTTGTGCCAAATGGACTTTTTATTGATATTTATCTTCTCTCTAGTCATAAAAAGGTAAACACCATTAATACTCCACCGCTACATCAGCTGCATCAATCACTCTGACCCGCTGTGCTGCAAAGCTTTATAGCACAGCTGAGCAAAGGCCTCGTGGAACCATGGGAAAAAACAAGCTGCTCTGTCGTGACGGGGTGATGACATGTAACTGAGGTATTGAACATCCGTAACACTGCAGTCTGAGCTGTGTACAACTTTTGAAAAATTACATTAACCCCCTCCTCCACAGTCTTATCTCTGTTACCTTCTTTAAATATGGAGGCATGAAAAAGCAGACTGCGCCTTTGACTTCTGAAAAACAGGTGAACATTTCATATGTACATTAAACTGTAAAACATTAAAAATATGCCACTGACGCCATCTTCCACTCCAGCTCTGAATGGGAGAACTGCACAGACAGCGACGCCTTCGCTGGCACCGCGAGGACTGATTGTGATTGTCTGTGGAGGGCCTCTACAGTCCCCATCCTGCCAGTCACTCCCAAACCCGCCCTCTGTGATCCGTCACTCAAAGCGCTCGTAGTTCCTGGTTTGTCGGACGCGGGGGACCATGTCCAGGAGCAGTCTGCGGCACAGAAAAAAACAGACAAAGAGATCAACCTCTGATCCACCTAATGATACATCTGAGCATCTCGGCTCAATATTGCACTTAAACATTAAGGTCGCTTTGGGGGATTTGAAAATGGAGATGACAGCAACCTTCAGACCCCTACCAGCTGTTAGAATACAAATTTTCTAGCCTCGAGATTTCAACCTTTAAAGGTGTCACTATTTTATTTTTTCATCATTCCCGTGTACAAAATATAACTTGTAATGCTTTTATATGAATCCAATGACAAAACTGCACACACTGAAATTGGTTTTCCACACAGAACTAACACAGTGTAATTACACCAAATCACTTTGTAAGCTTTGGTTTTATGAATACTGACTCCAGATGGAGGTATTCTGACTTCATTGTGCTTTTATTATCTTGAAACACCACAGAGTATTTATTCGGGTAGTTAGTTTAAACCATTTCCTCACTAAATGTCCAAACCAATGCTCTGCAAGCTGCTTTGCAACCCACCTCCACCCCAGCTCCTCTATTCATTCTGTGGATATGTTCTACTGCAATATCAACAATTATCTCATGACACCAAATAAAAGGTACGCCATTTTTTTTACCAAGTACTAGCCACTTACCTAACTCCATAGGCAAGGATGATCAGACCTATCAGGACACCTATTGTTCCATCCAGGTACCACACCTTGGGCTCGTTCTTGTAGACTTCAGCACTGATCAGGATGGAGAAGCCCATGATCCCCCCCAGCAGTGAGTTGAATCCTGGAAAGAGACGACAAATGTCAGTCAAAGTCGGCTTTGAGGGTTCAGAGGTCAGCTCCCAGAAACCTGCTAGTGTCACTGTGATATTCACCAAGAACCCAGTAGTGTGACAGATGTTCAAGCTGGCTCCATGCACCTGTAATCTCATCAACTACAAGGCAACTTTAGGAAACCAATTGGAGCTGACAGACATGTCAGAGTGACAAACCCATGATTTTTACGATTGTGATGGCATCACTACGGAAAGCTGAGCAATGTGAGAAAGTTTACAAGTTCTAAAAAGCTATAATCTCTCTGCACGTGCACACCTACCATCAGTGAGGAGAGCTCGGCTTGTCAGTACTTTGCCGAGCATGAACTTGATTACAGCCAATATGATGCACATCAAACCGCTGACAATGGACACGCTGAACAGGAAATCGTCCTGTGAGAAACAAAAACAACAGACCAAGAGTGGGATTCAATCTCCTTGTTAAAAGTGCAGCATTGGTTCAAAACACTTCAAGACTTGCTTTAGACAGTGATTACTATCAGCTCACAACAGGAAATTTTACCAAACAGCAACTTGTACAGGGTTGAATGTTTTTAGACAAAGTTAGCTGCTAGCATTGCTAGCATTAGCTGATTACTTAGGAGTCCACCATCTGGTCTTCCTAGAGCACATTCTAGGTCAATAAAAATAAAAAATAAAAACTACCCACCCACCCACACAGGAGCAGCAGGCAAAAGTCTAGCATTGATACTTTATAATGTAAAGGTCAGAAACCAATGGCTATGTCCATCCTTTATATACAGTCTATGGCCTTGACTGCTGAGGTTTCTTTTACTACTCAGTGAGTCAGCTCATGCAGGGTAATATCTGTATTTATAGGCACAGCCAGTACTTCACTGTGTACCAAACCCTATCTATCAGACTCTTCGTTCAAATTCAAAGACAAGGTCTCTTTTCAATACACCTACAATCACAAGGCAGCACACAGCTCAGGACTGTAGCTGCCTTTTAGCAAACTTAACCTTCCAATCCCTACAGGTTATTCAGAAAAGCAACATTTTAGCACAACGTCACATTTGCCAAGCTCACCAACACTGTGAGTCTAATAACAACTACATCAGTAACAAGTTTTTTCACACTGAACTGATGACTCCAGCTGCTCTGCCTCCTTGTCAAAACAGCACAGACACTATCTCTGACAACCCTGACACCCCCACAATCATCACCACCTCCCCTCAGTATCGTTTACCTCCAGTAATGGTCCAACAATATTCTCCACTGCTCCCCGTAGCTCTTATTGCTCTTCCTGATAAGTCTTTTTTTGATTAGTGTTGAGCCACAGATTCGCTTCCTGCGCTTTATCCGTTTGGTTTTCAATAATTTAAACATGACTTTGTTGTTACATCTGTTTTGAGGGCCACATCACTAAATGCCTGAGATGTAAATGCACAGAGGACGGCTGGAGGAGGAGAGATGGATTAGAGAAGAGAAAGCGAGCTGCAGAGCACTCAGAGCCTCTGCAGCAACATTAATATTGTACTATGGCCTCGGAGCCATGAAAAGCTACTTTGGCAAGCTCGCGCACATCAAAGAGGAGATGGAAAGAAAACCTCAGCATGCTGCATAGACCTGAGTCAATGCTGTGACTCAGGTTTGAAACTAAAATTTAAATTGTTTATCTACAAAGCATTGACCATTCTTCAGCAACAGGAAACGTATTCAAACCAGACATAGCTCATTTTGGTTCATTAGACATCCTCATAAGGTGAGTTACTTTTAAAAGAAATGCTTCTTAATGTGAACTTTTAACAACAATTCTTAAAGTCTTTCAAAGCAAAAAATAAGCCTGGCTGCAGGCTGTAAAAAAACAAACAAAAAAGGCACTACACACAGACTGTAAGTAAATGATGGACATTGCTAACAATTGGCTGAAGGCACAGTGGCTAAGTCCTGTTGTGAAGCTTTGAACCGAGTGTTTTAACCATCGCCGTCCAGGTGTTTTGAAACGGTGTGGTGGGTGAGGTGCAGACATGACTGCGAAACCTTGTCAGTCACAAGGTAAGCCCACCCTAAAGCAGTGTTAAATTAACTGACCAATAATTTTCATCATATTTTTTTCTCTCAACAACCTTTTTTTTTCTGACAAAAACGAGATGATAATTTAGCAAAAAACAAACAAAACAAAACTAACCCACAAGGACAAAAACTACAAACTATTAAATGTATCCATATTTTTGTCAGTGAATAAAAACTAGATAAAAACATTCTGGAGAGACGAGATCAGAACTTAGTTAGTTGTGTAGAAAGGCGGGAAGAGTTTGGAAGTGATCCAATCACAAGTAATCTTGTGCAGCAAGGTCAGATGTGCACACTTGATCTGCCTCCAGGATACAGTACAACTAGCTCCCGTGCTCCCTTTATCTCATGAAAATTCGACAAAATGTCAAAGTTTGGGAGGAAAAGAGGAGCAAACGACACATGGATACATTTCACATTTGATGTCAAGGAAAAGACACTTCTGACCTTAACCGATGCTCGCCCCTCCCTGAGCCTGGTTCTGCTGGAGGTTTCTTCCTGTTAAAAGGGAGTTTTTCCTTCCCACTGTTGCCAAAGTGCTTGTTCACAGGGGTCATATGATTGTTTTTCTCTGTATGTATTATTGTAGGGTCTACCTTACAATATAAAGTATAAATAAAATTGAATTGAATTAAAAACCAATTCAATTGGTTTTATATTGTAGTCAGCTACAATATAAAATGTAGCTGATTACATTTTATGTTTTAGTCAACTAAAACTAGACTAAAAAATGTTTAGATGCCTCAAGTATGACTAAAATGAAATGACATTTTATTTACAAGTCTAGGACTTTTGACTAAAATCAGAAGCTACTTCCATCTTTTATACAGAGTCTATGACAGTGCATTATATCTATCACTGCAATAAAAAACACACATTTAGGTATAGATGTAGCTAGTGGTCAAGAGCTGAGAAGAGTGAATGTACTAACAGAGGCACACACTGTCGATCATTTATTTCGTTATTTTGGAAAGTTTTGTTTCCAGTCAGCTGAAATGAAGTGTTGCATGCTGCGACTCACTCTGTTATCACGGGGAATCCCCCAGTGACCTTATAATCAATTTTCCCATGGCTGTTGCAGGCTGGCATTTTGACCGATGGCAGAGGGAACCACACACACACACACACACACACACACACACACACACACACACACACTCTCTCACTCACTCACACACAGAGACAGAAAAGCCTCTGCCCATAATATGAATGCAGCAGTTGACATTTGCGTGCAACTACTATAGATCTCTCTGCAAAATCTGCCAGCCTGCACCTCTGAGGCTCAATGTCAGCATGTAGCTTGTCATAAAACTACAACTAAGTTTGTGTGTGGATTAAAACAAACACAATAGAAAGTGTTAATATTCAGCTGATGAACAATTAGATTTTTATTGGGTGCCAAATCTGACTGCACTGGTTCCTTTTGCTTTTAACTTTGTAACTAAGGCAGTTTGTCTTTGTGCTGTATTTAAACGTCTTTCTGTGGCCTTGCAAAGGATTACATAAACCTCAAGAACGTAAGACTCTCTCAGCTGTCAGAGGTCAGAATTAATTTGCAATATGAAAAGCCCTGCTGGGAGTTAAAAGGTTTTCACAGAATCTGTGTCATGCAGAGAACAGTTTTGTTTTTGGATGCTAACTGACATTAATTGGGCACAAAGGACCTGCAGAGCAGGAACAGTCAGGTGTCAAACCAAACATCCTCCTCCACACACCTCACACCTCCCACTCTGTCCAACCCTGGCGTACCTGAGCAGCTGCTTTCCTTATTAACATTTTCTAGAGAGGAAGGAAGTGAAAATAAATCTTATTTTTTCAACACTGGCACAAGGTGGGAGGCTGCGAGGCACAAACTTTAGATCTCCAACTGTGATGCACCAGAAGTCAGTCTGGTAGAAACCAAGTGTGCGACAGCAGAGGAGCGGGTCGACTCAGAAAAACACAATCTGTCTCGGCACTCTCACATTCTGCCTTTGTTTCCACTTTAGTGCTCGCGACAGGCCATTCTCTCCCTCGCCGCAGCCACACATGAATAGAAGGAAAACACAGTTAGGTCAATAAAGCTGTAAAGGGCTTCAAAAACGAATTGGATTTTGAGACTGAGTCAGTTGTGGAGATTATCTGAAAATCTTTCTTTTGCTCAGCAGCTGATCCAACAATGTGATTCGTCTCATTGAAAAGCATCCAGCTCGGTTAGCTTCACATGTGGAACAACAATGTGAGGAGCACACAGAGGAGTTAGTGAGTAAGTAAGCTGGTAAAGATGTCACCATGACAGGCAACCTGCATTTATGTTAACATCATATACACGCGTATACACTCATTGACCATTATTATTTGGTACACGTGCTATATAACAAATACTGTGGTCATAAAGTTATGGATATGATCAGCAACAGCACTATGCTCAGCTGGTACTAAGAGGCCGAATGTATGCCAAGAAAATCCCCCACAACTCTACACCACCACCAGAAGTCTGAACCATTAATAAAACTCCCATTCAAATGTTGCAGTAGAAATCAAGACACATCAGCTCAGGCAACATTTGGGTCCTACTGTCTGAACTTTAGCCTCATTTTCCTGTTCTTAGCTGACAGGAGCGGCATGCGGCTCGTCTGCTGCTCGTCCATCTGCTTCAACGTTCCACGTGCTGTGCATTCAGAGATGCTCTTCTTCATACCTTGGTTGTAACAAGAGCTTGCTTTTTCTTGTTTTTTTAGTTACTGTTGCCTTCCTGGCAGCTTAAAGCAGTCTGTCAGCGAGGCCTTTTCACCCAGAGAGCTGCTGCTCACTGGATATTTTCTCTTTTTCGCACCGTTGTCTTTAAACCTTCGGGTGGCTGCACGGGAAAATCCGAGTAGATCTATCTGGCTCCAACAGCCATCCCACTTTCAAAGTCAACTAAATCACCTTTCATCCCCATTCTCATGCTTAGTTTGATCTTCAGCAGGTCATCTTAACCATGACTACATGTCTAAATGCACTGAGTTGCTGCCAATGTATTATCTAAATAGATATTTGTGTTAATGAGCACATCAACAAGTGTACCTAATGAAGTGGCTACACAGTGGCTACGGTACATAACAGCATTACACATTTTATTAATTCAGAATTTAAGAGGATGGATTAAACTCGTGTCCATAAGTTTATTCTTAATCTGTTCTACTTTTAATATTTCTTATTTATCTCATACCAGCCACGAGTTACTGCTGCGTCTGAGATCCACCACAGACAAAGCTGAATGAACATGACTTAGGCAGGAAAAATAATAAACAGCAGCTGATGGATGATACTGACTGGCAACTAGGTGAAAACGCTGTTTGCAGAAGTGTGAAAGCTTGTGAGTCTTCACACGTGAGGTTTGTGAGTGTCACTATTACACTTGTTTTACTCACACTCTCTTTTTCCCCTCTCTCTCACACACACACACAGTAATAACAGGGGGAAAAAAAATCTAATTCTGATTCTGAAATATTTTTGTGAGAATAAAGTAAAGTGACTACCAAAAGTGCACATTTAGAGTCACATTAGTCTTGAATATTTTAACCATAAAAATGATCTCACTTCAGATGCACACAGTGTGGACTGCAGTGAAATATACTTTTTTAACATTCACTATCACCTACCTACATAAATTATTTCATGTTTGCCAAAATACACAAAACTACTTCAGCAGCATTGCACGATTCCTACGTTAGAATCTGTCATCACAACATTCGTGTGTAAAAGGTGCTGAAAGGACATAAAAGAGAAAACACACGCATCTCCTCCTCCTTTCTTTAGAACAGGTATTTGTTACATTGTTACCTTGCAATTGCACAGGTGATATAGAGTAACAGGAAAGTAATACATTGATAAAGGTAAGTCTATTTTTAACCTGATCACTGGAAATAAAAGACAATCATAAATCAGAGCTGTAGACTTTGCAACACACGGTGTCCGACTGCATCATCTACATGACCACACAGCATCTACTGCAACACTGAAGCAAAGAAAATATTTAAAACCAAACGATCTTAATACATTTCTGAGTCCCTAACATTTCATCTTCAATAGCATCTCTGTGTTCATAACACCCTCCTCTATGTGTCTTGGTCTCATCATCCTGAGCTACCAACCAAAGATGAAAGTATGCCGTCCAATCAGATCCACTACTCAAAGATGGAGTCAGAGTCAGCCATGCTACACACGGCTTCATGCAAATAAACATCCTGCATGTTGTTTGTAAAGATATTATTAGATATGGGAGCAAAGTCAGCTGGTCTTTTCTTAGCTTCTAAATGAAATCCCCGTCTCTGGCTCGCTGTCTGTATTACACCAGGGACAGCAGAGCCCTGGTCCTGGCCAGACACAGGAGCGGTTACTATCTGCCAAAGCTTTAAAAATAACTGCAAATTCCACAGAAAAATCTGATTACACACTAAACCTTTGGCAGCCTGAGTTCAGGGAGATGAACGTGGCTGTGGGTTATACAGCTGCCATGGTGTGCAGTATGTTAGTATGTTTAGGGGGTTTCCCCTGAATGTTAAATGGGGAACATTATGCATCCCATATGGAAGTCGCTTAATCCAAAGCTCTCGTCCATCTTCTGTCTGAATCCAGTTTTGACCCCTGCATCTCAGCCAGAGCCATTTCCTGCCTGTCATGTAGGAAAATCAGCATGTGGTAGTAAACTAATCTACTATTATCCTGTCTCATCCGCTGCTTTTTGTGATATAAGTGTAACAATTAAAGCATGGTGCTCTGCAGAATTGGTCTCTTTTTACAGTCAGATTATAATCCTCACAAATCTGTCTAAAACCAAACCCAGAACAGTGTGATGGATGAATTCTTACCACTTCTGGTAGCAGTTTGGTGGCCAGATCGTGGATGGCTTTACCCATAATGCATAAGGAGGACAGGATGAAAACCACACCCAGGATAACACAAGCTCTGCAGAGGAAAGGAAAGAAGACACAGGCGATCAGTAACCAACAAACAGAGTGTTTTTAGTTTCTTCATTCTTTCTTTCTGAGCAGATCCTGATGCGACGGCCAACTCAAACAATAAAAGTGGTGCTGCATGGCTGCAGGGCTCGAGCCAGGATTTCACAAACAATGAGGTATTAAATTCAAATTTCTCCAGGAGACCTCCAATCGATCATCATCATCACCGTTTATTTGTATAGCACTTTAAGAACACACCCGGCAGACCAAAGTGCTGAACAACACAGATCAAAACAACTACCAAATTAAAAATACCATAAAATCAATGACTCGCTTATAATTTTGACTTGCCAAAAAACCCAGAATCTAACATCTCATCTAAAGAGCTGTAGTCTGAGGCCTTTGTGTGTAGTTTGCGTGTTGTTCCTGGGTGCATGTGGGCTCCCCTCTACAGTCAAAGACAGGCAGGGCTCTCTGGGTTGGCCTTGCCTCTAACTCCGTAACAGCTCAGGATTCAGTACGCCTGCAACCCTGAACTGGATAAGTGGGAAATAATGGCTGGACTGATCTCATCTAAAGACATTTTTAGCTGGAGTTTCTGTATGTCAGATGGAGAAAAGTGATTTTGCAATTTTACACGGTTCATCCATTCAAGCTTCTCCTCCTCCCTGACTTTGCATGCATTCCAAGTATGAAAACGGTATCCCTGATTAGAGCCATACTACCAAATACTGGTCCTGACTAAAACTAAAGTCCAAGTATAAGTAGTAGATGTTTTTTTGAACATGGAAGCATCAACTTCTATGATAACTGTAGAGTGTTAGATAAAGCTACAGCTTCCTGCTACCCTAAACGATCCTCAATGACAGATAACATTTATTCAGAGTGATCCGGAGGATTCATTTGGAAGCAGCAGATGTCCTTTAAGCACCTTTACCCAATTAACAAAGTCTAGAGGGACACAAAAACCAATCGGAGCATATGTCCTGGTCATGGATGAATACCCAAGTGTACGTGTTCAAATCTGACGGCTGCTCTTGAGCCACACTTAGCATCCTGAGTTTTGACCGGATGAGGTAACCAAGGCAACCCAACATCACTCCAGGAAGTCCACAGCAGGGTGCACGAACACACGTATCCACCACTACAGGCCTCTATCGCTTCCTGTGGTTGGAAAATGACATCATCGCTCCGAGCTGCTGTTTACTCCACAGCAGAACAACCGAACAGCAAAAAGACCAGCAAAGTGTTCGGCTGCATGCAGCTTCTGTTTTAATGCACAGACGTGGATCACTTATTAATATCAACACGCTCACAACAACAGCATCTCTAACCATGGTGATTTCAATGGAGGTATTTGTGTTTTCACGTGGAAAACAAAAGTCCCCAATTTGTCTTACTTTGACACCTAAAGCTTGTTACCTTGGCAACCACTCGGTACTTGGGCATTGCTGTTCAACCGCACCTTCTCTATCATTCCCAGACAGATCAAAAAACTAAGAAAAAGAACACAGAGGCTCTCGTTGTGCATCAGTAGCCCTCTCACTCAGTCTGCTCAAAGCCGCTGGCTATCTAACAAACAAACACTGCAGCAGGAGGAAGACGCCAGGCTACAGTTAAGGTGTAAATACATGGATCCATATTTTATGCATCTGTACAAGTACTATAGTGGCAAGCAAGTCACAGGTTTAATTCCAGCCAGAGCCACAAATCCCCGTTGGGGTTTTGTCAAGAAGGCCAATCAGTGTACAAAACTCCCAAATCAAACACGCTGTGGTGGCTGTGTATAAGACAGCAACAGAAAATAGCTTTATATTTAGATTTTGTTGCTCTCGGATGATTCTCATTTTTCTGTTTCAGAGTATGTCTGCAGAAACATGTCTGTGTGTGTGGGTGTGTTTGTGTATAGCTGTCATAGACTGTGTGAGTGTGCGTGTGATCAAGAGGAAGCTGTCTTCTCAGCGAAGCCAATTACTGGCTGAGCAGCTCCTCAACTTTGTCCAGATTCTCCATTTAGCAGTGCTGAAATGACACAATGAAGACCGCTTTCAAGTGGATTTGTGTATATGTTTTCACATGACGGTTTAGCAAGCTGTCAAATATTTATATTAAAAATACAGTTTGAATTAATCAGACAGGTCTTTAGTCGCACACTTCCTGTTACTCTGATCATTTTATGTTGTCTGTCTGGTAAATTTAGCAGTTCTTTCTGATAAACTCACAAAACCCTCAACCATAAAATTTTTAAATTTTATCTGCAAACAACTTTGGTGAAAATTGAAAATTGTGTGTTGGTGTTTAGCAAACTGTACAGCTTTTTTGGCAGAGAGTCGTCGAGGCGAGCAATGTCGCTAGCTAGGAGCTAGTTAGCTTAGCTTAGCATAAAGGGTACAAATGGACATAGCTAACATAGGTCTTTAAGTTAAAAGTGTATCTAAGAGCTGAAACTCACTCATTACCGCAACATATTTTCATTAACTAATATGCACACACACAAGCAGTTTGTATGGATAGCAAAAACAGCTGTTAGTTAAAGAGCAACACAAAGACAGCTTGGTTGGCTATGATACATAGCCAACCATTGTATAATAAACAATTACAAAGAAAGAACAATACAGTATCCACATCTGAACCAAAGAGTAAAACAGTGAAATGTGGATTATTAAATATTAGGTCTCTCTCCTCCAAGTCTCTGTTAGTACATGACTTAATAATTGATCAACAAATTGATTTACTCTGCCTTACAGAAACCTGGTTGCAGCAGGATGATTATGTTAGTTTAAATGAATCAACACCCCCGAGTCATTCTAACTACCAGAAATCTCGAAGCACAGGCCGAGGGGGCGGTGTGGCAGCAATTTTTCACACCAGCCTATTAATTAATGAAAGACCAAGACAGACTTTTAATTCATTTGAAAGCCTGATTCTTAACATTGTCCACCCCAGCTGTGAAACTCAGAAACCAGTCTTACTTGTTATCATCTATCGTCCACCTGGGCCTTACACAGAGTTTCTGTCTGATTTCTCAGACTTTATATCTAATTTAGTTTTGAGCTCAGATAAAATAATTATTGTGGGTGATTTTAACATCCATGTAGATGCTAAAAATGACAGCCTCAACATGGCATTTAATCTGTTATTAGACTCAATTGGCTTCTCTCAAAATGTAAAAGAACCCACCCACCACTTTAATCACACTCTAGATCTTGTTTTAACATATGGCATAGAAACTGAACATTTAACAGTGTTTCCTGAAAACCCTCTCCTGTCTGATCATTTCCTGATAACATTTACTTTTACAATAATTGATTACACAGCGGTGAAGAGTAGACTTTATCAAAGTAGATGTCTTTCTGAAAGTGCTGTAACTAAGTTTAAGAATATAATCCACCCACTGTTATCATCTCCAATGCCCTGTACCAACATAGAGCAGAGCAGCTATCTGAACGCTACCCCAACAGAGGTCGATTATCTTGTTAATAATTTCACCTCCTCACTACGTACGACTCTGGATACTGTAGCTCCTGTGAAAACTAAGGCCTCAAATCAGAAGTACCTGACTCCGTGGTATAATTCTCAAACACGTACCCTAAAGCAGATGACTCGTAATCTGGAGAGGAAATGGCGTGTCACAAATCTAGAGGATCATCATTTAGCCTGGAGAAATAGTTTGCTGCTTTATAAGAAAGCCCTCCGCAAAGCCAGAACATCTTACTATTCGTCACTGATTGAAGTAAATAAGAACAACCCCAGGTTTCTCTTCAGCACTGTAGCCAGGCTGACAAAAAGTCAGAGCTCTCTTGAGCCAACCATCCCTTTAACGTTAACTAGTAATGACTTCATGAACTTCTTCACAAATAAAATTTTTATCATTAGAGATAAAATTACCAATAATCATCCCACAGATGTAATATTATCTACAGCTACTCTTAGTACCATTGATGTTAAGTTAGACTCTTTTTCTCCAATTGATCTTTCTGAGTTAACTTCAATAATTACTTCCTCCAAACCATCAACCTGTCTTTTAGACCCCATTCCTACAAAACTGCTCAATGAAGTCCTGCCATTAATTAATTCTTCTATCTTAAATATGATCAACCTATCTCTAATGATCGGCTATGTACCACAGGCCTTCAAGCTGGCTGTAGTTAAACCTTTACTCAAAAAGCCATCTCTAGACCCAGCAGTCTTAGCTAATTATAGGCCAATCTCCAACCTTCCTTTCATATCAAAAATCCTTGAAAGAGTAGTTGTCAAACAGCTAACAGATCATCTGCAGAAGAATGGTTTATTTGAAAAGTTTCAGTCAGGTTTCAGAGCTCAGCACAGCACAGAAACAGCTTTAGTGAAGGTTACAAATGATCTTCTTATGGCCTCTGACAGTGGACTCATCTCTGTGCTTGTCCTGCTAGACCTCAGTGCAGCGTTCGATACTGTCGACCATAATATTCTATTAGAGCGATTAGAACATGCTGTAGGTATTACAGGTACTGCACTGCAGTGGTTTGTATCATATCTATCTAATAGACTCCAGTTTGTGCATGTAAATGGAGAGTCCTCTTCACACACTGAGGTTAATTATGGAGTTCCACAGGGTTCAGTGCTAGGACCAATTCTGTTTACATTATACATGCTTCCCTTAGGCAGTATCATTAGAAGACATAGCATACATTTTCCCTGCTATGCTGATGACACCCAGCTCTATCTGTCCATGAAGCCAGATGACACACACCAATTAGTTAAACTGCAGGAATGTCTTAAAGACATAAAGACCTGGATGGCCGCTAACTTTCTGCTTCTTAATTCAGATAAAGCTGAGGTTATTGTACTCGGCCCTGAAAATCTTAGAAATATGGTATCTAACCAGATTCTTACTCTGGATGGCATTACCTTGGCCTCCAGTAACGCGGTGAGGAACCTTGGAGTCATTTTTGACCAGGACATGTCCTTCAACGCACATATTAAACAAATATGTAAGACTGCTTTCTTCCATTTGCGCAACATCTCTAAAATTAGAAATATCCTGTCTCAGAGTGACGCTGAAAAACTAGTTCATGCATTTATTACTTCCAGGCTGGACTACTGTAATTCATTATTATCAGGATGTCCAAAAAACTCGCTGAAAAGCCTTCAACTAATCCAAAATGCTGCAGCAAGAGTCCTGACAGGGACTAGAAAGAGAGAGCATATTTCTCCTGTTTTGGCTTCCCTTCATTGGCTTCCTGTTAAATCCAGAATTGAATTCAAAATCCTGCTCCTCACATACAAGGTCTTAAATAATCAGGCCCCATCTTATCTTAATGACCTTGTAGTACCATATCACCCTATTAGAGCGCTTCGCTCTCGCTCTGCAGGCCTACTTGTTGTTCCTAGAGTATTTAAAAGTAGAATGGGAGGGAGAGCCTTCAGTTTTCAGGCCCCTCTTCTGTGGAACCAGCTTCCAGTTTGGATTCGGGAGACAGACACTATCTCTACTTTTAAGATTAGGCTTAAAACTTTCCTTTTTGCCAAAGCATATAGTTAGGGCTGGACCAGGTGACCCTGAATCCTCCCTTAGTTATGCTGCAATAGATGTAGGCTGCCGGGGGATTCCCATGATGCATTGAGTTTTTCCTTTCCAGTCACCTTTCTCACTCACTATGTATTAATAGACCTCTCTGCATTGAATCATATCTGTTATTAACCTCTGTCTCTCTTCCACAGCATGTCTTTATCCTGTCTTCCTTCTCTCACCCCAACCGGTCGCAGCAGATGGCCGCCCCTCCCTGAGCCTGGTTCTGCCGGAGGTTTCTTCCTGTTAAAAGGGAGTTTTTCCTTCCCACTGTCGCCAAAGTGCTTGCTCATAGGGGGTCATATGATTGTTGGGTTTTTCTCTGTATCTATGAAGCGCCTTGAGGCGACTTTTGTTCTGATTTGGCGCTATATAAATAAAATTGAATTGAATTGAATTGATACGCTCAGACTCTGGGGATTAAGGAAGACGCCATTTTTGTTTCCATTTATCATGTAAATGGATGCACACGGGACATAGCAGAGCTAAGAGACTATTGGATAACACTTAGATTCATGTCCTAATTTCTTTTCAATTCGCAACACATTTATATCTCCTCCTATGAAGTATTTTTATTTAAATATTTAAATAGATCTTTAAAAAGATGGGTGTGGTCTGAGAACTCACTGACACAACAACTAGAATATAAAATTATTCAAGTATAACAATTTTATTATTTATCATTTTATTAGCTTCCTCATGGCTTTCATGTTAAAGCAGATGCTTTGCTGTTGAATCTTTTTCCATGCACTTCAGTGTCTGGGCTCCAGAGGATATGAGCTCATCTGTCGTCTCTACTGCAATTAGCAACTCCTGTGAGACCGTGACACAACTCCACTGTTAAGTGTGAGTCTGTGTGTACGCGGGGAGTGAAAGTTTCACTTAATCGCCAGTACGGACAAACCTAAAGATTTTACTTGCTTTGCTTTGCTTGCAGCCCATCCTATGCTGGATGAACTGGTGCAACACCGTTCAACTATTTCAGAGCAGAAGTAAAGTGATGACTGGCTCATCTCTCTCTTTCAGTCTCCTGCTGGCTGCCAGCACTCTGACCATTCAACAGGCTCTGAAAGGGCAGCCTCCTCTCACACACACTCTATTCTCAGCCAGGTAGAGATAAGATGTGAGGCGCTCGTCTGTGATCGGTCCCACTGGGCTGAGCTTGACGGAGCTGAAGAGGCATGCTGTCTGACACACTTCTCTGCTGGACAGAGCAGACCACACAATCTCTCCCCTCGCTCACACAGGCCATTGTAGACACACTGAAATAAATTTCATCACATTGCTGGACTTCTTTTGTCTTATTGGTCGTATATATGAGACCATACCGAGGCTTCTGCAGTGTAGCTACACCTATGGTAGGGTGACCATATTTTGATTTCCAAAAAAGAGGACACTTGGCCCAGTCATGAAGAACTTGCTTAAAGAAATATATTTAACATATTTAACATATTTAAACGATGCCTTCTCTGTGCGGTTAATGAATGGTGAAACAAAAATGTCATATAGGCTTTTACAAGTCAACAAGTGCAAACAAATAACTTAAAAGCCCAAATAAGGCCTCATCTGCATAAGAAAAATTACCAGTACTGGGTCAGTACGAGGGAAATTTCTTTTGCAGTTCATCTGAAAAGATGCACTTGCGCTTTGGGATCTTTTAAACATCATTAGGTGTGTTGCTGCGCGCTCTGTCCCGTCTGTGAGCGCAGAACAACAACTCAAAGCAGCAGTTCAGGGATGACGTCACACACGGGTCCTCTGTCGCAAAACCTGGACATTTTTATCAATCTCGAAAATCACCCCGGACGTCCCGAACGGAATGTGAAAAGTGGACATGTCCGGGGAACCCGACGCCCGCCACGGCTCACCGGTGATCTAAAGTCCCTTCATAAACTCAACGTTCTTCAAAATTCAGAGCTGGGTCCTTAACTCGGGCTAATTCCCAGTCCAGGACTGTTGCCCTAGAAGCCAGGATAAATTTAAAATCTTACTTCTTACATACAAATGTATCCATAAAATGCTCCTTCATATTTGTGTGACCTACTCCATATCACCACTGTTTCCCCGCCCTCTCAGATCATCATCTGCCATTCATCTTACTGTTCCGTCCTCACACCTCATTACTATGGGGACCAGAGCTTTTAGTCGCTCTGCTCCTCGGCTCTGGAACTCTCTTCCTCCTGCACTAAGAAATACTGACTCCCTCTCTACATTCAAGACACAGCTCAAAACACACCTGTTTAAACTGGCTTATTCGCTTTAATGCTGATTTTATTTGTTGTCACGCTCTGTTTTGTAATTGTAACTTATTTTTATGACTATTGTTCCTTTTATTAATTGTGTTTTTTGTAAGGTGTCCTTGGGTTTCTGAAAGGCGCCCTCAAATAAAATGTATTATTATTATTATTATTATTAAAAGAGGACGGTTGGTCACCCTAACCTATAGTATCAATTTGAAAACCGTAGGTGGGTTCCTTGGAGCTATCGCATTCACAGGACCTCTGAGTCAAACTTGAGTGTGACAATACTCCATCAGCCTTTTGATGCCTGAGGGGTAAAGAAAACTATATATAGAAGCAAAGCTGTCAAAAGCTGTATTTGGGTTTGAACTTTAATTTTAAGTATACATGAATTCATGTTGTTGCTGTTTATGGGCTGGAAGTACCCGAGCTAAGTATATAAAAATAAGATTAATCATATCTGGTCAAAACAACTTTACTTGTGCAGCCAATCTGATATTTATACAGTGCAGCACTTTACAGTGAATTGCTGGTTATTGCATCAACAGTTGTTCAGACTGAGTATATGAAAATGTTTCTGCTAAGACCTTCTGACTGCTTCAGACCATTCGCTACAAATAAATCTGGTGGTGAAGGAAAAACGTACGAGGAGCAGCCTGGCAGATGATTCCTCAATCACAAACAAATGTTAGCGTTGCTAAGGAGACTGATAAAGCACATGTCAGTAATAAAAACTACTAAAAACTTAATTGATCTAATTTCCTCCAGCAAAAAAAGCATTAAAATCTCAGGCTGGGGGAAGTTTTCTGCCTGGGATATGTATGCTTTTTTTGATGGAGGAAGTTTTCATTTTAAATCAAAGTACCGTGTATGCCACAGACAGTACAAACGATTGATGTAGCTACCGTGATGCCGTCCGTTTGCTCTCTGAAGTTCTGTTTTGATTGTGTTTGGTGATGCGAGGGGGCAGAGACCTAATGCCTTTTTGCAGCAACACCTGTAGCCATATGGTGCCTAAGACACACTGGCTTCATTTTTCTGACCCAGAAGCTACGTCCATGTTTTATACCGTCTGTGGCTTATGCAGAGCATTATAAATAAAGGGGATTTTAGCCCGGGTCAGAGTGGATCGGGGTGAAAGGTGATCATACTTACATGTACTCGCGGTGCGCTGAGTGGACAGCTGCGGCGTTGCTGTATCGCCACAATACAATCACAGATGACAACACATCCAGCGTGGCATCAAACTGCAAAGTGTAAACATTGGTAATTGGGAATTCTATCACTACAATTTCTACTTTTAATGAAGTAGAGTGTTTACTCTGGACTTACGGCAAATCCAAAAGCTGAAGCACTGTGGCGCATCATAGAAACAGCTAAAGAGAAAAGAGAAAAACTTTTACTGCACTGTTCACGTTCATCTTCACATCAGAAATAATCATTTGAGTGCCTGTAACTGCTGTAAGCACAGAGTCAGTCTGTGATCGTTTCATTTAAAGTAAACAGAGATATCTGATTTTTGCTCCAGTCTATTTAACTGCAGCAATGATTATTATTATAATCATTTCAAGTTTCTGCAGAGAACCTGCTGGATTGAAAAACAAGCACCGTTTTGACTGGTTAATTTAACATCTGCCTTTTTATTTGGATTAATTAAGCTGTAGAAATGGTCAAAACAAACATTAAACAGCACAGTTATATGCATCCACACACACCTGCAACGGGAGTGAATGAGGAGAGAAGGAAGAAGAGACAAAGGAGAGAAAGATGCACAGAGATAGACAGGAGGATTCCTCTCCTCCCACGTTTATTTTTAGCAAGACTCACAGGGGGCTAGCAGCTCGCCTCAGCCCTGCATGCAGATACACAGCGCTGTGTGGTATCACTTTCTCTCTTTTCCCCTTTAGCAACACATTCTAGTTGCTGCAAAAACAGCAAAAATCTTTTCTTTCTCCTATCCCTTTTTGCAGTCTGAGCTCCCTTTATTTTCCCCTCCAGCCTCCCAAGCTCCCCTCTCATCCATCTTCACTTTTCCTCTTATTGTTTCATCTACATTCGGTTGTTCTCTCTAGGCTGAAGGCACAATCACCCGCTCGCTTGCAACAGCTCAGACTGAAACGAGAACAGAAACAGATGCTGCATCCACATTCTCCTGCTAAGGAAACATCGCCAACCCTTGAATACAAATGATTGGAAGGGATACTGTTCTGACACAGAGATGCAGAGTATCAGCAGCAGACCTGTTGTCATTCCTTCTTGGTGTGTAACTTTATGCTCACCAAAAAATACTGAACATGGCTCACACATTAAAAGTATGGCCTCCAAACTGCATTATAACTAATGCAGTTTGGCATGTATTTACTGATGATGCCCTCAGCTGAAGCAAATGCTCCCTGACACGTTATAACCTTACATATGTGTAACTAAGTGCTCGCCACACTCCCATTTTATGGATTTACTATACATCAAATGACCAGAGCACTTTACAAAAGCAAGCACATCAAAATGATTAAATGCATCTTAGTAATCAAATTAAAATAAATTTAAGCAGTAATAAAAATATAGAAAAAAGAAATCTGCAATCTCCTTTGCAACCCACCTGCACCCCAGGTCCTCCTTTCATGCTTTCATATCTGTTGCTCACTAGAACTTGGCCTTCCTCACAAATATAAATTAATGCAGATGGAAATATCAATTTTCTTTGGAGTCAAATGGTCCAGACTGAAATTTTAAGCTCCATATTTCCTGTAATAATTGAAGATTTGACGCTTTTAGTTGCTCTTTTTGAGTTTTATTTCACTTAAAGCAGCTGTTTTTACACAAAGGATACTTAAAGGTTGTCTCTCAGTGGCTCCCATTATTTCACCTCTCTATACTTTAATCATTTCATTAGGATGAAAATAAAAAAATAAAGTGTAGCTTTAATTTTGGAAAGCTACATCCAAGCTAGCGGATTTCAGTGCAAGCCTCTTTGCAACCCACATCGACGCCGTTTCCTCCATTAATTCTACTTCTAACTTAATCATTGTTAAATCGATGTCTGCTGTGTTCTATGTTGGCTTTGCAAAGCAGGTCCAGAACAGAACCATACCACCAAAAACAAACACAGTCTCTGACTCAGCTAATACAGCATTCGCATGTTTTTAAAACATCCAGGGTGGGGAGATATATTTAAAGTCAGAGCTTGTGGGCCTCATCTCTCCATGTGTCAACAATACACGATCTAGCAAACAGAACCTGGCAGCTGTTGAAAGCTGCTTAAGGTAAATAAAAAGGGAGGGGCACCGAGTATCAGTCATCGGCCAGAATTGACATAACGAGGCAAAAGTAGGAGGTAAACACTCCTTACACGTAAATGACTTGCAGTGACAGAGGTGAGCATGTATGTGAGAGTACAAAAAGATAGAAACAAAGGCAAGGATTACACAGAAGTGCCTTAGTTTAGCTGTCAAATGCATTCCTGCACACTCAAGCTTGATCCAAAACCATTTGCTGCAACATCAAGGGAGCAGATTTGTATCTAGGACTACGAAACAGAGCTGACAGCATCTATTTTTCAAGTTAAATTCTCCAGATAGCTGAAAAGACTTCACGTTCCTTCATCGTGCAGCCTCCTCTCATTCTACCATGTCAGTTTAAAGATTTCTTTTGTGATAATGACCCCACACATCTGACTGTAATATATATCGTCTGCTCCTCTTCCCTTCTCCTCTCTGTCCTCCCTTCCTCTCTTTCTAGCACCTTCATTAGCCGCAGAGAGAACAAGTTGTGTATAAATGAATCTGCTGCGGTTCTGTGGTCGTCAAAGCCGAGCCCAGCGATGACTAATTGGCTCCCAAGAAAGCTGGGTGGGTGTCAGCCGGGACGGACCTGCAGCACGTCAGGCTATCACACGCATACACACACACATGTACGCACAGTGCTACTCTACTCTCCCTCTTCCTTACTTCTTGTCACATCTAACAAGCGAGCAGGGGAAGAAAGGATAAAACGCTATCCGAGCTCTTTATGCATATCAATGAAACGCTTCACTGTCAAGTTGTTTTTTCTACTTGGTGCAGCGATGGCGCTCGTCTGATTGTCCCGTGTGCCTTGTCATTAAAGCAGCAGCAAGTGGCTCAGTTACAAGTTTCTTCTTGATAATAAAACATGAGCTGGAGATCTAAAAGCAAACCCTGACAAACATGCAGTTCACTTTCAAATAAACTCTCACTTTTGTATTTTACATAATGCGCTAAATCACATCAAAAGAAAGAATTTGCACCGCTGTCATCTGTTACTTCACACTTCATTGGACTTTTTTATTTTGTGTTAGCCGGTTGTGAGCAGTTCTCTTTATGTTAATATTCATCTTCAGTAATGATTTTCAATCCCTGGAGTCCTCATACACACAGTCTCCTCCCAGCAGCTGATGTTGACACGTGTCCACTCGTTGAACTCATGCAGGCTCTAATCTGATGTTCTATTGACTTCTGCCTCTAGCAAACTGAGGGAACTCTTCAGCCAATCCTCACAACACCAGTTCAACCAAACCAATTGATATTTTTTGCGACTGTGAATTTGTAACTACAGCCAGGTGCCAAACTGCTATGAACCCAGTCTAACGTTAACCTTTCCTTCACTCAGTGTAGTAAAGCTTTTAAGCTGAGAATTGTCCCGTGACATTTTCCCCACTGAGATGTTCTTTTCTGTAAACTAAAAAGCCGCACCTGCCTGCCTACAATAAAGGTCACACGCACTTGGTCTTTTCCATGTTTGAGTAATGCTAATGTTTTACAGCATCTATGTTACCCAGAGACTGTTTCATTCTGTCATCATGTAGAGCTCACAGAGAACAGCAGCAGGTGGTGAGGAGTGGACTGACTCCCCGCAGAGCTCTGATAAGTCTGTGAAACACTGTTGGACCTCAGGGTTTGAATCCTAATGAAGCCCTTCGCACTGACGTACAACTACTGTTCTTTTGGGTCTTTTTTAACCTCTTAATGTTTGTAATAAGCTGAACTTTCAGACAGAATTTAGTTAAATCTCTTAACCAACTAAACTGTGACTTTGTCTAACCTAATACTAATAATTTAAAGAACCACTTTCTGTCCATTCATCAGTTTTTCACCTGTTCCAGAAACAATTTAACCAATCTGATTGAAACCTGCAGATATATGGCTGGTGACCTGAGTAAGCAACCCTGCTGTTGGGGTTTAGTTGGGGTTTTTCCACGCCTTCTCTCTGTGTGTTTTGTGCATCACAAGTCCTTTAGCCTCTTCCTTTTAACAGTGTTTTCTTTGGTGTGGTTTAGGTATGCTGCCCTATGCAGGAAGCTCCTTTATAAAAAACAGATCTTTCCAGGGAATGTAAACATGTGGCCAAACATACAGGGAGTGCAGAATTATTAGGCAAATGAGTATTTTGTCCACATCATCCTCTTCATGCATGTTGTCTTACTCCAAGCTGTATAGGCTCGAAAGCCTACTACCAATTAAGCATATTAGGTGATGTGCATCTCTGTAATGAGAAGGGGTGTGGTCTAATGACATCAACACCCTATATCAGGTGTGCATAATTATTAGGCAACGTCTTTTCCTTTGACAAAATGGGTCAAAAGAAGGACTTGACAGGCTCAGAAAAGTCAAAAATAGTGAGATATCTTGCAGAGGGATGCAGCAGTCTCAAAATTGCAAAGCTTCTGAAGCGTGATCATCGAACAATCAAGCGTTTCATTCAAAATAGTCAACAGGGTCGCAAGAAGCGTGTGGAAAAACCAAGGCGCAAAATAACTGCCCATGAACTGAGAAAAGTCAAGCGTGCAGCTGCCAAGATGCCACTTGCCACCAGTTTGGCCATATTTCAGAGCTGCAACATCACTGGAGTGCCCAAAAGCACAAGGTGTGCAATACTCAGAGACATGGCCAAGGTAAGAAAGGCTGAAAGACGACCACCACTGAACAAGACACACAAGCTGAAACGTCAAGACTGGGCCAAGAAATATCTCAAGACTGATTTTTCTAAGGTTTTATGGACTGATGAAATGAGAGTGAGTCTTGATGGGCCAGATGGATGGGCCCGTGGCTGGATTGGTAAAGGGCAGAGAGCTCCAGTCCGACTCAGACGCCAGCAAGGTGGAGGTGGAGTACTGGTTTGGGCTGGTATCATCAAAGATGAGCTTGTGGGGCCTTTTCGGGTTGAGGATGGAGTCAAGCTCAACTCCCAGTCCTACTGCCAGTTTCTGGAAGACACCTTCTTCAAGCAGTGGTACAGGGAGAAGTCTGCATCCTTCAAGAAAAACATGATTTTCATGCAGGACAATGCTCCATCACACGCGTCCAAGTACTCCACAGCGTGGCTGGCAAGAAGGGTATAAAAGAAGAAAAACTAATGACATGGCCTTGTTCACCTGATCTGAACCCCATTGAGAACCTGTGGTCCATCATCAAATGTGAGATTTACAAGGAGGGAAAACAGTACACCTCTCTGAACAGTGTCTGGGAGGCTGTGGTTGCTGCTGCACGCAATGTTGATGGTGAACAGATCAAAACACTGACAGAATCCATGGATGGCAGGCTTTTGAGTGTCCTTGCAAAGAAAGGTGGCTATATTGGTCGCTGATTTGTTTTTGTTTTGTTTTTGAATGTCAGAAATGTATATTTGTGAATGTGGAGATGTTATATTGGTTTCACTGGTAAAAATAAATAATTGAAATGGGTATATATTTGTTTTTTGTTGAGTTGCCTAATAATTATGCACAGTAATAGTCACCTGCACACACAGATATCCCCCTAAAATAGCTAAAACTAAAAACAGACTAAAAACTACTTCTAAAAACATTCAGCTTTGATATTAATGAGTTTTTTGGGTTCATTGAGAACATGGTTGTTGTTCAATAATAAAATTATTCCTCAAAAATACAACTTGCCTAATAATTCTGCACTCCCTGTAAAAGAAGATGGAATTTGCTTATTAACGGTGCAATGCTCACACAGTCTGTGTGCATTAAAATGTTTATGTGTGCAGTTGAGCTCACTGCTAAGAATATACAGTGATCAGTCACGTTAGCACCAGAGCTTGTTCTTCGGGACCTGGTAAGTTTGGAAACCAGATCAGCGTCTTTGTCTCTTTCAAAACCCTGCTGAGGAAGGCCAGAGGGTTAGACAGATACTTCCTCCTCAATAATGTTTGGCTGGTGGCACGTAACAATGCCAGAACTGCTGGCTTCTCGGCTGAGCATTGGATTTGAATATGAATAACATTTTTGTCTGCCTGTCAGTAGTTTTAATGTGGCTGATTTCAGTGTACTCTGGTTACTTAGTGTTTAATGAGTGGTCACAAAACTGAAGCAGTGGATCGTTACCTAACAGATGTTCTTTACAGTACCGATCAAACAGCCTCTGCAGAGCACGAATAAGACCAGAGTGAATCGAATCCATGCTGCTCTACAGATGTGGTAATCAACCGCCAGAGATGGGCAGTAAGGTGTTACTGTAATCCGATTACTTTTTTCAAGTAATGAGTAAAGTAAGGGATTACTATTCAAAAAAAAAAGTAATTAGATTACTGTTCCTTTCCCGTAAGCACGCTGCGTTACTAAACCGTGACTTTTGTTTGTGAGTGGGTCTCATGACAATGACGTACGAGTGTGCAATGTCCGTGGCTGCAGCAGACGTGTGCAGATCAACAGTGTGGGAGAGAGTACGACCATGCAGCATTTAAAGCATGGACGTACTGACATTACTGAGCTTGATTCCGTGAAAAGTGACAAAAACAGTAGCGTTCGCTGTACACTCTGCGTTGGAAGAAAACTTCTTTCTACAGCAAAAAATTAAACTTCAAACCTGAGCAAGTACCAAGCACACTGCCACAGGAATGTGGAATTCACAGAGAAACCCCCGGATCCTCCCACTGACATGACCGCTGCTCCACCGGGCAAACCTCCACCTGCTCCACTCCTGCTAAACAGGTGACAATAGATTTAAGAGCGACAGGACTCAGTCCTGCTGAGTCTTTGATTTTATTTTTTTCTGTCTTTTACTTGCATCTATTTGAAAGAGTGAGCGTAAACACACATACTTATTTTATTTTATATGCTGGAATATGCAGAAAATAGGTTTAAATGTTAAACAAATTTCTTCCAGTCAAAGACAGCTGCATATAATTTATTTTTTGCTTGATGTAATGTGCATAAAGTTAAAAGATTAAAACTAATAAAACAAGTTTTAAAACGAGACTTTTTCATTTAATTCAATTTTATATGACGGATTATGCAGAAAAAATAGAATTGGGCTGAAAGGTCTGTTGCTTTGTTCAGGTTGTGTATCGTGTTTTCAAAAGTTTTTAAAAGTAACTAAGTAATAAAGTAACTAATTACTTTTGAAAATAAGTAATCAGTAAAATAACAGGATTACTTCCTTGGAGAAGTAATCAGTAATTAGTAACTAATTACTTTTTTCAAGTAACTTGACCAACACTGTCAACCGCTATCTGAAATCACTGATTTAGCGTTTTCATAACTTCACAAATAACAAACAAAACTGTAAAACTCACAACTTAAATTAATCAATTTCAAGTTAAGTGAACGAGAGAGCTCTCTGACCAGTGATATAATTTGTAATTCACCAGCAGGAACCACATCCTCATTTCAGGTTTGATAGCATTTCTGGTAGATAATGGCAGATGGATTGAGAATGAATTGAAGCTGCAGTTTATGGAAGGCCTCAGAGGGGACTGGCGGCGGCTCCTGGGCAGAGCCCCGTGTACTAATGAGAAGTGAATGAACTGAAAAATGGAGGGAGGGTGGGGCACAAAAAAGAGAACAGTTTGTAGAGCCGGAGAGTGGAGTGGGGCAGGGGGTCATATATAGGGGTGTGTATCAAGGTGTGGTTGTGAAATCTGCAATGACTATGAGTCGTTCAGAGAGGAATATATCAAACCCACAGCAACACCAGCATAATGAAGTCTGCTCACAGACTATATAAAAGACAGACAGAGGCCCCGTGCCATCACCTTTTGATTAAAGAGGCTGTCATGAAGCCCAACAGGAGTCCACTGGCATCTTGATGTTTAGAAAATGCACTTCAAAAAACTTTTATATTCAATTTTATATTTTTTTGTGCTTTTAATTTTTTTTCTATCCACCCATCAAGCAGATGACAGAAGAACTTGTGAGGGAATATAATTACTGATTTTAATAGCGTAATGTGTTACATCATTGTGTTACTGAAAAATGTCATGTTGGGAAACTTAGAGTAAAAGGTTAACATGGAATATGTTACTGGTAGACGAGTAGTCTAATGTTTGTTTCTCTTGTGTAAATGCCCAGTAAATTGATCACCGGGAACACCCCTACACTCTACTAATGTTAACTAATTTCATTACATTTTCCATGTATTTTTATCACATGAGTAGAATCTAAAATGTTACATTTATTGGAATCTGATCAAATGAAACGTACTGGTTTACATTCAGTTTATACCGAGCACATTTTCCTTAATGATTAATTGTCTGAATAAATAAACCTTTGATTTTATGTATTGTGTCATGCTTATTGAGGGTGAAGAATCATTGTTGCAGTGCATACTGCCACAGATAATTAGAGAGGTAAACAAATATTCATACTCCCATCCTCGTACCCAACCACCAAGAATCACCAATTATCCGAACAAGCTTGGACTGCGGGAGGAAGCCAGAGTACCCAGAGGATCATCATCATCATCATCATCATTAAAATAAAAAAAATAAAAAAAAATCAAGATATTTAATGTTACTCTGTAATCTCAAATACCAGCACATCACCAAACCACAGCGTTTTCTTCTGTTTGTGTGTGTCGTGATTCTCATTGTCAGATCACTGTTGTCAGAATCCGTCTGCTACGCCGGCCTCGTTCGTGTCTTCCTGTGCTCATTTCTGCAGCTGATTTGAGGGTGGCGCCATGTTTATTTATGCGTGAGAGCAGGCAATATGAGAAAAGTCCCACAGCAGGACTGCAGAAATGTGACAAACATGTCTAATGAAGACAATACAAGAAAAATATTCAGTGAAGAAAAAGCTTAATGAACACAAGAACCCTGAAAAACAAGGTGAAGGAGGCTGTTATCCTCACCCTCATCAGTATTACAGGAAACTCATATCTCTACATACAAACCAGTGTGGAGGTGATAAGGATCACAGATGCAAAAAGCTTGTTTCTTTACTTAAGTTAAGCACCAAAATGCATTTACTGCAGAGGGGGAGGAGTAAGCTGAACATCAGGTGACAGATCTGTCCAATAAAAAATGTCAATCAAACACTTGAAGCAAACATCATATTCTGGCACACACAGGCGCAGTCTGTCAAATCTAAACAGCTTTCTAAAGCGGGCTTTAAATACAGTTTTTCCTATTGAAAGATAAAGTGTCTCACTACTACAACAAATAAGATCCCGAACAAACAAAAAGAGACACAGGAGGAGTTATTTATCCAGCCAGCAGTCTCGTCCTTGACACACTCGGGATAAATGAAAAGAGAAACCCAAAGGTTTAGCACAAAGTGTTGGGTGATCAAATATGTTCTGCCTCAAAAGAAGCAAAACTTCAATAAATGCAGCAAGCGTGAAGGTCGACTTCACAAAGGTGCTGATGGCAAAAACACTCCACGTTGCTTTTGTAACCGGGAGAAACAAGAGCCGTGGGAGGCTAAAGTTTGAACGAAACAGGATCCTGGCACGAGTTAGCATGCTAAAGTGCTTTTTCTACATGTTGCCTTTGATTTTGAGAACAAATGTTTAATCTGTTGGGTGTCACATTTACCAGCAGGGTGTTGCAGTAATTAGCAATGCTGTCCTTCGACTGACAAACCAAACAGCAAGCTCTCTTTTGACTCGTCTTTAGATCTTTCGCACGCACAAGAAATGTGGCATCAAAGGAAAAGACGAGAATGTGTTACTCACTGAACGCAGCAATGGCCAGGATGATGGTGACCACGATGGACGCCCAGGACACCCACAGAGCCTTCTTGCGGTAACTCTGTGCTTCGTGAGGCTTCAGACGCATACTGCTCTCCAGGAGACCTGCAGACAGTGTCGCAGGGCACAGTGACCCACAGTATTCAAACAGGGTTTGGAGTTGCTTTTAAAGTGGAACTTTAATCCATTTTGAAATGTTGTGCCACATATACACTGTTACACTGAGTAACAGTGTATATACTGTGTTACTGTTACAAATTTCCCACGCGTGGGACTAATAAAGGTTATCTTATCTTACAATGACAGCTGCTCGTGTTAGTTTTAAAACAAATGAGGTGTGTGCAAGTAATCACACTGCTCTGAGCGCTCCGTTTCAAACTGATTTTTGTACTCTTGGATGTCACCGAGAGAGAGACTCCTGGGTATAAACTACCTGCGACTCAAAAAACGCTGCAATTATTCAGAAATAATTTAGTTTAAAGGAAGAATAAACTTTAATGAGAAGGAGCGAAAACGGCTTTTTTGAGACTGACTGAATTAAGGTCCAGTATAAGATTAATCTGGACTATTTTGAATTTAACTCAATGCAAAGCTACACTAGTAGAGTCGAATCATAAAAACATAAAACTGAAATTAAGCATAACAGGACTGTCTATCACAGGGCTAACACTTACACCAATTTACCTAAAGAGAAGAGGATCCAGAGAGGACTCACACAGACAGGTCCCAGGCAGATGGGGGACTGAACTCAGACCCTTCTTGCTGGGATTCAGCAGTGCTCATGATTGCGCCACCACTTAAATTATATACTGACAAAGAAACTTTTGTTTTTGTCATCATCTTATGAACTTATCTTGTGAACACTTTGACTGCGTGTGTCTGCTGTTTGGTATGAAACAGGTGATGTGCAGTGGAGCTTTTTTCAAGACTGAATCGAAATATGGTGGAAAATCTAATCTGAGCCTGGAGCCTAATAAAGGGAGTTTTTCCTTCCCACTTTCACCAAATGCGTTCCCAGAGGAGATCACCTGCTTGTTGATTTTCTCTGTATTATTGCAGACAGTATTGTAAACAGCCATGTTAGAGGCTGGAAAAGTAAAGCACCGAGTTGATAGATGCTACAAAGCCTTGCTGATAAACTGATGATGATGATATGAAACTGACTGATAAACTCATGATGATGTGTATCATGTGATCACTGATCAGTGTTCGCAGGCTAATACAATCTATCCATCTAAACAACCAAGTTTGAATTTTGTTTTGTTTTTAAAACTAATATTAGATACATAACCTCAGACATAAAGGGTACAGATAAATACTTACTTGGTGTCCTGCTGGCTGAAAGTGAAAAGGCACTGACCAAAAGATGGCTAACACAGGATCCACCAACCTTAAACAGCTGGATTAATGTAACACTAGAGATTTATAAGATGGAAAAGATTACTTTTTTTAGTGAATTTAGAGTATGAGAAATGTATAAACCCCTGGGGAAAATGGCTCTGCTATGTGGGATCTATAAGGCCAGATATCGCTGCTATCCACCATTAGAGTGGCTTAATTTGCAAAGTAACATGTACTAATGCTATTTATGCCCTCATCTGCTACTGATGGTGTTGTTACTCGAATGTCCTCTCTCTGGATGCATACAGTTACAAACTATGTCTATCTGTAAATATGTTTTGTTTTTGTTTCACACTCTTGTGAAG
This sequence comes from Simochromis diagramma, assembly GCF_900408965.1. NCBI lineage: Eukaryota > Metazoa > Chordata > Actinopteri > Cichliformes > Cichlidae > Simochromis > Simochromis diagramma. Next base: position 9,324,431 of record NW_024387209.1, on the reverse strand, counting down.
GAAAAAGTTTTTCTTCACTTGAAGTGATGGCACACACCCAGACTTCTATGCTCTCCTGTATATGAGTCTTAAAATTAAGATACGTGTCAAGTGATGTACATTTTATTTTATGTATAACATAAAAAAAACCCTAATATTAAAGGATTCTCCAATAGTTATCATTCCTGGACTGTGTTGTGATCACTGAGGAGGACAGAAGCCTCAACACTGAAAGCCATTCACACAAACCAGCACCTACTCTTTTACTCCCACCAACCACTTGAACACCAACTTGGAGTGAACAGGACAAGACTCAGTTGTACACCTGCACTTAAAAGAGAAAGAACGATCTTTCGAAGATGACAATGTTCGAATTTTATGTTTGAGAGAAGAGTAAAGGAGGCCATCTACATCCGCTGTGACTGAGCAGCGTAGAACAGAGGTGGTGGCTTATGCAGTCTTGAGATCCCTTCCCAGGCATTTCAATCCCCCCCTCACACCTTGCCTCAGTAGCTCACATGATGATGGGGTGATGGTGTCTCACTTAGTTGGCCCCAGTGAGAGTACTGACCCACACCTTTTTAATAACACGTTGACTCACATGACACGTCACATGACCTATAGTAGGTTAAAGAGCTTTGAGATCACTTCCAAAGGGGACAGCTATATCTAGGGGGTATTACCCGAGGCTCTCCGCTGGTTGTTTTAGAAGTGATGAAGCCTCTATTAATGAGATGCAAAACGTCTTCACAAACCTGGTGAAAGTGAATGTCAGAAAATGAACAGGAAAAGCTACAATGTGCTGGTTTAAGCTGTGAAACACCTGCTACTGTTTAAATGCTGCCTGTGGTCATCAGCCTTCCCAAAGACAAGACTCCACTGATTCATTTACAGAATCTGCAGGCACCACTATTTCACGTAAGATGTCTGCACACTCTGTTTGCACATTCTGCACTGCATTACTACGCAGATCTGTGAATAATTTAGCATGCATATTGGTCACCACACAGTCCAGTTATGAAGCAGCCTTTTCCCTCAGAAATCATACATGATTCACGGACAGTGTGGAACATCTGGGGGCAAAATTTAGGGAAATGTTTTGAGCAGGCTACAGTTGAATGAATTAAAGTGTATTTCCAGTGCGTGTACAGTAAAACAAGCACCGGTCTACACGGCATTACGCACGGTGTGTGTCTTGGCCACGGGGCATCCAGAGAAACTTTAAACAAAATTCAAGCCGCCTACCTCTGTCGTCTATGCTGTCATTTATCTTCATCTCTTGGTCCATTTTAAAGCCCTCTGCGTGATTTTCTGTGTTGGGCTGCTGCTGTATAGAGTCCGCCTGCTCGCACCGTCCGTTTACCGCCGTGGGGTCCACAACTACAGCCGGGTCCGGGACAGTGGTGGAGTCTGGCGGTGTGGGCTCTATCATCTTCTCGGTGGGGGATCGCGGTTCCATTGAGGCACTCCACAAATGTCTCACCTGGGTGAGAAGCGCAGGCTTGCAAACAGACAGAGACCCAGAGACAGACAAGGAGGGAGGGAGACTTCTCACAGGGTGCCGAGCCAGTTGCGCCAAATTACATACAATCAGGTGAAATCGTACCGGAAATTAGAAGTTGTACATTTCAAAACAAAAGCCTTTTTTGAACCGTATTGGAGAAAAAAAAAGTGTTTTTTTTGGTTAAAAATAGACAGTAACGTTGAATATTTCATATACTTTTTTTTATTTGATATCAATTAACTATCATCATGCTATTGTTTTAGACTACAGTCTGCTCCACAAATGATTTGCTACTTTTTGAAGCATCCTTTTTTTATTTCCTGGCTGTGCTTTTCACTATTTCGACAGCAGCTCTGAGGGTAATATTGTACTTTTTTTTACTTCACTTTTTTTGATATGATAAGTAGCAGTTGCTAGCTACTGTAGCACTTCAGATTAAAGCATTAAAGCCACTGAACCTACGCTATAACACATTGTTATAAACTGACCTATACTGGGGGGATGAAATGGTTAACGTTAACCCGCCCTCGCCTAGAAGCACTTAAATACTGTTTTTCCTTTTTCCTATACATTGGCTACAATAGGCTGTGTAATAATAATATGTAGCTTTAGCCCCTTAGTTTGCTGACATGATTTAACAAGCCAGGTTAGGTAGGTAGTTTTAACCGAGGAACAGTAGGTATTTGCTAATTAATTCAGCCTTATAACTTAGTTCCCAAACAAGAGATGAGATTTATTTCGAAAGTGTTTGCCGGAAGTGGTTTGTGTCAGAGCTGACACACTTGACAGAAAGACGTTGCGCACAGTCTGGACGAGACGTAGGAGACGGAATATTCACATCAGGCTCCGATTCGCGACTTTGTGACAGATAGCCGCACCTGGACTCTAATTACTAGTCTAGTGGAGGTCACGAGACCAGTGCTCGTGCTGCAGCTCAAAAGTGCACTTACCGTCGCGCTCTGCACTGCGCGTTCGCGAGGAAAACATCTGTCCCATGTGGATTCAACGAGCTGACGGATGTGAGCGCGTGCAGATAGTGGTGCCCCTGTCACACACCTGTCACGTACACTACATAGAAAAGAAAATAATAACACAAGCTTACTTTTCCATATTGATTTTTTATTTGTAACCGAGAACTGGGAAAAGAATGTGCGTATTTATATATTCATATTCAACATGATAACGGGAATGCCTCTAATGCGTTCATGCTCAGGAAAAAGCAGAAATATGTAATACAATATATTTATAGAGCAGTTCCCACCGTATGAGCTCTTTCGGCCACTCACACATAAGAAATATTTAGGTATGGGTCAGAAGTAGTCAGTTTAGCCTGTTTGTGTAAGATTGGATTTCACATTTAACTTAAGTAGAAATATAATCATCAAATACATATTCTCGTCAGGGTAATCTGACCACTAAGTACTTGTTTGCCATTGTGAATGTGTGACAATCATGGTGACATTTTTCTTTAGCAACCACTGGCTCTTAAATAAATAGTTATTTTACTTTCATTGAAATTATTTTTCTTTTTGATTAGTTTTGATCTTATCAAGATGTTTGTTTGGTCATACTTTCTTTTCTTTTATTGAATTTATTTAACATATAGGCTATTGCGAGTTTAGCACAAGTACAACATAAAAGACTTATTATAGTAAAGTTGTTGGACTTTTATTTTGAAAGAAAAAAAGAATCGCTGCAGCATGTTTGGATGAACATTACAGTTTTATCTGCTTGTTTTTATTTTTGTTACTTTTTACTAAAACAAGACTATGCATTCTGTGAGCTAAATTCTATTCCTAACAATATTTGTAAATCTATTAATATTTCCATTTTTATTATATCTTTCTCTCAGTCTAATCTGCTTAATCTAAACATCAACGATATAACCTATTTAAGTTGACAGAAGAGTCAACATGCCTGAGCTTTCAGTTCTATTCTTGGTCTCTGCTTCCCTTTAGTGGAGGATGTAGAGTAATACAGCTTGTGTTCTACTGAGTGTGATATATATATATATATACATATACACACACACATACATATATATATATATAGATATATAAAATTTTGGGTCTGCCTGGACTTATATGAAAACCATAGCAGGGTTTCAAAATCCCCAGAGCAGCAGTCAGATCATTTTAGATGGTTTTAATTCAGACAGAGATTTTTCAAATGCTTTAAATATGTTTTATGCTCGTTTTAGTTCTTCTGATTTTAGCGAGGATATTTTGGAACTGAAACAGAAACTGAGAGATACTCAGCACTTTATCATTGAACTCAGTGATGTCAAAAAGGCCTTTCATACAGTCAATGTAAACAGGGTCCTGATAATATTAGTGGCCGCCTAATTAAATCTTGTCCTGACGAACTCAGTCCTATATTTCAGGTTATTTTTAATAAATCCTTGCAAACACAACATGTGCCCTCTCTCTGGAAAGAAGCAGTCGTGGTTCCTGTCCCTAAATCTAGTCATCCAAAAATTCTAAACGACTTCAGGCCTGTTGCCCTCACTTCAGTTGTAATGAAAGTCTTTGAAAAAATCATCAGAAATGTGATTATGAAAGAGACTGAACATCAGCTGGATCCAATGCAGTTTGCAGTATAAGCCCAATAGAGGAGTGGAGGACGCACTTTTGACTCTACTGAATCTGATTCTTAAATATGTAGAGAGTAAAGGGACTTTTGCAAGTCTTCTTTTCATTGATTTGTCTTCAGCTTTTAATACAATACAGCCCCATATTTTAATTAAAAGACTTTTAGAACAGTTTGAAATCAGGAAAAACCTGGTGGGCTGGATTTTAGATTTTTTAACTGACAGGTCACAAAGAGTGAGAATAAATGGGATTCTGTCTGATCCAGTGTTCTCCTCCACAGGTTCTCCTTAAGGGTGCGTCCTATCGCCCTTATTATTCATTCTCTATACAAATATGTGTCAGGGCAGACATGAAAACACGGTCATTATTAAATATGCAGATGACTCTGTTATTGTCAGCTTACTGAAAGAGGGTGAAACTAACCACGGTCCAGTCATTGATGACTTTGTTCAGTGGTGTAAGGAGTCTTATCTCCAGCTGAACATATCTAAAACAAAATATATGGTGATTGATTTTAGGAAACAACAAAATGGGCACGTAGTCACTTTAATTAAAGGTCAGAAAATAGAGCAAGTACAATCATATAAATATTTTGGGACCATAACCAATGAAAAACTGAACTTTGATCAAAATTGAAAATCAGTTTGTAAAAAGGGTCACCAGCACCTTTATTGCCTTAGGAAACTTGCTCATTTCCACACTGACCAAAAAATGTTAACTTTGTTTTATCGTTCTTTTATTGAGTCTGTTTTATCCTTTTGTTTGGTGGCATGGTTTGGTCAGACCTCTGTCACAGAGAAAAACTCTCTAAATCAAATAGTGAGATGGTCCAGTCGTCTGATAGGTGAGCCACAGTCTTGTTTAGCCTCCCTGTACTCTAAGCAGGTACAGAGGATGGCTTTATCAATCCTTAAAAATAGTTCCCATCATCTAAGGGGTGAATTTCAGCTTCTTCCCTCAGGACGGAGGTTTCTATTTCCGAGATGCAGGACAAAGCGTTATAAAAATAGTTTTGTCCCCGTTGCTGTCACTGAATTAAATAAGAACTGTTTTTGATTCGAAATATTAAAATTACTATATATGTGCCACGGTGAGGTTTATATCTTTACTAGGTATGTGTGTTTTTAAAAGGATGCCAAATGCTGTCATTTTTTCTGTTAAGCAAATTTACCTTGCCTATGGGTGTAAATAAAGTTACCTTGATATATATATATGATTTTAAGATTTTGGTCTAGCAATATACTACAAGCAAGAGATTGTAGCTGTCGAGCTAGCACTTGAAGAGAGAGTCTCCCTTCTATATTTACTGTGGAGAGCAGAGCAGCGGCGTAAAAGACGTTCTCGCCGTACCTCAGTGTGTTAGGTGACGGCTGTGTGCGGACAGGGATAGGACCCAAGATGCAGACTCCAGAGACAAACTTAAACCAAAACAGCTTTAATGATAACATAACATAACATAACATAACATAACATAACATAACACAACACAACACAACACAACACAACACAACACAACACAACACAACATAACATAACAACATAACACAACACAACACAACACAACACAACACAACATAACATAACATAACATAACATAACATGGGAAAAACTCAAAATAAACTAACACCGGTGGACTGCCAAAACACACAGCAAAATAAACAGTAGATCACAACATGGACACAGAGAAACACAGGGCTTAAATACACAGAGGGAGCAATCAGGGAATGAGTAACAGGAGGGAAATACAGCTGGGGCAAATCAGGCCTAACGAGACCAGGGGAAGCAAAACCAGACACATTAACATCAGACATGGACTTCCAAAGTAAAACAGGAAACATAACACAGACTCACAGGCAAGCACTAAAACAAAGGGAACAGAGACGTGGGACCAGGGCAGACACAGACACTGACTGGACGTGGAAATACAGCAGACAGGGGAGACAGCAACAAAGGAACACAGACAGAAAACCAAAACACTAAAACTCTAACCAAACCCCACCCAGAGGACCTTAACTTAAGAAAAACCCGTAAAGCAAAGCTAGAAAATAATGAAATAACAAAATCAAAGAACCAAAAACACAAAACACTGGGTCAACGACCCAGGGACCCTAACACGGTGGGTCCATCAGGTCCTCCTGAAGCGTGAGCAGTTTGGTGAGTTTCACCATTTGCTCCAGGAGCTGCACCTGGATGACGGCCGCTTTCAGCGGTACCACCGTCTTTCCCTCGCCCAGTTTGAGGACCTGCTGTCCCGCATTGGTCCAAGCATCGCCCGCTTAGACACCAACTACAGGCGCTCAATCCCTGTCGCCTATCCATCTGCCTGCGGTTAGTAAAAGTGTTTAATACGGTAGTCCTTTATTGATGCCTGTGCTAATGTATGCTAAACTATCGTTTATACCCTGCAAACATGGATGTGGTATGCTAACAGTGAATGTTCTCGGTGTTTGCTGATATCAAACTGTGGTATGAGGACCACTGTGGGTTAATCTTTGTAGTGATACTCACTCCTTTTTTTTTTTCTTTAGACCTGGTTTAATTCTGGTAAAGTTGAATATTTGTATATAATCCCTGCAGCTGTCAGACTCTATAACAGGGGTCACCAGCCTTTCTTAAAACTGAGAGTTAGATAAAACTGTGAACAGTTTGGTTCATCTTTAGTTATATGGTTCTATCCAGCATATTCTATCTTGATATGCTGTCTTATCACAGGTTAATTTTTCAAAAATATTAGCAATGATTTATGCAAGGAAAGGGCTACGTACAACTCTTTATTTCTATTAATGTCTTACTTCATTCCTACCTAATTGACATGTTTAGGAATTATGAGTGATTGGCTCACTGTAGTGGTAAAAGTTGCTACCAATCAAATTATGATATGGTAAAGTTAAAACAAAACACAACTGACTGTTTTATATTATATCTAATATATATTATGTAATTATCCTTATAATTACAAAATGTTTTATGTAAGATTTATGTTTTGTAATTTAAATCTGACATCACAAAAGTATTTTGGAGGTTGAATAATGTATTTTGTAACTGCAGTACACATAATACTAATTTTGAACAATTTTGTCCAGGTTCCTTGCCACCAGGGACTCCTTCAGGACCATCGCGTTCAGTTACAGAGTCGGTGTGTCCACGGTGTGCCAGATCATCCCCCAGGTTGCGACGGCCATCTGGGACTGTCTAGTGGACGACTTCATGGCTGTGCCTTCACCTGGAGACTCAAAGAGAAAGTAAATACAGTGGTCCCTCATTTATTGCAGCAGGGTTTCTCAGAATAACTAGCCCCTCGCCACACACTTTATACACTTTATTTATTTATTTATTTTTTTACACACACACATGAAGATTAGTCACAGTTCTCACAAGTTGATTCTCACAGTGCAAACCTTTGTAGATTTCAAAACGTAAAAGTATCATTATGCTGTTTTTTCTTCGTCTGCCAGCCACTTTTGTGCGCCTTTTTCCCTCCAGGAGTGATGATGTCATCATCACTCCATAAGCCAATGAGATTATCACATGACATTTTTGAACGGGGATATTTCTTTTTAACTGTTTTCAATTTAACGTAATATTTAAGTGTTTCTTAGTTTTAGACTAGTTGGTTAGTCTATTTCAATGTTTTAAACCATATCCCAGGGTTTTTACTTCACCATTTATGGAGTTTTAACAAGCAAATAAAAGACAGCTTAATTCTGTAAAGATTAGATGAAAAATACTCAAAGGATAAATTCAATTGGTTTATTATTTTGTTACATAAGTTGAAAAAGTAAAAGTAAAGAAAAAAGTAAAACAAGTAAATGAGGGGGGGGGGGGGGGGGGAGGAGGAGGAGAGAAAACCCCAACAATCCCCTCTGAGCAAGCACTAGGCGACAGTGGGGAGGAAAAACTGCCTTTTAACGGGCAGAAGCCTCCAGCAGAACCAGGCTCAGGAGGGGGCAGTCAACTGCTGGGACTGGTTGGGGGGTGAGGGTGAAAAAAAGAAAAAAGATTAAGAAGGTAGGGAATATGTGTTAGGAGAGAAAGGGAGAGGGGGGACAGGAGAGGTGACAATTAAGATGGCTCACAGGTGGAGGAGGACAAGGCTAAATCATCTGAATAACCAGCAGAAGCCTCTTTTCTTCGTTTCCAGGTATTTTTCCATGAGCGCTTTTTTCTCCAGGATAAGGGTTCTCAACTGATCGTTTGTTTCTGCATTTTGCTTCTTGAGTTGCTTGCATCTTTGCTCCATTTCTTTTAATCCTGCTTGTTCTTTTCTAGGCTTTTCTTTCGGGTCTTTGTATGTTGCCTCCTCCATCCGATTTGCCTTGCACACGTCTGTATTTCTCTCTTGTTTTTTGTTGTACATCTCTTCTATCAGGTCAATTTTTCTCTTGAATTCTTCATGCATACGCAGCAGGTGTTCACATTTTTTCTCTTATTGTTGCTTTTGTGCCTCCATTTCAGTTATTTGGCTCCTCAAGTCAATGACCCTCAACAACATCACATTCATGAGCTCTGAGTGTTTTTTCCTTATTCCATCGATCGTACACTGCATCTCTGAACATTGTTTTTCCAGTATTTCCTTTTCTGTCATGATCCTGGGTCCTTTTGACCCAGCATTTTGTGTTTCTCTTCGATTTTGGTTCTGTTCTTCCTTTGTTAGTGTTTACTCTGTCCTGCCCGCGTGTTCCTGTTTTATTGTGAAGGTCTGCGTCTGATATGAGTGTTTTCAGTGTTGCCTCCCTAGTCTCGCTATGTTAATCACTCCCAGCTGTGTTTCCCACCTGTGTGTAATCTTCCTGTGTTCTCTGAGTGTATTTAAGTTGTATTTTCTGTCTTAGTAATTGCTGGTTCGTCTGTGTTGTTTCCCCTCGGTCTCCCTGCGTCTCTCCGTATGTATTTCCCCGGACCTCCCTGCATCTTCGTTTCTGGTTTGTCTTATTAGTTTACCCAGTTTAGGTTTCTAGTTTCATGTTTTGCCACCCTTGCTGTTTGTATTGACCCACTATTATAAATAAACACTCACCTGCACCAGAACTGCCGCCCTTTTGGTCCTTACTACAAATCCACACGGCTTGCCCCGCAAACCGTGACAGAACGAACCAGCCACCATGGACCCAGCGGCAGTGAATCCGTCCGAGGAGCTCCAGGACGACATCGCGTACAATGTGGAGATTCTCCTCGGGCTATGGCTGGAGAACCCTCCAGAGGAGCTTCGTCGTGCCGTGGAAAGTCGGCTACAACGGCTCTTTTCTGGCCTGCCATGGCTTCTGCAGTCACTTCCTCCGACCATGCAGACTTTTTTCCGGCTCACACCGCACCTTCTCTCAGCCACTCCTACCTCGCCGCCCGACTCGCCGGATGTGGTCTTGCCCGGCCCGTCGGTGCCATCTGCCGGGAAGAAACGCCGATCGCGCCGCGGGCGCGCCACCCCACAGCCGGACGTTCGGACTTCTAATTCGCTGGCTGTGGTGAGTGAGGACTCTGTGTCTTTTCCAGACGTTGTGACTGTTCATTCGGGGGCTGTGTTTTGTGTGGCGGATGTCAACGCGAGCTGCTTATCGCCTGTGCAGCTACCAGCAGCCCAGTTAGCCGCCCCGCAGACACACTCTGTTCAGCCAGCTCAGTTAGCTCCCTCGCAGCCACCCTCAGTTCAGTTAGCTCCCTCGCAGCCACCCTCAGTTCAGTTAGTTCCCTCGCAGCCACCCTCAGTTCAGTTAGTTCCCTCGCAGCCACCCTCAGTTCAGTTAGTTCCCTCGCAGCCACCCTCAGTTCAGTTAGCTCCCCCGCAGTCCTTCGCAGCTCGGTCAGCTCCCCCGCAGTCCTTCGCAGCTCGGTCAGCTCCCCCGCAGTCCTTCGCAGCTCGGTCAGCTCCCCCGCAGTCCTTCGCAGCTCGGTCAGCTCCCCCGCAGTCCTTCGCAGCTCGGTCAGCTCCCCCGCAGTCCTTCGCAGCTCGGTCAGCTCCCCCGCAGTCCTTCGCAGCTCGGTCAGCTCCCCCGCAGTCCTTCGCAGCTCGGTCAGCTCCCCCGCAGCCCTTCGCAGCTCGGTCGGCTCCCCCGCAGCCCTTCGCAGCTCGGTCGGCTCCCCCGCAGTCCTTCGCAGCTCAGTTTCCAGTGCCACCCTCAGTTCAGTGTCCAGTGCCGCCTGTAGCGCAGGCCCCAGTAGCTCCAGTGCCGCCTGTAGCGCAGGCCCCAGTAGCTCCAGTGCCGCCTGTAGCGCAGGCCCCAGTAGCTCCAGTGCCGCCTGTAGCGCAGGCCCCAGTAGCTCCAGTGCCGCCTGTAGCGCAGGCCCCAGTAGCTCCAGTGCCGCCTGTAGCGCAGGCCCCAGTAGCTCCAGTGCCCCCGCTACCCGTAGCTCTGGCTCCAGTATCATCGGCTTCACTCATTCACTCCGTGCAGGGAGACAGTTTCATTTCACCTCAAGGTGCTTCTCATGGTTCAGCCGCCATTGGCACAGATTGCCGCTCCAGGGCTTCCCCAGAGGCTAGGTCTCAGTCCCCGGCTGATTCTGGACCCCTGAAGTATATGCAGCCACCTGGGAACTGCACCATGTCAGCGTTGCCTGGGCAGAGCCAGTGCTCAGTGCATCGCCAGTTGCCTTCGTGTTTGCCAGAGGACTCCATGACTGCTGGCTTAGTGGTGACTTCTGCTGGAGGGTCCGAGGGACCGCTCCGGCCTTTATCTTGTGTCTCCGCTGGAGGGTCCGAGGGACCGCTCCGGCCTTTATCTCATGTCTCCGCTGGAGGGTCCGAGGGATCGCTCCGGCCTTTGATGCATGCCACGTCTGCTGGAGGGCCTGAGGAGCCCGTCCGGCCTCATGCCACGTCAGCTGGAGGGTCTGAGGGACCGCTCCGGCCTTTGTCTCCTGTTTCAGCTGGAGGGCCCGAGGAGCCCGTCCAGCCTCCTGCTTCGTCAGCTGGAGGGCCCGAGGAGCCCGTCCAGCCACCGCCAGCTGCAGCCTCACCGCCAGCTGCAGCCTCACCGCCAGCTGCAGCCTCATCCACGCCTGGCCCGGTTTCATCCACGCCTGATTCTGGTCGAGCTTCATCCTCGCCTGATTCTGGTCGAGCTTCATCCTCGCCTGCTGCAGCCTCATCGCCAGCTGCAGCCTCATCCACGCCTGGTCCGGCTTCTGCCTGTGCTTCGCCTGGTCCGGCTTCGTCCGGGTCTTCATCCTCGCCTGGTCCGGCTTCGTCCGAGTCTTCATCCTCGCCTGGTCTGGCTTCTGCCTGTGCCTCGCCTGGTCTGGCTTCTGCCTGTGCCTCGCCTGGTCTGGCTTCAGCTTCGGCTCCAGCCTCGCCTGGTCCAGTTTCGTCCTCGCCTGGCTCGGCTTCAGCTTCGTCCTCGCCTGCTGTGGCTTCATCATCTCCGCCTGCTGTGGCTTCATCATCTCCGCCTGCTGTGGCCCCGGCTTCCGTGCCCTCAGCCTCGCCTGGCCCGGCCTCGTTTGGGTCTGGAGCTAAGCGGCCGTTTTCTAGACCGCTGGCTAGGCTACTGGCCGGCCGCCATCGCCTGAGTGGCCGCCGTTGCCTTCCGCACGGCCGGCCCCCGGACCGCCATCGCCTGAGTGGCCGCCGTTGCCTTCCGCACGGCCGGCCCCCGGACCGCCATCGCCTGAGTGGCCGCCGTTGCCTTCCGCACGGCCGGCCCCCGGACCCTCTTCGCCTGAGTGGCCGCCGTTGCCCTCCGCACGGCCGGCCCCCGGACCCTCTTCGCCTGAGTGGCCGCCGTTGCCTTCCGCACGGCCGGCCCCCGGACCCTCTTCGCCTGTGTGGCCGCCGTTGCCTTCCGCACGGCCGGCCCCCTGAACTGTTTGGGTTCCTGTGCTGTCGGCCCCCTGGCCGGCCCCCTGAACTCTTCTGTTTTGGACTCCTGTGCTGTCGGCCCCCTGGCCGGCCCCCTGGTCTTTTCCGTTTTGGACTCGGTTTTCCTGTGCTTTGGTGTGCTTTTGGTTTTGGACTTGTGTTTTGTTTTTCTTTTTGTCTTCTGGCCTTCTGGTGCTCCTGTTTTGTTTTGCCTCGAGCCCTCCGTCCTGGACCCCCTCCGCCCGCCCTGGTCGGGTTGTTTTCTGGTTTTTTTTTGTTTTTTTTTTTTTTTTGTTTTGTTTTTTGGGCTGTCGGGTGCCAGCCCTTGAGGGGGGGGTTCTGTCATGATCCTGGGTCCTTTTGACCCAGCATTTTGTGTTTCTCTTCGATTTTGGTTCTGTTCTTCCTTTGTTAGTGTTTACTCTGTCCTGCCCGCGTGTTCCTGTTTTATTGTGAAGGTCTGCGTCTGATGTGAGTGTTTTCAGTGTTGCCTCCCTAGTCTCGCTATGTTAATCACTCCCAGCTGTGTTTCCCACCTGTGTGTAATCTTCCTGTGTTCTCTGAGTGTATTTAAGTTGTATTTTCTGTCTTAGTAATTGCTGGTTCGTCTGTGTTGTTTCCCCTCGGTCTCCCTGCGTCTCTCCGTATGTATTTCCCCGGACCTCCCTGCATCTTCGTTTCTGGTTTGTCTTATTAGTTTACCCAGTTTAGGTTTCTAGTTTCATGTTTTGCCACCCTTGCTGTTTGTATTGACCCACTATTATAAATAAACACTCACCTGCACCAGAACTGCCGCCCTTTTGGTCCTTACTACAAATCCACACGGCTTGCCCCGCAAACCGTGACATTTTCTCTTTCCAGTTCAGGTGTTTTGTCCTTCATTTCATTACAAAATTCTCGCAGTTCTAGATTCCTTCTCTCAAAGTCCTGGAGAATACGTTTTTCTTCTTCCTGTTGCTTTTTTTCTTCAAGAAGCTCTTTATTTTTGCACTCTGTTTCATCAAACCTGACTGTCAGATCTACGTACATTTCCCTCATGGCTTTGAGTATGTGCTGCATTTGTATTTCCTTTTCTCTTTCCAGTTCAGATTTTTTGTCCTTCATTTCATTACAAAATTCTCGCAGTTCTAGATTCCTTCTCTCTAAGTCCTGGAGAATACGTTTTTCTTCTTCCTGTTGGCGGATTTTTTCAATTGTTTTCTCAGCTTCATTGAGCTTTCCTTGAAGCACCTGATTCTTTTGCTCCACGTTTTGGAGATTCCATTGTATCTCCTCAATAGTAGCTTTCTTTCCTTGAAGCTGGGCAGATGTTTCTTTTAATTCAGCACTCCGTGTTCCCGACGAAAGAAAACGGGAGAAAAACTTCTTTCGTCCTTGACCAAACTTCATTCCCCAGCCCTCATTCATCATTTTTATATCAGGCTGGCGTTGCTGTTTTCCTTCCAGGTCTTTATTTCGTGCTTCCAATTGTCTGCACTTCTCCTCTAGTTGAAGCTTCTCTTCTTCAATTTGTTTAACTTTGTAATGGAGGTCAGAGTTTTCCTTCTGACTTTCCTGTAATGCCCTTTGGACTGATAAGACAGCATCCATGGTCATGGCTCATGGAAAAATACCTGGAAACGAAGAAAAGAGGCTTCTGCTGGTTATTCAGATGATTTAGCCTCGTCCTCCTCCACCTGTGAGCCATCTTAATTGTCACCTCTCCTGTCCCCCCTCTCCCTTTCTCTCCTAACACATATTCCCTACCTTCTTAATCTTTTTTCTTTTTTTCACCCTCACCCCCCAACCAGTCCCAGCAGTTGACTGCCCCCTCCTGAGCCTGGTTCTGCTGGAGGCTTCTGCCCGTTAAAAGGCAGTTTTTCCTCCCCACTGTCGCCTAGTGCTTGCTCAGAGGGGATTGTTGGGGTTTTCTCTCCTCCTCCTCCCCCCCCCCTCATTTACTTGTTTTACTTTTTTCTTTACTTTTACTTTTTTCAACTTATGTAACAAAATAATAAACCAATTGAATTTATCCTTTGAGTATTTGTCATCTAATCTTTACAGAATTAAGCTGTCTTTTATTTGCTTGTTAAAACTCCATAAATGGTGAAGTAAAAACCCTGGGATATGGTTTAAAACATTGAAATAGACTAACCAACTAGTCTAAAACTAAGAAACACTTAAATATTACGTTAAATTGAAAACAGTTAAAAAGAAATATCCCCGTTCAAAAATGTCATGTGATAATCTCATTGGCTTATGGAGTGATGATGACATCATCACTCCTGGAGGGGAAAAAGGCGCACAAAAGTGGCTGGCAGACGAGGAAAAAACAGCATAGTAATACTTTTACGTTTTGAAATCTACAAAGGTTTGCACTGTGAGAATCAACTTGTGAGAACTGTGACTAATCTTCATGTGTGTGTGTGTAAAAAAATAAATAAATAAATAAAGTGTATAAAGTGTGTGGCGAGGAGCTAGTTATTCTGAGAAACCCTGCTGCAATAAATGAGGGACCACTGTATATACTTTCTCTTTGAGTCTCCAGGTGAAGGCACAGCCATGAAGTCGTCCACTAGACAGTCCCAGATGGCCGTCGCAACCTGGGGGATGATCTGGCACACCGTGGACACACCGACTCTGTAACTGAATGCGATGGTCCTGAAGGAGTCCCTGGTGGCAAGGAACCTGGACAAAATTATTCAAAATTAGTATTATGTGTACTGCAGTTACAAAATACATTATTCAACCTCCAAAATACTTTTGTGATGTCAGATTTAAATTACAAAACATAAATCTTACATAAAACATTTTGTAATTATAAGGATAATTACATAATATATATTAGACATAATATAAAACAGTCAGTTGTGTTTTGTTTTAACTTTACCATATCACAATTTGATTGGTAGCCACTTTTACCACTACAGTGAGCCAATCACTCATAATTCCTAAACATGTCAATTAGGTAGGAATGAAGTAAGACATTAATAGAAATAAAGAGTTGTACGTAGCCCTTTCCTTGCATAAATCATTGCTAATATCGGACCATCTCTCCCTGTTCCTCACACCTAGGTATTCACCACTCATCCAACGTGTGAAACCTGCTGTGAGGACAATTAAAGTGTGGCCAGAGGGGACAGACGCAGTGCTCCAGGACAGATTTAAAAACACAGACTGGAATATGTTCACCCACACAGACCTGGACCAGTACGCCTCATCTGTACTGATTACATCTCCGAAACCACAGACAGTGTCACCACCCAGAAACGGATCACCATGTACCCCAACCAGAAGCCTTGGATGAACCGGGATGTTCGTCTCCTCCTGAAGGCCCGCAGCACCGCCTTTAGGTCAGGAGATGCACACGCCTACAGCACAGCCAGGGCTAATCTAAAGAAGGGCATCAAAAAAGCCAAACACCATTACAAAAAGAAGGTAGAAGAACACTTCTCCAACCCCCGACGCATGTGGCAGGGACTCCAGACCATTACAGACTACAGGACCACCAAACCCTCCCCCGCATCCTCTGATGTCTCCTTCCTCAACGAGCTCAACAACTTTTATGCTCGTTTTGAGCGAGGGAACCCCACAACCACAACCAAAGCAGACGTGATGCCAGACCACCAACCTCTGACTCTCTCCCCCACCGATGTAGGAGCGGTGCTGAGCAGGATCAATGTCCACAAGGCTGCAGGCCCTGATGGCATCCCCGGGCATGTTCTCAGAGCGTGTTCTGGGGAGCTTGCAGGAGTGCTCACAGACATATTCAATCTGTCCTTGGCCCACGCTGTGGTACCGGCCTGCTTCAAATCCACCTCCATCGTCCCGATACCCAAAAACTCCAACCCATCTTGCCTCAATGATTACCGCCCAGTAGCACTCACCCCCATCACCACTAAGTGCTTAGAGCAGCTGGTCCTAGCACACTTCAAATCCTGTCTCCCCCCCCCACCCTGGACCCCCACCAATTCGCATACCGCCAGAACAGGAGCACAGAGGATGCAATCTCCATCGCACTGCACTCTGTCCTCTCACACCTGGACAACAACAACACCTACGCCAGAATGCTGTTTATCAATCCGTTCTCACTCCCAAAGCGTAACATTTTACGCTAGGTGACAAATCGTCACCATATTACGTTTTCGGCTACCCACCACGTTCCTAAATGACGACCTCGGAAAAAAGAGGAAATATGAGAACCGTCTGGACTGAATCTACACATGTTCGCTCTTTTTCTTCAAATCGCTTAGAAACACGCTATTTAACATCATTAAAGTCCTGGTTAAGGTCAGGAATAAGGTTATGGTCAGGGCTAGGGATAAGGTTAGGTTTAGGGCTGGAATACAGGGCTGGAACGTCTATTACCGCGGGAGCGTCATTGCACTGGATTCCAGCCATAACCCGCCACGTACCATAAGAACGCCGAAGGTCTCCTTTCGCGTTCCTCAGGAACGCCGCGGGACGTGACAAAACGTCGACATGTTACGCCTCGGGAGTGAGAACGCTCTGTGTTTATAGACTTCAGTTCAGCATTCAATACAATCCACCCCTCACAACTCATCAGGAAACTGACAGACCTGGGCATCAGTTCCCTCATCTGCAAATGGTTACTGGACTTCCTGACCAACCGCCCCCAACATGTCCGGCTGGATAACCGCTGCTCATCTACAATCACGATGAACACCGGTGTACCACAAGGCTGTGTGATGAGCCCTTTCCTCTACTCTCTCTTCACCCACGACTGCAGACCTGCTGATGGTTCCAACACCATCATTAAGTTTGCAGATGACACCACGGTGATTGGCCTCATCAGTGACAACGATGAGGCCGCCTACAGGGAGGAGGTGGATCGTCTGGCTGAGTGGTGCGACACAAACAACCTGCTGCTTAACACCGAGAAGACCAAGGAGCTCATCGTGGACTACAGGAGGAATGCTGACCCACATCCACCCATCCACATTAAGGGGACGGCTGTGGAGCGTGTGAGCAGCTTCAAGTTCCTGGGAGTCCACATCTCCGAGGATCTCACCTGGACGACCAACTGCTCCAAGCTGGTCAAGAAGGCTCACCAGCGCCTCTTCTTCTTGAGGACTCTGAGGAAGAACCACCTGTCCTCAGACATCCTGGTGAACTTCTATCGTTGCACCATCGAGAGCATCCTGACCAACTGTATAACAGTCTGGTACGGGAGCTGCTCTGCCTCGGACCGGAAGGCGTTGCAGAGGGTCGTGAAAACTGCCCAGCGCATCGCCGGAGCACCACTTCCTGCCATAAAAGACATCTACAGGAAGCGGTGTCTGAAAAGGGCTGGGAAAATCATCAAAGACCCCAGTCACCCATCACATGGACTCTTCACCCTCCTGCCCTCTGGGAGGCGCCACAGGAGCCTCCGGACTAAGACCACCAGGTACCGGAACAGCTTCTTCCCCACAGCCGTCAGACTCCTGAACTCTGCCTCCTGACATCTGACCCACGTTAACACATGGACTGAACATACACACACCCACAATGGACAACCGTACCCTCAAACACACAATAATAACATGGACTGAACCACCACTCACAACCACTAGCACTTTATATAGCCTCTGTAGAAACTATCTACACCCTCACTTATCTTAACTGCACTACTGTATAGCTCTGTGTAAATAATCATTCTGTACATTCGATAATCTTTAATCCTACAACTGTTTACAACTTGCATAGTTCCCATTTCTGTATAGCTGTATATCTCAGATTCTGTAAAGTTATTTATTTCATATTCTGTATAGTTTTTCATATTTATATCCTGTTCATAGCCTGTACATAGCTTGTACTCACTACAGCCTGTACATACTTATAGTTATAGAATATTCACAACATGTAGCCATTCTTGTATTTTGCTTGTTTACATTATTGTATTTTGCACAACTCTGTTGCTTGTGAAGCTCGCACACAAGAATTTCACTCACATGTGCTGTACCAATGTACCTGCACATGTGATGTGACAATAAAAGTGATTTGATTTGATTTGACATACTTCATACCGTGTACATTATAACATACCATAATAGACCCATTTCTGTAATATACTCACATATCTATATTATTGCTAATATATATTGTAATATATCTATATCACTAAAGCACTTCTGGATGGATGCAAACTGCATTTCGTTGCCCTGTACCTGTGCATGTGCAATGACAATAAAGTTGAATTCTAATTCTATTCTAATATTTTTGAAAAATGAACCTGTGATAAGACAGCATATCAAGATAGAATATGCTGGATAGAACCATATAACTAAAGATGAACCAAACTGTTCACAGTTTTATCTAACTCTCAATTTTAAGAAAGGCTGGTGACCCCTGTTATAGAGTCTGACAGCTGCAGGGATTATATACAAATATTCAACTATACCAGAATTAAACCAGGTCTAAAGAAAAAAAAAAAAAGAGTGAGTATCACTACAAAGATTAACCCACAGTGGTCCTCATACCACAGTTTGATATCAGCAAACACCGAGAGCATACACTGATATGACACCACAGCCATGCTATCCATGCAAACACTGATAACAGCATAAATCGAATTAAATCGGGACTTGATGAGACCTTTTGAGTAGGGCTGGGCGATATGGCCTAAAATCCATATCGCGATATAATTTGAAGCATGTGCAGTAACGATATATATCACGATATATATTCTTTTCTTCTGTATAACGTATTTTCCACACAAAAAATCCTTTAATTTTCTCAAAAATCGGGAGTGTGCCTTATGTATGAATTCTGGTTGTGCTTACTGACCTCGAACCGAAAATGTTTTAGTACAATTTTGGTAATCCGCACTGCTTGATGGATTGTCAGAGCATTACGGCTGCCGTAGTGAGGAGCTTCGCGGAGTAATCTGGGTCCAAAACTCCGTCCATTTCAGGTCCCAAAGTCAAACGAACACTCAGAGTTAAAAACGGTCTAAATTCTTTCATCTTTAATTAAATCAGCTGCGTTGCTGCTTTATCGGGTGTTACAATTAAGTTTTACATCCATGAAAACAGAATTTATTAAATTTAACGGAGTTAGAAGTTAACAGGAAGTTAGCTCGCTAGTTTACGCCTAAACATTTCATACCATGTTCTGACTGAGACTTTTGAAACTAATTAAAACGTACAGCTCTGCTACCACTTCCAACATAAATGAAGACAGAAAACTAAACAGCAGTGGCATTTGCAGGGTTACTGAAGTTGGATTACTTGGTATGTGTGCCAGTGTGCCTGCACATGTGATGTGACAATAAAAGTGATTTGATTTGATTTGATTTGATATAATGATGTGCTATGTGATTGCTAGTGACACAGCTATGTTAGCATAACATTAGCACAGTGAAGCTAGAGGATGAACGCCAACTTTTTTTTCCACTCATTAAAAGTTAATGTGAGGGATTCTGGTGGTCAGGGACAAATGCAGTCGCATAGCAAGATGCTATACACGGGCCAAACTTCAGTCAGGAGAACAACTGATTATTACTCATCCACAATACGAGGTTAGTTATTAATATACTGCAACAACACAGGAATAGAACAGCTGCGAGAGAATTCAACATTAATGAATCAATGTTGCGGAAGTGGAGGAAGCGCAGTTTTTGGCTTTCCCCATATTTCAAAAGTGCTTCATCTCTTTGCTATGACTGTCGCCCGCCATGATAATGGTTTTAGCTGCTGCCATGCTTTCGACCAAAACAGGCGCCGCTTGATGACATCATCAACATGCGCTAACTACTTTAATGCACAGTGATCATTTTTGGATGTGTAAACACCCATAACAGTAAAATTGTTAATAAATAAACAAACAAACAAAACTAACCCGCATGCCTGCTTTCATAAGTCTTTTGTACTTTATGTTTGATTTTAATAAAAATCGGCACAAAGGTAAAGCAGTCAAAGGACACTTGCATCATTATATACACTTATACATATAATACATATAATAACAGCAATGCCCAAAGTACAGTTGTGACCTGTAGTGGGTAATATTTAATAATATAAATATTTTCGTTATTATTTTTTAAATCGAGTCCGTACTCCCGTTCTCACTAGTCCGGACTTCGTAAGTTCGCACGAGAGTCCGGACTTCCGAAGAACGCTCGTCTCTTTGTCGACGTCACAGATTTTTTTTTACTGCCGTTCTCTTAATTTAAATGGTTACTGCGAAACTACACAGACAAGCTGTTAGTGTTTCTGGGCTAAATAAAGCAACCTACTGGAGTAATTACATAATTCAGCTTTAGTTTTTGTGTTTGTTTGTTTGTTTGTTTGTTTTTTTATTTGTAAACAAAATCGGGTTGGAACACCAGTAACGCATCGTCTACACGGCGTGCGATTTGCACCACCGACCGTTGGGGCGCTATTCACAGAATATATTACCGGTTTCGTGCCGGTTTACGCGTCTTCTCTCTTCCTTCCGGTGCCCCGCTTGCCCCACTCCCTCCCGGTGCTAGACCGTCGGGCTTGGCAGTGGGAGCGTAATGGCGGTCCAC
Organism: Simochromis diagramma; assembly: GCF_900408965.1. NCBI lineage: Eukaryota > Metazoa > Chordata > Actinopteri > Cichliformes > Cichlidae > Simochromis > Simochromis diagramma. The sequence continues at coordinate 9,304,068 of NW_024387209.1, read as the reverse complement.
CGGGGACCCTCTACGAAATGGCTCTTCACCCGGGAGCAGCTCGAAAATACGCCGTCTCGACGCTGTGGAATAGAAGCAGACAAAGAGCTCGCTTACCGACAGCAGGCTGCCAACTTAATCCAAGAAATTGGCCAGAGACTCAACGTGTATCCTTTCTGAAACGCTGAGTCTTGCCGGACGGCAGGCGGGCTGTCTGTAGTTAGCATTAGCATAGAGTGCGGCTCGAAATGAAATGCTTGTTATATTTTATCCTGTGATTGTGTAAACAGGTGTTCAATGTTTCGGTATTGTATACATAGGCCTCTCTGATAAGATGAGCCATTTTAACTCCTCTCACAGGACGTTTGTGACCCGCCGGAGGTGATGAGGCCCGCTAGCTAGCTTAGCTATTGTTTGGCTCGTCAGTCTGTTGTTTCTATTGTTAGCTTTTGTCTACTAAAAGCAGAGATAACTGAGTACTGATATTAGTCGTATGTGTGTTGTAAACATTTTGCCACTCTACACACGATTCCAGCCCACATTGGAAATGTGGGCTTTGTGTAATTATGAGTGTGTTGACAGGGTTTTAACCCGCGGCCTCACGTTTTGCGATCTCCAAGGCCTTAGCTCAGTACTAAGCTTTCTAATCTAATGGCGTTGTTTATTTGCCTGTGAACCATCCATGTGATTTCCTTAACCGTTCACTCAGCTCTCAATTAATTATCAACACTGCTATAGTTTATATGCACAGGTTTTATATGATCCACTCCTTCACCAAATTCAATAGAAATGTAAGTATCGCTGCGTTGTTCGCTGATATCACGATCACCTTTGCCGCAGACTAGCCAAACTGTGTTTTTCCTTTCCTCCCTTGTATAGATAATTTCCCAGACTACGTTGTTCCTGGCAGCTAAAGTTGAGGAGCAGCCCAGGAAGCTGGAACACGTCATTAAAATAGCCCATGCCTGGATTAACCCACAAGATCCTCCCCTGGACACTAAAAGCAACGTGAGTAAACTGTGACTGCTCTGGAGCTTATGTTTTTTTCCATATTTTGTAAGTTACTGTTAATGTTTCACAGACCTTACAGTGTGGTTTTTAGAGGTTACATATGGATTGTACTGATGCTGCGACTAGTAGAAATGTGAGGCCGAGGTTGTCTATTTGTTTTTCTTTTCAATATGTGTCCTGCTGATCTATTTTATTTCAGATCTCTTATTTAGCTCTGGAAAACTTTAACACATGTTGATCACTAGTTCTGAGGTTTTACGATCCCTCGGTTTATGCCAGTATATAATCTTCTAAACCAACTTTGTGCCATGAGCTGAAAGGAAACAGTCTTAAAGGTTGAGCACCTTTTTCCATGGTCTGATTATCCTATCATTACCTTGTGAGATTGGAAATAACAATACCACTACTGGGAGTGAGCCTGGGTCATTTGGGGGTTATGTGACCGTTAAGGTAGTGCTAGCTATCCTTTATAATGCATACTACGTGGCCCCAAGCACAAAAAACGGTGCTGTTCCTAGAGAAAGGAGAGGCGGAGACATACCTGGAAGTTTATCTCACTCCCAGTGTGAAGTGAATGTTTGCTGGAAAGCCTTGCTCACATATGGTTGGTGACTAATTCCAAAGCGTAGGATGACATCAGCTAAATAGACAAAATGGCTCTTAACATTTGTCTTTTGGACCTTTCACCCTTTTTAAATGTATAAAAAAAACTTGCCCGTCCTGCTTCTCTTCATCGGGTTCTAACCATGTTTATACTAGAGCAGGGGTGGGCAAACTTTTTGATTCGTGGGCCACATTGAGTTCTAACATTTGACAAAGGGGCCGGAACAGGAGCAGATAGATGGCATGCTTTGAAAACATCACCTCATTGGGGGGAAAATACACATCTTGGGATATGGAGAAAACATGTGCTTTAATTTCCAATGAAAATGAAGAAAAGCATTACAATAAAATCTCTGACTTCGAAATTACTCTTTAAACACTGAAAATCAAATAAATGAACATTTTATTTTAAAGCACTGAAAGTTCTGTTATCCTTCAGGATATCACATCACTCTCCTCCTGACTCTTTTTTTTTTTTCCTTTTCCAAAAACGGTAGGAGATGCAGATGTACTTGTCCTGTTCCTTTTATTCAATTTGTTTCATTGGTGCCAAAAGTCAACAACGACCAGTGCAAGAACGAAACAGTTGCAGCAAGTCAGTCTGTGAAGCGTTATATTTGATCTGCGCGCACTGTTCATTTTAACAACGTGCGTATCACGGAGACACACACATTTTAATGGGAGCAGTGTTGTTGGTCTCCTTTTTTAGCCAGCGCATCAAAGTCTGGAGTTAGTTTTGTTGTGGCGATTCTCAGGATGGATCTGAGGTGTAGGTCTGTTAACTTGGATCTGTGGCTGGCTTTGTTGATGTTCATGACGCTGAATGTCTGTTCACACACGAAGGTAGAGCCGAACAAAGCCAACATCATCTGCGCTTTTCGCCTTAGATTTGGAAACGCGGCATCATTGAGTGAAGCATAGAAGTCATTTAGTTTCAGAGAGCTGAACTTCTCTTTTAAGGCAGGGTCGGACTGAAGGTCGATGAGTTCGAGCTGAAGCTCCTCTGGAGCTGTTTCGGGGTCTTGTGACAGAGGAAAGGCCAGTGACTTGTCAATTTTATCGAAATCCAAAAACCGACGGCAGAATTCTCCGTGCAGTGCATCCAGTGACTCGCTGTATTTCTTTACTTTTGCTCCGGCCTCTTTCAGCGTGGCTAGTGTAGGAAAATGAGTGAATGACGTGTTCAAAATCTGCCTGGAGAATAAAGCCAGCTTGGATTTGAAGGCTTTCACGTTTGTGTGCATGTCATGCACAAACTGCTCCTTCCCCTGCAGTTTCACGTTGAGCTCATTCAAGTGTGAAAATACGTCCGTAGCAAACGCAAAGTCACACATCCAGCTCTTGTTGCTCAGCTCAGGAAATTCCTCAGTCTTCCCCTGCCGCTCCAAAAACACGCCAATCTCCTCTTTGAGCTCCCACACTCGTTGAAACACTTTGCCCAAACTCAACCAGCGGACACGGGAGTGATAAAGCAGGTCCTGGTGATCCGCATCAGTTTCCTCCAAGAATGCAATGAACTGACGGTGCTGAAGTCCCCGTGCGCGTATGAAGTTGACAAGTTTCACCACAGGATTCACAACATGATTCAGCTGTAACACCGATTTACATAGAGATTCCTGGTGGAGGATGCAGTGGAGAAAAATGACATCCTGGTCAGGGTTTTCATCTTTCACTTTATTCTAGATTCTCCTCAGCAGGCCAACGTTTTTTCCCGTTAAATTCGGAGATCCATCTGTGGTGACGTTAACAAGCTTACTCCAGGGAAGCTTCATCACATCAGAATTGCAGGGGAAATAAAAACATTAACAAGGTTAATTTATTAATTTTTTTTCAAGTTTGGCGGGCCGGATCAAAACGTTTAACGGGCCGCATGTGGCCCCCGGGCCGTAGTTTGCCCATGCCTGTACTAGAGTCTTTCATTGGTTTGGTACAACTGTTCCCCACAACCACATTTATATAAAAGAGGGCAGATGCATAACCATTATTTTTCTTTGCATGTGAAGGCCCACTCCTGTGTGTCAGAAGTGCCAGATGTCGACATGGCTGAGTAGATCAGGATAATAATAATTTAATGTGAAAATGAGCTGGAAAGGCCTTGATTAACAAAGTGATTACTTTGAGCACTGCTGTCTGGTGAAAAGAAGGCGACACGCATGAGATGTGTACTGGAGTCTGTGTGGATCGCACCATTTGTTAGGTTTGACCTCTGACTGGAGGCAGCGATGGCAGGCAGCAAACTGCAGCTTTTTGTCTGTAAAGTATTCGCAGCTGCAGTTTGATGTCTAGAATAAACGTATCTGTTGTCACAGCTGACTCTGAAGTCAGAGACTGATGTGAGTTAATTACTGAATTTGCTTAATTTAATCAAATGCTTTTCACAGAAGTAGCCTCTGTTACAGTTTGCTGAGTGTCATCATAGATAATGTTTGAGTATCAGAGACTGTTAAACGTGAGTTGCATGCTGAATTTTCTTAATTTAATCAAAAGCCTTTCAGTCTTAGTTTGTTGTACAAGAAAGGACAAAGATAATTTGGTTACATCCAAATTTTTTCATGTTTTGCAGCATGGCTGTTTCTTTTGTTTTTCCTCTCTATCATAAGCCATATTGGCTTTTTTGAGGTTTTAAACTTCCATTTACTTAAAAGAAGATGTAATTGTTAATGATGATTGGGTGGGCTTAATTCAATCTTGACTGTTAGCACAAGGTGACCGCCACAAGTATACAGAAAAAATTCCACCCATCCAAAACGGAGACTGACACACATCAACCTTTTCAGTTTTTGTATAAACGTGTCTGTGTATGTCAGCGTGTGTGTGTCCACCAAATTAAACCAATTATATCTAATAGAGTTCACAAAGAAATGATACTTGGCTATAATTTATACCAAAATTCCTACTGAATTACAAAACTTCTTTACAACAGCATCGATACCAACAGTGCTGTCTTTTGCCTCAGCCTTCGACACACAACTTCACACAGCTCCTCCTCTCACTAACAGCTGAAGTAGTTAACCTTCATAACACTGAAGAAGAGTTCAGGAGGAATTTCAGAGGTCAGGAAAGTTTCCATTTCAACAGCACTGAAGTATTAAACAGTTTTCATAAATGTTAACCTGGAAGACGCACACGTTAGCATTAGCCATTTACCTTTTAGCAGTTATCTGATAGCCACATTAGCCATCTGTTAGCATTAAAGTAACAGCTGGTAGACTGCAGGTCGTGCTGGAGTACTGAGCCGTTGGCAGAGTAGATTACAAACACTGATGGGTCGCTGGCTTTGTGAACTAGCAGGCGATCCGTAGCTGAACTGAGTAGAGTTCAGCGTGTGGAGAACTAATCCGAGCAAATAATGAGTGAAATCCAGAGCAGAGCAGGAATCAGATGGGTTTCAGGTCTGATGAGCAGAACTGGGGATGTAAACAGCTGCAGCAGAAATGAATTCTGCGCCATTGCTCCTGTTGTTGCAGCATGGTGTCGACACCTTTCCATGGCATTGAAAATGGTATCGAGTTTGAAATTCGAGTTTTGTGACATCCCTAATGTATAATGCTAACAGGCTTGCTCCATTAACATTCCTGTCCACTGATTGTATTTTTGTTTTGTGTGTGTGCTTATAAAAATGGATTTGTTTGTGGTTGTCGAGGGTCGTTTTTAATTCTTCACGGCTTGATCTGTTTCAGGCATTCCAGCAGCAGGCACAAGAGCTTGTAGCACTGGAAACAATCGTGCTACAAACTCTGGGTGAGTACAGGCTGCCCTGCACAGACTGCACACACTTTCTGCTGTCCTTGGTTTTCCTGGTTTCTACAATAGACCAGTGTAACACCAAGAGGGGGGTTACACACAGAAGAAAATGATTAAAGTACCACACATGCATGCTGACACTTTTTCACATATTCTGATGCAGCGTTTTTCCTCCCGTTCTGTTGAGCAAATGTAAAAAAACAAAAAAACAAAACATTATCTCACTGATGTTCTGCTTCTGTATGTGCACCTCTGCCTGACGATCTTCCTTCTTGGTTGCAGGTTTTGAAATAACAGTTGATCATCCGCACACAGATGTTGTGCGATGTTCCCAGCTAGTGCGAGGTATTACCTTTTTCCTCACCTGTTACTTTTCAAGAACTACTGCTGTGTGTTATCAGCTTTGCTCTAAAACCAGTTTTTTCTCTTGTTTTACAGCAAGCAAGGATTTGGCACAGACTTCCTATTATATGGCTACCAACAGGTTGTTATCCTGTTCCCATTATTGCACTGTAATGGCACACTATAGCTTCCTGCACTGCAGGGTACCCCTTCCTGTGTCCAACGCCCTGTTTGCACTTGGATCCTGGGAACCCCCAATGGGGAAGTACCGACCAGGCTGCTGTGTGCGGTGTATTGTACAAGGGCTCTGTGTTGGCACATAGGGGTTGAATGCACAATGTGGAGTGTAGTGTTGCTGTTTACCTCTCGAAGTTGTTTGGTACCGAGTGCACATGTCTTTAAAAAAAAAAAAAAGTCTCAAACGGTAGCCTGAATATAGATTGCCACTAAAGATTCTTAAACTTTTAGAGTTTCTTGGTAAGTACGGTTACTGTTCTTTTTAAATGTTTCTTTTTGATCTTTTTTTAAATCCAGAGGAGCTAACAATGAAACGCCAAACTATACTGCAAACTGAATGCTTTTGTTCTAGAGGACTCCAGAGGGTCACTACGGAGTACTGTGAGGAATATTAGCTAGCTCGACAATACCTAAATCCCTTCTTCCTTCAGATTCTGTTCGTGCTCACATAACAAGGGGCACTTCATGCGTTACGTGAATCTTTTTCCACACAAAATGATATTTGTGAGTCTTGTCTTCTCCATTCAGTCTTAATCAAATGAAGGGTTCACTTTAAACTGGATTTACCTAAGCATTAAAACTGTCCCATACTCTAATTTTGGAGACATGGACGTTGTTTTGGTTTGTACATATCAAAGTGAAAATCATGTTGATTGGGGGAGAAAGTATATTACAAAGGGCATTTAAGCTGATTTCAAACTAAAACTCTGAACGTAAGTCTCCTGGTTTTATGTTACCATGGAGATTTAGCCTGGTAAAAAGACAGCCACTGTTGTGACATAGGAAGCTCAACATAGCAAACGTTTAGTTATTCAAGTTTTTTTGTTTTACAGATTAATAATAGACACATCTTTTACTTACTTTCTCCTAAAGTTTTAGACTAAGGCTAATAGAGTTGAAACATATAATAAAGTGCAAATATATATTGTCTGTGGGCTTCAAATGCAACAATAGGCCTCTATTTTTTTAAGCACATACTCTGTATATAAAAGATGGACATTGCTACCGTGACATAACCCATTTCTTTGCAACCCCATATTTAAAAGCTTCTGTTAGTTGGGCCTGTGTGTTCTGCTTGGAAGAATATAGACGTCATTGTTCATTTAGCTTCCAGTGATTCAAAGACATTTGATGAATGACTTGTTAAGCTTGTTGGTACTTAGTACTGTTGGTGTGTAGCTAGCTGTGTACACACAGGGGTACATAAACTAGCTTTGACACATTCTTCCAACAAAAACAACGACTTGTAGCTCAGTGTGGACTACTTATTGGCCTGAACTTTTAAGGGAGCGACAGCTGAGGTCACCACGAAAGAGGTGTGAAACATCATCAGGGGAAACGGCATGAAAAGCACAGACAGTGGGCTTTGCGCTTCTCTGCAGCCGGCTGAAGGACACGTAAGAGCACAAGCAAGAGTGGCCCACAGACTGGTTGTGACATTAAACTGCTGTGACATGATGACTTCAAAGCTGCCCACAGGCTTTGTGGGGCAGTTTGCAGTGTAGTTTGGGTGTTAGGGTGTGGGAGAAATTAACTGTAGAAAACTGAAAGCGTAATCACTTGTCTTGGCTATCAACATCAGTGTTTCTCAGTCTCAGCGTGGCTACATTTGAATCGTCACTAATTTTATACTGTATATAAGCGCTGTGTAAAAATATCAAAACTGAAACTCTTTATTTTTCTTAAGAGATTAAGAAACGCTGTTGTTTTGTAATTTCCATCATTTTTACATTAACACAAAACACAATAATAAAAATCAGTACGTCTATATTTATGTAATCATTTGAGACATTTAGGAACACAATCTAACAGATATAGGTTTTAGACAGGGGAGTCCTGTGAGGTAAGGATATGTGTATGTGATACGAAGATAACTGAATCTTACAGTCACCACTGTTTGTCTGTTAAACAGTAAAATATATAGTAGATCATGCAAGTTGGTGCGCAGATCCGTCAGCTGACAGTCGTCTTTTGTGTTTCTTGTCTCCTGCAGTTTGCACCTCACCACCTTCTGCCTACAGTACAGGCCCACAGTCGTCGCATGTGTCTGCATCCACCTGGCCTGCAAGTGGTCCAAATGGGAGATCCCTGTGTCTACAGATGGCAAACACTGGTGGGAGTATGTGGACCGCACAGTAACGTTACAGCTGCTTAACGGTAAGAGCATATTTTGAGTTGTAGAAATTCACATCCCAGCAAAGTAAAGTCACACAGTTCGTACAAGGAAAGTGTCTTCTCAGCATTTCATAAAGCACAAAAAAGTTACAAACTGTTCTTTCTGATCAAGCATCTTTAAATGTGTTTAAAAAAAGCAACATAAACTTCATCTTCCAACAGTGTGGTCTCTTCATCCACAGCTGCTGTGTTTTAGACAGATGGTGAATAAGCTGGGTCTCACTTTTAGCCCAGGCTCTCCCAGAGCTTCCAGCAGTAGTATATTACGGCATTGCCAACACTAAATTGGGTGTGACACAAGTGTTTGCTTTGTGTGGGCCACAAAGTTTTAGCACCAGCACATTTTTATGTCTTGTGTATCAGAGGAACTGAGGAATCTGTTTCTGTGCAGACTGTAGATCAGATCACGATAAACACTTTTCTCTTTTTATTGTCAGACTGCTGCACGAGTACGTAACAGTGACCTCACCCACAAAGACTAACACAAATCGGGCTTTGCTTTTCAGTAATTTATTTGTCCTGATTTTACAGCACAGAGGTCATCTGATAAAAATCCCCAAACACACATTAAAATGTTGGCTATGCTGCGATTTCTGCTTTGTTAACATATAAAATCGCCCCTCAACCAAAGGTCCATTCTGAGCCAGGAAAACCCTGCATATGTACTACTTTCTAGTATGAGGTTTGACTTTATTTCACAGGGAACACTGAGGCTTTACGGAGCTGCAGCTCTATCTGGTGGCAGATGGCTGCATAACATTTAGCACACAACACCAGCACTGGGTATCAATTAAAATGTTTAATTATTAACATTTAGATTAAATGACAAGTACATCTGGTACCCAGGAGTGAGAATAGTGACTATTTTTGTCTAGTAGTCGCACACACCTGTAATTCACCTTTAATCTGAAAATGTGTTGTCCTAGTTCTTCATTGTCTGGAGGCTCCAACTTTAAATTTAGCAACGTTACCTGTTTCCTTCCTTATCCCTCGTCTAGAACAGAGTTGAAACTGGACCATCGTCTTACTCCTACTTTAAACGTTTCTTCTAAACAGCGAGCTCTGATCTGATTGACCACATTACTGCTGTCCTTAGAATAGTTCATCTGCTTATTCGGTGCATGTAGTGTCGTATGTTCAAACTGCAGTTATACAGTCTTTCACTGCAACTGGTGACACTGGTCCTCTTCCTTCTCTGGGTCCTGGAGTCCATCTGCAAGAGCTCTGTAGAGCCAGCTGATGGTTTTGCTCCATTGTCTTTCACAGAATTCAAATAATTATAGCGAGTCCCGCTCAGTGGATTTGTCCACCTTGTTTGTTACAATTGAGCCCTTGTTAGAGAACTGGTAGAGCTGAGGCTGCCTTGTTTGTTTTCAGAGCTCACCCATGAGTTTCTTCAAATCCTGGAGAAGACGCCCAGCAAGCTGAAGAGGATACGAAACTGGAGGGTAGGTGAAAAACATCAGACAGCCCAGAACATAGGGCACAGCTGGTACTGTGGAGATTTGTATTGTTCGTATGTCATGCTGAGTTTGCCTTTTCTGTCTGCAGGCGATTCAAGCTGCTAAGAAGCCAAAGACAGAGGGTTCAACTGGGGACACTGCCTTCCAGGGAACATCCTTAGAAAGCCTTCCTGGTGTCACCAACTCCTTTTTCCCCTCAGCATCAGACTCTACAGACATGCCCAACCTAAATACCATCACAACCCCGTTCGCCTCATACCAGCCACTAAACGACCAATCAAAGGCTTGCGGGTACGACCAGTTCTCCCAGCCCGCCCACTCAGACTTCACCCTGGTGAAGCCCAAACACAAAGCTGCAGGCGGGACTAGCAGCGAGCTCGCTGTGAACACCGCCGCTTTTTCGCGGCCACAGAAAGTCTTGACTCTGGAAAAGTACAGAGAGAAACACGCGGCCGAGCTGGCCTTGCAGAACGGCGTTAAGGAGGAGCCAAGCACAGATGTCTACACTCCTCCGGCGTTGTCCTCTCACCACCACAAGAAACGTTCTCAGCCGCAGCAGACCAGCCAGCCGGGTGACAGGAAAGAAAAGCCCAGCTCTAAAAAACCTCGCCTCGCAGCCTCATACGCAGAAAACGGCTCGGCCACTAGCGAGGAGCTCAAAATGCGGATCAAAGTTTCATCGGAGCGCCACGGCAGCTCGGAGCAGGGTGGGGCTCTGCCAGGCAAAGACAAACACAGAGAGCACAGCAGCCACCGCCACTCAAAACACAGCCACTCGTACTCCCTCAGCGCAAACAACAGAGGGGCAATAGACAACTCTTCCTTATCTGCCCGTACTCCCGGCAACCACTGCATCGAGGGCAGCTCCTCTGGCTCGTCTCGTAAGAGACCCCACCCTGATGCCGGCAGCCACAATCACCACCATCACCACCACCACCACCAACACCACCACCACTCGTCTAAGAGCAGCAGGACCTCCAAAGGAAGCCTGAGCTCGTCTCACTACTCAGACAGCAACCAGAGGATGATGGAGCACCACGGCCACGACGGAACCAACGGCATGCTGACATCTAACGGGCAGCACACTGACTACAAAGACACTTTTGACATGCTGGACTCTTTACTAAGTGCCCAAGGGATGAACTTGTAACCCAGAGAGTCCCCAGTGTTGTCTACAATAAGGTATTACCATGTTTATTAAAATTTTAAAAATGATTTTATTTGTCTTAAGTTATCTGAATTCTGCATCACCCTCAGTCGTGTCTACACACTGATCATTGATGATTCTTGTCAAACTGTCAAATGTCATAGAGCTGTGTACTACTAGCTTGCAGCGCACACTCAAAAATTGGATGTTTTTGAAATGCGGCTGAAAAAAATAGGTTTTTAAATGTTCTCTTAACTTGAGCTGACATCTATTTTTAACACAGATGTTTTTAGTCACAAAAGGGAAGACGCAACCATTGTGACAGTTTACAGTTCATGTTTTTTTTGTTTTTGTTTTTTTTCTTCTTTCTTTGTATGTTAAGACATTTTGTTTCACTAAAAATCTCAGGTCTTGAATTTTTGATAAAAGAACGAATCTTCCTCTGTTTGGGTTTATTACCCGTCTCTGTGGAGATGTATCACCTCGTCGGTTTGCTGACGAAAACAAAGCGGCAAAACTTTGGCGTCTCTCTTAGGAAACACGGTCTGCATATATTTAAAAGAGCGCATCAACAGTTCCGAACAAATAAAAATGTGAGGGGAACTCCATTTGCCTATCGGGCCGTGCCTGAAGTTTTGTGCAGATTCACTATAGAGCTAAAATGAAGTTTACTTTACATCTGCTGTGAAAGTGCATTTAAGATATAGCGGCTGAAAGCGCAAAAAAAAAAAAAAAGGCCGTGTGATTGTACCTTGTCAATTACTATTCAGTATGATAAATGTTATTAACTACAAGAAAATACAGATCTCTAAAATAAGATTGTGTATATAGGACTGTAGTTCAGAATTAAACTGTTATTGGTTTATTGCATCAGTCCAGACCTCCTTCCATTCAATGTATCATGAGATCTAAAGCAGACTCTGTATTGATGAACATATCCTTGATTTGTGTATTGGGAGCCCAAATAAAGGTGTAAAAGATAACATGCTGAATTATGGAAGTGTTTGACATTTTGTTTGTTACAATGTTGTTACGATGGGACTAAATTTTGTTACTGTGGGACAGTGAGTTTGTGACCACTCCAAAATGGCATAGCTGCGACAAACCAGTGGCCCAAACTGGAGTACCAGTTCTGAGCAAAAGTTTAAGTATGACCAACTTGAAAATTTTAAGCATGCCAAAGAATATGAGTACACTCTTTTGAGCTATCTGTGTGATGTACTGCACTCCCCAGCCTACATTTATATAGCAGACGCCTCCAAAGAGCCGTGCTCTGCGGGGGAGGCAAGCGGCTACAAGTCTAAGTACGGAAAACTGCTATGTTAGAGTTTGCCACAATGCATTTTCATCAAAACTGATTTGTAGCATGAAAACGGCATACTCTTGCACTCTGAAACACTGGAATGAGCTACGCACATGTAGGAACACAGACTGCAGAGTGCGCTCTGCATGAAAAAGATTCAGCCTCTGATACAAATCGAAATGTAGATCCTACAAGCGGCCTGCACCCACCAACCTCACATCAGTGCAGGAACACTAAACCAAAGCTGCATCCTAACAGTCCAAAAATGCAAAGGAAGCTAAGCTACACGACCTCGAGTCTGCACTCTTTTAAGGTAACCGCTAATCACAGTCACTAGTTTCAATCATTTCAAATGTGTCATCTGCACACCCATAATGTGAATGTCCCAGTCCACCGCACACAGGAGCTCTATTGGTTTGAGTACAGTGAACTCACTGACATGTTGAAGAAATGTCTTTGAGATGATGTGAGCTCTGTGACATGGCACGTTTTCCTGCTGGAAGCAGCCATCACAAGATGTGTACACTGTAATTTTAAAGGGATGGACATAAACAATACTCAGGTTATGCTGTGGTGTTTAAACAATGTTCAGTTGGTAGCAAGAAGCCATAGTGTGCCAAGAAAATGTCCCCCACACCATTACACCATCAGCCTGACCCATTGATACAAGGCAGGATGACTCCATGCATCGATAATGTTATTGTCCAATGTTGGTGAGTCTGTGCAAATTCAGTTTGCTGTTCTTAGCTGACAGTAGTGGCACCCACTGTGGTCTTCTGCTGCTGTGAGCCCATCTGCTTAAAGATCTGATGTGTTCTGCACTCAGAGATGCTCTTCTTGACTGTTGCCTTCCTATCAGCTTGAAGCAGAACTGCCCCTTACTGGGTATTTTTCTCTTTTTGTGATGATCCACTGTAAATCTTAGAGATGGTTGTGTGAGAAAACCCCAGCAGCTGAACAGTTTCTCATAGCAGCCTGTCTAACACCAGCCTGATCTATTGTGCATTCTTGATGTTTTTCACTCTCACAACTGCGGAAGAACCAGCGAGTCCAGGAAAAGACTTTGATGTGGTCACACCAGCCTGTGTAAAAGACATCAGGGTCACCACAGTACAAAACACTGCTGTGGCTCTATATTCACCATCTCTTTTTGGCCCTTCTGTTGGACCATTTATCAATATTACAGAGTTCTCCAAAGACCGTCAAACCAAGAGAAAACAAAAAATGACTTCTAAAAATGTCTCAAAACTTATCAGGCTCACAGATACTAATGTATTATATTTAAGAAATAGCTAAATACATTCTAAATAAAAATATCAGTTAAATTTTGATCAAAGCAAATACAAGAATATTTAACCTCAAGTACAGACAGCACATTCAGATTGAGCTGTTGTACTAAGTAAATGCAAAACCTACAGTAACAGTAGTAGTTGTGCAGGAAAGCATCCCGTTCTTCAGGATGACTTCTCATCTTATAGGATTCTAAATTCCTGTTAAACAATCATGGGAGACGGCTTGCTCCTCCATGAGCTCGAATCTGGAGGTTTCTTCCTGTTAAAAGCCAATTCTTCCTTCCCATTGTCACCAAGTGCTTGCTCATGGAGGGCTTTCTAATTGTTGGGGTTTTTTCTAACATTGTGGGGTCTTTACCCTATAAAGCACCTTGAGATGATTGTTGCTCTGAATTGGAATTGTAAATGCAAACTGGGATTTGAAATGTCCCAGAGCAATCTGTAGTTTCAGGGTTTCAGGGTTACTAATTGCTGCATTTTGCCTGGACCTAACAAGTGTGCTTAAAAACATATTCTGACAAATGTTTGTTTCTGCAAGCCGGACTCAGTTGAAGCTGTGGTGAGGAGGTGTTCTGTTGGATTAAGATCAGGTGATTGTAGTGTCCATTTGAGTGGCGTTGTTGTTGTCATGCTCAAGAACCCAGTTTGAGATGATGCGATGGCACCACAGTGATGACAACTCGTTATTTCCACAAACTGTAAAACCAAAGATGGATGGAGCTCCCGGGTCTGAAAAGTGAAGTTAATCTCTTCCTGGAAGGCCAGCAGGGGGCGACTGTTCTGCTTCACTTGACTCTTTGGCTCTGTAAACACTTTCCTGATCAGTTCATGGCCTCAGTTGCTACTTTCGAGTCTGTTTGTAGGTAGCCTGTCTCCTATTAGTTGCAGAAAAGGCTGATAACGCTCTACCTCACCAACCTCCCGGATCTGTTTTTATCTTCAGTTTTGTAGGCAGCGCTGAAACACCAGTCTAAGTCCACCTTTTTTCCTTTTACCCATCAAAGTGTTTGAAAGAACACTAAACAGCCCTAAAACCTCGTCTGATGTTATTAAATCAACACGAAGCACTCGGGATGGCCTTGACTCACTGTTGAATTACAAAAAATAAATAGTAATGCAGGTTTTTGTTTTTTTTTTAAAGCGTTTAAGCCTTTAATTTTGGCCTCTAAAGCACACATAGCATGCAAAATGAAAAGAACTGCCAAATCATGCAGATGGTTTAATCCCAGCCTCATAACATTGGATTTATTCCCCATTGAATTTAAGCCTTCGCTGCATTTGAAGATAAAACAGTCATTTGTCAAATGCCGCCAAAGAAAATTCTCGTCAAAACGGGAGCACATAATGACCGTGTCCTGCTGTCTGTCTGCTTATATGTGGCAGAGTGATTAATTGATTGTTATAGGCTAACAAACAAACAACACTGATTACATTAACTGACCACAGTTTTGTCTTTTAGTACAGCCTCTAACAGAGTGCTGAAGTGATTAGTAGTTGGGCTGCTCAGCTGCTGAATTAGTAATGTTAATGGGAGTAATGAGACACGGAAACGCACGCTGCGTCGGTGCACGAGCACAGTCGCTCTTTGTGTGTTAATTGTCGTCTTTCTTGCCGTTCCGCTTTTGCTTTTCTTGCACGGGGAACAAACAGAAAAGCCCGCATTTGACAGTGAAACCTGCCATTTTCGGTCCCTTCAAACAAACCTCGAGGGCTCGTTTTGAGGTTTAGCTCCGGCTGCCCTCACAACACAGCTTCAGCGGCTCATTTGTGGGTGGAACATAAATCCAGTTCTTGATAATTAACCAGCACCCTCGGAGCAGACGCAGCGTTTTCACCAAGTATTACCTTCTAATTTTAGCGTGGAAGACAATGGGGAAATTCAGCGGGAGGACGTCAGTGAAAATTCAACCATCTGGACATTCTCGCATACTGGTGGGAGGGTGATGATTTATTTTCAGCAACCTCTCGAGCTGAATAAGAGACGCCTACCGCTTGAAAATCCGCAGAGAGGAAGAGATATGAGAGCGGCTTTTGTGAGCAACAAATCCCTGAATTAAGAGCCATCTGAAAGGAAAACACCATCCAAGCTCTTAATTACAAGTCAAAGAAGAGGAACACACTGTATATAGCTGCCCACGGGCAAAGGTCCCACACATACCTTTTTTTAAATCACTTTGATTGTTTCGGCAGCTCAGAAAGCAGATTAAAAGTTAATGGATGATTAAGGTTTCCCTTTCATCTTATGCTCCTTCATGATCTACCGCTGAAGCGCATGTGGCTAAATAAAGATATCAGGGAGAAAACCATCAGTCATGACAGTCACTTCTTATATGACAGATGTAGAGGTGAACCGTCCCTCTTCACGTTATGAGGCACGCCCGATTCATCGCTGCTGCTTTATTGCCTCCGATCCTCTAGATGGCAATATTACCTTTGGCTTTGAATGCCAGCAGGGGCAGCTCAGCAGCACAAACATATCCAGCGTCGTTTTATTCGATTTTAGAGGAATTACATGTATTCGGGGGGAGAAAAAGCAAACAAGACGCAGTGTTGAATAACCTTGAGAAAAGGACACAGGTTTTCACGGCATAAATCCGAGGAGTATTTCTGCACACTTTCTGATCTTCAGTCCAAAGCAATCACACACACACGCACACAAACACACACATGTGTGAGCTCGTACTGCCACAAACTTTGGACTCGATCCATCTAATTAACAGATTCAGATAACCGTCGGACGGCGGGGGCTTGGAGACATTCCCGGAAATGCCAAGGCACTTGGTAATTTGAGCGGCGGAGTTGATCAAAAAGGCCTTCGCGCAGCAGCATGTGGTGCACTTATACCCATATGAGTCTTAATGCAAATGATGCCCGGGAAATTGTGCAGGAAAGTGGCATGATTATAAGCCATTGAAAGTCCATTGTCATTTCTGTCTGAGAGGTCTCTCTTGAAAAATCAGGAGCTGATGGAAACCCCTCTAAGTACCTGAGATAGAGCCGGAGGGGGGAAATGAGTGGGCCCGGGCTGCCATTATACCATGGTAGCGCAATTATATCCGGTGATTGGCAGGAGCATAAATTAGCCCCTGTCTTCATAGTGTGGTTTTCTTTGTGTTCCCAACCCTTGCTAAGGTATTTTTTCTTTCACAAAAATATCTGTAGTGCTCGCTTCAGCCAGCTGTTCTCAGTGAAAAACAAGACATTATTTTAGAGTTTTCCTTTGTAATTATTCCCCTTACTACCCTAGTTTATCTCTCAGCCGGATGCAAATGCATCCTCTCGTGGCCTGAACACCAGAGATTTGTGTTTGTGGCGGGAACCGCACAGCACCAGCTGTCCTTTAAAAAGGGAGGCTAAAAGAAGAAGAAAAAACAGTTGATGTGAAATGTCTTCCTCCCTACTCGTCCCCAATCATCAATAATTCACCCGCTTCGACATTTGAACTAATTATGGTGCACCAATGGCCTATTTGAGCAGGGTCCTGTCAGATGAAAGCTTCTAGGTCCTTCCTGTCAGCAGCGGACGTAGCAGAATGAGGCGACAGCAGTGGAGGCTGAAGCCATTAAAATGAATGGAGAGCTCTAACAATCATACAGCCCTGACACACACACATACACACAGTTACAAGTGTACCACACACACACACACACACACACACACACACACACACACACACACACACACAAATAAAAGAGGGGAAAACTGAATTGCTACCTCATGCAAACACACAATCACACAGACATGCATAAACATTACGTGCTACAGCAGCTCACACACACGAACACACAGAGAGTGACGTGCCCGCCACCTGTGTGGGTTGTTTGGCCTCCTCATCCAGACCTCTCTGGTTTTAATTAGCCTGCTGCTGAAGTGTTTTCCTTTTTATATTCTCTGAAGGGCGATGATAACGGCTACAGCCGAGATGGAGGCTCTCCGCTGGTTTGTTTCATTAGGGAGAGCATAATGACCCTGCAATCACAACACCAAGAAAATACCTACCCTAATAAATATTTTCCTCCTAATGGTTCAGTTTATACTCTGTTGTGACTTTGTCATCAGCGCCACAGCAGTGGAAGGAATTAATAATGCTAATGATAATAATCACATGCAATTCCTTGTTTTGTCTTTCATTTGAGTCAAATTGAATTAATCCAATGCTAAAAAGGTAACAAGAATATTAATGCCAAATATCACTGAGGTCTTTGAGTGGAGTGTTACTTAGAACGATGTAAGTTAAAAGGAAAGTTTTAAGTGTATTTTTCCTGAGAAGATCAATTCCACAATTGCAAATCTAGGTTTACTAAATATTTTGATTAGCTTAGGTTAGCTTAGTTTAGCACAGCGTAGCTTGGAAGCAGGGAAAACAGGATGTCCCCGCAAAAAATCACTTATTTGCTTCCCTGAAGTGCAATAATTGACACAGTGTAACTTATTCACGTTATGTAAGACACCATTCACTAGATATTTTCCCCCTTTAGCTTTTACACTAGCCGAAATTATCACTTGATTTATTTTAGCTTAATATTTAGCGCACATGTGGAATCTTTTTTCTGCACAAGACGACGGATTTAAGTACTTCCAAAAATGTTTACTTTTCTTTTAAGAAGGAAACTCAAAAGGAGAACTATAAGGAAACTGAAAGAAGCATCAATGTTGACATCATCTACAGTAATAATGAAACACAAACATATTACAGATTTTTAAAAAAGAGAGAAAGAAGACATGCTACCATAACATAGACTGCATATAAAAGGTGGACCTGCCCGTCTGGGTGGAAGTGTCCTAAATGTGCATACTTTCTCATAGCCAGCAGGGGGCAACTTTCTCAAAGTGTGTGATAAAAATGATACTTTTTTCACTTGATTTATAAAAACAACAACAACAACATTTTCCTAAAGTCTTTTTAGACTAAGTATGATTTTTTTTGTTTTCAAATTTTTATTCAGTTACATTCAGTTTTATTTATATAACACCAAATCACAACAACATTCGCCTGAAAGCACTAAGGTTAGTAAAGACGCTACAATAATGCAGAGAAAACCCCAACAGTCAACCAGTCCCCTTGTGAGCAAGTACTTGGTGACAGTGGGAAGGAAAAACTCCTTCTGGCAAAAACAGTCTATGTGAGGGGAAGTGCCACAGAAATACAGACCAGTAGTTATTTAGAGGTCATGAAGCCTCACTAAAAGGTATTAAAATTGTAAATATATATATATATATATCTTTAATAATAATATTACAATTATAATATACATACATATATATATATATATATATATATATATATATATATATATATATATATAGTATATAAAATACATCTTTATCTACAATGTAGATTGATGACCTTGTTTCAAATGCTAGAATAATTGAAGTTAGTCAGTTGCCATCAAATTATTGCAATTAATTCACATTTTAAGAACAGATCAGTGTTCAGTGTTATATGAATCACTCACAGGGATTCACAGAGAATTATCAAGTTAACATGGTTTTCCTCAACTCTATACAGTGCTTAAGATTTTTAGTTAATTTTTGCTTTGTTTTGGGAAAATCTCACGCCTTTCTTCATTCTCAGCAGCTCAGTATAAAGGACAGAACCGGCTATAGAGCTGAACAGACCTAAAACTACTAAACTTAACTCCAAATAAACCATATTGTTGATTTGCTGTACAAGCTTTATAAGCCAATACTAGAGTTTGGTTTATATCTATAAAAACAGAGATCTGGACTTCTTGAACCAGATTACAGAGCTTGGTGTTGAAAACAAGAAGGAACCTGGCTCCTTGCCTTATATTTGCTAACTAAATTTTAAAGTGGGTAAAAGGAAAGGTTGTTAGAGGCTGCAGTAACCTCCAGGAAACATCCAGTTGATTAATTTTGTCCTCTTGTGCTGCTTGCTCTGGAAGAAGCTTTTCGGCAGAGCAAAGAGTTGCAATTTATCCCAAATACACAACATATACCAAAGAAGGAGGCAGCGTTGTGCGACTAAATGAGCTTTGATGTCTATCTGAAGACTGGTTATACACTGCATCTATTGTTGCGCAAGCAGCCTGCAGAAGCACAAAGCTTTAGAACAGAAATACAGTGAGGTCAGAGCGTTCAGATTTTTGAGAATAATCAGTAAAATGTTACAATAAATTCCAAAGCAGCTTTGATGTTTCTTTGGGTGTATAAAGTCTAGACAAAACACAATTATATAAAAGCTGAAATAACTCATTAAAATGGGACACAGGCACAGGTATATTTTCTTCCATCTCTTATTGGCACATGTGGAGTGATGGTCAGTAAAAAAACAAAACAAAACAACACAACAGCAAAGGAGAAGTCTGAGGACATCCTGTACTTAAACTGCTAGTTGGATCATCAGGTTTCTGTGGGAGATGCAGCGGGGTGTCATCGGCGTAGCAGCGAAACAAAACGTTATGGATTATGAGGCCGAGTGGGAGGATGAGGAGGAGGATGAGTTGGTTATTGAGAAGGCTGAATGGGAAAGGTAGGAGTCGAGGCTTTCCAAAGCTGGATTTAGGTCGACAGAGCATAGAAATCTGGTTTTCTGTGTTCGCAGCGGCAGGGCGAAGCAGTGGGGGTGCTGCCAAGGCTTTATTGATATTTTAAGGTGATGAAGCACAGATGAAAACGGTGATTCGGGTTTGGGGTTTTGAGAAGCAGCAACACTGTCTCGATTGTGTAAAAACTGCATAAATACAGTGCTACACATAATAAAAAAAAAACGATATACCCTTACACCTGATGTGACAGACAAACACAGCAGGTATTACATTTTTTTTCTCTGCCTGCGATGCCTCAATGCTGTGTCAAATATTACAGCTCCGACACTGAGGTAATGAAGACAAAATATTGTTTTGCTGCCAAAACATCTGTAATTTTCGATCAACACGGCCTTAACAGCAGCAGTATGTGTTCCTGTGTGTGTGTGTCAGTGATTCATGCTTCTGAGTGTGTGTGTGCTTCTGTGGGTGCAACAAAGCTAATCCTCTTCGTGCGCCTGAGAGAAATAACGGAGAGATGCACCTGCTGCAGGGTAATTCCTCCAGTATGTGCTCACGTCTTCTTATCTTCATTTTCTTTCTTTGAATCGGCTCCTTATTAATTTAACAAAGACTCACTCACTCATTTCCAGCTTCTGTGCTTTCACATAAGTGACACATTAAAGAACTTTGGAAGCATAAATGCCTGTTTGGACTCATTTACACACACGACATTTTAATAGTGCATTCATTTATTTTCTCAATTTCTCTGAATGTCTTTTGACTATTGTGTTCACCTCCTTTACTCTCCATCTGACTCCTTTCCTGTGTAGCTAACGCAAGCCACAAACAATATAAAAATTTAATCTGAAGTTTGCTAATCTATTAAGAAGCAGTGGCTCTGACAGTGGATATGGTGAAGAGAAACAGCAGGCAAATGTGAGCTGATACATGTATTTTATAATAACACAAATATATATTTGTACTGATCAACATGATTATGAGCTCAAGGAGTGACTCTTAGTTCAGGAACAGGAAACAAATCTCCTCAACACCTTTCTGATGACTGAATCTGGCAGGTTGCTAAGTTGCTTAGCATAAACGCTGACACAGTCTGTCTGAAACAATCCGCCCACCAGCGCTTCCAAACATCGCATTTGTTTCAATTGCACTACAACTAGACAAGTTGTGGTTTCGCAAGGATTTCTGGACTACTGTTACTTCTTTGAGGCTCTACTGGTTACATAATTACCCATTATGAAATGTAATTTCTAGGAGGCTGGGCTGCTGTACCACCAGAGCCATTCCATTAATCCCATTGTACAGAAACTGGCAGATGGTTCAGAGAGAATGGCAGCGAATGTAGACAAATGGCTAAAGAAATTTGTTTGCATCAGCTTCTAGACAATAAATAAGTGAAATGAAAAATTTAACGAAATAAGCCATTTAAAAACTATCTATCAAATTAAATAAAATTATACATAGGTTTCTTTAATTTTTTCTGGGGGAAAGCCAGTTCTTCAAAAGGCTAGCAATCTGCTAACTGATGTTGTTTAGTCCATTAAGGCTTTAGGGAAACTAAAAGCCTGCTGCTAGCAGTACCCGCTGGTACTGTTTCAACCTTAATACTCACAGAAAGGTGTTCTACTAGAGCTGAAACAACTCCTACTATCAAAATCAGGACAAAAATATATATTTTTTAGGGCTATCCTGTGACTATGGCTGTGTACCGAGCTCGGTACTTTTCAGAGTACTGACCTTATTATGTCAGTATGAGCAAGTATTGATTTGCAGTAGCTCAATCTGTGCCAAATTTCAGTATCAGAGCACATCTGGGTTAGAGGAAGCAAGAGAGCAAAGCCATGTGACGCTTTCACCAAAGCATCAGCAGGTGATGTTAGCAGCTTGGTGTAATAGCGTTGTTTAACGTATAAGTTGAACCCAAAGATGATGATGATGAAACTTTTAGTGAGACATCGACAGCTTCATCATCATCTTCAGTTAAATTATCAGACTGTTGGATAGGCTGTGGTCAGATAAAAGCTCTTTTACTATGATGGCTGCATTAAAAAAAAAGGTAAACAAATATTTAACCGTAACCAATTATAGTCGGACATAACTGTGACCCTGACGTCCACAATGTCTGCAATGTGAATTAATTGTGTTGAATTTATTATTATTTGAATTGATTGTGCCAAAATGAGTGCTGAAAAGTACCAAACAAATGTACCATTGGGTACGGCTGCTGAATCCCAGGTACCAGTACTGGTTCTGGTTTTATTGTTAGTTCCAACATTAAAGACACCCAACGCAACTTGTGTGCATCACCTGCAAAACTGAAGGAAACCCAGAGACTGGGGGTTCTCCAAGTTCTCTGATAACAATCTTGGTTTGTAAATCATAGCAGTTGATAATTTGTCCCATAATTTGATTAAAATGCCCCAACAAAGCTTCAAAAGCACAAAGTATAGAGGTTCAGTTCATTGACTGGAATTATCGGGGTTGAGGCCTAGCAGACGATTGGCTGGTTGTTATGATAAGAGAAACTAAAGTATTTTACTCTAAACAGGCTTTTTAATTATGTGTATTTAGTTCTTTTAACATTGAGGCTGACATAAGTGACTTGCTTTTGGTGCAAGCCCTCATGTGGCCATTAAAGGAACTGTTTGGCACTTATGGCATTCGGCTTTATTTTCTTCAGTTTTTGTCAACGACGTCACTGCAGTTATTATAGAAATTCTTGCTTTCTTTCTTTTGCACATTTTTTTCTTTTGTTACACACAGACATTTGATCACACTAAACTCCATCCAGTCACACTCAGTCACACATGTCAGACAGCGAACAGGATCAGCTGCTATCAGGCAGCGAACACCAGAGTTCCTGTTAGTCATTTGCTTCTAGCCTTGCTGTTACCTCTAATATACCAGATACGAATCTAGGACATCATGTGTTGAAAAATGACTAAAAAAATGAATTATCTGCTAGTGAGGACTTATATAAACACTGGCAAGGTGTTGACTCGATTTTTACACTCTCAGGATTAGCACCGATGCTCGCGCCGCGTCTTAAAACTGTCCAAGTTGCTGAAAAAGCCCTCGCGTCTCCAGGTATATCTGAACACCTCACTCCTTTCATCCCGACTGGCAAACCTGGCCGCTATCACATAATTAAATAAGATTTATACCATCACATAGAATAATTCTGTGTGGGATGATGGCTAAGATTGCTATCCCCCCGCCGCCATTCCCACCCCTTTTTTTTTCTTCTTTTTTTTTTTTTGCACCAGCCCACTCACACAGCAATTGGAAAAACTGGCATAACTGAACACGACACACACACACACACACACACACACACACACACACACACACACACACACACACACACACACACACACACAAAGTGGTGTGGGTGTGTAGATGTCCATGCTTGAGTGGCCAAATGCAACCCACTCAAACAGCCAATTGTGAAAGTAGTTATCAATAAATTTCTGCGGACATTTGTGATACAGGTATAATTGGTTTTGCAAGACTTGGAAGTCACGTTACGATATATGATGAAAGATTGATGACAGACCGGTTTCACGGCTTCATTTACTCGTATTTTCAGCCACTGCTGATGAATTTATGCCCCAACTAATTTGAGCATAGTATTTGTGTGTTCCTTCATGAACCCTTCGCACTAAAGGAGGCAAACTCTTTGTGAGTACACTTAATACACCAACTGCTCATCATTGTATTAACAGGCGTACATTTACACAATGGAAATAACTGTGTTTGACCAAAAAAAGATCATTTCTCATTTTATTGGAGTTTTTTTCTCACCACAAAGCGCTAAAACCTTTGCCAACGCCAAACAATTCTCAGACTAACACCCAAAGAAATCCTCCTAACACCTCAGACTCAAGTTAAACTTGCCACTTGGTCTCATCAAACTCATCCCAAACTTCTGAACTGAAGTGTGTACTGTGTGGCCTTTTTTTTCCTGCTAGGATTATAATTAGGTCTATGAGGGGATAATCGTAGATCTGGATCAGCACCAAGGGCGAGTCCAAAGCCAATGTCTGTACCAACGTCAACCTAAAGATGCTCCTCCAGTTTTCAGACACCCCGATGAAAACATAACCTTTAAATGTGGGGGTCATTTTGCCGCTGAATGCCAATAAAATACACAATTTTTTTTTTTTTTTTTTTTGCGTCCCGTTTGGATCTTTAGCCATCAGAATTGTTGTCTTAAGGCCAAGAAAGATGCCAAGCGGATTTATTTTACCAAGTGGATCATCATGGCCTTGCTATATTGGTCCATTTGATTGACCTTTATTATAATTATGAATTTATTTTATTTTCAGTTGCTACAAACGGGACAGACATGACTGGGGGATAGGACAGGGAGAAAGAATGAAAGAAAGAGAGGGAGAGAAAGAAAACCAAAGGGGAGAAGAGACGGTGAGAAGGGGGGGAAGAAAGAAAAAAAAACAAACAAAACACCTGGGTCACCTGTATGGAGAAAAAAAACAGAAGAGAAAGCAAACAACAAAGAGCAACATAATAAAAAAAACCAGCACCATCACAATAAACTAGCTAGCAGTAGATATCAGTAGATACTAAATAATAAACGATATTGTGCAGCACACAAGATAGACAGCGCACAATGTGCTTTGAGGCAGCAGCCAAGAAAGCTGTAGTCCGCGTCTGTGAATACCCGTGTGTACACCTGTGTGCATACCTGTGTGGATCAGCATGCTTGCATTCCAAAGGTTTCTCCATGTAACGATCTGCTAGGGAGTGTGGGGAGCCACAGCCCCGTCCTCCAGGGTATGAAGCAGGTATGGAGGAGATCAAAACTCCAGACATCCAGAGGCCCCCAGAACACAAGAGACCAAGGAAGACCAACAGAGGGGCAGCCGCACCACTGTCCCAGTAAAAGCTAAGGAGAGTCCCAGATGAGGGCTCACTCAGCAGCCGCGGAGCAGAAGCCAGGGGGAGTTGCAGTGACGCGCCCATGAGCTCCGCCGGCAGCCAGCTGTGCCTGAGTGACCGAGCCCCAGGCCGAGAGGCCGGGGGCACCCCACCTCCGAAGTGGCCCGAGCGAGCCCCAGGCTCCAGGCCCCGATAAGCGGCCGCCAAGGAGTGAGCCGGTGTGTACCCGGACGCCCACCCCCAGACACAAAGAACCACCAACGCACCGACACCTGAGGGAGTCCGCCACTGGCAGGGGAAGTGACGCTGTACACACGATCACACTCCCCAAGCGTACTCTACAAACCGGGTTTAGGTACCCTTGCCCCTGGAGGGGGGAACTGCACCCAGACCCAGGTGGTGTTACCCTTTTCCCTGCAGTGGGGAGAGGCAGACCGCCCTGACTCGCAGCAGCAGGGAGGCCCCACACCCCAGACCGCAGTCGGACGGCCAACTCCTCCTCCTAGCCCCCCCGCTCCAGCAGGTCGCAGAGAATGGGGGTGAGAGAAGACTCCAAACCTCCCTCCACCCGCTCATTGTAATGTTGATGCATGTGTGTTCTAAGGTGCATTTAAAACCCAGGAGGGCATGGAGCTACCTGCCAGAGAGCAGCAGGTAAGCGCATGGTCCCTCCTGATAGCCCTCAATGTCTACGTGTATTTAAAATTGAGGGGTGGGCAACGACGCCAGGGGTGAGGTGTACACCCTGATGGTCTTTTGGAGTCCGTGTAGCGTGCCCACCCCCAAGATCCTATATGTATGTGTAATGAGAGTGAGTAATGTGAATGTCTAAGTTGTGGGATAAAATTGAGGCAGAGGCAGCCAGAAGGGGACAGAAGGGGGGGGTAGGGGGGGGGGGTAGCCTCCTCTGCACCCTGGTGACACACCCCTACTCCAAGGCCCTGCATGTGTGGGTGGTTGTGGTGGAGTGGGAAGAGGGAGGCAGCTGGAGATGGGGAGGGAAGGAAGGGAGGGGCAGGTGACCCCTCCCTGGGGCCAGCTCCCCCGCTGACCCCAGTAGGCACTCCCATACTCCGCGACCCGCCAGGGAAAGGGGGCCCAGGCCCATCCAGACCGGGGCCCAGCGCAGCAGCACCTCCCGGCCCCACAGAGCCCGGGACAGTCCACCCAACCCCACCACAGAGAAAACTGCACCCACCCCACCATCCACTCATCTTCCAGACTACATGAGACAATAGACGCCCAGGCTGAGATCTTCCTCCACCTCTCCTGTATCTCCCCCTCCTGCAGAGAGTTCCTGAGGAGAGGAAAGCTCCTGCAAGGTGTGACAATCTCCCCCACCAGTTAAAGAGCCCCCCAGGTGGCTCGACGCACCGGCGGCACCCTGCGCCAGGGCTGGGCCCCCATGCACCCACCCGCCCACAACCCCGGCAACACACAAACCAGGACCCAAGGCCCCGAGGCCCGGCCCGGGCCCCAGCCCAGAGACGGAGCGCCCCCAGAACCTCACGCCCGTCCCGGACCCACCCAGGGGCAGACAGGCTACCAGGTCAGTAACCCACGTCCGTCAGCACAGACCCTCCCCTAGCCCCGCTGCACGCAGCCACGAGGAAACAGTCACCCGAGAGCCAAAAGAGCCCCCAACCGGACATGACCGCTACCCCGGGTTGAGCCCCCCAAGGAAGATGCCTCCGGGGAACCCCCCGACGCCCTAAGCCTGTCCCTACCCCCACACCAATCACAACAGTGAAGGCGGGACCAAACTATGACCCCCCACCCCCTCTAGGTGATGAAGCTGATCAAAGGAGCCCAGAGCAATTGATCTGATGTGGTGGCAGAGGCTGTATCAAGACTAATGTAATCTAATAGATAATTTCTATATTGGTTAGAATTAAGATTGTTTTTATTTTTCCAGTTCATGAGGACAGTTTTCTTGGCTATGCATAGGGCAGTGAAAACCATATGGGCTATATTCTTTTCTGAAGTGACATTATCTAAGCTGCCCAACAAACACACTAAGGGGGAAGTTGGAATGTTACATTTCAGACACTTTGATAAGTCTTCACATATCTCGCGCCAAAACTTCTGCACTGGTGGACAGAACCAAAGAGCGTGAATGTAATTGTCTGGTGTATTGCCTTGACAGTGTGAGCAGTTGTTGGAAGATGTAAAGCCCATCTTGAACATCCGATGACCTGTATAGTGCACTCTATGTAGTATTTTGTATTGTATTAATTGCAGACTGGGATTTTTAATCAATTTAAAGGTTTTTAAGCATACCTGAGACCAGAAGTTTTGGTCTAAACTGACTGATAAATCTGCTTCCCACTTTGCAAAATACACAATTTAAGCTGTGTTGTAAACACAAGTCAGGTAGTCCAGCTTCACTTATAGGAACCAGACTAACATATTCAAAGAGGCTGAAAATACAACTCCCCAAAAAATGTATTTAAGACATTTCTAACACTCAGTCCAAAAATCCACAAACTCTTCAACTAGGAACCTAAAAAAGGGACTAGATATAATCTTGTGAACTGAAAACAAGCAGGACAGACCTCCAACTGAATAGCGGCTCCATATATTTTCTGCAGCCTGCTCAGATTTGCTATCACATGATATTGTTGACCGCGTAGGAGTGTGGACGAATATCAAGTTAACCTGAAAAAAAAAACCTAGTCACAATGTTTTCAGCTCTGGACCTGCGATAAGGCCATTTCGCAGATCCCTTCTCCGACTCCGTATTGCTTCTTCATTGATGTGTGACAAGATATCCGGTGCTGTTCAGCCGCTCACGCCGTGTGTTCAGGTATTATGGGATGTTGTACCGACAGAGCAGAGGGCTGATGGAAGACGGTCGCAATCGCCCTCTCCTCATTAGATGCAGGGCTGACTGTGCTCATTAGGCCGGCGGCAGCGCGATGGGGATCTATTCTCCTGAGGTGACCAGAGGTGCTTACGCAGACCTTCCAAGTCTCAGTAATGATGCCCCAGACCTGTCACTCTTGTCACAAGACTGACATGACCTTTTTCTTGCTCATGCGCTGTTCCAAAAAAAAAAAAAGAGAGAGAGATCCTAATTTTACAGGATGAGGCAAGAGAAGTCCTGTTTTGCCCCCCTTTAAATTTGGAAATGAACCCAGCTTTGCATCACTGTGCTCTGTGTAAACGTCTCTGCAGCCGGTTCACTTTTCACAAGCGCCGACAGAGATGATTTCCTGTGAATTTATTGTCAATTTAAGTGATTGCAATTCAGGTTTTAATCTCGGCACAATAGCCAGACCTTGCCATTAAGACCTATGAAATAGAGGCACGCTGAGCAGCGACAGAGCGGCTGAATAGATGTCTGGAAGCAATCTGTGAAAGATGGCTGATCAATGGCCGCCAAACGAAATGGGAGATGAAAAGATGTCTTTTAAGGCTTCATGAAAAGGGAACTTGTTGGAGGGCGTTTTGTTCGGCTTTCCATTTTCAATCTCAATCTTCTGAACGCAGCTTTACATGAAAGGGGAAAATAGCAATACTGTAGCCTCCTGCGGCTTTCTACCCCCTGTGTCAAGTGCTGCCAGGACAGCATGTGACATCTTAATGTATGAAATGCATGTTTTTTTAATGACTCAAACCCTTTTTTAAACAAGGATTTTATGCATTCGGGGAATATATTTCATTGGGTATTCAAGAGGTTAAACATCCTGCTTAATCTCTTAGCATCTGATCACCAACCACTTAGAGCAGGGGTGGCAAACATAAGGTCCGGGGGCCAGTTTCGGCCCAGCAGAGAGTCCTTGGGAAATGTGTTTTCATCGCTTTTACAGCTTTTCCTACTGAGAAAGACCTCCCACACTGCCATTCATGCTACACCAAAGCAATTATTAGTTATAATTATTAGATAAACAAAATTAAAACACAGCAAAATTCTTGTTTTTTCAATATCACCCAGATTTATATCTTTGCTTTTTTTTTTAACCATGAACATTTTTTTTAATGAATTAATGTGAATTAGTCTGGGCAGTGAGCAACTGTAACAATTTTATGAATATATATTTCTCTATTTGGGCTGGCATCGTGCAACATTTCTTTATCATGTAGAAAAGCTGAGATATACTGTTGAACTTGCACTTCTGTTTCTTATTAATCTGGATTAAAAGTGTAGTTAAACATCTTTAAAATGACAGAAAGAGGAGTTTCGCTGGTTTGAGTGAGGGGTTACATTTGAGCTACGTGCTTATATGTTGTAGTTCAATTCAGTTTTCTAATTCAATTTTATTTATACAGCACCAATTCACAAAAACAGTCGCCTCAAGGTGCTGTTTATTGTAAGGTAGACCCTACAATACAGTGGTCCCTCATTTATCGCGGGAGTTATGTTCTAAAAATAACCAGCGATAAGTGAAATCCGCAAAGTAGCGAGGTTTTGTTTTTACAATTATTATAGATGTTTTAAGGCCGTAAAACCTCTCACTACACACTTTATACACTTTTCTCAGACAGGCGTGAACATTTTCACACTTTTCTCTCTTGTTTAAACAGAGAATGAAACCAAAGATCAAACCTTGTTTTCAGGTCCAGAACACAGGAATAGAGCAGCTGCCAGAGAATTCAACATTAATGAATCAATGGTACGGAAGAAGAGGAAGCAAGAAGAATGAGTTGAGTAAAGTTTGACTTATCTGACTGTTTTGTTTCGCTTAATGCGCCTTATAATCTGAAAAATACTGTAACTTCTACTTTAGCATGTCCAGAAGTCCAACTTCTTGTGCGATGGTTAGCATCTTCCTCTGCCTTTTGTGTGCTACTGCAGGTGCCTCTGATAGTGCAAAACATTTTGTCGACATTGTTGTGTTTGTTGGGGAGAAAACCTACAAACACACAGTACAGCACTTCAGAGTCACACTGTAGTGATCGAAGAGTTATGTAAATTTGACAAGCTGAACGCATTCTGTACCGGCACAGAGGAGATTTTGTTTGAAAGCGATTTATAAATAAAGTTATTATTATTATTATTATTATTATTATTATTTGACAATGGTCTACAGCCAATCAGGACGCAGAAAACAATACACTGGGGGGAAAAAAGCATGCAAAATTGCACAAAAAAATCCGCGAAACAGCGAGGGACCGTAGAGAAAAACCCAGCAATCATATGATCCTCTATGAGCAAGCACTTCGGCGACAGTGGGAAGGAAAAACTCCCTTTTAACAGGAAGAAATCTCTGGCAGAACATAAAAAAAAACCCCATAAATACATTATGGGGTAGATTTACTAGCATATGTGACGTAAGCAGTGAACCTAATCCTAGTCAGGTCATGGCCAACCTGGTGGATGCTAAGAGGTAGAGCGCAGATTAAATTGCTGACACGGCTTGCTGAAAAGACGGAAGACTGTGTAACAGATCCTGAAATGTAGATGAGATTACATCAGTCCTAAATTGCATTACATACAGATGCCTTGTAAAACAATGCGGTCAGATCCAGTCCTCGCTGGGGCCCTTCCAAACAAAGCCTGATTGTAATGGGCCACATGAAGCGCCAATTTAGCCCCACGCAAGCTCCAAACATACAAATGAGAGCCAACTACAGCCAAGACATACATTAATCCTAGCCCAGATTGGGGACTGTATGAATTATGCTAAGAACCTTATCTGTTATTTCCCCTGATCTCCCACTGGGTGAATTGATTGCGTTTTTGCTCTTAATCCGCAGCATGCCATGCATCTTGGGAGACAACCAGGGAGCCATCTTGAATAAATAGAATTTGGACTTGACAAAAGCCACCTCCAGCTGAGCAATGAGAAAGCATCCTTTTACCACTGCACATCTCCTACTATGCCGAATGACATTTGAAAATAGCCGGCTGAGGTTTACATGGAATTGTTGTATCGATTTTCTGTTTCTCGCTTCAGCTGCAGCTCCTCTCAGAACATCATGTGCGTATATGACACTTATCAGGATGGATAAACCCATTTCGGGGGGAAAACGCCTTCTGTTGCAGCGCTCCTCAAGAAACACCTCTGTGCAAGCAGAGAGGGTGTTTTAATGAGATTAATTAGATCGCTTATGAGTGATGGTCCTCCACCAATTACCTGGGCCATAATACCGTTTTCCTCCACCCAGGGCGTCGCGCTCCGCCGAGCGGTGCCAGCCTTCTTGCTGCAGCGGGAAATGATTAATCATCTTATCACCATCCCAAGAGATAATATGACAATAAAGACAAAAGCCTCTCTGGCTGGGGCTGTTTAAAGCCAAGAACCACTTCCTAAATGCCGACTCCAGAGTTCAATTAGGCGATACGGGTGTAGCCTTTTAGAATACAAGCTTCCTCGGTGTTGTAACACAACACTGCGGAGGTCTGACTCGAGGTTCATTCCTTTTCTATAATGAGGTTCTTCAGTTCACATTCCACCAAATGACAGAATATCAGAGGTGCTTCGGCAAGACAGAGACTGTGCCGCGGCTGTTTTTCATTCCTGAAGGAGAACAGCGGGGTACGGCCTCCCTCACATCTATTTCCTTTTCCTTGCTGAAGGGCAGGGAGGGTCACAGACACAGAGGGATCACAGCGGCGAGCATGGCAGCCAGGAATCAAACCACAGCAGGATTCAGCCACGGATTGGAGAGCCGGCGGCCGCACGCAGTGCGCTGTGTAGGCTTTTATTGGCCCTTCTCCATCACACCTGTCACACATGATTGGGTTTGTAGAAGCGCTTCCTTCAGCTGAAAAGGCCAAAGTAGATTATGGGGGCAGGCGAGGTTGAAATGGAATAACCAGTGGAATGGGGCCAAATATAACGCCGTGCTGTCTGAATGCAAATCGTGATTGAATTACGAATGATTTGTGTAGTTTAGCGTAAAGTCTGGTCTGGTTGGAACGGGGGGTGGCCAAACATTTTCATGTCACAGACCCCCCCACCCCCTCAACCTGCGGGGAGATGAAACTGAGACTAAAAGCTAAAACTGCAATAATCATCCTTACACTTAATGTAACATCTGTAATTGCAGAAGTTCCTATGGAATTGAGTTGCAGTGATATTAATCTATTTCTCAATTTGCCGAGGAGCCCCAGGAGCCCTGTCACAGCCCCTGGAGGTCCTCTGACCCACATTACGAATACCAATGTGACTGCAGCTTTAACATGCAGAGGAAATGTGCTGTTTTCACACTAGTAATGGCTTCTTCATTTTGATGAGTTGAGACCAAAACCAACAATCACAACATCACACGATTACAGAAACATGGGTAAATACTGTTTTTGTGGAGGACTAGTCCCAGCATAGGATGAATATGCATGTCGTAATCTCTGCAACTCTGCTCTGAAACCTCTGTGCCATTTATTTGAAAGCTTTAGTTATTTATGGTTTTTGAAGATTTTAAAATATACATATATACTGTATTATTGCAGATAAAGCTATCCAGCTTTATAGAATGAATTCAAATCATCTCCAGCTGCACGTTAAAGTCATACACAAATAATTAATCAGGAATTATGAACCAACAGGATTATGGGTGTGAAAAAAGGGCTATTACGTATAATGTATTAAACCTTTGTAATTTTTTGCTACTTAAACAGGATTATGAAGTCTTAAAGGTCTAAATCCTTGTTTTGACACACATAAAAAAGCATCTTAAACTCTCGTGCGGTCCCGCTTTTCATGAATACCATCTGTATGAAGGCACAGGCTGGAAAGTGCACCTTCCTCACTGTTTTCTACATCAATTTTCTGCACCATATTTATGTCTGATCAACCATTCTGTTTTCCCGCGCCCCCCTGATGCTTTGCTCTTGGTTCCAGCTGCGCAATCCTGAAAACGTCCCTGAACACAACAAATTCAAAACAGTTCTTCAAACTTGTAGACTGCTCTCCCCTCTGTGTGTTATCTGCCGCACTAACCGAGGTCAGCATATTTCTACCTGCCAGTGATGCAGATTAAATACCTACAGAGCACAACTGATGTATTTGTATAATTAGTAGCTGTAATGTGATTGCTGTATAAAGAAACTAATATGTTACAGACAAATGGAATGTGATTACAGTAATGTGTTACCCTCGACACCGGTCAGCAATAAAAGCATGCTACATTAGCTTGTAGCGATAGTCGTACCTTTAGGTTTATTTATTAACACCACTTTAAAAGATTCGATATAACACTGTGAAAGCTAAAGGCGCCCCAGATGTGATCGGGTTTTGAAAACAGCAGCCTAAAGAAATTATGTATCCAACTTTCATAAACACACAAAACTTTCAAGAAAAGTTAAGCTGGTTTTGGTGGTTTAATATAATCTTTTTTAAATCAGAAAAGAAACGCGTTAAATGTTAAACCCAATAATCGTTTAAAGGGGAAAAAACTAATATGCTAAATTCCAGCTTCATATTTTTATTCTTAGTCATTTTTCTTATACTGACCCTGGGTGCTTTCCATCAAGCCTTTTTTTAGCCCCTCCCCCCTCCCCTTAAGGCTCAAGTAACCCAGGCGTAGAGATCAGTTCATGACCATCTGGTAACCAATGGTTGTTAGGGAAGAGGTCTTCCTCCACCCAGTTGGTGAGTGGCTGCTAGAGTTTGCTGTTAAATTGTTTGCTAAAGCCAAATTCACTCAAGCCCAGAAATGAGCCAGTGGTCCTAGAAATCTCCCCTGGCAACCACTGGTTGCTAGGGAGAAGTGTGTATTTGTGAGAGGTTTTCAAGTGGGTGCAAAGAGGTATAAAGTGCTGCACCCAAAACGTCCTCGTGATTGCTCTGGGCGCCTCTTGAACCTGGTTTCTTCCTGTTAAAAGGGAGTTTTTCCTCCCCACTGTCACCAAGTGTTTGCCTAAATAAAATGTGCTTGATGGTGTAT
Source organism: Simochromis diagramma (assembly GCF_900408965.1). NCBI lineage: Eukaryota > Metazoa > Chordata > Actinopteri > Cichliformes > Cichlidae > Simochromis > Simochromis diagramma. Next base: position 9,270,532 of record NW_024387209.1, on the reverse strand, counting down.
ACACCTGTATGATTATAATTTGTAATATTGTTGAGTCTTTACTTTAAAATGTAAAGTAGCTTGAGGCAACTGTTGTGATTTGGTGCTATATCAACAAAACTGAACTGAATTGAATTCAACAGAGAAAATGTGAAAAATGTAATACAAAACAAAAAGCACCTTTTTCAGTTGCAGAGGTAAGACAACTTTTACTTTAAAGGTGAGCTCGCTTTTTCAAATTGCACTACAGCGCAGAGAGTGAAGGGCAAGTGTCTGCAGATGAATCAGCGTCTGTCATGTGACTGATTTCAGCTGTTTTTCACTGCCAGCATTCCAGGTCAGGAAATAGAAAATTTTCCAAGCAACCAAAGGTCACCAAGGGGTCACTGACAAGTCTCTAGGCCTGTGTGAGCGAGGCATGAGCCACCTTTTTGTCTAACTGGCTGGCTTGAATTGGCAGGTTACAGCTGTATCTGCTCTCACTGACATCACACAGATCAAAAAGTAGAAAAAATACTCTGAAACTGGGTGTTTGGAGGAGCCTGAACTTTTTGGATCTTTTGGATATCCAGACCTTATAATGTGAAACTCCCCCCATGTTTAGATGAAATGTAAATGTGTATAACATAGTGTACAACATAAAGTAATGAAAAGCACTATAAGCAGTTTCTCTGTGCTTTGTATGTTTGTCAGATGGCGCTGTTTTTCTTTCCCTGCCATCCTTCTTTTGCCATTATATTGTGATCTTGTAATTACATGTGATTATTTCTGCTAGATATTTGTCCAGCTAATTTTATCCACACGGCATTCACTGTATGCTCTGTTGCTATGTAACCCGCAGAAAGGTCCATGCGGTAGGGGCACCGTGGAAAGGATGTCGATTTCACTTGATGGAGGAAAAAAAAGCAAGTTGGATTTTTTTCTTCTTTGCTCTGATGCCAACTTCAAAAAGTGAGAGGAAGGCGGGCAGCACGTTAGACGGAAAGCAAACAGGCAAACCTCGGTCGGTGTTTGAGTCCATCTTTATTACTGTCATCACCCGTGGAGGTAATGTTGTTCTCTGGGCTGATAGGTTGTCCAACGCAAACAGTGTCACGCGGCTGTGGCGCTGCTCTTTACCCAGCAGACCCTCTGGGAGGAATGCAAGATATCTTCATCTGGGCGCTGCCTCATTATGGCTTCCTCTGACAAACACATGCACACCACTTCCTCTCCTGTCCAATATACACTTTCCCTCTGCCAAACACACGAGCTTAATCTGAGCAGCACACACACTCAGCCACACTTTCGCACTAGTTTCCTCACTTTCTCTCTGCCGCACACACACCTTTTGGGTGTAATAAAACAGCGGATCAGAGTCATTGGCTGCTGACAGGGACTGACACTGAAACCTGCTGTTGTTGGAAGGCTGCCTGGGAGATGTTCATTACTCACAAAGCTTGTCGGTTTGGACAGGAGAGGAACAACGGTCTTATTAAGTGGAGACCTGGAGCAGCCGTAGGGGAAATACACATACACCCACGCGTGCACCCACATGGGCTCAGAGAAAGTTTAAAGCGCGTCTTCAGCTGATAGGCTGAGAGAAGTTGGGGGGGGCTGTCAGAAAAATTTAAAACTTTCCTGCGACGGCAGAATGTGCTGAGTTAGGCGTTTGACACGGCTGACAGACAGGCAAATCGTGACATGACGACACCCTAAAACGTCGACGGTGGAGCCTCAGAGCGGAGAGGGGAGGTAAAACCGCGCTGCGGAGGAATGCGAGGGCCTCGTTCTCGCAGGAGGCTGCTGGTATTGATTGGAGTTTCTGATGTCTGTCTAGCTCATTGTATAACTCTCACAAGAACAGATTCAATATTCCCAACATGGCTGAACCTAAAGCCTTGTTTCCATAGTAACTCTGCTCTCTGTCTCTAAACATAGCCCTCCTGACTGACTTTAGCTCTGCTCAGATCATCAAGCACAGCTGAAGAGGAGGTAGATGCGTGGACATGGACGATAATGTTCCTGACTTGAGGCGATGAAACGATTTGCGAGCTTGTCGGAACGGCCGACGGCTCGCTGTATTTACAGTCCAAACCGGTTACAGCGCCAGAGCGGGAGAAGAAGAAACGAAACAAGGTGAAAAGAGGTTTCTCATTCCATCAGAGAGTGCTCATCCATCTTTTATAAAGAAAAAAAAAGATTTACAAGGCGACACTTGTTGATCGCACCAATGAGGACACCTGGGTGTGTTTGCTGCTGTAGAGTTTTAATCACAAAGCTCGCAATTCATCTCTGAGCTGCTACTTTTCACCAACTTTGCAAAATCTTAAAATAGCAGCATCTCTCTAAACAACCTGCTCCATTTCAGCCTCGAGCAAAAAAAAAAAAAAAGGGAAGGGGGGCGTCATAAATCAAAACTACTGCACTTGTGACGGTTCGGGGACGAGAGGGGAGTTGGCTGAATTTGCATTTGATGCAGACGTCACTGCACTTTTCTTTAAGGTAAATCTCCACTACTAGATCTTCCAACGTAATGGGGTCCAGTGGGACGCAGATGAGAGCATCTGAAAGCTAGGCAGAATCTTTAAAGGCCTTGTATCCTCATCTGTCACGGCAAATGGGACTTCTGATACTTCACACAGTGCGTCTTTATGTAAACTGAATAAACACCTTTACATGTGCAAACTGCACCAAACCTTTAAAGGGGACCTATTTTGCTTTTCCTCTTCTGTTTCTCTCGTTTGTTTTTTGTCTTGCAGTTAGGGTCTAGTGGCTTTGCACAGTTCAAAATAATCTATAAATATCCTTCCCACTGGTTTTGCCCATCGGCTCATCTGCTGCCTGAAACAAGCCGTTTTAGATAACTTCTCTCCATATACAGTATAAAAGATGGACATTACTCATTTGGTCGTGATGTCCCGAGCTAAGCCTGCCTATGACTAGCTATTTAGCTCCTCCTTTCTGACTCATATATCCATTAAAATTTATAAAATGGACCTAATCTTCTGTTCAATAAGACCTAAAAACGAGTTACTAAGCAAATAGCAAAGGGTCGAGTGACTGAGCAAAAGTGTTTGGCGAGGTTATAACTGCTGGTTGTTGTCTGATGAAGTTCTATAAGACCAGAAGTGTTCATGCAAACACAGGGGTCAAGGATTGTACGTGCATTATTTATACTGTCTTCTCTTTCCCTTTAAGCTGACTATCTTCTGATTGGCTGCCCCTCTTGAACAGGTGGGTTGAGTTTCTGTGACCATAGTCGTGTAGCTGAGATAACACTACGTATATCAACTCTCAAAGAAAAGAGCAGAAAGAAAACATCTAAAAAGTGGCTGTTTATCTGAAGCCTGAACTTTTGGAACTTTGCACATTTTCTAACCACTTTGGTAATGTTTAATATGAGCATCCAGGACTGTAACTGGGGATACACCAGTCTAACTTTTTCCACTTCTAATACCACACTGATACCTTGGCCTCAGGTATCTGCTGCTACCAGGTCCAGTGTTAAATCAATAATGTGTATTTCTCACTCTGAGGAGTGAGACAGAAGATTATCGACCTATTCATTAGAAAAGTATTAAAAGACAAATGTATTTATGCTTTAAAAAAACATTTATTTGCATTAGCGTTATTTCAACTTTGTGTAGGATTAATTACAGCACAGTGCTGTAATTTATAGTCACAGTTTCTCCTTTAATTTCCTTTAAGTTACCATGAGTGACGCAAAAGCTTCCAAACAAGTGTTAAACCAAACATAATGAACGAGAAAGAGAAACAGACCGAACTGCTGTCGCTGAAGCTCTTCAGTCGTGCCAACTCACTTGTACGCATATTAAGACAAACTGGTGTTGCTGTAGCGAAACACTTTGAACTACTGTTGCTTTGCTGTTAGCTGACTGCTGGAAGTTAGCAGATTGCTGCCGATGCGTGGGGTAGTAAACACAAAACATGATAGACCTGAAGAGCATAGCTAAGCCCTGTCACGGATGTCTGATCTAGCTTTTGGTGTCAGGCTATCTGATCCAAGTATTGGATCGCTCTATCCCTAACTGACAATAAGTGAAAGCCTAACAGGTCCCAGCTAATTGTTTTCTTTCCGAACGAAGAACCTGCTGATGTCTGACGAAACCTTGGAAGCTGCAGCACTCTTCCTGCTCTGGCTTCGTTCTTTTGCTTGCTGAGCCGTTCTCTGTGGAGAAAAATGGAACATGATGTAAGAGGTTACATCTGCAGTCAGCACAGAAAAGTCAGATCGATATATCGAGCATCTCTAGATTAAAGTGTCTGAGAGGGGGCATAAACAGTGCGAGGATCCCCTTATCAGTCGCAGTGCTTTGCTTCAGTTTACATACGTCAACATGTGAAGCGTTTCCTTCCAAGCTGACAGAAAAAAGCATTCTGGTGTGAAAGCAAAGCACATTTCAGCTCACGGTGAAAGCTGTGTCTTATTTTGAAAAGTTTCTTCTCAAATCAGATCTGCTTTTAAGAAGTGGCTGACTGAAAATATGAAATATTGAAGGAGTGCAAGAAGGAAGAGGCCGATATATAGCATTTTCCAACGCATGCTATACATCAAAATGTCACACAGCCACATCATGTGATGTTATTATAGGCAGTATATAGCTTTGTGAGGGATAATATGACTTTTGATCAATGTGTTTGACCATGTATCACATTACTGCCAGCACATGTGATCCTCAACATGAGTGATGGCGCTTTCTCTTTATACAGGGATAAAGGAGAGCTCCATCTGCTGTGCACCTTAAAATGTTAGACAAATTGCTTTTGCCCCCTAAGCCCTTTGGCTTTAAAAGCTGGTGCTGCGGTTGTTATGGGTGCTGTGATGCGGAGTGTGCACATACGGCTTTGTGGCAGACAGTGCAGAGTGTCTGCAGGTTGTCCAGAGAGCACTGGCCTCCTCCGCTGTAGACTGGACGGATGTGGTCAACCTGCCAGAAATCCCCTTCAACAGGAGCTCGGATCATCTCGTTCAGCTGGAAGCACACCGGAATACAACAGTGAGCGTCTCAGTACACCGGCTACCCTCGGATGTTCCCTCACACTGCTCTAAATTGCCTAAAACAACGTTTGATAGCGCTCCCCTCCCAAACCATCCATCTATGCTAAAGTTAATTCTTTGCACTGATGTGATGTCTTTAGTAAAGCTCAGCCTTTCGCTGGGTACTACAGTGACCTAAATTGTTACTTTACAGCACACACAGGCACAGACAAATCATTCATATTAAACAAATCTCTGCACTGCGGGGACATTTCTGCAATGCGCCTCACAATAAAAGAAGATAAAAAACAGTCTCAAGCCAAAAAAACGCATCCCAGCAAAGCACATAACTGGCAAAATCCAGGAAATAATGAAGGCAAACTACAGGAAAGGGCCTCTGATGGAAGTTTATTATGCTGAGATTAATGTAAGCCTGTGTGATTGTGAGGATAAGACCAGCTGATGAAAACATCATTTGTGCCGAATTGATGACAGCAAACTTTGACCTCATGCTATCCATCACCGTTTGCTGCCTCAGGTACAGCTGTATAAATCACCAAAATGTTTGTGGCCTACATTACGGGCAGCTGGAGGGAAACTTAATCAGGGAGAGCTCGCAAGCCTGCCTGACAGAAATTAGGTTAAAAATACCGCTGGGAATATCGTGCTACAGTTAAGGTGCACACTCCTAAATGCCTCAACTTTTTGTGACTTTAAAAAAAAAAAAATTCTGCTAATTACATTTTAAAGCACATTTTTCACTAGATTTAGAGGAGGAGAGTTTTCCTCATACAAGGAAAACTTACATAATGAGTAAGTTTGTAAGCAAGATTAAAAAAAATGCATTTGCAATATCCTGAGTAGTATTTCAGGTGAGCTTCTGTTTTAATTGCTCTTTTTTTTTTTAATATGTTTAACTTGTTAAGGTGATAGTCGACACAGTCACAGTTTTATCAGTTAAACTGATGTCTTTGGAGGCAAAGGAGAAGGAGTAGAAACACAGACACAATAAAAATACACAGTTCACTTCCTTTGACTACTACAGAAAATACAGCAAGACACCAGTGTTTTGCTAATAAGGGAATACTGTTTCCATGAAAGAGTGTACATGATCTGCAACAATGCTTAGGTAGGCGGTACATGTAAAAGCGATCCACATGGATGCAGGACCCAAGGTTTCCCAGCAGAACATTGCCCAAAGGACCACACTGCCTCCACTGGCTTAGCTTCTTCCCAGTCCATCCTGATGCCAGGTGTTCCCAGGCAAGTAACGTACGTTCACCTGACCATCCACGTGATGTAAAAGATTATTCTTTTTTAAAATAATCTATACCAGTCAACAGTAGCAGAAGTTGTTGTTGAACGTCTGAGATGCAACAGAAATAAGTCAAAGCTAATGAGTAACTAGCTGAACCATTTGAAGACCTGTAGTGCTTCTTTGTAAAAATGTACTGAGGTCCACTGGACACAGTGTGGATTCACTAGCAGATAATACTGTTGTGAATCTGAAATTTATTTTATGAAGAAAATATAAAAAGGAAAAAAGTGGAGAAAACAGAAAGCAAGAATGGGAAGATGACAGAGAATAGAGACAAAAAGAAAAAAGAGAGCAAGCAAGTGGAAGAGCTTAAGACAATAGAGAGAGAGAATCCTGGTGGGAAGAGTTCAGGGCCAGAAATCTATTTTCCTACTTTGAGAACTACTCTGCCGACATTAAGGCAGGGAGCTGGAATTGATCCCAACAGATTTAAAGAACAGGCCTGCTCACAGGGCCAGAGTTCAGATCTCTCTCTTACACACTCTCACACAAGCTCTCACACATTCGAGTCAATTGAGCCTGCTTTTGTGCCAAAAGCATGCACTTTGGTGCACCTTACCTCACTACTGCACACTTACACACATACTGAAGCTCCTCTCACAAGCACCTAAAGGCCTTAACACATCCTGAAAATCCACACGCGCATCAAAATACCATTACAGCCACACCTGTTATACACATGCACGCCAAAAAGAGAGCCCAAGCTACAAACATAGACACATATAACCATTCTCACTCTCTCTCTCTCTCTCTCTCTCTCCCTCACACACACACACACACACACACACACACGTACCAAACCCCCCCCAGTATGAACCAAAGAATGAGCCTATAATCTCAAGGCTTCTCCACCACTGGTGTCTTATCATGTGGCTGAGTTTGTTTCCTCTAAAGCTCGGTGCATCGATCGGCGCTGATGCTTCTGCCGGCGGCACTGGAAAGAGGGGAGGAGGGGTGAGTGTGTGTTTGTGTGTGTGTGGGGGGGTGGCTTTGCAGGATAACAGCCAACCAAATCAAATAGGCTTACTGGTCGAGGCCTGGCACTGGGAAAAAAAAATCAATGGGCCCAGCAATCCATTTACTGGGAGCTGGCCCCTTGGAGTGCAGATCAACCTGCGTGTGTGTGTGTGAGTAGATGCATATGTGCGTAGGTGGGTGGGATGGGGAGTACAGGGTGCTTTTATTTTTGCACTTACATAAACACACAAAGAACTTCTTTGTCAGTTCTTTGGCTCACATAGAGAGACTGATGTCAGTTAATGTGTGCATTTTGATGACTGTTTATCTAACAAAGTTGGTACAAATTTTCAATATTGAGGAGAAAACATCCTATATATGAAAAAAAATCTTAACACCTGAAACATCCAACCACATCAAAATAAAATTCCCTCAGGTAATGTGGGTGCTAATCACCAAATGTTAGCATGCTATCATACAACTTTAAAACAACGAGCAAAACCTGTATGTATAAATGTTTTTTTAGTTCACCCACACATTGCTTCCTGTTTAAAGGGAAAAACAGATAATTTTCAGACACTCAGTCTGTTTTTTTAATAATGAGAAGTATAATGAGATTCCATGTAGTTTTAGTTTGTATTAAATATTTGCATGTATAAAAATGATCATGATCATCATGATGTAAAATCTAAAAACATCAATTAAAACATAGCAGAATCAATCCCATTCTGCTTTCCTCTCAGATAAAAGTAAGGCTTTCTTGCCATTTTCGCACTTCCTGTATATTACTGGCTTTTATTGGTCTCATTTGGCTATTGTCTCTGGAAGCAGGATTAACTCTGCTTGACTCAGAGACATCTTTATGGGATAAGCATTTTGAAGGCACGTCTGCGCTCAAGCTCAACTTTTTGTCCTGTTAACAATAACTTGAGCATGTCAAGCTGAGAAACCAGCAGCATTAACCCGTAACTCTGACAGGAAACTGATGGCAGAGACTGTGTTAGACAATCTGCCGCTGGGTCTGCTTTCACTGCTCTGAGATCCCTTACTGTCTATGCTTTGTGGAAATGGAGCTAGCATTTGCAAGCAAACCATCAATCTGCGAATTACTGTTGTAGCAAATAAGTTTTATTGTGCAGTGTTTTTAATAAAGGTTTTTAATAATTGCTACACCACATTAGCAAAGAAAGCCTTAAGGAAGAGGAGTGCCAGCTGCGACCATATCCGGTTTAATAAAACAGGCAAGTTTGCTTATTAAGTTTACATACTAAGTTTAACCAGCTGTTTTGCTAATATATCACCTTCCTGTTCATACACATATTTAAACGACGTTTTAAAATCAAGCTGTAGGGCTGTGTTTCTGAACTCTAATAGCTTTTCATTTAGAGATATATCGTCCTCACAGAACAGCCACAGTAAACTTTAATATTTTATGTTCAATTTACAAGTAACACTGTTTCATGTAAAGTAATATTTAGAAGACATATACAGACTATGACCCCAATTCTGAAAATGTTGGAACACTGTATAAAACACAAATTAAAAAACAGAATGCAATGATATGCAAATCTCATAAACCCATATTTTATTCAGAAAAGAACACACCAAACAATGTGTAAACTGAGAAAATGTACCCTATAAAAAAGTCATTTTAAAGTCCACAGGAACAGAATGGTTAAAAAAAGTTGGCTATGCCTACCACTGTGTAGCATCACTTTATTTAGACAACAGCCTGCACATATCTGGCAACTGAGGAGACCAGATGCTGGACTTCTGGGAGAAGATTGTTGTCCCATTATTGTCTGATATTGGATTCTGGCTCCTCAGTATTCTTGAGCCTTCTTTTCTGTATTTTTCATTTTATTATACACCAAATGTTTCAGTTAGTGAAAAGTTTGAACTGCAGGCAGGCAAATCGGTTTACCATGCTGTTGTAATAGCATGCAGCTTAACATTGTCTTGCTAAAATACACAAGACCTTCCCTGGAAAAGACGTAGTCTGGGTGGGAGTATAGTTTGTTGTCTACAAACTGTATATATGTTTAAGCATCAGTGTGTCTTTCCATATGTGGAAGATGCCAATTCCATAGGCACTAATGTACCCCATACCATCAGAGATGCAGGCTTTTGATATGAGCCCTTATAACAAGCTCGATCGGTCTCTCTCCTGTTCAATCCTTGCGATGTGGTGCCATGTTTCTCATGTTTTTCCCAGTTTTCAAATTTTATTCCATTTTAAATAAGAGAAGACAGCACCATTTCTGCATCATGTTAACATTTAGCTTCTTCTTTGCACGATAGTATTTTAACTGGCATGAGGAACTGTATCCACAGAGAATGAATTCTTGAAGTGGTCTTGCAGTGATTTCCATGCCAGAATCATACCTGTTTGTAATGCAGCCTCCTGAGTGCGCGGAAATCCCGGACATCCAATGCTGATTTTTGATCTAGTTTCTTGCATACAGAGATTTCTCCAGATTCTCTGAAACTTATTCTTATTCTGGTAAACTGTTATTCAAAGTCTTTGCAAATTTACATTGAGGATTATTAATCTGAAATTGTTCCACAATCTGCAAACAGTTTGCAGAGCTCTACCTCTCCTACATGCTCCTTTTAGTACCCTTTCGTCTTACTGACCTGTTGCTCATCAACCTAATTAGTTGACATCAAATTAAAAACAGCCAATATTTTTGGAAGATTAAATTGTCAAACTTGAAACATTTGGGATAATTTCTATGTTCTAGTGTGAATAAAATCTGGGTTTTTGAGATTTGCAAATCATTGCATTCTGTTTGTATTTACATTTTCTATAGCATCCAAACTTTTTTTGGAATTGGGATTGAGACAGCTTTTCAGTCAGGAAGAAGTGCAGAAAGGTGAAGCCATCCAGGAAAAATAAATTAAGCTGCAGCGGGCTGTCAGCTTGTGTAAACGAATAAAACACAATCGCCTTTCTGTAAAAGTTGCTGCACGCCACTGTGGCCACTCCTTTGGTTGTATAAAGGTCTACAGGAAAGAAATATGACATACAAAAGACAGAAACAGTGGTGTGGAGTTGAATTTCACATTGACACAACTTGCCTCGTTGCACTGACTGACCACCATAGTTAATGGCTGTTTGGCACTTGAAAAAAAATAATGTTTCTTCAGCTCATTGGTGGAGTTTTCCTGAAACATGGATGAGAGACAAATACGAAACAGTGCCTCCTCTGCTCTATGTCCCACCTGTTTGAGTGGCAGCTGGGTGAGCCAAGTGTTCTCCAGGATCTCCTTTCGCTGGGAGGGTGGAGCATCACGAACCTTAATGAACAGGTCATGGGCGTGGATGCCGCAGTGCTGACAGATGCCGCGCTCTGCCTCCAACACCTGAGACCGCATGTAAGTCTGGCTGGAGCGCAACTGGAACTCCTCCTGACACCTGTGGGTCAAAGCACATAGAAACATCTGCACTACAGAAAGAAACTTGTGATTAACTTCTTTCTATTATAAAAATCATTCACATAGAAAGTTTTTCTCATGTTTGTTAAAAAACAGAAGCTGGCTTTTGAAAACCATTTAATCGAATTAAGACTGCCAGGAAAAGGTGCAGCATCTCCAGAAAAACTAAACCGAAATAGGTTTGCTTTAGATTTTCCATAAAAAACTTTTATTTTACATTGGTAATGGTATCAAGTTTGGTAAAGACCAAATTTGACTGATTCCCCCCCAAAAAAATTTACAGGAAAAGATTTGGAAAAAGACCATTATAGATGCAAGAGTTGAAGTCTAATCTATTTTAGTCTTGAGCAAACAGTATTCTTTCTACAAAGAAAGTAAACAACAGGGTGAAGTCAACATTGTACTGCTGTGTTTCTGAGTTTGTTTTGCACACAAACTCTTAAAGCTCTGAATATAATTGAATTTTTTGGTGCCAGATGGGTGGGCTTCTGCGCAGAGGACAATGAGTACAGGGAAGTTTGGGGGGGAAAAAAAACCTCCCAAACTGTGTAAAAGTTGATTTAATATGTTTTTGTTTGGCTGACATCTAATCAAAGACACTGCTGTTGCAGTAGACCTCGCACATCAGGTGCACTGAGATCTATATTATCTACAAATCTGCTCCAGAACTTTTTGAGCAATTCTCAAGTTATTACAAGTTGGAAATGTCCAGTTTAGCCCGTAGCTTTTCCTCTAACTGTATGTAGTTAGTGTTGCAATACCTGTGGCTGCAGAATCGAGTGTCCCACGCTCCACCTGTGGTAGAGCAGGGCTGCTGGCAGGAGAGACACAGAGGGACACCCTGACTGTCCACAGCCTGCAGGTAGCTGGACTCTGTTGATGATTGTGCATCTGATGTCCTACAGGACTGATTGTCCTGCCTGCTGTGAGAGAGACAGAGAAAGGGGAAACATAGTCGGGAGTGAAGAAGTGGTAGATGGTAACTTCAGACCAAAAAGACATAATTCTCAAATTCTCAACAGACGGTTGTATGTTTGTAAGTCAGATGTGGTACTGAAGGACTTCAATGTCCAAACACCAGATTTGCTAACATGTTGCTCCAGCACAAACTGAGCTTTGGTGTAAAAGGAGTGCAGTGACACAACTGTGAGTAAAAAGTGAGAACTCAGAGGTTTATGTGACTGTTGCATATGAACGTCACGGAGTTCTTTTTTCAAAGCGCAAACTATAGGGAGAATAATATTTAAATCATGTGCACAAACTGATTTGCAACTTGCACTTTGCTGATAATTGAGCTAATATTTAACGCAGATAAAAAGCATGTCTCAATTTCTGAACTTGATATGGCTGCAGAGGATACGTAGACGTAAAGACGTAAAACCGTATAGATGACCCAGCCAGCTGAATTCTAAATTTGCTCAGTGAACTCAAAGATGACCTGGATCCTCCAACCTAAGGGAGTCACGCAATACCAGCAGCAACAAAACTTCTTACACTCATTTACATTAATGAACTGAAAAACTTCCCTTAATAAAGGAAAAAAACACTTTCTTTAATGCAGTTTTATTACACTAGAATTTCAGGACCATGGACAGCGCACGAGGTTTTCGCCTGATCTCGTGAGATCTAACACATGACTGTTTTTAGTGGTGGACCTACACAAATTCAGCTGCACATACTTTGACTCTCCATGAGTTACATATCGCAGATATGTGATCTATATAACACAAGGCCAAAATATTGCTGTGCAGTTTACAGTCCTAGATCAGAGCCTGTCTGAATGACTCGAGCCTGAGCCTATGGTGATAATCTGACTGTCTGCCAGATTATCACCATAGGCCTACATTTAACATACACGCGTATCCCCTGTATTTATATGGTTTCCTGATTTGTTGTGTGCATTTGCTGTTAGTAAATTACCTGCAGCTGGATATCATCTCTTAGTTTGTGACCTTGCATTAAATTGGTGCCGTTCTTGGCCGATTGGGGATGTTTTATTGAAGCGAACTTTTGTAAATTACCTGCAAAACTAACCACACCTACCAGCACTATGCCCTGTATTTTTAAAGAGCGGAGCATTTTATCTATATGGTGAGCTCACAACAGTCATCTCAAGGAGCTTTATATTTCATGGCGAGCTCAGCAGAGAGAGAGCCCCTATGATTTCAAACGATGATGATGATGAGAAAGCACTTGGCGACAGCGGGGAAGACGAGTTTTCATCTTAATTTTTCAGGTGACGTCAGGCGAAAGTAGAAAACACGGCGAAGAGGAGCACAATAAAACGTCAAAGTCAAACAGGTAAGTTGAGGCCAGGCATCCCAAATCTCAACAAAAACAATACAAATGAATTTGTTATAAAAATAGTTCACATTGATGAAGGTTTTATTCTTTTCAACAAAGACGTTAAAAAGATTCACAACAGCTTCTTTCATTAAACACCGTGTTTAATGTGTAGCCACTGACCTTGAATCTGAACATGCAGTAGTGTGCAAAAGTCTTAAGACACCTCCTCTCACTTGTTTATAGTTTGCGTCATATTTTAAAGCGCCCTTGAGCAATAGTTCTCCACATTTGTTTCTTTGGATGCTTCATCACTGATTATCGGTCCTTGTGCGTGAACATTTTCACAGGAATACTTTTTTGCCCACTTTTTGTAAGTATAAAAAAAAACACCTAATGGCATGAACCACTGCTAACTTAGCAAAGAAGCGATTTTAAATTGCAGCTTTAGGCACTTTTTCACTAGCAGCCTGTCACAAAAACACATCATTTGTTCTCATTTCTTTAGATGATTCTACTAAAAATACTAAAGATAACACAGTCTGACGTGCATAAAATTGTATTTTTTGCACCACCAAGCAGACTCCCAAAGAGCTATTAGCTGAAAACTTGGCATATCTCGGCTTGGTGTGTCCTTAAAAAAATATGGATCCAAGACAAGTAGGGGACATGAGAAGAAATGTCACACCTTTCTCTAGTAGGCAAGCAGTATCGAAAAGCCATTTCTGTGTAAAAAACAGAAAAAAATCTAACTAATCAACTAAGACCTGACCCAGGACCTGAGAGATGCATGTGGCCCTTCAGTTCATTCATCTACTGCTCACTGAAGCCTTATCAGAAGTGATTTCAGTGGTACAGTGGCTGTCAAGAAGACATTATTAACGAAGGGAAACAGGGAGAAAAATCTGTAGCAACAAGTCTGATGTTGTGATTAATCCAAATTTGAATTTTTTGGTTTACCTGCTCTCCAAAAAAGACTTCAGGAATGTCCTTCAAGAAGCCAAGAGAACTATTCCTGATGGCTAATTAAAGAAATGACAAGAAAGCTGCCTATGAGAGTTCAGGCTGTGTTGAAGCATAAAGGTGGTCATACCATGTATTCACTTTCAAGCTCATTAGAACTGTACAAACTCTCTTTTTGCCTTATAGTAAGGATTTTCGTGTATTTTTGCACATTTTTATAACTCGCTGCACCCATGTATAAAGAAATGAGGGATCAGTCAAGACATTACCCTGTAAACCTGATCTAAATTAAACAAAGCTCACTTTCTTCTACAAACTGCAAATACATTTCAGTGTAAATATCCATGCAACAGAAATAAATCAGTTTTTTTCCTGTATATTTAGTATATTACAATGCTCTATCTGCAAAACATTTCTAGTATGTGTATCTGCGTGCATGTCCGTCTGGCAGAAGACAGCAAATCTGGGCATTTGCCATGTAGTCCCAGCAGGGTGCTAGAGCCACGTTGGAGGGGACAGATGGACTAAATTCTCTTTCCCCATGGTTTACAATTCAGAGAGACAGCAAGAGGAACAAAGAGCCAGAGTGACAGAGCACTACAGAAGGAAATTTAATCATTGAAATAGAGAAGAGAACCTTCTAAAAAGGGAACCTTGCTGTTTCAAAGTTGAGAATATACCAAAAACTGGAAGTATCATGGGACAAATGGTGTGCCAGCAAAGTCTAGTCGATGAAAGAGAGACACAAATAGACTTTTTACTTGTGTGTCCAAACTGAGAATAGTGAAAACATCCAGAAAAGCCAGAAATATGTCTTTTAGAAACTGTAAAATATCAATGCATTTGCCAAAAAATGCATGTGAATCAAAAATGTAGATTTATAGATGTAGAATGTTTACCACCTTGGCTCATCTCTGGTGCTCTATACCGAAAGAAACCAAAGGCACCAACGAGATCTGACACTGGTACGTCCAGCTGTTAATCGAGATTCTTATTTTCCACATTTTAGCATGTTGCTTTCATGTGGATAGCAATATAAAGACTGTTTCCCTTCAAAATGGACACTAGTGACGTATGCTGCATGGCAGGATTTCCTTTTTAGCCCACGCCCAGAGATAGGTGGCACACTTTAAGATTAACTGATACCTTCAATACCAGACATGCGCTTGTTTTAAACGGATGTATGTTATCAGAAATGTCTGTTTCTTTAGTTCACGGTCAGTTGTGCTTATCAGAGCAGAGTGACTCAGAATGATTGCAACATGTTGCCAATGTATCTGTGTTTATAAACTGGACAACATTTACTTGGAAAACATTGCCAATATTTTAGAGAATGATTGCAGTCAGTCAGAGTCAGACTGCTACTGTTTGGAGACAGGTTGCCTCCCATCAGATGACTTGTGCAGATGCCTTACAATCTAAGAGCTTGCTGTCCTTTTTTTTTACTCTAGTATAACTTATAGCCACAGTTCAAATGTCAAGTGATATCAGCCAGCAGGAAGTATTAGCAGGAACTGAACTGAATTTGTTGTTTTGAAGGAGCAGTTCAATATTATGTACAAGTTTTACTTGAATGCTTAAATAGATAACAGTGATGGATGTCAATCTTCCTACTTTATGAAAACTTGGATTCTCCTCATCCCTCCAACCACACGCCACAGTTAGTTGGATGGATGGATGCCATTTCTATTCTAGCTACTAGCATATTAGCACATTTTTTAAGTCAGCTTTTATAAATGGCCATTTAATGTTGTTACCATGCTGCCTTTTACCGTGTTTATTCACACAGCAGTGCTTGCTTCTGTCAAACACTTTATACTTCCAGACACTGCGGTATACCTCATGCAGTAAAACGCTATCTATTGTCTAAAAGCACATATCCTGAACAGAGCCTTTAAGGCACTTTATAGATTATCACAGACATTTTGTATGTAACACCAGCAACTGTGTATATGTGTGAGAGCTCGTCTGTGTGTTTGCTGCAGGTTTCCATAGAGATATTGCCTCCTGGGGTGAGCTGGCCGATGCATCTCACCCAGTAGATCGTATTATGGTCTATATTTACTGTACTAACACACTCAGTGGGCCTTTGTGTCTCTCCCACAAGGCACATACAGATCTCCATGGAGACAGCTGAGGGAAAGAAAATGAAAATACTCTGAATCCTGAAGAGGAAACCATGTGGTGAGACAAACCACCTTCATGTGCAGACCTTGAAGTTTCATCTTTAAATACTACAGACAAGAACGGATCTATTAATGATCAAAATACCATTTGTGTAGTAGACAGGAGAAACACAGTGATCAGCTAGAAATACATTTGAATTTTAGTTTCATATATTAGCAGCAAACTACTTACAGACCTGAGGACAACTTGACCTTTATGTGCACGTTTTTTCCCTTAACAAACCTCTGTGTAGCAGGTGGTGTTAGCGAAGAGGCAGACCTCCTCTTTGTGAAGAAGTTCTCCTTTGTGACCAGTCGGACGCTGCCTCCCTCCTCCTGGGCTTTGCTCAGAGACGCCTCGGCCACGTCGTCACGACCGAGGTACCTGTGAAACGGGATAAAATGTTGCTGTGAGGTAATGGTGAATTTGTGGATGTTACATAACCAAAGCACCGGGGAGCAGTTGCAAGCAGATGAATTCATAAACTCTCTCTGGACAGCAATACAAGCAGGTATGATAGGACGCTTGAGGTTGCTCAAGCACACAAGTAATCTTAGTCATCTTTTTTTGGACTGCGGTAATCCTGGGACTCTACCACATCAATGTAACACACACATCACACCCACATAACTAGCAAAATTCTACAAATGGCCTCAGTGCAGAGCCAGATGCACTTTGATTTTTGTTTTTCTTTCTTGGCACCAAACTGTGCTTAAATGCTCAGATCCTTCCTTCCTTCCACTGCTGATTTCCTATTCTGAATGTGTGCTTATATTCTGTTTGTCTTCTTCTCCTGCTGAATCCTATTACTATTGCAGCAGCAGCAATCTAATTTCCCCACAGGAATCGTCAATCATCTAATCTAATCCATCTGCCCCGCTACTGCTTTTTATGGCCGTTGTAATACAGATGCTATGTGTGCAAGTTGAAAATTGCACTAAACTCTACATTCCAATCTACGCAGGATTAAAATGACCCTGGGATGTCAGAGTTGACACAAATACATGTGGAGAGTTGGGGAAAGAAAATCAGTGATATGTTCCTCTTGGTAGGAAAAGATTCCAGAGGCCTTGAGAGAAAAGTGACCAATCGGCAAATGCCGACTGGTCACTTTACAGGTTTTAACAGAGGGATGGTACAACGCTGTAATGGTCTCCGCAGAGAGCAATTACCCTACCTTTTTACTCCAAGGGGAAGTCAGAGGTCAGCCTTAGCCAATAAGCAGATCGCAGCCATGCTGCTGTCAGTACTTGATGGAACTAGTACTTTACCAACCATCCACACACACAAGGAACAAACTGCTATTTTGCTTTACCAATAACATCCTGTACATACCGGGTAAATGGCTCTAGTGCCCACTCAAATACAGTCAACGTCCAACTAGAAATATTAAGCATATACATTTTTAGAATGAGTTAATTTGGTCTCATTTGCTAAACTCTGTGTAGTTGTGGCTATTTTGGAAATTATCCATCATGTAATATGTGTTGGAGACCCATGGAAGAATTTAATGTCATCAGTGTTGCAGGTGATTGGCAGTAAGCTCCTACGTCGTTCATCCACCCTCTTCTTTTTATCGAAAGTCAGGCAGGATAAGATAAACAGAGTATTCCAAGTGTTCCTAGTCTTATTTTAAGTTTCTTATAGGGAATACTGAGGCACTGGGTTTGCCCCACAGTTCGTCGTGCTGTGAAAACCTTCAAAGGGAGGTATCTTGAAGGCATTTTAATCAGACGCCCAAACCACCTTAGCCGACTACTTTGAACATAGAGGAGCAACGGCTCTGAGCTCCTCACCCTGTACCTACGGCTGAGATCAGCCACCCTACAGAGGAAGCTCATTTTGCCTGTTTGTATACATGACCGTGTTCTTTTCGCCACTACCCAGAGCTCATGACTATAAGTCAGGGTTAGCTTCAGCATTGTGACTCAACTGTTTGGTTTTTGTTGATTTGGTGATTCCTATTTGCACATTTTCTCACCAGCAGTTATCCCTCTGCTTTTTTCTTCTCTTACCAGATAACCAACAAAGAGCTTGAACTTTATAGACTCTGCAGAAAGGATAAAGTGCAGGCTGTGCTTTCAACTATTTTGTAAAAGTCAATGAAGACAGCCCTTTAAGAAAATACAGTAGTTAAGTTAAAAAAAACATACCCTAATAAGTCACCTAGTGTTTCCAAGTCCAAAGCATCATTTACCCCTAACACAGAAAAGCTTTCTGCTATATCAAGCAGAGAAAATAGGTTAGACTTAGTAAATGGCTCCAAGTACAGATAATGAGCTCGAGGGTTCAAAGAAGTGCGCAGAGCAAGAATTCACATTTTTTTTTAAAAAAGGGGAAAAAAGAGATGAGGTTTCAAAAAAACAGACAGAAAGACAGCAGGCAGCTAATGGATGGTGTAGCCATTTCACAGACAATCAACTCGAGTGATGAAGCTGTTTCACTAATCGTCGAGCAGATCAATAATTAATGTTTCATCTTCAAGCGTTTGTTCTGACAGTTGTGTCAATTGTTGAACTCAGTTTGATGTAACTTCACTGCTGGCACAAGAAGTAGCCTTGTACACCGATGAAACACAATCAATAACTGGAACGTCTCCTGGAACTATAAGATATGGAAAAAATACATTTATCACTGTTTAACTAATAACAAAACATTTACTACAAGGTAAAAACAACAACAACAACAACAAAAATGGGTAAAACACACGTCTCAACTTCTTGAATTGTTAAAAACTTCTGCCGATGCCTGTTTTCATCCAATATATTTGGATATATTTAGCTCTGTGTAGGACTTATTCTAGTTCTTTCATAAGAAAAAAATCATTTGAATTGGTTATTGAATTCTACTTGATGGATTTCTATCCTGATTGCACGTTTTTTTCTGATTACTAATGAGACACCAGCCTCCCAGAAACACCGTGCCGGGAGGTGTTGCCACTGTTAAATTCAACTTTTAGTGTCTCTACTCGGCCCTGCAGGCTATGAAACGACATTTTTATGCAATTCCACCACCTCCATATGGACAGAATACTTTCTTAGGGAGGGAGATGGAAAGAAGGCAGAAGGGGGAAAAAAATATAAAGGAAAGATGGATGACAGGAGGCAGAAAGTGGAGGAGGGAGAGACATCAAAGAGGAGAAGTTTCTCTGGAAGCTGAGAGGAGATGAGGAAGAAGGTAAGTCTCCATCAAACACAAGAGCTTCCTTTGCTTCAAACAGTCCCAGCACAGAGGCTGGATGAAACGAGATACCTTACACTAAACTGGAGTCCAACTGCGCTTCTGGGAGAGAGTGGAGGTGTGTGTGTGTGTGTGTGTGTTTGCATGTTTTTATGCAGTTAGGTGCCTGGAGAGTAATTCTGTACACTAAGGTGACTGCTGCTACTTGCTGAATGAATCACATTTTCTGTTATGATCCAAACCTCTTCTACCAGTATCAGGGGGCAGCTGGGTTCACTGATGTTGTTTTCAAAATGTTTGTCAGACTGGCTTACATCTGTGAAAACCTAGGATGATTTGGACTGAATGTTCAATGGGGTCTATTAAAAAGTAGTTTAGTCGGCGTATTACTAAATATGTTTAAAGGTGCCGTGCGGAGGTTTTGGTTTGTAGCAGCAGTAATAAATGTGAGTCCCACTCGCTCTTTATATTGTGCGTAAACAACTGACAGCAGTACAAATCGGTTTATGCAAAGCAATGTGCCTGCAAAGGTTAGCAAACATGGATGGAAATCATCTAAAAAATAAAATGTAAAAAATATGTCTTTGCTAATGTTTTATGAGAACGTAAATACACTCGACACATTTAGAAACTCAACAATTTGTATGAATTTCCAGAGGGTGCCGGGCATGATGAACATAAACATGAATGCATTGGTTTTTAGACTTCAGGTTGTATGGAAAGGTTTAAGGACCCTCAGCTCATTTGCTCTGCGACCTCTGTAAACACTTTCCTGATTACTTCACAGTTTTAATTGCTAGCTTTGGGACATATTTAAATATTTATTTTGTAAATTACAGTCCTTACTAAAAGTCATAAAGGATGATAAACTAAGAACCACCAACCAGCGCTGCCGCTCACTCGTCATATCCAGTCTTAAACATCAGTTTGATAACAAATGAAATACTCAGCTTTATATTTATCAATGGGACGTCACTACCCAACGTGTGGCAGCACAGTGGCATTATTCATCTTTTATACATAGTCCTATAACTGTGAATAAACTCCATTATCCCCATGTGTATTTTACTGCTTACCTGGAGGATCTAAAACTTTCCCTACACTACAACACTTTTAACCAGGCATGAACATCTGCATGTGGCTAATCAGCTTAACAAACATAAACACATAATAGCACGTAAGTGCAAACATATACACTCAGGCTGATTCTCAACTCATCTCTTATTTTTATAGCAACAAAAAACTGTTCAATTCAGTTAACCTGCACATTTTACTGTAAAAATTGGCTAACATACCTGTAGCTAGCAGCTTATAGTAATAAGGAGATTTTTCTGTTTCTCTGCCATTGTTGTTACATAATCTTCCTCCTGTGTTTGTTGTTATTTTTGTACTGCACATTTGGTGTCAGGTGGTGGTGTTTTGTGGACTTGGAGAAGGCATTCTCCCTCAAAGTCCCTCAAAGTGTTCTCTGGGTGGTGCTTCGGGAGTGTGGGGTGTCTGGCCAGTTGCTTCGAGCCATTCAATCAGGCCATAGCTGGCAATAAGATGGAATTGTTCCCAGTGGGTGTTGGACCAGTGCTGCCCTTTGTCACCGATTCTCTTCATAATTTCTATGGTCTGAATTTCTAGGTGTAGCCATGTTGGGAAGTCTTCTACCTGGGCAGGCTCAGAATTACATCTCTGCTTTTTGAAGACAATCTGGCCTCTCACTTAGAGATAGGTGAGGAGTTCTGCCATTCGGGAGGGGCTTAGGGTAGAGATGCTGCTCCTCCACATCAAAAAGAGCCAGCTGAGGTAGTTTGGGCATCTGACACCTCCTGGGCGTGGTGTTCCGGGCATGTCCCACAGGGAGGAGGCCCTGATTAGGAGACCCAGGATAATATTATAGAGATTATATCTGGACTGGGAATGCCTTGGTGTTACCCCAAACAAGCCAGAGGAGGTGGCGGGGGGGAGAGAGGTCTGGGCTTCGCTGTTTAGGCTGTTGCCCCTGTGACTTGGCCCCAGATAAGTGAAAGAAAATTGATGGATGGACATTTGTGTCAGTTTCAGGATAGTTAGATCATCAGCTATGTAGCCTTTATCCTTTCTTGCCGCATACCACATGATGATAGTACATGCTTCTACAACCATAAAGCTAAAGGAAATGAATGGAAACTCATACTTTGCTCAAATCACATCTTTCTATACTAGACTCACTATGTTGAGTACATACTGCTGTAGTTAGCATGACACACTGAAATACTGTACATGTCATTATTGGTAAATGACTCATTTTCAGAGAACCCTATCCTGTCAAAATGTATGTATTAGACAAGTGCTTGGTGTACACAGTGTACTAAAGAAAATAAAACAACTGAGACTCACCGTTAGCTTAGATTAATAATGGGACTAGCCTGGCTCCGTCTAAGGTAACAAAAAGATGACAACCAGCAGCTCTAACACCCATTAATCACAGTACTTTATCTTGTTTATTCAGTCTGTGCAAAAATCAACTATATAAACAACAACTCAAAGGGATTTTCTTTGTAGCCAGGACTAGTAACTTCCTATCTAACTGCTCAGCAGCTGGTGGCTCATAATTACTGTTAAACATCATCCAACTTTCAGGAGGCAAGCAAATCAGTGAATTTCCCCAGACTATTCCTTTAATATTGCAGGTACAGGCAGTTAGAAAGCTACAGTAAATTTAAACGTGCAGCACATATTTGGTGGAGGTTGCATCAGGAATGACAAAACGCAGCGTGATTTGAACTTGATTATCTGGACACGGTTTTCTGCCGGTAGACATCTGATGCGCAGCTGCAGGGGCGCTGTTACAGTCAGGGAGTCAGCGGGTAGCTGACAGCGGACACGCGGAGGTGCAGACAGCCGCCTGGCTCGGCACAGAGGACAGCCCCTGCTCAGCTGTGTGAAATCAAACTAACGAGCTGCTGCACCGGTGTGGCCCAGCTGAAGCCGCTTTGATTGATTGCTGTTCTCTGCCGGCCTCGGTCAGACAGAGCTGACAGTAACGGCCTTTTCGGTGGCAAAGATTCTCAGAGACACGTGAAGCTGCTAATTCCCATGTCAAATGTGTGTTTGAACATGAATGTGACATGAAGTATGCCATCTTTAACGCAACAAAAAAATCAGTGTGTTGGACAACTCCAAATGTTCACTGCAAAGACGAGTACTGTCAAAACAATGCTGCAAAAGAATGCAAATCTGAAAAGTTGAGTCTACTTGGTATAAGCAGCACCACTCAGCCGGTGAAAATGTCTTCTGTGGCTCTGGATGAGATTTGCCAAAATTGAGGAAATAGTCCTACCTTTACTGAGTTTCAGCTTGAGACTTTAAATTTAAAACAGCAAGTCTGTATTACATACTGGGGGAGTTTGAGTTTATCACGGAGGAAGATTCTCAAGGAAAGTGCATCATCCAGTGTTTGCGTCAAATCTTTTTAAAAAAGCACTTTTGCAGTGAGTCATTGTGGGGAAAAGAAAAAAGGAAGAAAACAAATCAAAAGTTCAAATTCTAACAAGTCCATCAACTATATGCAAATGCTGTACTGAATTTGCTCGAGTACAGCTTTAATGTACGCTGCCAAGACAACACAACAAAAGTACTTTCCACATCTTAGCCAAATACAAATGCACTGAGTTTCCATCTTAGATGCTGAACATGATTTCAGTGTTGTATATTATAAATATAGCGTTTCATACTAACGCACGAGTAGTTTTACTTTTCAAGTCTTCATCGAGCGATCAAAGCGAAGGCTGGAAAAGCGATTTCTTCAATTTAGTAACAATTACGCACTTTTTGCAGCTAGTTTTGAGAGAAATTTTGGACGTTCTTCCCACAAAGTGGTTTTAGTTCGTCAACATTTCTGGGACGTCTTGATTGAACAGTCCTCTTCAGGTCACGTCTGAGCATCTCATTTGAGTCAAGGTCAATATTTTCATTTGGCCGTTTGATAAAAATGAATTTTCTTATTTTGTTGTTGAGTTATTTAAGTGCGCTCTTCCATCACCAAATTTGTGTTCTCGCTTCATGTCGTGCTGCCCTGACATTCGCCTGTAAATCGAATCCAATTTAAAAATTCATTTGTCCTCTCAGTGATTGTAAGGCGTCCTGTAGTGTTGTAGAACATCCAAGTGGTCTTGTGCAAATTTAAAATGTGCAGTTTTTAGTGATCAGTGGTTTCCTTTATGTTGTCCTAGCATTAAGACCCATCTGGATGAAGATTTATCAAGTTGTAGAGACGGAGCTTGATTCAGGATTGCATGTTGTAGCTACAGTCCTGGCTTTCTTCCTGTAGAGCAGGGATGTCAAACTCCAGTCCTCGAGAGCTACTGTCCTGCAGCTTTTAGATGCATCCCTACTCCAACACAGCTGAATCAAATGCTTGGATTACCTTTTCAGCTTACCATCAAGTTTGGCAAAGGCCTGATAACAAGCCATTCATTTGATTCAGGTGTGTCAGAACAAGGATGCATCTAAAAGCTGCAGGTCAGTAGCTCTTATGGACTGGAGTTGGAGACCCCTGTTGTAGAGAGTTGGTACATTCAGGTTTTTCAACCTTCTTCTGAGCTCCAGCCAATCTGTCTCAGGAATCGCAGACAATGTCAGCAACCAGACTTTGCATGTTTTTATTTAAAAAGCTGGGCACCTCTGCAGGTCCAATCTCATCTGGTTAACCGGAACACTGGACTCCAAGTAGCTCTTTTAGTCATTATCATAGAGCTCCACTTAGTTTTTCCAACGTTCACTGTGAGTGATTCTGTTAAACATCTTTCAAGTCCCACTGAAATACTCCTACGCTGTAATTTTGAACTACCAAGTCTTTTGTGTTGCGCTGCTCAGCGTTTGACTGGGAGCTTGTATATAATAATACATTTCAGATGACAAAAACTGGTCTGCACAACACCGAATAAAACATTTAACTTTAACAGCCTCTACATTTGATGCAGGCTTTAACAATTATGTGTTTGTATGCACACAAAAATGAAAAAATAACATTATTATTTCTCTGCATTAAAGTGGTAATTACAGGCACCAATCAACTTTTTTTATTTCCAACGTTTTGGTATTTTAACAATGAAACCTCCTCAGTGCGCATAACTGGATTAAAATCTCCTTAAATCTTCTAAAATTGCTGCAAATCACCATGAATGGTTTATAACAAAAGTATCCAGTGTTGGAAACCCAGGAAAAGTGTATTAAGTTTGAAGTAGTTGAAAACTGAGCGTCTCAGAGCAGGGAAGGTGAGCTGTGATCGCCCCGCTGAGCCATAGCTGGAGCTTGATTGGTTCTGATTAGTGAATAAATCAAACAGGTATCAAATCAAGCCGGGCCAATTGCCTCCTACTCACACCTTGATTAGGTTCATGCACCCAAACGCTTTCCCCAGTTGAGAAACACTCTCCCTCACTTACAAAACACACACACACACGTCTGCCCTGTAATTGGCAAACTCTCCCTGCCTTAGTCCACGCCAGCTGTAATTAGTGTGCCAGCAACAATGCTTGTTTGTCAAAAAACACACATGTACGCATACACAGAGCTCATCCCATTTTCTCTTATGTCTCAGCAGACACCCTTTGATACACCCCCACACACACACACACACACGGGCACGAAAACACACACAGACGCACACACGCATTATTCAGCCTTCCATGACGCCTGGGGCAGTTAGTATTTACAAATCCGCTTGTTTCTCTGTGAAATCTCTCACATTACTTCTTGGATTCTGTCATAATGTTGGGAACTACTAAATCTCACTATTTCCACCGATTCAAAGCAGCGTTACAGGATATCTTACTGACTGGATCATTGTGGGAGATGCATTTTTGCTTACAGTATACAGGTTTGCTGAACTGCTTATAGGGGAGGTGTGGCACAACCAATCATTAGTGCACACGTGCGGTTTATAGTGATGATTAGGAAGAATTCAAACCTGAAAACATCGAGTCATTTAGGAGAAAAATGGGTCTTTGATGTCAAACAGTGGTGAAAAATGGCAGACTTCTTGTTTCCTGCTGGAAACTGCTGGCAGATGTAGCTAGTTTGCTAAATAAGCTGATATGTGAGAAGAAATTAATTAAATACAGCAATAAATGATCATAAGATCCATTTAGTTCATATTACAATCTGTATGTTAAATTCTACACTTAGGCTACGTTCACACTGCAGGCGAAAGTGCATCAAATCCAATTTTTTTGACCCTATGCGACCCATATCCGATCATGCTATGACAGTGTGAACGGCACAAATCCGATATTTTCAAATCCGATCTGGGTCACTTTCGTATGTGGTACTGAATCCGATACATATCCGATGTTTCAGAAAGCGACTGCTGTGTGAATGGTCATGTCGCATTAAATCCATCTTTTACGTCACTGCTACAAGACAGACGCCAATTATCAGCGCCAGAGAAGCGCCGGAGAAGACATCGCGAACGCTTCCTGGCCATCCGGTGAAACTGCTGGGAAGACAACGTTGGAGAAACGTTAACATTTTATTTGTACTGCATAATCTGCAGATTCTGACAGAAATCTGCAACTATCCTTTGAAGCACCGCTCCTCTCTAAAACAGCAATAAGGATAATTATTAGGTTATCTACATTATTATGTAAATAACAAAATAACTTAAAGCAAAAATTGGGAAATGTGAAGTCCGAAGTCTTTATATTAAGGGCCATCAGTCAAACAATACTGTTTGCTCTGGGTCTAAACAGAGCACGTTGTGTGTGACATCTTCTTTTGCGCATGCAGGGCCGCTTTGAGCGTTCACACTAGAGCGCGTTTGCTGTTGCATTTTATTTGTAGTGTGAACAAGCAGACAAAAAAAAATCGGATTTGATCAAAAAATCGGAATTGAGCATTAAGACCTGCAGTGTGAACGTAGCCTTAATCTGTTAATACAGGAAACCCATCCACATGTGGAAAAGCTTATTGCACAGAATGAGGATGGTAAGTGAAGACATGTTTGGCTAATGCATTAGCAAAATATTGATTCTAAATATTGTTTTTAGATGAAAGTTTTCACTAAATGTGGTACAAACTTGAAACGTTTAGGTAAAAGATGTATTCAGATAGCTGGACCTTCATCATTAATGCGTGTGCATGGTCTACCGGAGGTCTGAATTTAGATATTGAATTGACCTTCCTGCAGTCCAGATCTTTCACTAGCTGAAAACATTTGACGATCCAGGACTGTAGAGCTGCTAGAACCATATATTAGATAAGAACGGGACAATTTTCCTCTCCCTAAACTCCAGCAGCTGTGCTCCTTAGGTCCAAGATATTATTACAGACTGCTATTCAAAGTAGTGGGGATGCTACACAGTAGTAAACATGACTCAAGACAACTTTTATAGAATGTGTTGTTGCCATCAAATTCAAAATGAGCTCATATTTCTCTTGAAATTGTACACCTTCTCACGTTAAATATTTAACATTTTCTGTTGTGAATAAAATTTGGGCTCATGGGATTTGCAAAGAATTGCATTTTGTTTTTACTTATAGAGCCTCCCCGTGTTTTTATAGAACTGTGTTTGCATCTTTTTGGAACGTAGCCTAAAACCACACAAATGATGACCCGCAGACTGTATATTAGAAAAAAAAAAAAAAACACCTAAAAAACCCGATGTAGCCAACATGAAGCAGGACGTGATGACTGAGAAACTGAGGGACACTCTTTAGGCAAAGACTTCCAGCTTTATCTTCTGCTTTCCCTCAAAAAAGGAACAGAATTTTGAAAAACACCTTGTAAAAACCCAAAACTAATGAGTGAGAGCATGCACTCATTAGGCAAATGTTTACTGACAGACTTGAATACAACAGTTTTTACAATCAGAGGAGTCACATCCTGTGGGCCACTAGAAATAATCTGGGTTTAAGGTATTTCCAAACTGGCTTCACAAACTACATCCATATAACATTAACGGTTAAAGCAGAAAAACAAACTTGTTTTTTGGGCGGTTTGGAAAAGGTTAAAACTCAATACAAACCACTTAACGTTCATTTCAGTGACTGAAAATTCACTGATTAGAAGAGAGGTTTGGTGAAAGTCAAAGCACGTCTCCTTCAAGGAAAAAATCTGACCTCTTGGTGCTCGAGTGAGGGCGCTGGGCGGCGGACAGCTGCTGCAAGCCCAGGGTAGGGCTGTGGAAGAGAAGACCGCTGCGTCGAAGCAGTTTCTGCTTCATGGCTGGCAGGCCGCTCCACTCCATAACAAACCTCAGCACCTGCGGGGCGACACGACACCTCACTTCATATTCAATTTCAAGCCGCGACTGCAGCCGCCGGAGTCTTCATTTTCAACACAAATTGATAGTTTGGACAGTGGAACCTCTTTAAAAGCAAAACATTTTTTTAGCTTTTCAATTTTGAAAATGCACTTCAGCCAAAAACAAACAATTCAAAGGAGACAGTTTTCCAGATAGCTGAACAAAACCCATTAAACCAAAAGAGGGCTGAATATTCTTCCAGCGAAGGCAGGATTCGAAGAAAATCTACCAACAATATAACAAATAGCTCACCAGACACCGAGCCCTAATGGACAATTTACCTACGTATATATCACTTGAAAGGGTTTTTTTTCCCCGTCTTTGCTATGGATGATATTTACCGTCACAAAAAAGACTTGGGTCAAGATAAAAGTCTTTATATGTTATATGCAGACAGGTTTCAAGCTATCACAGCATGAAAGCTGTCTTTGTTGATCTTTGCGCAGGTATATTTTGAAGGAATTAGTACGTACTACTCACTAAATGTTTAATGTTAAATGAAAGTATTCAACAGAAACAAATGTTTGACGTCTGGATGTAAAGATGAACTCGTTAAAATAATGTTAATAAGTATATATTTTAAAATATTTATTATATAACATATGTACAACATGTATCATGACAGCTATCTATATATAATACATGTGATATTTATATAACACACTAATATCCCCCAAAAAAGTAATGTTCATGTACCTCTGATTTAATAAAAATTAATGGATTGCTAATGCTTTCACAGACATGAGGTTCTATAAAAAACAATGAGGAAGTTTGTATTGTAACCCAATGATATCAGAGACAGAAGCCCAACCATCAGATCAGCACTTGGTGAATGTGGGGCAGAAGACCTCTCTTTTGAAAAGGACTGATTGCAATTTTCTTGGATTGATTCTGATAGCCCATACAGATTTTTGCTGATTCCAGTTTTCCAGAACTAGAATTGACAGCATATACAAACAAAAAAATAACTTTTTCTTCAATATTAAATTCTAATTTTATAATAAAATGAATTATCTCACTTTATTTGTCCACGTTTAGCTGTGTAAGGGGGGTTTAACTGCCTGATTAGGTCTGTCTAATGTGTATGCTAATGCAAATGTCTAACAACATTAGCATTAGCATTTGCAACGTTAGCGTTTGCCTCTGAGTGTGCGCACAACTATCTGATAACAGCAATGAGCTATGTGACATTAACCGGTCGGTCCCTTGTCAAGTATGCTGGAAACTGCTGGCTTGTCAATTAGAGCATGTATTTAATTCAATTTTATTTTTATTTGGCCAAATCTCAAGAAGAGTTTCCTCAAAGTGCTTTATATTGTAAAAAGACCCAACAACAATACAAAGAAAACAGAGAAAACCCCAACAATCAACAAACATCCTGTGAGCTAGCACTTTGGTGACAGTGGGAAGGAAAACCCCCTCTTAAAAGGAAGAAACTACGGATTCAAGGTCACCTGATCCAATCCTAAATATAGGCTTTAAAAAAGGACATTTTTAAGCCTAATCTTAAAAGTAGAGATAGTGTCTGTCTCTCGAATCCAAACTGGAAGCTGGTTCCACAGAAGAGGCGCCTGAAAGCTCAAGCATCTGCCTCCCATTCTACTTTGAAATACTCGAGGAACCACAGGCAAGCCAGCAGTCTGAGAGCACAGCGCTCTAATGGGGTGATGCAGTGCTATAATGTCATTAAGATCAAATGGGGCCAGATTATTCAAGACCTCGTATGTGAGGAGCATAAAAGCATCTCTGCTTTTATCAGGAACAGACAGTACCAGAGTCAGCGAGGGGCCGCCATCTACTGCGACTCATTTTGCACATATTTTCACAAAACCAGAACAACGGCATTTAAAACCACAAACGATACTAAATTATTATCGCCCATAACATCCTTGAGACTGAAGGCAAGTAGTACTCTGTCATTAGGAACTCAAATCACAGCACCAAGCCGAACGTCATGTGCCGGTAGAGCACCGAAACCCTCCTCTACAGCGAGACAGTCTTCCTCCTGACAGGAGGAAAGTAGAGATGAAGACTGTGGGTAAGCTTAGTGAAAATCTGAAATAGTAATTGTGCTGCCAGGCCATCAGAGGTTAGATGAGAGCCAAAAAGTTGAATCAGATGTCAAAAGTTGAAACTAAGGAGGAGAGTGGGATGCTCCTTCCAGCTTGCAGATTGGCCAAAGGTCAGACAGGTTAATAGGTGAGACGTGTGGGTGGAAACAGAGGGTGCTTTGATTTTCACTGTGTATCTGGACAAAGATGTATGATAATGATACTTTTATCCTTTAAGTTTTACTTTTTTCTTGGTGGTAAATGATACTCCAAAGGCTAAAAACAAAACAAAATCATTGGTCCCAGTGGTTTTTGTCTTTTTAGGAAACCTTCATATTGGTGTTTATACAAATGTGGAATTAATATGTAAAACTCTATCTAAACTGTATCATGGTTACACAGCCAGGTTACTGGGACAATTGTAACACCTGGGTATTACTTTAACAGAACACATATCTAAATGTCACAGACCAGACTGACATACACAATGTGCTCTGTCCTCCTCGAGTTTCTTACTTCACTAAAACAGAAAATAGGAAAAAAAACTTATAGGTTCAAAAAATAGAACAAACATCAAAAGTTTATGTGCTTCTAGTTGCCAAAGATAAACACAAACCTCTCCACAATGAGACTTTTTCGTCTCTCACTTTGCACTACAATTTCACTCGTGTGTCACATTATAATGTTTATAAAATGCAAGTACAGGGGCTCAAGTGGGCTGGAACTATCCGGAGCAGCGTCCTGGCTACCTTCATTATATCCAATAGGCAGACTTCCTTCGAATAAGTTAATCTTTTATGCACTGGAGCCTGGTTTCACCTCCAGAGACATCAGGGATATACAGTGGCTTGCAAAAGTATTTGGCCCCCTTGAACTTTCCCACATTTTGTCACATTACAGCCACAAACATGAATCAATTTTATTGGAATTCCACGTGAAAGACCAACACAAAGTGGTGTACACGTGAGAAGTGGAACGAAAATCATACATGATTCCAAACATTTTTTTACAAATAAATAACTGCAAAGTGGAGTGTGCATAATTATTCAGCCCCCTTTGGTCTGAGTGCAGTCAGTTGCCCATAGACATTGCCTGATGAGTGCTAATGACTAAATAGAGTGCACCTGTGTGTAATCTAATATCAGTACAAATACAGCTGCTCTGTGACGGCCTCAGAGGTTGTCTAAGAGAATATTGGGAGCAACAGCACCATGAAGTCCAAAGAACACACCAGACAGGTCAGGGATAAAGTCATTGAGAAATTTAAAGCAGGCTTAGGCTACAAAAAGATTTCCCAAGCCTTGAACATCCCACGGAGCACTGTTCAAGCCATCATTCAGAAATGGAAGGAGTATGGCACAACTGTAAACCTACCAAGACAAGGCCGTCCACCTAAACTCACAGGCCGAACAAGGAGAGCGCTGATCAGAAATGCAGCCAAGAGGCCCGTGGTGACTCTGGACGAGCTGCAGAGATCTACAGCTCAGGTGGGGGAATCTGTCCATAGGACAACTATTAGTCGTGCACTGCACAAAGTTGGCCTTTATGGAAGAGTGGCAAGAAGAAAGCCATTGTTAACAGAAAACCATAAAAAGTCCTGTTTGCAGTTTGACACAAGCCATGTGGGGGACACAGCAAACATGTGGAAGAAGGTGCTCTGGTCAGATGAGACCAAAATGCAAAACGCTATGTGTGGCAGAAAACTAACACTGCACATCACTGAACACACCATCCCCACTGTCACATATGGTGGTGGCAGCATCATGCTCTGCTTCTCTTCAGCAGGGACAGGGAAGCTGGTCAGAGTTGATGGGAAGATGGATGGAGCCAAATACAGGGCAATCTTGGAAGAAAACCTCTTGGAGTCTGCAAAAGACTTGAGACTGGGGCGGAGGTTCACCTCCCAGCAGGACAACGACCCTAAACATAAAGCCAGGGCAACAATGGAACGGTTTAAAACAAAACATATCCATGTGTTAGAATGGCCCAGTCAAAGTCCAGATCTAAATCCAATCGAGAATCTGTGGCAAGATCTGAAAATTGCTGTTCACAAACGCTGTCCATCTAATCTGACTGAGCTGGAGCTGTTTTGCAAAGAAGAATGGGCAAGAATTTCAGTCTCTAGATGTGCAAAGCTGGTAGAGACAGACCCTAAAAGACTGGCAGCTGTCATTGCAGCAAAAGGTGGTTCTAAAAAGTATTGACTCAGGGGGCTGAATAATTACGCACACCCCACTTTGCAGTTATTTATTTGTAAAAAATGTTTGGAATCATGTATGATTTTCGTTCCACTTCTCACGTGTACACCCCTTTGTGTTGGTCTTTCACATGGAATTCCAATAAAACAGATTCATGTTTGTGGCAGTAATGTGACAAAATGTGGAAAAGTTCAAGGGGGCGAATACTTTTACAAGCCACTGTACTTGCTCAGTAACAGCAATAACCTCCCACACCTTCATTCAACACATGCCCTTTTTCTTCCTATCGCTATGATGCCTTCATGGTACATATGTAAATAAAGGCTTTGCCATATACAGTGTCATGAAAAACTATTTTCCTTCTTCCTGATTTCTTTGTTTTTTCCCATATTTGTCACACTTACATGTTTCAGATCATCCAACAAATTTCAACAAAGACAAATTCAATTAATTGCAAGCGTTAATAGCAAGCAATAATTGGCAATAAGTTTCACTGTGGAGTTTGTGGAGCTCAATCTTTGTAAAGGCAAGTGTTTTTTAGTATGAACATCCTGTTTAAGGTTATGCCAAAGCACCTTCACTGGATTAAGTCTGGACTTTGATTAGGCCACTCCAAAACCTTCATCTCGGGGGTTTGTTTGGCCATTCAGAGGTGGAATTGTTGGTGTGTTTTGGATCATTGTCCTGCTGGAAAACCTGAGTGTGCTTGAGCTTCAGGGCACAAACTGATGGCTGGACATTTTCCTTCATAATTTTCTGGTAGAGAGCAGAATTAATGATTGCATCAATTAACAGATCAATGCACTCTCAAGGATACTTGAGGGTGCATGGGAGTTTGCCCACCTAGTCGACATCTGTTTTGTGGATTTGGAGAAGCATACGACCGTGTCCCGTGGAGTGTCCTGTGGGAGGTGCTCCGGGAGTATGGGGTGTTTGGCTCATTGCTACAGGCCATTCGATCCTTATACAACTGTTGCAAGAGCTTGGTCTGCATAGTTGGACTCATTCGTGGTGGGTGATGGGCTCCGGTATGGCTGCCCTTTGTCACAGATTCTGTTTATAATTTTATGGAGATAATTTTTAGGTGTAGCCAAGTGGCGGAAGGCTTTCACCTGGTTGGTCTCAGAATCTCATTTCTGCCGGGAAAAGGGTGGAGTGCTCACTCCAGGTCAGGGACGAGCTCCTGCCATAAGTGGAAGAGTTCATGTATCTCGAGGTGTTGTTCACAAGTGAGGGGAGAAGGGAGCGGATTGGTACTGCGGCTGCAGTGATTCAGACACTGTACCGGTCTGTCATGGTGAAGAGAGAGCTGAGTGTAAAAGCTAAGCTCTCAATGCACCGATCGACCTACATCCCTACCCTCACCTATGGTCACGAGCTGTGGGTAGTGACCAAAAGAGCGAGACTGCGGATACAAGTGGCAGAAATGAGCTTCCTCATTTGGCTGACCTCTCCCTTAGAGATAGGGTGAGAAGTTCAGCCATCCGGGAGGGGCTCAGAGTAGAGCCACTGCTCCTCCACGTCAAAAGGAGCCAGTTGAGGTGGTTCAGGCATGTGACAAGGATGCCTCCTGGGCGAGATGTTCCAGGCATGTCCCACTGGGAGAAGACCGCGGGATAGACCCAGGACATGCTGGAGAGATTATATCTCTTGGTTGGCCTGGGAACGCCTTGGTGTTTCCCCGGACAAGCTGTAGGAGGTGGCTGGGGAGAGGGAGGACTTGGCTTGTCTCCTTAGGCTGCTGCCCCCGCGACCCGGCCCCGGATAAGCGGAAGAAGATGGATGGATGGATGAATCAATTAACGGAAGTAGTTCACATCCTGAAGCATCTAAACAGGCCCAGACCATCACACTACCACCACCATGTTTAACCCTTGCTTTGATGTTCTTTATATGAATTTTTTGTCTCGTCAGTCCACAGATTATTTTCCCAAAAGTCTCGGCATCATCAAGATGTGTTTTGGTAACAGTGAGGTGGGCCATTTTAATCGTTTTGATCTTTTTGTTTTTCACCTTCGAACTCTTCCATGGATGCCATTTTTACCAGTCTCTTTCTTATTGTTGTTCCTTACTTTATTTTGAAGCAAACATTCTCCTTTTCCAGTTTGTTTTGGACTTTTAACAGTTTCACAACCACTTTGCAATTAGTTTAAGTGAGTGTGCAACTGTGATAAACTGCTAGTGACCAAAGAAATAGCTAGAAAATTCTGGATGCAGCACCACATCCAGACTTATTATTATTGTGACTTATTACACCAATCAACTGCAAGTAATTTCCTGCGACCTCTTGCCAAACAGTTTGATAATACACGTTTTCCAGGCGACCATTTACCAGTCTCTAGGCCTGACTGACTGAAGTTGTAACTACAGAGCTCAAAGTGTGAGAACACCATCTGTTAAAACCTTCTGTTTGGCAGGGCCAGCCAATCACAAAAATGTTAATTTAAAGGGGTCTGGTAGCTATTTTGGCTTATTTCAGACAAACAATGACCTGAGCCTCGGCACCAAAGCCAACTACAGGTGCAACTTCTCGCTTAATGTAAATAAGGACCGAGTAGCTTTAGTAAGAATATAAAAGCAAAGAGGTTAAAACGGTTTTTGTTGAAAACTATTTGGGTTGTGTTCTCTTCACTAAACTGTATTTTAACCTCAATTAATGATTATCTTCACAGAAACATTATCCAGTTTTCATTAAATACAGATTATTCTAATACATATTCTGTAATTACTGACCATTCATCTCAAAGATGGTTTGATTCATTTGCCAGTGTTGTTGTTCTGGCTGTAGGAGTGTTTACACACCACTGCTTCCCCATCCAAGACATTTCACATCCCGCATTAAACCGCTTGCTAAGTATTGATTGTGATGGACAATTGGAGTGTAACGGGGCATAAATGATGGGTTGGAGGATGGCTGCAACTCACGCCTCGGTTTAACAAAGCAACATAAACAACGTGAGAGCCGGGGCTTCTGTCAGTAGCTGGTACCGACACGGCAGATTGCAGGATTTAATATTAGCTGGTTGGTGCTTTGGGTCGTTTGAGGCGATGATCTGTCTCCTTTAACAACCCTCATAAAACTGCACACTTTCTTTTGCTCGTCTCCTCGGCAGCCCAAACCCCCAAGCCACCCCCCCTCTTTTGTCCTATCTCCATCGTCCGCCACCTCCACTTCCTCGTCCTCCTCCCTCTCCTGCTCTCCTTCTTCAGGCCCTGCAGTAGTGAAACGTGGGCGTCCATACTCCACCTATCTGTCAGGGGCCCAATGGTGCGCTGCTGCTCTTCCTGCTCATGATCAGAGGTGTCATTAGTTTCACATGCGAGTGACACACACACATCCATTAGGTTTAATAACCTCCGTACTGCCTCATGTCTCATCTTCACTGGGTCAGTGGAATTGAAGCGATAGCTCCACTGGTGAGATATGAAACTAAATTATCTTAGTCTAAAATTAAGGTCATCCTTAACGCAGCCTATGGGCACACTAAGTGAAAAACTTTTAGCTCCACACTCTAGCATATGCAGACTTTTCCATCATCTTAAATTCTTCTCATGGCTACATTTTTTTGTCTTTGCAATCAATCACAAGAAGCAAACAGTGGCACATCTTATAACCTAGAAGTCAACTTTAGTTTAATTTGCCTCTAAAGTGTTTTAACAGTAACGACAAATTAAGTAGGTACATCTCCCTGGTGTGAATGCCCCAGTCCACGTACACACCCACACACATTCATGAATATCAAAGCGCACGCAAGAGACGCGCACATATCCAGACTCAGCCCGGCGGGAAGGGCAGACCTGTATTCGATTTTCCCTGCGCCGGCTGAAGGCCTCGGGCAGGTCATCCCAGTTGGTTAGTTTGATGTCCAATGGGATGAAACTCAAGTTCAGCGAAGCTCCGTCCTGAAAGATGAGGAGACAGAGACGAAGGAGACAGCCTGAAGCAAAGTTACCACCATCAAGTAAAGTATTGTAAAGTTGTAACTAATATTATTTCTAAACATCTTTAGCCTGACTTATAGTTTGTTACTCCACATTTGCCCTTCATCATCTAATATGAAGTCTTTGGAGGCAGCCATGCAATCTGTAGCTTTTGAAACATTTTAATTCCAGTTCAGTATAAAGTGCCAATTCAACACAGTCATCTCAAAGAGCTTCATATTTACACGGTAAATATTGAGGAAGAACAACAACCTCTGACAGAACCTGGCTCATGGAGGGGCAGCCTTCTGCATGACTGGCTGACTCCCTATACCTGTGTACCTGGATTTTCTCTAACCCCAGTTGGACAAGCCGTTAGTAAAGGGTAAGGATGGATGGAAAGAGACCTCAAACCAAACCAAAACAAACACAAGAAACCTCAATAATTTAAAATGGCCAGCAGAGGGCAACTCTTCTGGTTGCTGTAAGGTGTCCAGCAGTATAGAGGGGAAAATGGCCTTAGGTTCCACTGACCTGTGATCAGTGAACACTTTTCTGACAAGCTTATGTGCTCAGATGCTACTTTCAAGTCATACTGAATAGAACAGGAAGCTTATTTTGAGGATGCTAGATATAGCGTGAAATGGAGGCAGATGATTTGCTGTGGCAACCCCTAAAGAAGAAGAGGAGTACTGATCAGGCTGACAGCTCATTGGCTAACAGCTTATCAGTCTCAGGTTGTTAGCTAATGAGCCTGCTTTGTCCCTCGGTCACATCTAGTTTCAAAATACTAAGATCGCTACGACACAAAGGGGACTTCACTAAACAATAAGTGCTCAATTATTGCCATCGTTTATATGCAGTTTATGATGCTGACCAAGTTTCCTTGATGAAATGAGTTGCAGATCGTAACGCGCAACTATATAGTTTTATTCACATACATATATATTTTATATACTATCTCTAAATTGCGTGTAAACACAGCCAAAGATACAAAATAATTCTGCTGAATTAGAAACTGTGCGCCTTCATGGTTATATGAGTTTTAAATAACTATATGACTATATTTATAAATGTACATTTTTATGTAAATTATATGCATTTATGTGTACTTATGTCAGTTCCTCACAACTGAGTCCACTAAATGAAAGCCATGAGACACAGCTGAATAAACACAGTCAGAAATACAGTAATGAGCTAAAAACATCTTAATTAAACTACGATCGACGTTACCAAGCTTCACATGTCATTAAGCCTTCCATTATAGTTTTAAACCTGCCAGGGAATCATTTGTGTATGACTGCCAACAGTAATAAGGATTACAGCTATGTTACAGATCAGCAACCATTCCCAAACACAGGAACAAGTATTGTTTTACAGCAGCCATATAAAGATTCATTCAACTAATATAAACTGATCTGAGAAACATGAATAATTGCATATATATAAAGTAATGGTAAAAACAGCTTAACTATATGACTAAAATTATAACAGCTTTAATACCTTGGTAAGTATTTTATATATTAAAATAGTTAAAATGAATTCACTAAACTCCCACAAAAGCTGAGAGGAATGGATAAATGGTAAAACCCAGAGCTCAATAAAAATGCCTCAACACTGAACCTCTAACCCTAACAAAATTACATGAATATTCATTTTTTGGCAAGATTCAATTCAATTCAACTTTATTTATGCAGCGCCAAATGACAACAACAGTCGTTTCAAGGAACTTTATATTTTAAGGTAGACCCTACAATAATACATAAAGAGTCATATGACCCCCTATGAGCAAGCACTTTGGTGACAGTGGGAAGGAAAAACTCCCTTTTAACAGGAAGAAACCTCCAGCAGAACCAGGCTCAGGGAGGGGCGGGGCCATCTGCTGCGACCGGTTGGGGTGAGAGAAGGAAGACGGGATAAAGACATGCTGTGAAAGAGAGACAGAGGTTAATAACAGATATGATTGTTATGGATGAAGAGTACTTCATCCATGTGAGGTATCTGTTGTGTTATACCAGATAAAAAACTGAGAACCACTGAAGTAGATCATTACTTAGTCTTTGCATAAAAGGTAATGGATTCTTCATAAACATGTATAGCTATAACCTATATTTTCCTTTGACAAATGCACTTGAAATTTGAATTTAACACTCAAATTTGATTTTTTTTTCTCTGAGATATACATTTCCACCTGGATAGATTTCAAAGCAGAAGAATATTTAAACAATTCACAAGAAGCACAGAAACAGTAAGATCAGTTTTCTAGTTCCAACAGGGACTAAAATCTTTGGTAGAAAGTGGTTTCAAAGCAACAACTGCTCACAGATGCCTCAAAACTTTTTCTTCCTACACCTGTGAGACGGGAAGTCTAACGGGATTTATATACTGTAGAGCTGTATTATGTATTTATTTCTTTCGTACAGATTGATATGAATATTAATTCTGGATTAATTATCTGATATTTTCTTCATTTTTTTCTGGATGTCAAATTATGAATAAATCACAGCGAGATGCAATAAAACTAACTTGAGGTTGTTTTAAAGGTGTTTTAAGCACACACACAATCACAAATCCACAATTTACTTGAAAATATTATAAATGATAGTAAATAATAGCTTTATTAAGGTCCCAAATTCTATGCACAGTAAAAAAAAATTCAGTTTTTCTCAGGTACAGAACCACAATGGATTCAAATGAAATAATCAAATTGTGGCAGAAATGTAGACTTTCAGCTTCATGGAAAAATGTTCCATGATTGTTAATAGATTTACAACCACACAGAAATATTAGCAGTAGCAGAAACTTTAGCAGTGTCCAAATCAATCTGAAGTATTTGGTGCATTCCTCCCCAGTTTTGGAACATTTTTTCCTTTGGATCTTCTACAAGATCAACTTGTAGAAGATCCAAAGCATGCCACATCATCTGTGAAACATGGCAGAAGCAGTGTGATCCACGAGCATGTTCGGCTGCCAATGGAATAGAAGTTTACTGAGGATGTGAACGCTGATAGAAGTAGCAGGAGGAATGCTGAAGAGTAAACGGCTTTACTCTGCTGAGATTTAGCCAAATGCTGAAAAACTTGTGGGACAGTGATTCATAGCACAGATGGCTGAACAGCAGCAAGACCCACAAACGAGCAACAACTGATGGCGCTGCAGTGAAAGCCTGGCAGAGCATCTTAAGGTAGAAAAATCAGCATTTGAAGATGTCCATGGTTACTGACTGTATAAGACTGCATCCGAGTATTCGAAGAATTCTTATGTTTAAAACTGCATTAAAATCGGCGGATCAAGAATCAGTTCTTTGCTTTTTGTGGAGCACTTTCCAGAACATCAAACAACAGCTAGGTTGGAAAATGAGCACTTTCAAGTCTGAAGTCGTTGTCTGCTGGGAAGGGTTGGACCCCTACTCCAGGTTGGAGATGAGTTGCTGTCTCAAGTGGAAAAGCTCAAGCATCTCAGGGTCATTTTCATACGCAGGAGAAGTGGAGCAGGAGGAAAACAGATGAACCTGTGCAACTCCTGCGGTGGTACAAGTAATTAACTGGCTTGATATGGTAAACAGAACTCTGATTGTGAAGGTAAAGCCGTCAATTTACAAGTCAATCTCTGTTCCTACCCTCACCTCTGAGCTTCCTCATGAGGTGGGCGTCTGTGCTCATTTGTAGGGCGAGGATGAGGTCCTTAGCCATTAGGGAGTACAAAGCTGCTGCGCCACTGCATCAAAAGCTTAGGTGGTCTGCGAATCTAACTAGGATGCGTCTCCTGGACACTTCCCAGGTAAGGTTTTGGAGGTCATGAGGAGGAAAAAGAGAGAGCTGGACCTGAATAATTTAAATAAAAAGGATGGATGGATGTACTGACATACGCAGGCAAAATACCTCAAATTATGTCACTGTCCAAATACTTATGGATCTGCAAAGAAGAAAAAAATGTGTAGTTTTGGCTAAGATACCCTCACTCCCACTCACAAGGCACAGAGAGAGAGACCCATAAAAAACTATCAGAGGGTCTGTGAAGCAATAAATAGTGCTCGAACACGCAGTGACACCACTACACTGCGCATAGGCCCTTCATGCTTGGACGTTTCTGAGTGGCTCCTCGTGTTTTCCCTTCCAAGCAGTTGGTGAGACGTGGGATTCTGCCGCTGACTCACTGGTGTAACCGAAGCAAACAGAGATACAACCGTTCGCCGAGCGTGCATTGGAGCGAATCACGAGGCAGCGCCGTTATTGTTTCACTCGCCCGATGAGGAGAAATGTCAGGATAATACTGTGGTTATATAACTTCAAGCTAAGGAGGAGGGATACATCGCAAAGAACCTTGCCGACGCTATCAAATAAATGTTAACTATGTGTCAGAGAAGGTGGGCGTCTCTGTGTGAACTTTCTTTTTTCTCATTAGCTACAAGAGAATAATTTCTTGTAATGCCGTGCATTTCTCTTTTAGATAACAGACATTAATGAGAGCCATAGTCAAATGCTTGTCCTGCACTGTATCCTCCCAGTTCTTACAATCAGTTCTCTTCTCTCTGGGTGCTGGACACCTGGGCTGAGAATACTGCAATGTCTATGCTTAATGAAGTTTAGAGGAGAGGAAACAGTGTATCGATTTAGCTTAAAGCACCGCTTTTCATGTGGAGACTCTCTTGCAAGGATGACGTAAAAAGCTTGTGGATTACAACGCTCTGTTATCAGGAGACATGGGAAGTAAGTAAAGTTAAATGAGATCAGTGTCCTCTCCTCTCAGAAGAGCCACAGAGCTGTTTGGATCAAGACAAGCGGGCTGTAAAAGTGGCCTGTAATTACATAAACTAACTCCAGACAGCAAGGAGGATGAAAAACTAAAACTAGTGAGTTTTTGAAGGGTTCAGGAGAGTAGCTGTCCACTAGCCATGCCTGCTTATCATAATGCTACTCCAAACACAGCGGTGACCTCATTTAAAAGGTTTAAGTTAAATGTTTCCAATGAAAGTGCACAGTGAGGGTCAATAAGTGAGGTACAGGTACCAGGTCCCATTGTATGCCCAACTACAGGTAATTCATATGTTGCTGTATCGTTTGAATTATTTGATATCAGAAAGTTTTGATCCCAAGCTTAATCTCCAGACTGAAAACTTCATTTTTAGTCATCTGTTCTGAAGCATTAGGACTCAGCGAGCGTGAGGGCTGTAATTAATGCTGACATTTTAAACTTAGCTTGAAAGTTTGCAGCCCATGAACAGCGCTAATAAAAAGCTTTACAGGGTTCAAACTACAACTGAATAGTTCTTTAGGACTTGGGCTTATTATAAACCAAGGGACACGGCACTGAAGCCTGTTGAAGAGACAGGCTTGGATCTGAAAACAGTATAATAACAGTATCAATACGTAAATGTTAACAAGTGGACTGCAGGGTGCTAGTTAACTTGCAAGACCCCTGTTAACTCTTATAATGTTAGCAATTTGTTTACTGCGGTTTCTCAAACAATTCTGCCATGACGTATTTCAGAAGCTGAAAAAAGGCCAAAATACCTGGATGTGTTGCTCTCACCTATAAAACTCTCAGAGACTCTTAGTGAAATAGCCATGAATTAAACGCTCTTTAATCCTCACAGAGCCATAGAGCAACAGTACAACTATCTACTTCTCCTGTACAACTCCCGTGCGGAAAATAAAAAGTAACTGCAGGACCTAAACTGTCTGTAATTAGAAACCGAATATACAGTTTTGCAGCGTTCACATGCAATTAGTTTCATTGTGTGCTGTAGCTCATTCTGCACCAAAACTTTAGGGATTGTCTGCAGAGCAATCAGATTTTTAATTATCAACTTACAGAACTTGAATTTAGTTTCATTTAAATTCTGTAATCTGGCCACACTTTCTTTCTTTATTGGTTGCCATGGTAATTCCTGTGGTAACCAAGGAGCTCATTAGTGATCTTGCTTGTTTTATCCACCTTTATTCTAATATATGTTTGAAGATCCTGTTTCTCTTGTGACAGCATGCATGCATGCATTAGTAACAAAAATAATGAGCATTATGAAGAGGATAAAAAACCAGGAATAAACCCATAAGAATATACCTCACTGTAATTATAGGTAATCATACCGCAGCGGCTTGGAAGCATCTGCATAATCACTGTAAAAAATAACCACAATAAAGAACATTTACCAGGTTATTACTGCTTCATTAGCACTAACTACTGCCAATTTGAAGACCGACAAGCCACTTACCCTCAGAGTTAACTTCAATCAAACAACATCGACTGTACCAAACAAGAAAGAGGCTGATGGGCGGATTCAGGTAAAAGCCACAATCTGGTTTCAGCTCTCAGAGCCACGTCAGGCATGAAGATGATGGTCGGAGAGGACAGGCAGGAGGCAGGAGAAAGGATAAAGCCTAAAGGTTAATACCTGCCGGCAGCTGGCACATGGATTTGGAGATACAAATCAACATTAGGAAGTTTTTTTTCCTCTTACGCTGTACCCACCGTGCAAAGACGCCCATGTGTTTATTTGGATTATGGTAAAATAAATATCATGGAGAGTCAGGGGAATGGTGGAGCGAGTTGTGCTGTAACAGCATGAAGCAGGATTAGAGCCCCGCTAGATGTGACTGAAAAGAGGCACACTATGCTTCCCACTAACAAGCTCATGAGGAAAGCAACTGAAAATATTGGTTTCATTCAAACATAAGATATTATTATTATTATTATTATTATATAAATAAAAGAAGTATGTTTATTTTCAGGTTGAATAAAATGATGATCAGCCAAAACATTAAAACCACTGACAGTTGCTTTTAATGGTCATCTCTTTGCAAAGCCATATGCTGCTGAGACGCCCTTGGTCCTGGTGGTATTTACAATACTTGGACATACTTTAACATGTACCACCCACCTAAACAATGCTGCAGAAGAAGCACATCCCCCTATGACAATGCACCCTGTCACACCGCAAAGAATGCTCAGGAATGCCCCAGGCATTAATCCGGCTCCTAAACTCAAAATTCCACATGATGTCCTCAAACAAAGACAGTCCACTGCACCCCACTTTATCTTCCACAGAAACCAAAGGATCCACATCCAGTGTGCCTCCAGCACTATTTATTTAAGTGTATGTATAATTTGTACTCCTGAT
This sequence comes from Simochromis diagramma, assembly GCF_900408965.1. Classification (NCBI taxonomy): domain Eukaryota; kingdom Metazoa; phylum Chordata; class Actinopteri; order Cichliformes; family Cichlidae; genus Simochromis; species Simochromis diagramma. The sequence continues at coordinate 9,227,701 of NW_024387209.1, read as the reverse complement.
TAGAGGACATCTGAAATAAATTTAAACCTATGCATCCAATTCTTGTTTATTAAGTCAATAAAGATGTTTGCTGTCCAATCATTCTACCACTAAAAAGGACTGCTCAAAGAAATCACGAAAGCCCAAAATGACCATGAAATTCATACTAATGAGGAGTGGATGTAAATTTCTGACCACAGCTTTACATACGTATACACACACATACCAATACAGGGGTTACCTTTCATGAGTGACTAAATCTGACAGACAGATTAATGCCCATTACTTGAAATAATTAATGTTTTAGCCAAGCATTGCTACCAGTGATAGCATGGAGAAACCTGCTCAGTAATATAAAAATAATGTGAGGCAATGGTGGTGCAGACTATTTCATGCCAATCAGACGGTGTAATCTGTGACTTTTTTCAGTTTCAAGTAAAGAAATGGGAAAGAAAATTGATACTTTGTTACTATTTTACATGGTAACAAAGTATCTCAGGATTGATTCTGTTATGTGAAGACAAAGAAAAAACATCCCTTGAATTAGGAGACTTTTTATGCTTTTTTAATGCAAGATCACTTGAGCAATAAGCTCCTTTGAAGCAAACTATAAACAAATGTGGGGTGGCTCAAGACATTGGTTTATTGTGGATATTAGCAGTGTTAGCATCAACTCTGTTCACTATCAGCTTTACAAATGTGCTAAAATAACTGACTTTGTTTTATTTATCAGCTAGGATCATGTATTGTGACCATGCATACTCATTTTTTACTTTTTTTGAAATATCGTGTCAAGAAGAACCCAAAAAACTGTATTTTAGGTGTGGCCATTCTGAGTCCATGGGTAAATGGTCTTAGCTCCTGTGACCTGTGCCTTAAGTTCATGACTTCAGTTTCTAGTTTCAAGTCTTATTAATCAAAACGTGTAGTTTATAAAATGAAACTCTTCTTTAGTGTCCAGATGGATGATAAAGATGTTTTGGCTTCATAACAGGCTGCTAGTATACGAGAGTACAGTATCTCTCTGTTTACAGTCACTCCTGATGTTTGGTTCCAAAAAGCTAAGATGACGACAGTGAAAACGGGAAACAGAAAACCTTTAGGCGACGTCATTGTAGGTACGTTCATCACTTATACACAGTCTATGGTGTTCGCTCATCAGGCTCACGTTGCACTGGCTTCTAAAAATATGGTTGCATCCAGTTTCAATAAAACCAAGATGATGATAACCAAAATGCCAACATTGAGGCTTTACAGTCCAATAACCAAGGGTCTATCATTAACACACAGCTTATGGTTAATTGACTCATTTTTCTCTTCAAAGTCTTTGTTCTGCACTTCTCTGCTGTCACTAAAACTCCACATGCACATCCAAAAGCCTGATGAATGTATAGCTACTGAAGTCTTTCCAGATATTCTAAGAATAAAACAGTCATCGATGTGTGCAGGTCCTGACAAATGTGGATTGCTATACTGCTCCATTATTCAGTGGTCTGTCACATGTAACAACAGCGCAAGAAAAGTCTGAGAAATCACAACATGCCAAAGTAATTGTAGTCCAACATATGGTGTTTCTGAACTATCCTCAGGTTCTTCACCACACTTATCAGCTCTTCCTGGTCTTGACAGGAGTCAAAGAACCCACCCACCAAAGAGTAGGGCCAGTGAACCCTTGAATAAAACAACTGTTTGCTGTGTAGTAAATGGATATAAAATTACTAATACTCTCAATATTTCTCATTCAAGCCTCTGTGACAAATCTTCCTCTGATTGTGCCTCGAGTAGCCCCTGTGTGAATACTTTGCCTTGTCCAGGATTATCCCAATGTGACAGCTTTCCAGCCAGAATTCCTCCACTTTATCATTTAAACGACAGCGGGAGACATTTATCTCCTCAGCTTATCGTCTCAGCCACGCGTACATGACACTTGTCTATTGCTGTCAGGCTAAGATTCCACTGGTGATTCAGTTCAGCGTCTTGCTCTTCTTTATGTAAAACCCTCTTGTCTCTTATCTGAGTTAGTGGGGAAGGAATTTGATCCCTCATGAATGAAGCAAAAGGGCGTTAAGTATCACAACGTGATCAATACAAAGGTCTGTTGGCAAGTGGCACTCAAGGGGAGTGCCAAGAATGCACAGGAGTGTAATCAGAGCCATACTGCAGTTAAACTTGCTTGTATTAGTCTGCTGGTGGAAGGACGCGCCACAAGCTTCAATGGTGGAAGGCGCTAAAAGAACATTTGGCTTGAATACTGAACAAAACACCTGAACTCTTCAAATAAAAGTGCCTCATGGGTTACTATTAGGCCATTTATATTAGTGCTGATTCTCCTGAACGATAGGCGTCGCCACTCAGACAGAACCTCTGCATCAGCACTGAAGAAGCAGTCAAAACCAGATGCGAAGAAATAAGAAAGTGTCATCTCTTCAAACAGTTGAAACCTCTCCCTCCAAAGTGTGGCTTGCACCAGCAGATATGATGTCGCTTTTGGCGTTCGGTGCTGTTAGCTAGAGCAAGATCAACGAGTCTAACGGCCCGTTATCGCAGTTCATTTCAAATATAACGTGTTACCGGTCACTGTTATTTTGGCTGCTGCACGTGTATTTGTAAAAGTTTCCCTCTGTCAATCATAGAAACATGATTTACTCAGATTTCTAGCAGGCAGGTTCCAGCAAAATATGTTTATAGTGCTGTGAAAAAGTATATAAAGTACTTCCTCCTGATTTCTTAGATTTTTGCATAATTGTTTCACTAAAAATTAAAATTCGAGAAAAATTATCCGAGTAAATGCAAAATGTAGTTTTTAAATGATGAAAAAGCTATCCAAACCTATGTGCCACCTAAACCTCATAAATGGCTGTGCCAGGACAAAAGTCCAGATAAATTAGGATTTTATCAGGATCAAAGCTGTGAGTGCAGTGCCAAAAATCCGGCAGTGTCCTCTAGCGCTTCCTGGACACCTACTATGTGAGGTTTATCAGGCATAAAATCTTCAGTGTCCTACAGAAGAGCTGGAGGGGGTAGCTGGAGAGAAAGAGGTCTGGGCATATCTGATTAGACTGCTGCTCCTGTGACCCAGATAAGTGGCAGAAATTGGATAGATGGAAGCTATCATGACATTGAACTGACTCAGTGATAACAGTAACATTTAAAACCCACATTACTGGTCATACTAAGGCCTCCAGTCACACAGACCAGTCAGAGACTACATAGAAAAATGACTGGTCGGCGAAGATGCTGTCATTAAATGAAATTGTTGAAAGAAGGTGTTACATCGAAAACCTCCTTGTGATTGTTTTGGTTGCTATCAGATTGCCGCAATTGCCTGTATTTTGTATGGAAGACTCCAACTTCAACTTGTCTCCACACTTGCCAACTACTCGCTAAGACACGCGCTAACACTGTGAAGAATTTGATGCAAACCAGAAGCAGAGAATATGTTTCAAAATGTTTAACTTGAATCTTGAAGAGCAGTCTCTGCACCCTTATTCAAGTTTCACAACTACTTAACGAGTTTTTGCAGACAAATCTGTGTCTTCCATGCAAACTAGAAGCGATTGCAGCAACCTGCTAGCAACTACGCAAACCCAAAGAGGTTTCTGGTGATGTTTGTTTTCCAAAACTTCCAACCAGCTGGGGAATATAGATTTTTCCCTAGCGACCAGTGGTTGCCAGGGTTTTACTGACCAGTCTCTACACCTGCATGACTGAGCCATAAGTAATACTAGTACTAATACGAATGCAAACTTTTTGCTGGCCCAGCCAAGAAAACCCAGATGCCATATACAGGGTTATTTTGGTATGTCAAGTTCAATATTTAAAACTGTTCGGCTGCCTCCTTCAGTTTTTACTTTACGAATAACCTTTTGTGCACCAAATATATTAAATAAAATCCTTAGACGACCGCTTTACTGGCTGCTGACAAATACAGGAGAAGTGTAGATAAAAGAGGAAACGTTAGAAGGCGGCTTGGAAACTGGTGGCACCTTATTAAATCATACTGGCAATACGCTGGTAAATCCTAAACCTTTAATTTGTATTGAACGGAGGGATATGAATGGATTTAAAAAGCTTTTCTTTCACCTTTTACTCCACAGCAAAGGAGCCTGGTCCACAGAGGCGGCGAAGGTTGCTGCTTTACTATTTTTGAGAGGCAAAAGGAAGATCAATACAAGAGTAATTGGCTGAAATAAACCCTTAACAAATCTCAGCATTATTAATAAAATATTTTTTTCTCATGTCTTTGGAAGAAATCCATTACTGAAATTGACTTGAATGCTTCAGCAGTAATGCATGCACAGCACAGAGGAGGGGAAAAGGCAGCATGTGATGGAGTTAGTGTGGAGCCAGCACGACGGCCTTTGTTACTCGTTTTGGAAAATTTGGGGAGAATCATGCCGGGATCGTTTCTCCAGCATTCCCTTTGGAGCAGAAAATAGTCAGTTTCAAATATATTTGCACGACTGGACATACTGTATGTGGTTTAGGTCTGGGTAGCACAATCAAGAGGTAGGACACAGGACGTCCAGTCACTAGTGGTGAAGCACAGATATTACTTTTTACCAGTTTTTACTAGCAGTTAGCTTGTTAAAGTGTTGTAATGCTAAGGGAAGAATTGAAAATGCAGCAAAGGTTAATAAAGGTGCATATCAAGCATCATGTAGCTTTCATTATAGCCTGTTTTTTCCTGTTTGTTAAAAGCTCGTTAAAACTGCCTTTTATGTTGTTTCTACACTAATTAACTGCACCTGTTTTAATCGCAACTACTTTTTTTCTTCTTAAACTTTGACCAGAACAGCTGGTGACACTGATAACGCTGCAGATTAAATGATTAAAAACGATTATCTGCAGCTCAAACCTGAGCAGATCTTGAACATGGAATCAGATAAATTTCACTAGAACATGAGGATATAAAAGAAAACATTAAGTGGACATCACACCTTTATGTGTACTTTTTGGCTTTTTAGCTATTTTTTTGTTGCAAGAATTGAAATGGAGGATATTACACCACACGTCTGACTTTCACTTAGAGTAAGAGGAGCTGCCGTCTCCTCACACTTGATGCGGCACAAGAAAAAGAAGCATTTTTTAAAAGCTTTGTCTTATAGAAATATAAGACAAAGTGTTATAAGAGTATTTATCAGCCAACAAGTACTGCACAGGGGAGGAACGCAGCTGAAAATCATGATGTGGGTTATTAAGCTACTAACTAAACTACCCAAACTGTTGTGCACGCAAAAAACAAAAACATAACAAAAACAAAAACATAACAAAAACAAAAACATAACAAAAACATAACAAAAACAAAAACATAACGTGGTGCTTTGCCTGTTATTTGTACTTTTGTTTGTGGCTTGAAAATATTTTTATTTTCTGCTGCAATTTAGTTAGCCAGTCACAGCCCGTCACCGTCACAACACGACAATGTGTTGTATTTGAAAATTCAAGTTGAATTCACTTATGTGCACGACAGATCCAGGGAAAATCCTGTCCCAGTATGAAAAGGCTCATGAAATAATAGAAGCTGGCAAAAAAATGTTTGAAAAAGAGTTATAATTAAACTCTTAGCTACAACTCTTCCACAGTTCACACAGAGCTGTGCAATATCACAAGTCAACTGTCAAGTAACTTGCTTTTTTAATACTTGAAACTTATGGATTTACTGCATAACATCGAGAAATGTCTGTCAGAATACAGGTATTGATTAAGTCAGATTCAAGCGTGTTAGAATAATGTCTTATGATCTTGTTCAGAATCACCAAAAGAAATGAACCAGCTGCTCACAGGCGGCTGTGGGTCAGATAGTAACTCGCTTGGGTTCTTCTTCTTTGGGGTTGTGTGTGTTAGGGTCACCATAGTGGATCATCTGCCTCCACCCTGCCCTCACATCTCCTTCAGTCACACCAACTTTCTGCATGCCCTCCTTCCCTGCATCCATGCATATCAGGCCGCTCTCTTCTTTTACCCTTCATCTTCAGTCCCTTTGTTTGGTGTCCCTATTCTCACCTTTACACTCCTTCCATTACTTTTATAGCTGCCTCCGAACATGCCTTCCTGTACTCCAGCAGCAGTTTGGACTGGCACAGATCTTCCTGTATCACTTTGGACGGGCACAGATCTTCCTGTATCCTATGCCCGCTACTTGGCTATGATGCTCCATGTACTGTGTGCCCTGCCTGCCGGAGCATCTCTGCACATACTGCACCTTGGGTCTTGCCGTAGTGTAGTATATCTTGTGCTTGGAGCTTTTTCCTGCACTGCCATGATCTGTGCATCTGTGCAGTCCAGCTTTGTCCAGCCATTTTCAATATCTGGATGAATCCTGCACTCCACCTGAGCTCTGAGAATTATCCAGATAACTGATGCCCCAACCTCCAATGAAGTCCCCTTCAGTTTCTAACAGAAGAATTTGCCCTCATATCAGAACATGCCAAATCTCCTTCTGCTCCATCCCATGGACCTGAATTGCCATGGTGTTTCACCCAGTGAAACCACTTGACCCCTTACTGGCAGCCCTCTTGGTAGATTCCCTTTGCCATCACTGGTTCATATGCAAACAGTTAGTACATCAACTGCTGAATTTCCACCACTGTTTTGTTTTTTTTTGCCGTTGTGCTATCACACCAATTTGTTTCTGGCCCTTAGAGAACCTAAAATAAAAGACAAGGTGTGCAGCACAGAGTGGCAGAAAACACAAAACGACTGAATCTCACTGTGAGTTAAACACTGACTTGCATTTAAGCTCAGAGTAATTCTTTGGCACAGATGGACAATATAGGCAGGTGCAACGTTTCCTGTAATGGCACAACCTTGAGAGGAACAAGAATTATTGTGAAAACACACTAGAAAAAAATTCTCTGGTTCCCTTATGAGCTCAGTCTATGATCAAATATGCACAATCAAACAGACAGGCGGCGGTACCTTGGAGTAAAGATATATTCGGTCTGTGTACCGGCTGGCGCAGAACTGCAGGCCTGGGTAGAAGGGATGGGCGTTGTTGGCGTCCTCGCCACCATTGCCCCCATCATCATCATTAGCATCAGCCGCAGAAGACAAACACGGCAGAGCTCCGCAGTCTGCAGGGAGAGAGGAATAGGCTGACTAATATCTCACTGAGCATATATTATTGACTCATTATTGGTTTTCACTGCTTTATTGGTACTCTGTTTGCTCCTCTGGTGATGCAATGAGTAGAAGAGACATTAAACTCCCGCAGCTTTTAAGATTTATTATACTGAGCACAATATTGGGAAGATGTGGCATTTGTAGCAGATCATTCAAATATGTATGCATATACACTAGATGCATGGAAAAACACCCATATATTGATGCTTATTGCTTTCAAACACTTGATTAAGAATCTGAAATGAAAATGTTGAAGCAATTATCTCTGACATTTTCATATAAATGGGAATCAAAGTCAACATTCTTGCTATCAGCAGTTGATATAAGAGCAAACAAACGTGGCGGTTTAAACACTCTGCTTTACTCTAAAAGTAGACCCAACAGATGATTGAAAGAACAGAGGAATTTTGCATCACTAGAAATAAGACTGCCTAGGACAAAAGATTAAGTAATAAAGTGCTTGAAATAAGTCACACCTTTTGTGTATAACTTATTAAAAGAAATGAAAATGAACTCGCTTAACAAAGTAATAGCCCACGTTTATTGTTTTGTTTTTGTGAAACAGGTGGTGGCAGATAACAGTTGATAACAGTTTCAGAATCAGCTGTAAAAGCTATTCAAAGAGAAAATCGCAGAATTTCTTTGTCCTGCTGGTGTAAATTCTGCTTCTAAATGGGAAAACATGAAGGCATTTTAGGGTGGATATACATAATTTGTCACAGTCTATGAGTTTTGTTGTTCTCAGTCCTTAGTTTAGTTTTTTTTTTAAATCTGATTTTAGACTTTTTAGATTCATTTGTTTTGTTTTTTTGTTTCAATTCCATTTCTAGTTTTGATTAAGGTCTGGATTTGATTTTCTGTATATTTCTCTGAGTAATCTTGTAGTATTTCTAGATGTTTTGGAACACTAGTTTCTATGTAGATTCATGGGTTATAATTAATCATAAGTTTAATGCTAAGTTCACCATATTTTGTCAAATCTTAGTCTCTGTGGTAGATTTTTTTTTTATCTGTCATGTTACTTCCTGCTTTATTTTGATAGTTCTACTTCCTCTTTATCTAGTTTTCTGATTCTATTTAGCTGTGTCTTGTTTTTCCTTTTTTGTATATACAGTGCTGTCTCCCCCTTAGTCCTTGTCAGAGTGTTTATATACATCTCTCATGCATTTCCTCGTCGTTCCATGCGTCAGTATTTTTCCAGCTTTATTTCTCCTGTCGGACTTTGTTTTTCCTTTTGGACTTTCTAAAAGCCAGCCTTTGACATATAAACACATTTCATTTATGCTAGTTTAGTTTTTTTACTGTGCAATTAGTTATCACAGCAAATTAATTATTTACATGTCTAATAAACCAGGCAAAATGAATAGCATGTTACACAGTTTGTGTCTTTCCCTGCTGTTATCCTCGTATACAGTCTTCCTGTTAGTGCTGTGCTGCATGGGGACGCTCCACTCACTCAGAGATAACAGTATACATGTGCAGCTATCCCACCGACACAGAGGAGAAAAACGGTTGGCTTAATTTAGGAAGAACAATCTTAGCTATGGATTAAGACAACAACAAATCTGTAAATGAATTATGTACAAGCACTGCATCAGAACTTCTTTTTTCCCTTACAAAAAAAACCAGACCACTGGGAAGCATAATGTTTGGTTTATTAAAAAGAAGAAGCGGGTAAAGCTTGAAAAACTCTTGGAGATGAATCTCAGGGTCAGGGCGCCGTCTCACTGCAGAGTCTTCAGGCTGAATCCTCCTGTGGTTCCTGAGCGGAGAGAGATAGCAGAGAGAAAAAGACAGTAAATGTTAGACATGCCTATGTAAGCTTAGCCAGGTAAATGCATTAGGAGATGATTTTTTTTATTACCCTGTAATACAGTATTAGTATGCCAACACACATTTAATATGTTGAACAAAACGAAAAGTATTTACCCTCTATGTAATATTTTCTTAGAGCCGCTGTCATATTTTAAACTTACCTTGTGTCTTCAGTCTCATTTGGTTCCTCGACGTTCTGTTGGCAGAGCAGAAATATAATACAGGTAACTGTCAACAAGACCACGAAGCCTAAAAACAGTGTTTACAAGACGTCTCAAATAAAAGTATTTTATTTATAACTATATATCACAAAAACCGCTACTTGTTTCCACGACTGTTGTGCAGTTATCGTTTTATCAGCTGACCAGACAAACACATGCCATCATATTACACATGCCGTACTGGCTAATATTAAATTTGGTCAACTCAGCAAAAAGCTATGGTTAAAAAATAATTTGCATTTAAAAGTAACTTGGAGCAACTAATTATGTGTTGCTATCTTAATCTGGTGTCAATTAGCATGTCTAACATCTACATCTATAATCCACTATAATGTTTGTATTAGCTAGTTATATATAGTCTTTTTTTAACATCTTACCTTTTAAAATGCTGATATAGCTCTATTGTGCAGATAGCATACGTTACTAACTTAAGAGAACTATTGCAAGTGTTTCTGATTTGCCATTGGAATAGATCTGGAATTGAATTGGACCCAGTGTAGATGACAAGATTCCAATGTCCCAGTCGACATTGTCATGAAGATTGGGACTGGACCCAGTCTGGGTCCAGTCATGTAGACAGACTATTACTAGAGTAATGGGTTCTTGCCTAAGGGCGTGACATGGCTGATCAACCAATTAAATTTGCCTCCTGGTGTGCATGACTTTTCCATCTTTAGGCTGTAGGGATAATAATGTGTTGATGTGCTATAAGTGACTTTTTGCATCATAACTGAATCACAACCATTCAAACAATGGACACAGTTAAAAATTCAAAAACAAACAAAGATTAATAAATGAAATCTTTTTTTTAATATGATAATCTAAAAGTTTTGAAATATTTCTTTTTTAAAAAGCACAAGAAAGTAGATTAGCCTGGTGTTTGCATGGCGTCCTAAATATCTGTAACCTATACTGACACATACTTTTCTATTAAAAAGGTCAAATTAAAAAAAAAAAAGAGCATGAAACTAACTGCTAGCATGCTAGTCATCTACAAGTTACAACCTGTCCTACATGCAGCACCTGTTAGCTTGGCTGGTAAAACAGAGTTCATAAAAGAGGTTATTTAAGACACGCATTTGTACCAATGAGTCCAAGTACATATTAAAAAAAAAAAGATTAGAACTGGTGAAATATAAACAAATCTACCGGATGTAGCTATCAACTGAAATAGCAGCAGCAAGTTTATATTTTAAAATAAAGTTAAAATTAAGCAATTTTTTATTTAAACAAATGTACAAACGTAAAGGATAAAGTGTTAATGTCACATACCGTGTAAAAGATGGACGCAGCTACTGTGACGTCACCCATTGTTTCCAAATTCCTGTTTGAAGCTTTGAGATGAGCATTTCTGTGGTCGCCATTGTGGCTGCAAAAAACCGGGTGTGACGAGAAGGAGTGAGTTTGACTGTGGATCCACATGCTTGTTGGTTAATGACAACTCATTAGCCAATAAACGTGCAGTTTCATACCGATATGGCCCAAAACGGGTGACTGAGCCAATGAACACAGCAGAAGAGTTGTTTCCAGAAGTGAAGACAGAAATCTGTTTTCCCGTAAACCTCTATAGGCCCAAAAGCATTTTTGCAACCACAGCTATCATCATCGGGTGACTTTCAGTTTTAAAGCAATTTAATTTTCTGACCAACTAATTTTAATCACTATAGAAAACTATTCCTTCAGTATAACGCTGTTCAGCAACACAGAAAGCCAACTTCTTTGACAGAAAATGCCCAATTTATTTTTCACAAGTTCACTCTAGAATTTGCTGAACAACAGGATTGAAACGCAGCTAGAGAGCAGAAAAAAAGAGTGATAAAATGATGGTCACACAAGGAGAGAAACAGAGAAAGAAGAGAGGGAGCGGGTCATTAATGTCAGCTATGTAGCTTGCTCATCCTGCCAGCATCTAGCACGAAAAGGTCAGGTGGTGGAAATGAGACCGCCACTGTTCGACCACGCTTCATTTAGACAATGACCTATAACACTCTGATAATACTTGCCTTAAATCACTTCGCGTGGCCAGTTGTCTGCCTTGTCGGTGTGTGTGTTAGTGAGATTGTGCGTGCGTGTGTGTGTGTGTGTGTGTCCATCTGGCTTGCTAATGGGGGAAAAATACTGACACAGGCTGTCTGTGACAAGAGAGTTTCCATTGAACAAGTGCTGCCCTGCACCTGCACTGGATCTCTAGTGGGTATGGGAGAAAGACATCTCTCCAGTGTTTTGGTTGGGAAACGAAAGAGAACTCCAAGTGTGAAGGCTGCTGTTGCCAAGCCACTGTCAATCCCCGTTTTTGAGAATTACATGTATTTCTCTACAAAATCTCTCAAAAGACGTGTATATTTAATAAAAAAGTGAATTAATCGTTGTAGATGAAACAGACTTTTCTAGCATTTTAATGCAGTTGTTTAAAACAAACAAACAAACAAACAGATTTTCTACCGACTGAGTGCTGCTGGTGGCGTAATATGATTCAGATCAGTATTTAGTTCCCTTTGCTAGCTTGTTTCTTTCTTTCTGGCTATGGTGGAAAACTCCTACTCTTCTTAGCACATTTTCACTACCAGCTGCTGATCAGTAGAAAACCATGACATCATTAGTGTGAGTGTACAATGCTGACAACATGCAAACTCACTCATAGCAGAGTGATTATTGGTCACAGAGTACATTATGCCTGTGAGGTCAAACAATATATCATATTTTTCACTCTACCTAGCACACCTTCATATGGGACTGCACAGGTAAGGTATTTAAGCAGAGACACTCTGGGATAGCTGATCGGTCAAAACCAATGAACAGCTGATCAGGCTAAAATATCTGCATCTGATCACAGATGTTCACCTACTCAGAAATATAATTATACGTCTTTATGATGCAGAACACAACAACTGATTGGTCCATTTGGCAGCAATATGCTGTTTGAACATCATATTTATTCCAGCAAAGGTTCTGCGAGGCTTTAATTCCCTCTCTGATACTAATGCTAATGGCAGCACAGCAGCCACCAATCTGCTAGTGTAGCATTTGCTACACTATGGCTACACTACTGGGTTTATATTAGACAGATGCTTAAGTTTCTATTCTATCTCTATATCCTTAATCACGTCATAAACCGTTCTTTTAACATGCTCTTTGTATTCAAAGTATTTCAATCGCTTCTACTTTGCAGTATTTCTTTAAGCAGTTTTTATTTTCCACAGAAACTGTTTCTATTTACTGACTGTTTAACAGTCCATCGCTGCTTTGAATAATATCAGCGATGTAATTTGATGCCAAATCCCTCTGTATCGATGTGAGATCATCCAAGTAAGACATTTTCCCTCCTTGACCTATCCTGTACAAAGTCCACATCTTTCACTTTTATGTTTGCCGTCCTCATAGGTGCAATTTTCCCAGGTCTGCCACAGTATGTTCTGCTCTCAGACCAGCCTCAGCTGGAATGGGCCACTCTGAAAATACCAAGATAACCAGACGAAGGCATTTCACAGAGCTACAAACCTGGAACCAAAACATTTTTAGGACACTAGCTTTTCGCTAAATCCCATCCATCCTTTTGTCCTGCTGCATCTGTAATGAAACCTTGCAGCTCTGCAGTGTGCAGCCCATATTTGTTGTAAGCAGTTTTTTTCCCCCCCTTCCCCTGTTTGCAGTGGTAGAACGCGCCAGCTGCATTAAGTGGGCCATTTATACGATGGGGGCAATTCATCTTACAAAGCCGTCTTATTAGACTGTCACTTACACAGTATGAACAGTGCCTTCAAAACACCCCAAGGGATTTATCTGTTATTTTACTGAGAGAGAAAGAAAACAACGCCTAATTGGACTGAGTCATCTTATCTTCTGCAGAATTGAAACAAAAGATAAAAAAAAAAAAGGAAAAAAAAGAAATCCTAACTGTGCTTCTCAAGCATGAAGACGTTTGGTGCCGCTGCTACATTTGCACTAATATCCAAAAGAGACAGGTATCCATGTTTAAATGTTTGGGCCATGCAGATCGACTGAGCGACAGACAGTAAGGAGAGAGTGGGAGACGGGGAGGTGGAGGAGGAGTGATTGCCTGTCTGTGCTGTGAGGAAAGTAATCTCAGAGCAATCAAGAGGTGGGAGCGGCCGACAGCTCTGCGGTTTGCCTTCTAAAACCACAGGCAGGTAGAGGAAAATCATTAGGCGCCGCTCCTGACCCCATAGGTCACTTTTATTGGACAAACACAGTGCTTTGTAATACCCACGCTGCTGGAGACAGACTGGCAACAGCATGTAACTAAGAATCTGACTAAACAACAACAGGACAGATAAATGCCTCGAATAGTTTTTCTTTTCTAAAACAAATTACGTCATGCATACTAGCCAGTACACTCGTGCAGTTTTTGAAGGCAGTCTGATTTGTAGATTTAAGCTGTCAATATCGTCTGTCTCAGCGCAGGCTGCCTCCCTCGTGTTGAAACAAGAGCCGTGTGAGAGCGGTACTATCTGCCATAGGACTACTGGAACTACCTATAACAAATCAAGTGAAAACATTAACGTAGTAACATGCGCCAGGTCACTGGGTCTAAACTCTAGGGTCAGAGTTAGGTGTAGGGCTTGGTTACCATCCGATCCCTCTTGTAGAATTGTTGCCTGTTTAAAACACCCAAATGTATTGTTTTAATAGAAAAGTTTCAAAATGTGAGACTTTATCTTCAAGGCCCTGAAAATTTGTCTATGTAGTATGTGGCTAGAACAAAATCACAGGTTACAAGTGAGATGGTGGATTCAGAGGTCTATTTCATCATAGGTGGTAACCCTAACCCTGCAGGAACCGAACTTTACTTCTGAAGAAAGCCCAAACACGTGTGAGTCAGAATGACTCTTTTCTTTATTCTATGATTAAAGTGACTTAGGAGCACAACTAAAAACTACTAAAGTGGCACAGATTTACTGTAGTGTTGGGGTTGTTGGTGATGCCAGCTTTAAGGTCAGAGGGTGTGGAGCCTTAAAATCAACTAAAGAGGGTGTTTGTAAGTCATTTGGTTTTAATTGGCTAACACCAACTAGTAAGACTTGAGGCATGCTCAATCATCCAGGTAAGGAAATCCCGAAAAAGCTGATTTTGTTCGTCTGGATGTAGAGTTTTCAGTGGGAGAAACGTTTCGTCAATTGACTTCTTCACTCTGAGCTGACTGCAGTCCAAACTTATAACCAGTACATTTGCATAATGACAACTGATCAACACTGACCAATGAAGAAACTGACCTCACAGCCCATTGTTCCTTCAGTGGGCTGGTTTCAGTCATTGTGCAAATGTACGGTTTATAAGATTGGGGAAACCTGCAGTCAGCTGAGACTGAAGAAGTCACGTGACGAAACGTTTCTCCCACTGAAAACTCTACATCCACGTGAACAGAATCAACCTTTTCGGGACTAACTAGTACAGTACTGATCAGTCCCATTTTAACACTTCTATGATCAAGATTGGGCTTTTTTTCGTCTTTTTTTAAAATCAAAAACAGTCAAGTCTTAAAACCATGAAAAAACATGGTTAAAATGGCAGACTGCGGTAACTGCGGTAACTGCAGTAACTGCGGTAACTGCTTGGCAAGCTAACAGGTTTATAGATGACCCTCAACTCTCAGCCTGGCCTAATGCAGTCTGAAAGAAGATAGAGTCCTGCTGTGTAAGCTATTACATTATAAAGACTAATGTTTGTACCTTTTTCAATAAATTAATTTATGAACTGCTCATACTTATATATCTATACATACATACCGTGGGTGGGCAATTAATAAGCTGAACTTAGTTCTGTTCAATATTATTTTTATCTCTTTATAAACTGCTACTGTTAAGAGTAAATGTTGTAATTAGGCAATGAAAATGTGAAGTAGGTAAAAAAAGCAGTTTATCTTTTAAAACACATTCCCAAAAACAGAGTGAACAAAATCTATTTTTGCTAAATTTCAAACTACTATTGCCAGTTTTCTTGTAGTTTAATTACTTTATCTGCAGTTTTTCCTTTTTTTTTTCTTACTCAGTGGCAGAAATCCAGTTTTTTTTTTGTCATGAGTGATTTAAGAGCTCGGGAATGTCCTTACAAAACTGCTCTCAGGTCCCATACTCTTTTAACGCTTTGCCCAAGAGGAGCCACGTGACAGCTGCGTGCTAGTCCGCGTTACCATGTTCAGTCTGAAGCTCCTCCAAAAGTGAAACAAACTATCTGTGATTCAGTCCTTTCAACCTGATGAAGTTAACAACATGGTAAATTTTTAGGACTGACTTACACAACACCTCCTGACTTTCGATACAATCCAAAAATACCAATTTCAGTCACTTCAATTCAGTTCAGTCACTTGAAGGTATTATTTCCAGAAGTATTCTGGAAAAATACCAAACAATCAAACACCCCACAGAGCCCCACAGGAGAGGGGCCTGATGGCTGAAGGCTCTGCCTCCCATTCTACTTTTAGAAACTCTAACAACTATAAGTAACCCTGCAGTCTGACAGCAAAGTGCTTTATTAGGACAACATATATAGCAGTACTATCAGATCTTTGAGATAAGTTTGGGCCTGCCCCTTTATGTGAGGAGAAGGATTATAAATTTGATTGTGGCTCTAACAGGGAGCCAATGAAGAGAGGCCAATATGGGACAAATATCATCTCTTTCTTGGCGTTGTTAGTACCCTCTATTTTGGATTAAATGGAGGTTTTTTAGGGAATCTTTAGAACAACCTGATAATAATAAGAGTAGTTTCCAATGGCTTTTAATTTTAGAGAAACTGTGCAGATAAAAGAAAGTAGCTCTTCATATTTGGACATCTTGGTTAAAAATGACTCCAAGATTTCTTACAGTGTTGGTGGAGGCCAAGGTATGCCATTCAGAGGCAAGTGTCTGGTTCGACGCAGTTTCTCTGATTTTTAAGGCACCAAGTACAGCTGTAGTTTTAAAAACTATGTCATCTGGGTTCAATGATAGATATAACTAGGTATCATTTAAATACCAATAAAAATAAATCTGAAAATTGAAAAGTAGATCATAAAACCTGACAGTTTGTCAAGCATAAAGTTACTCAGCAATCAGCTCTCCACAAACTAAGCACGCAGCACTACCTTTGACATCAGTAAATAAATATGTATTAGTCCAGTTTAAACAAAACAAAACAAAACAACAACTCTACATTGAAAACAAAAGAAAACAAAATTGTACTGTGACTTCACAAAATCACAAAAAAACAAAACAGTGATCTATTCTCTGATGACAAGTTTTGGTGGCTGAAATGGGAAACTGCATAATGTATACTTATTTTTGCTCGAATCCTAATTTCCCATTGACATCACGCAGGACAACCAAAGTGCCAGATGTGGCCCAGGGGCCGTACGATTCACAGGTCTGATACAGACCCACAAATAAGCAGCGACTGAAGGTGGCAGCCTTTGAGCATCCCAAGGGAAGAAACACAAACAAACACGGTGATGCCCATGACTTCTAGACTTCTGGCAGCAAATCACTTTTTATCAGTCTTAAAACAGACCTCATTTTTTTCAGCATGTTGGCTGAACCTCTAAAAATGGGAGATAATATATAAAAATGGCTGCAATTCCTAAACAGTTAATGCAATAACTTTGTCAAACCCCTTAAATTAAAGCTGAAAGTCTACAGATCGATCAAATCTTAATGCAGAAGTAAAACCCACAAGCACTGTGGCAGGGATTTAGCTATTAGCCAATCAGAAGAAAGTGTGCTTTCAGAAAGGGGGTGGCTTAAAGAGGGAGGAACTAAAATGGCTTATAAATTGCATGAGCCAGGTGTCCATCCAATTTATAAGCAACAGTTTAAGGTAAAAATGGATCCTTTTGAACTATGAATCATGCAAACCTACTCGAGAGGATAAAATATTAAGAGCTGGAGTTGAATAAGAAAGGTTCAGATAAGAAAATTAAAAGTGAGAAACCCCTTTTATTCATTTATCTGTGGAATCCAAACAACTATTATTTCAAAAATTACAATCAAGTGGCAAATTTAATACTGTAAAACACTGTGTTGGAATCTAAAAAGCTCACATGGCTTTCCACTGAGCGTTGGGCAGCTTATAGGCTTGTGTTTCTCTTGTTTCCGTGTCTGTTATAAGACAAGGTGTTCTCATCACTTAAGACAGCCCTGTATCACTCTGCCTGTATGTTTAGGCTATTGCTTAAAGCTCTACAACTCCTGCACAGTACTGCAGGTAGACATGAGCTGTCTCCAGGGGAAAAAGTGCATGACTAAGGGGACGTAGGGGGCCAAGTTGGTATCCAGCGGTGTCTCTTTAGTGCTGCCATTTCTGATCGACTGTGAAGCTTTTATCGCTCCCCTTGAGTCAGTCTAAATAGAGGTGTTTTTATTTTTAAAAAAGGCTTTTTGCTCACCTTTAGTATAAAGTACAGAAGGCACTGCAGGGAAAAGAAAAGCTGCAGTGGAATTCAGTCCTAGACTGATGGGGTGGCACAGGTATCTGCAAAGATGGGAAATTAACCACTCGACAATCTGGGCACTAATAGATGTCAAATTGTAAGTGTGTGCGTGTGTCTCAAGAACAGGAATCAGCCAGGTTGTTGCACGCTGATCTCTGGATGTTAAAGGCTAATGGGGATTGATGGCTTGCCTGTTAAAACCTGAACGCTTTACTCCTTCCCGTGTTGAGTGTTCCAGAAAAATGTTTTTGAAAAAAGCCCCGAGCTCAGTGTCACCCCTTTAATATGAACATCTACATGTTTTCAGAGGCAACACCCAGGTCACGGGCTTTTCTTAGACTCTGCTAGTCTGGCATTTTTTTAAAGCTCTTCATATTGCACACAGTGTAATTAGTTCTTTGTAATTAGTGCAATTTATTGCTTTGCGTATCCCTTTGAGACACGAGTACTTGAACACAGAGGTCTTAATTTGCAATATTACACACTGTGTAATTGGGAATTTGTTTCCTCACATCCCTCTGAGATTCACAGACATGTGCACATATAACCAGAGCGGACGGGGGAACGGCAGGTTGTGTTTCAGGGACGAGCTGGAGCATCTAGGGAGCTTGTGCCTTTCATGAAATTAGACCTCGGTCAACTTTATTAAAAGAAAAAAAAACAACAACACAAAAAAACAAAACAGCCAATCAGGAGCTCGTCAGTTGGTGCTGTACGCTGGTCCTCAAAGCCAGTGGAGATCAGCGAAGTTTTACTTACTGTAATATCTCCTGTAGCTTCATTGTGCAAAGTGCAGAAATAGTAATAAGAAGTAAGAATAATAATGCCTAGCCCCATATGGAATGAGCTATGGTGCCTTATTGGAGGTGATGATATTAAACAGCATTATATGGGCAGGTGACAAGAAGGCACTAGCCAATTTCCCTAGATATGAAAAGAAGAAGATTGCATGTGGGATTACCCTGTGTGCGGTCAGGGGGGAGGCAGCCACCACCGCTAGCGTCGACGTCGCCTCTCTCTCCCACTGATTGTTTGCCTTTGAGCCACCGCTTGTCCTCTTCCTCTGCTTCTCCCACTCTCTGTTTGTCTTTGGGAGGCTCAGCCTCCTTCTCCTCCATCTCCCCCTCTTTGCTCTGTTTGCCTTTGCGTGATTTCTGAGGCCGGGCTTTTCCCCAGCTGAGCTCTGGCTCACTGTCGGAGCTGGAGAGAACGACACAAGCCTGGTCCCTCTGGGTTGCAGGGGGTAGCTGAGGCCTGGGTGGCTCTGAGCCAGCAGGGAGAGACAGAAAGAGAGAGAGATGAAGATTACTCTATTGGCTGAGCTGCACAGTGTAATCAGACTTTGAAGAGTTTCATTCCCGAGCAAGATATCCATCATCTGAAGAGTGTGACAGTGTGACAAAATGACTGCTGACATGAAAGTAAAACTCAATATGGCTCATTAGTGATGTTATTTGCCATCATAAGTTCTTCACTGACAAGTTTAGCGGGTGTGATGGTGTAAATGAGTCGACATAAGCAGGGGCGCAGAAGAATGTGTATATTTTCAAGCCTTTATTGTGGACCTATTATGCTCATTTCGAGCTCCTTATTTTTATTCTTGGACTTTCTTATCTTTGCATGATTCACATTTCAAAGTGATCCTTATTTATCGTTTACCGGGCCTCAGTGCAGCGCCTCATTATATCCACTGTCTGAAACAAGCCATTTAAGCTTCTTCCTCAATACTTTTTTTTTTTGCACAGAAACCCAATGGTCTGACTGATAACAGCTGACAAAAGCTGAGAAAATATGAACAGTAAGTGTCATGATGTTAAGCAGACAGGTGTAATTTATTCACTTTCTTTTCCTTGGTTTCCCCCTAATAATAAACAGACAGTAATAATATAGCAGAAAAGGAATACAATTAAAATCAATTATTTATTTGGCAGCAAATCACAACAACAGTTTCCTCAAGGTGGTTTCTATTGTATGGTAAAGACAATAACACCAGAGAAAACCCCAACAATCAGACAGTCCCCTATCAGGAATTATTCGGAGACAGTGGGAAGGAAGAACTCCCTTTCAACAGGAAGATTCAGGCTCAGAGAGAGACAGCCATCTGCAAATCTGATGATACAGACATGAAAATACACAGAAGAAAAAACTGAATATTTGGACCTCCCTGACTTTTATTCTTTTGCCCTCATGAGATTAAAGTGAAATCCAAAGTAATCCTTTTTTATCTTAGAATGGGAATGGTGCAGCCTCTTAGTTCATCCTCTGTAGGGAGGAAGAACAGCAGCTGGGCGGGGCTTGTGTGCTCACAGCTGGACCTGTGTACTCGAAATGACCACAAAAGGCATGTCTGCTATTAGTGACATAATACTACTAATTAATAATAATACATATGTATCATTATCACTGCACTTGTACATACACATACATTTTCTTTCCTCTCTTGCGTAGCTGTAACAAGTGAATTAAATAAAGTCGATGTCTATAAATCCAAGAGTAGGGAGAGAAAAAAAAAAACCGCACAATAAGCCCCCTTTAAGTAGTAGATATTTAATCAATGTGATGAATTTTAAGTGCACATAAGCAAATATATTCAAGTGTATGTCTTATTTGTATCTTCCTATTCTGAGTAGTTGCTTGATATACAATGACCATTTACAGGAAGTAAGCACTATCTGGGATACTTGAAGTCTTTGTTGCTCTGCAGCCCATCAGCTGTGAAGCAGAAACTTACAGATGAACACCTGCCAGCCTCCTTTCACCAGCTACTGGATCCAAACAGCCAATATCGTTTTGCTGAGAGAGCAAATTACGTTCGTGTCACATTGTTTTGTTAATTGCTTGCCTGCATCATGTGCAATCAAACCTAAACAAAATAATTGTCAGCGATTACTGCATCTGTGGCGCGCACCAGCCGGGGTGCAGTGAGCAGTGTTCAAACAGCTGATAATGGCTGAATGCCAACGGCAGATCTCGCTTTAAAGAGTCAGCTTGAAGTCCGCCTATCAAACTTGTTTTGCAGCTCCGCTCTTAAACCATTCAAGAGATTTCCATTCATGCAGAATGTTGTAATTCTGTGAAGGTCAAGCAGAAATCTGAGCCACAAAAATGTTAATGAATGCAGGGATTATGTCATCGTCATTCGCAGACTTCACGTTATTTTAAATGGTACTTTCTGTGCTGCTGTTTATTAGGAAAGTAGAATTAACAGATGGATTAGCTGCTTAAAGAAAAGACCGTTATTATTTATAGTCAAACGTAAATGTCACGGTCAGAACAGAACTTCTTAAAAAAAAAGTGTCATGCAATTTCTTACTTTTCTTAGTTAAACTTTAATCACATCTCTTCACAATATTTGTCAAACTTGAGGTGCGCAATGTAAGAAGACACTAAGTTGTGAGTCTTGAGGATGCAGAGGGCTAATTAGTGATCTTGCGCCTCTGTGGCTTGTTTCTTCAAAAGGCCATCCCCTAGTCGGTTTCCTCAAATGCCATCTGAGTCTCTGGGCTCCTGGCCCCAGCGCTGCCCCTCTTCACTAACAAGCCGAGTAAGACCGCAGAGAGACGGCTCAATTTCTGTTAAGCTGTCCCTGCCGAAGAAGATGTTAACGGGAAAATCCTGCAGGGCTGTGCCTCCACTTTACCAGTCAATCCCCCTTATTCTCCCCGCCCATCAGGAGCCCATTATGTCTGTAGTGGTTTGATAAGGTTCCAACATCGAGTCTCAAATCTAAAATGCCATGCAAAAGGATTCCAAAAGCATGTGTTCTGGCATGTGAGCTAGCAGATGTAGTTAAATAAAAACAGGAAATGCTTTGAATTTCTTCAGTTGGCAGGGCTCGGAAAAAACTGCAGCCAGTAACAGAAGACCCATCAAACAAAAAGAAAGTAGCTGGTTCACATGCTGTACAATATCAGGCAGTTAAAGACTCAGCTGGACTTTGTTGTTAAATTCTGTAATTTGATATAAAAATAAATAAATAAATAAAAAATCAGCACATGGTTTGAGTGCTAGCTGAGAGGTACAGAGAGCCAGGAGATAACCAAATTGCCCTCTCCCTGTGTACATCTCTCACAGTAGGTGCTGAGAGACAAATTGCTGGTCTACCAGTGAAAGAGCTGAAGGACTGAACCATGCCCACGCTCTAGGTCTAAAAAAAAAAAAGCTGCAAGCACAGGAAGTCTACTAATTCACCTTGAAAATAGTTCAACAGAAGCTGCCTGGTTGTTTCCTGGTGCCAAAACAGCTATAGGAGACGATACAGACGAACCCACCGGAGACATAAACCCTGTCACAAGAAGGAGGTAATAATCCCTGACAGTTTGATTAAAACCAGGACTGGATTACTAACGATACAGCACTACAGCGATTCAATTTGTATGCAATTAATATGACATGTTATTGTTTAGCACCTGGAATTAGGTAAATTCCCGTCTCTGTCAGACAGAACAGAACATTTAATGGATTAAAAAAGCCAAATGCCAACTTCAACATCACCAAAACATACATAAACATAAAAAACACAAACGTTAGGTGCTAATCTAACTGCTTTTAAATCAAATAAATTCAAATAAATGTAATTTTATTCATACAGCACCAAATTACAACAACGGTCACCTTAAAGCAATTAATATTTTAAGGTAAAGACCCGACAATACTACAGAGAAAAACCCAGCAATCACACAACCCCCTATTAGCAAGCACTTGGCAACAGTGGGAAGGAAAAACTCCCTTTTAACAGGAAGAATGGGCGCTGCCATCAGCGGTGATTGGCTGGAGCAGAGTAAGACAAAGCAAAACTGACTAAGCTTTTATCATAAGCTACCTGGCACCACAGGCTTAAATGGTTGGTGTATATAGGACTATTATATGTGTTGGAAAGAGTGATGTATCCGTCTTCCTCACCAGGGTCTTGTCAATTTGTAAGACTAGGTTTTGTTTTAGCTGCAAGCTAAACAGGCAAATATATAATTTTCTCACATATTTAGCCTGTCAACAATTGAGCTGGGGGTGTTAATTACCGAACACTTGCTAGCTAGAGCTCAAAAGGGGCTAAATGAAAAAGTACTCTTTTAGCAAAAAACGCAGGCTTTAAACTAGAGCAACTAAAAATGGGCTCCATGTATGAATATGTAGAATACTGAAAGTAGAAGCTTTCTGCTATTTCTTTGTATTCTATTGTAGTCAAAGTACTACTAACCAATCAAATTTGAGCACCTGAGTTTCGCACAAGACTCCATGTGGACAGGAAAAGATGGACTCCAAAATTTGATGAAACAATGGGTTAACATTAGACAAAATTTTAGCTTTTAATTACCTTGTCTTTTTTAAATTTAGCTGGATTTGTAAGAAGTTGGAGGGAACTGGAAGTCTGGATATCCACTCCTTACAGGGAGACCTCCACAGGGGCCACTGAGCCTGGTTCTGCCAGAGGTTTCTTCTTGTTAAAAGACAGTTTTTCCTTCCCACTGTTGCTTGCTCAGAGTGTGTTGTTTGATTGTTGGGGGTTCTCTGTATTACTTAAGGGGTCTTTTCCTCACAATATAACAGGCCTGTGTTTGTGATTTGGTGGTATATAAATAAGACTGAATTGAATTGATTTGTTTTAAGTTACAGGCACAGCACACCTAAGAAGTACAGCCGGTACAGCTCATAATCACTATGTGCTGCCCTTTGGCAAGCTTTTGGAAGTTAGTCATTCATAAAGTAGGCTTCTAGGAAGGGAGGGCTTAAAGAGAGAGCAGCTGAAACGACTTTTAAAACAGAAGAACAAAGAAGTTGCACTGAGTTGATATAAAGTTGATATAAAAAGGGATTCTTTTAAACTGTCAATTATGCAAAACGAGTCTAGATGAGCCCGGGAATGAAAATCTAGAGCTGAAAATCTACCATTAAATGTACCCTTTAAAATCTATAGTGACACTGATTATTTTGGTTGTGAAACTTAAAAGTGACAAACTTTCCCATTTTCGGCAGTAAATCTGCCACTGCAGCGTGATGTGCTAGAATATAAGAATTGACAGATGTAACCACAACAGCTAAAGAAACACGGGGCTCTGCAAAGGGTGGTAGCCAGGTTTTAAGCTCCCGTTTCTCCTGCTTCCCACATCTAGCATCAATACTTTCCACTGAACAATAGAAAAAACCCTTAAAATCTTATTCCTTCTTACTTCATGCATCTCCTTCTGTTACTTTCCGGTACATTTTATTCTGGTCCAAACGCCTCACGGTAAAACAGACCAATATCCCTTCTGTTTGCTCGCTGCTCTTCCTCTACAGCTGCTGGCTTGTTGTATTTTTGCCATTCTGTGAAAATACAGAGCGGAAGCCAAATGCCTCGGATACATCTTTGCCTTTACTTTAAATACAAAGCCCTGACGTCCTTGTATCATGTGTCAGTATTCTGTGATTCATAGCGTCCTGGCTTTCTTTATAGTCATTGTGAAAAATTGTTGCTCTTGAAGAGATAGCATTTCTCATGTCACACTACAGGCTTCGGCCTGATTATTTTCTTACATTTCCACAAGCTGTGGATTGCAGTGCCAAGTTGAGAGATATCTTCATAAATACAGTTGTTATTTTTCCGCGCAGTCTGTCATTTACAAATTTAGCAGGTTGTTAAATTCCCTGTCTAGCAAGCTGACACGGCCTGCTGCTGTGAATGCAGAGTGGCGCTTATGACAAAGAAGAGAGTGTGATTGCTGAATAGTTATCAAGCATCTGCTGCAGCTGAGCATGAAATGGGGGCTGAATTTTGTTAAAAAAGAAAAACGTGTGGGTGGGTGTTTTTATGCTGCTCAAAAGCTGAGGTACTGCTTGTTTGTTCTGTGTCTGTTTTAAGTGCACCAGCTTCACTTCCAATGGACCGAGCCGCAAACAGACCTTCAGCCAATATTTACTGTGTGCTTACACTCACTATAGAGCTTATATTATAATACAGAGACTTCAGAGTCATTAATGCAGTGTCAACCTTTTTCTTTACACACACGCAGGGCTATAGTGTTAGGACTATATCGATGTCAACATTTTACAGAGTCCTAAAGGATGCTAAACTAGTTAGGTAACCTTAGATTTATGTAGAATGTAATCTACGGGAAGCGTGTTTCTAAAGTTTATCAGTCAGCCAAATGTTATCACCCATAATAGACTGTAGGTAAAAGATGGACAACAATGTTGCCATTTGTTTGAAAACTTCAACTTTGGTATTTTGGCTTTCATTCTCTTGGAACAAGGACAGGGTGTAGCAGGAATATGTTTGAAAACAGGGGACTGTGTAGCCACGCCCCAACTCATACTCACCTTTATTATCTATTTTACCTGCAGTGGGTCCATAATTCACAAAATACAGCAAAAAATAAAACAAAACCTGTGGAATGATTTGACTGACGTCATAAAGCAGGTGAGAAGTAGCATCATTTTGCCATAGCCTTCCATACAATCAGATTTCATTTTGTAACCAGAGGAGTCGCCCCCTGCTGGCCATTAGAAAGTATGGTGAGCTCTGGCCTTTTTCAGAGGCTGTGTCTTATCATAAACAATCTATGGTGTCCTCCTGGGACTTTCTTTGTCCGCCATGGTTACAAAATGTAAAACCTGGAAAAGGCATAGATTGAATAAATGCGACACATCGTATTTAACAAATCCTGTTAACCCTGTAACGGCAAGAGTATCTCAATAAACACTGCAGTTTCAAAGATGCTAATTTTTTTGCAATTATTTTACGGTTTAGGCATTACAAGGTTAACGGTACTTTTAAACTTAGTGAAACATCTAGCTTAGCTGTTCTCAAAGCCAACCGACTCCAGCTCCATATTTAGCTCACGAACACGAGGCTAACATCAATCATCACCTGTCTTTTGGTAAAAGCGCCAACAAGTGTCCCCCCCCACCCCCTTTTCTTCTTCCCCAAATTCTCAAATGTTTTCAGAGTGAAGGTGAATAAAAGCAAACACCCTCACTGGAGCAAAAAGGCTTTTCATGGTAGATGTGCTCTTTATAATTACTGTTCTCCAACTAATAATTTAGATTTCAACATCAAGCCTGAAAGGCTTTATTTGACAGTATTGTACTCTGCTACCTCATCGAGCTGGCAGTCTGGAAGGCCAGAGGTTATGCTCATGTGGAATTACTTTTTTATGACTCGTCTGGATACATAACTACTCTGACACTGAGATTAAACTGTGTCATTCATCAGTGTGCATTTTGCTCTGTTTTAAACATTTTAATAATTTTCTGAAGTACCATAGTTAAAAACATGAATTGATTAAAATTGACCTGCTGTGCTCATTTTTAACTTCTCAGTTTTATTCTTGGATTACAGTAGCTTTTCATGATTGATAGATCAAAATAATCTTTTTTCATTGTGCTGGTCTTTGTTGATACTCTGTGTTGGTTCGCCTTAAACCTGCTCCTTTTGACTCGCTGCTCTTGGCTGTGTGCCTGCAACGACCATATTAGGGATGTCCACCCTCTTTGGCATCATATAGATCCAAGAGTAGAAAAAAGTGTATAACTGGGATTACTTTGCACAGAGTCTGACCTCATTATTTAACAGGATATATGTGGCATCAAATAAGGAGAAGAGTAATACGCCTCCTCTAAGTGCATCAAATAAAGTGTGTGATCAGGCAGTGAAGTCTGTCTTTATAAAGCAATCGGTAAATGCTACCTTAACCTGCCGTAAACTAGGTTTTTTTTGACTAATGACTTATCTTTAGCTCATGCTCATATAAGGCTTTATTCAGCCAGTGGAGTACTAAAAGTATTAAACTCATGTTACCTAAACATTACAGCTGTGAACTACATTCAAGTTTGGGGATTTTATTTTTTTTTAAATCATCTCTCAAACTGATTTGATGCATCTCAGACATCTAAAGAGCATGGACCTGCAGTCTGCCAGGTCATAACGACTTCCCTCCCCTCTTCTTTGCAAGATACAATCATAGGCTGTCAGAGATATCAGCTCGAGCCAGCTCAACTTTTCCCAACTTTGTGTGAGACGTTTGCAGCAATAGTAGGCGCCTGTTCGCTCTCTCTCTCAGCTTGACAGGTGAGAATTATACTGTGTCCTTGTCATCTGCAGAGAGAGAGAGGAGAGGGAGACAGACAATATTCTCTGAGCAGTGCTATTTCAGACTCTGGGAAGTCTGCCTCCATCTTTTGCTATCTCGCATCTCCATCTGGTGAAATCTGTAATGCTGTTCAAAAGTATTATGTCAACAGACTGCCACGATTGATATTGACAGGAAGGAAAATAAAGCAATGAATGGATTTCAGCTTCAGGTGCTTCATTTTAGACAAGAGATGATGGAAGCGCGTGCGTTTCCTTAATAAAATTCAGTTTGATTTGCAATCGGGTTTGTGAATTTAATTAAAAACAAAAATAAACAACAGCAAAATAAAGAGAAAGATGGAGAAGAAGAAGAAGAA